>NC_133409.1:11357954-11991136 GCF_049350105.2 Macaca mulatta
TCATCAGAAGGAGGCAAAAGAACACTGAAAAATCACTGCTTTCAAAGCCAAGCTGTGCTCAACTGGCCTAAGAGGGAGGTAGGCCAGGGAGATAAGTATTCTCCTATGTCCACCAAAAAGTGAGCACTCAGTAACAAGAAACAGCCCAGTGTCAGTGGGGTTAGATTATGTGTATGAAGATATCTCCTCTGTAGTGCAGGCATGCAGTGACTGCTGAAATCTGGAGAAAACTCTTCAGCACCCCAGGCCCCACTCTAAGCAAAAGATAGAAGCAGCACATCACTGGAGGAATTTATATCTGTTTTGCACTTAAGGTAAAGCTAGCAATCCCAAATCCCAAATTCAGTTAAACTAGTGACTACATTGACTCAATTATCCACAACATATATTTGCAAGAGAAGAGTGTCCGTTTCAAAGTATAAATAATATTTACTGTAACCTCTACTGTTCTTCTATTTATAATGTCTGGTGTTTGATTAAAGAATTACAAGACACACCAAAAACCCAAGGGAGGAAAAAGCCACTGTTGAATAATAAAGCAATCCAGAGAAGTCAGACCTACAGAAGATGCCATCTGGAAGCTATCAGATTGGGACTGTGTGATACCTACATTAATATGTTAAACGATCTTGTCGTAATGGTGGACAATATGCATGGATAGGTAGAGATTTTCAGCAAAGAGATGGAAACTATAGAAAAGAGTAACATGAAAATGCTAGAAAAAAAAGTCACAACATCAGAGATGAAGAATTCTTTCAGTGGGCTGAGGAGATGACTAGACACAACTGACAAAATAATCCATAAACTTGGAAATAGTTACTAGAACTTATCCAAACCAACACACAAAGAGAGAAAAAGAGTTACTGAAAAAAAAAAGGAGAACAAGCTTACAAGATTTATGAAACATGAATGTTCTAACATGAGGGTACTTAGAGTCCCAAAAGGAAAATACAGAGAGAGAAAAGTGAAAAAAGAAACATTTGAACATATAATGGCTATGAATTTTACAAGGACAATGAAAATTGACAATCTAGGCTGGGCACAGTTGCTCACACCTGTACTGTCAGCACTTTGGGAGGCCAAGGTGATGGATCGTCTGAGGTCAGAGTTTGAGACCAGCCTGGCCAACATGGCAAAACTCTGTCTCTACCAAAAATACAAAAATTAGCTGGGCCTGGTGGCACATGCCTGTAGTCCCAGCTACTCAGGAGGCTGAAGCAGGAGAATCACTTGAACCTGGGAGGTGGAGGTTGCAGTGAGCCAAGATTGCGCCACTGCACTCCAGCCTGGGTGACAGAGTGAGGCTCCATCTCAAAAAAAAAAAGAAAAGAAAAAAATCAACAATTTATAAATCTAGGAACTCAGAATATCTCAAGCAGATTAAACACAAAGAAATTCGTAATAAACACATCATAGTCAAACTGTTGAATAACAAAGATGAGTAAATCTTAAAGGTAGTCAGAGAAAAATGACCTATTGAAAACATAGGAACAAAGATCAGATTTCCAGTCAAACTATTTAAAACAGAAGATAATGGAACATCATCATTAAAGCGTTGCAAGGAATGAAACTCTCAACTCAGTATCTATGTTCAGCAAAATTACTTTTAAAAACTGAAGGCAAAATACTTTTTCAGACACTGAAAATCTGAAAGACTTCAACAGTAGCAGACCTGTGCTACAAAAAATGCTAAAGGTTGTTTTTCACAGAAAGAATCTGACACCAGATGGAAATTGAGATCTACCCCAAAAGATGATAAGCACCAGAAATGTAAAATAAATAAAGAAAGAAAATATTTAAAATAGTTTTATTCTTAATCACTTTAAAACACAACTATTAGGGCAAAAATAGTGTTAATATATTGTGAGATCTATGACATAGTAGAAGTAAGCTTCTATTACAAAGAGTGATAGTGTAGCATTTTGGGAGGGTGGAAGTAGAATTGCAATGATGTAAGGTTTTTGTATGTCAAGTAGAATTATATCATTTGAAGGTGGAATGTGAAAAGTCAAAAATGTATATTACATTGTAGAAAATACTAAAACCATTAAAAATTAATGTAATAAGTAAGTAGTGGATATAAACTCAATCTGAATGAAGGCAGAAAAAGATGAAAAAAGGAACAAAGTTTAAATGGGACAAAAAAATAACTAACTTGATGGTAGATATAAATTCAACTCTATTAACAATTGCATTAATGCAAATGGTTTGAACATCTCAATTTAAAAGCTGAGATAAATTTAAAAGATACAAATTTAAAAGATATATCATACAAATACTAGTGAAAATAGAGCTGTAAGACTGTATTTATATCACCATAAAGAGAGTTCAGAACTTCAGAAGAAGGAATATTCCCAGAGATAAGAAGAAACATTACATAATGATAAAGGAGTCCTTTCATCAAGAAGACATAACAATCCTAAATAAATATGTGCCTAACAACAGAGCTTCAAAATATAGAAAACAGAGTTACGATCTAAAAGAGAAATAGACTAATTAACAGTTAAAGTTGGACACATCACCATTCATCCTCAGTAGTCAATGAAGGAGGAGACAATCAGTAAGGATACAGAAGAACACCAGCAACCAACTTCACCTAAATGACCTTGAGGGAACATCCCACCCAACAACCACAGAAGACACATTCTTTTCAAGAACACATGAAACATTCACCGAGATGACTATATCCTGAACCGTAAGACAAACCTCAACAAATCTAAAATAACTGAAATCATATAGGGCACGCTCTCTGACCACAATAGCATTAAACTAACAAAGCTACTGTATATTGTGATGACGCCACTGGTGTACAAAAATAAGGAGAGCACTTGGGCCCTCGCTAAGCTCTCATACCCTTGCTTACCTGTGGGATCCAATGGTTCCGTGGATACTGGGGAGGACTCACAGGATGGTATCTTACAGTACTCCCACCGCACTTGGCTGTTGGTTGTATAGCACCATGGGGCCTTTTCTCCATCAGGATTGCGGCAGTAGTTTTCATCCAAATTTCTGAAAAAGAAGTGGTTGTGAGTTTAGTTTTCCAAAAAAAAAAAAAAAAGTCTGGGGAACCACACTTTGAGAACAACTGTTATGGGAAAAAACGTGCTAAAGTTCATTTCCTTTACTTATGACTAGATCAGTTTTTCTTCGAGAATACTTTATCCTGCATTCCTGTAGTAACTAAAACTAAGGCAAAGTCAATGGGATTTCACATTCCATAGCAGCAGAATGAGACTGGAGGGGACTTACTTGCAGGGAAAGTTTTCTGGTGTCCTGTTATGTGTGTGAGGGGTCTGTGCACTCCAGCGCTGACAGGTGTGCCCAGACACGGTAACAGCCACATCCCCACGATAGTTTTCACCTGTTCCCTTCAGACACTGGTAGGTGGGACCAGAAGATGGTGGAGGTGTTGCTTGAATGGGAAAAATAAATTACAATGAATAATTTTTTTCTTTTTGAGACAGACTCTCACTCTGTTGCCCAGACTGGAGTCAGTGGCACGATCTCAGCTCACTGCAAACTCCACCTCCCAGGTTCAAGTCTTTCTCCTGCCTCAGACTCCCAAGTAGCTCAGACTATAGGAGAGTGTCACCATGCCTGGCTAATTTTTTTGTATTTTTAGTAGAGGTGGGGTTTCACCATATTGGCCAAGCTGGTCTTGAACTCCTGACCTCGTGATCTGCCTGCCTCTGCCTCCCAAAGTGCTGGGATTACAGGCATGAGCCACCATGCCCAGCCCTACAATGAATAATTTTAAAATAGAGAACGCACAGATGGATGTTAAGGAGGATGGCTGCAGGGTGCTCTGGCCTGCTTGTCTTCTCCTCAGCCTCTCTTGGAATTTGGCACTTGAAAATTGTTTCATGTTTTCCGAAGAAATAAATTTAGTAGCATCTATGCCTGTGAGACCCTTTCATGAGGAACTCCTTCAGGGAAAGACACTTGGGTAGATGCTTCTTTCTATGTTCTCTTTGCTCAGTTCTTCCTACCTGGTAAGTATCAACACATGTCACCTTCCACCCTGAATTCTCACATACACCAAAGGTCCACTCTATTTCCTGAAGAATAAATTATTCACTGAGTAGACATGACTGAATGGCACCCAACATTCCATAAAAGCCAAACAACAGGGAAAGAGTCCATGGAAAGAAGGCAAAAAACACCTCCAAGGAAAAGTGTGTGCATCCAGAAATCAAGACATTCTTGAGGAAAAAAAGAAGATGACAAAAAGAGAAACTGAAAAAAAGAGAAATTGATATTCACACAAAGGGAGAATGCCTGAGGAACTTCCGCTTTCGAAGGACACGTGTCAGAGGAAAGGAGGGGAGGCCAACCCTCACTGAACCCTTTTTAACCTTTCATGCCTGTCTTTGTCTTAGTGTGTAATCCTTTGCTTCAAATTCTCAGAGAGGAAAATATGATAAAATTGTTTACTCCACATCATTTCTACTAGGTCTGCCATTTCATCTTCTCCTCCTGAACTCTTCCCCACCCCCACCCCTCACCCTCTGCTCCCCAAGTTGGAAAAACTAGACACCCACAGACCTGAACATTGTAAACAAAGACACTCTTTGTTTACAAAACAACTATTAGAACTCTGGTTAAAATGAAATTCATGTGTCAGAGAGCATGGGTCTGATTTCCTTTTAGCACAGAGAAAAGTAGAATAGGACGAACAACACCCAAAGCCTACATTTCAGTGAACTTCTGAGGTGGAAGTTTCAGATGCAAAGAAAGAAAAATATGATAAATGGACACTCTGATCAATCACCTACAGTAACCAATAACCATAACTGTTTTAAACCAGCAATAAAATAAAGACCAATAACATCCCATAGGACTCGTAGGTCACTTTTCAGAGGCTGCACTCAGGCACTGACACGTGTTTTCTTCTGATTTCAAGAACAGGGCAGGTCAGAATCCTGGAATCTGGGTGTGCACCATACTCACTGCAGCGGGGGATGTCACAAAGTTCCCAGCGCTTGTTGGGGTCGGTGGTGAAACACCAAGGCCGTGGCTCCCCATCGGGGTTACGACAGTAATTCTTCTTCAGGTTCTTGTTTGGAAATCTGAATGGACAAGAAATGTTTTAGTAGCATGGAACATTTACGTTCATGGATGAGACTCTTTTTCAAGAGCAAACATTGAGCACCTGCTGTGTGCTAGGCACAGTCGGGCACGGAGGAGGTAATTGGATGAAGGCTGTGTTCAGAGACGGCAACTAGGAAACAAGGCTGGCCCCGTATTCTAAGGACTTTCTTTTTCTGTTTTGTTTTTAGAGACAAGGTCCCACTTATTGCCCAGGCTTGCCTTGAACTCCTTGAACTAACTCAAGCAATCCTCCCGCTTCTGCCCTTTAAGTAACTAGGACTACAGGCATGTGCCACCATGCCCAGCTGCCAAGCACTGTTTTGCTAACAGTTTACATGTGTAAAAATCACTCAACAGAATCAGTGACTTTATCATTTTGGCTATCTGGAAAACTGATGTAAGCAAACTCCAGTTATTCAACCACAAATAATAGCAGTCTTTAAAATGCAAAGTGCTCCCTGACTAAAGATACTCATCTAGTACCTAATAGAGCCAAGAAATGGGCATCTTCATAGCTTAAAGGAATGGTCCTTCTGATCTACCAGGCTCTGCTCCCACCAGCCTTGAAGCTTAGAAAAACCAAGAGGAGAAGCTGTGCTCCTGCAAGGGTCTCACCATGCAGTATGGGCTGGATCCTTCCTCAGTGGGGCCCAGTGGCTAGGGCTGTTGGATGCACTCCATGCCTGGTGGCCCTCTGCACTTATTCATTCCCTCTCTGAGATTGTAAATGCTTACTAGGATGGAAAGAGGAGCCAGCAGTGGCTTAAGCAATCCTCTTCTCCTTCTGGTTTCCTGGAAGTGACTTTACCCAGTTTTGGACCCTTAGGCCTTTCCTGTATTTCTCCTTTGAAGGAAAATGGCAGCTGCTGTGTTTTAAGCTAGCGATTTGGAGTGGGAGGTGTACAAATTCAGTAGAGCTGCTTTCCACAGTGGAATCTGTGGCTCAACCTCATTTCTGCTTTCTTGAAAGCCCTGGTATGGCCCTGTAGTCATTATAGAAGGAAGAGAAAGACCAGAAGCGACTGTGGAATGGGAGGTGTTTTCCAGCACAATGAATGTGAAATAGAATACTCACACAACCTTATTCTTGGAACCATCATGACTTTCTAGAGCAAGAAGCTTATTGTCATTCTAAATTCATGGTCCCCTTAGAGAATCTGATGGAAGTTATGAATCCTCATTCCAGAAAAATGCACTGATGTAAATACACATAAAACATCAGGGATTCACAAATCCATGATATCTGCTCATTGGTCAAAGGTTAGGAGACTTGAATCTCATTGGTACAAAGGGAAAAGAAAGACAAGGAGTAAAGAGAAAAGAAAAATATTTGGGAAATACACCAGCAACATGTGTGTGTGTATTTCTCAAGACAGATGTTAATGTATTCATACCCACATTAGTGTTTGAATGTGTGTGTGCATCAGCTGAAGATCTGGTTATTAAGCAAATCAGATTCAGAGGGTGTGACATTCTGGATTTCCAACAAATTCTCAGAAAACATCCCTGCTGCTGACCCATGGACCACATTTTGAGCAGCAAGGATGCGTATTTCACTTGCAGTCTTGTGGGAAGATGTTAGCTTTGAAATTAAAAACATCAGGCGTTCACTTCTTGAGGAATGCTAAAATATCTAAATAACAGCAAATGTCTGATAGAGCTGCAGAGACTTAAACGTGGAATGTTTTTCCCAGTGAGACTTACTTGGAAGGAATGTATCCGTGAGCGTGTGGGCTCTGAGAGTCCCAGGCCTGGCATTCCAGTCCAGACATGGTCTTGGAAATTTTGCCATCATAATTTTCTCCACTGCAATGCATACATTCATCTGGACAGAGTGGGAAGGAAGGACAGAGAGGAAGAAGAAAACTGAAATGGATGAAGCAAAATAGACAGTAAAAACCAGAATCCTACTCACTTAAGTGCGACTTGCCCCTCATTCCGATGTAATTCACAACAGGCACTTGGCAATAAAATTGGCAATAAGGATTCAGGATTTTCTAACATAATCCAAATGTCATTTTCCTTTTAAACCGTAGCATTCACATATTTTAGTCAATACCCCCTCAACTATTGTAGTCGTGACCAAACGCAGAATTTCCATGATGCCATGTCCTTAAACCAGGATGCACAGGCCAGTGGGGAGCCAGGGGTGCATATATTCTCAGGAGTCTACATTTTCCATTAGGAGTTTTCAATATTTGGCATCTTCATTTCAATAATGATCTTTACAACTTTGTATGAAATTATTCTGATCATTCCATTGACTGCTGAATGAGCTGGCACCTTCTCAGGGTTTTAGTCTGGAGTTTTTATTTATGCTCATGACCTCATGGAGAACAATATTCACCTGAAGTGACAGCGCTTCTCTTTTTATATTGTTGAGAAGCATGATTGGCTCTTTTTGCAAAATTATTTGCAAACTTAAACTTTGATTCAGAATTATTGAAGTAACATGGTGAGGCAGAGTAATATGTGACTTAAATTTTATGGAGTACTAAGGAAAACAGGGGCAGACTTAATATAAAAGTGATGCATTGGTGGCACTTAAGGGCAAGTACCTATGACATGGTGTACAAATAAAGGACCCCCGTGATTCAAGTAGGTGGAAGTGATGTTGGAACTGAGTTATCACACAGCACCACATCCACACTGTCACACAAATCTCACCTTTATTCATTTCCTTTTGCACTAACAAATGTAGCCAGAAATGTGAAATGAAGACAGTTTTTTCAGTAGGATTTTTAAAAAATTTTTTAGCATTGACCTTTGAGGTGCACTATTAAATTGGTCAGTCCATGAAAATAATGGATTGCTGATTTGAAAACTGGTTACTTGTTTAGCTTCAGCAAAACAGCAAAGTTTACCGCATCAAATGTGTATTGTTTATTTGATTTTTATTGATTTTGTTGTTTTATTTTAACTACTTAATTGCAAATCTGTCTTGGGGTTAACACTCTGTAAGAGTTTTAAGCATAAGAAGTTTGTACTTAGAGTTTAGATTTAGTTTTATATTTGTACATGTTGATACAGTATTTTAATAAAAATAATTCAGGTTGACTGGGCATGGTGGCTCACGCCTGTAATCCCAGCATTTTGGGATGCTGAGGCAGGCAGATCACCTGAGGTCGAGAGTTCAAGACCAGCCTGACCAACGTGGAGAAGCCCTGTCTCTACTAAAAATACAAAATTAGCCAGACTTGGTGGCACATGCCTGTAATCCCAGCTACTTGGGAGGCTGAGGTAAGAGAATCGCTTGAACCTGGAGGCGGAGGTTGTGGTGAGCCGAGATCGCACCATTGCACTCCAGCCTGGGCAACAAGAGCAAAACTCTGTCTCAGAAAAAAAAAAAAAATTCAGGCTAATTCTGGGGGTCTGAACAAAGTTTAGCTCCTTTCTGAGAGGTGAATACATTACTCAATTATTAATAATATCCTTGTGGGAAGGGGCTTGGCAACAAATTATTTTACAGGGTGAAGGGCAGAAATGAAAACATTTTCTAGAGCCACTCCTGACCTTCACACTCGGGAATGTCGCAGTAGTCAAATCTCTCTTCTGGATCAGTAGTGTAGCACCAGGGCCCCTGCCCATCGTTGTCTGGGTTCCTGCAGTAGTTCTCCTCCAGTCCCTCTGAAGGGTGTGTAGCAGGTGAGAATCTGGGGAGGATGGAAAAGAAGCACTTAGACTATGTTCTAAAAATCAGCTTGCTATTAGCAAGGCAGAAGGAGACACTCTTGATTCCCATCTGAGATTGTCATCCAAATGCATTTCAGCTGGGTGCTGCAGCATTTGCGTGGCCAGATTTTCAATTTCTCTATTGATAGGCTGCTTCTGGCACAGTAGCTAATATTACCATTGCTACTGTGACAGCCAAGGCTTTGACAGAGAGTCAAGGTATTTTTATTGGACAGTCAGGAGAAAGTCAGGAGAAATATAAAGGCCTCAAAAGCCTGCCATGGTCTTAATTCATTCCAAACACCTGCTTTTGTCAGTTACCTTTCTCCCTGTAAAAATTCTCATAGTTAATGCCGTTTTGTCCATGTGAACTATGTGCCAGGAATTCCACTGACATCTTTCTACACATTCTCTCTTTTAGTCCTAATAACAAAAACCATTTGAGGAAGGTGTTATTATCCCTGTTTTACAGAAGAGAAGACTGAGTGGCAACGTAAAACAAAACAAAACAAAACGTGCCTAAGCGTAAATAGCTATGAAGAAGCAGGTCAAGACTTCAAAGTTGATCTGTCTGATTCCCAAATCCTAGTTTTCTCTGAAATGCAGCTTGAATTAATGGGGGATGGAGGAGGGAGTTAAGCTTATTTCAGTTCTAGAGATGAGTTGCTGTGTAGAGACAACCATTTAGATGAAAATCACAAGACTTACAGTCTATAAAGGCAGATTTTATTTCTGGTTCTTCTGTGAACCTATTTGGGGCAACCTCACCCCCCAAGACCTCAGTTCCCTCATAAAGATGAGCCTAGACTACCTTGTAAAAATGGCCCAGAGTGTCTCCATGGCCCTTGATAGTCCCTGACTTCGCCATTTGGTTGAATCAGTTTTCATTATCTCATGGGGAATATTCGATCTGCTCGTCTCATAGGGATATAGCAAAGGCAATTTCTTGAGTGTTGTGGGAATGGATAAAGGTGAGTAACAGGCACTAATTTCCTATTTGATAAGCATCATTACTGAGAACTTAATGCCACCTAACACCAAACTGGGAAAAGTACAAAAAATGCACTAAAATAAATAATAGGCAAGTTGCGAGATTTGAATTTCACGTATCTTCATTTTCATTTTTATATTTTATTTACTCTTTTGCTCCACAATTTGAGTCAAACATGTGATGAGAGTTCTAACTCAATATGTTTACGTCAGTCCCAAACATAGTCATCTTTGGTCTTTTCTCAGATTTGGCCTAAAACTCATAGTTTCATTGATTTTGTTTTTAACTAGGCATTCTTCTATGTCCTAGGTCTTCGAGAAAACTCCATACCCAAGGAAAAATAGAAAGTAACCATGTTCTACTATGGTGCTATAAATAATTGAACATCGACATCAAAAAGATTCTTTCTGCTTATTCACATATTCTGGTTTGAATTAAAAGTGATGAAATTATCCTAAATACAGTTGGCCCTCTGTATCCATGGGTTCCACATCCACAAATTCAACCAACTGTGGATGGAAAAGACTTGAAAAAGATGAGATAAAATAACAATATGACAATAAAACACAATACAAATAAAAACAATACAATACAACAATGATTACATAGCATTTACATTATATTAGGTATTATACAAGAGAATGTATGTAGGTTATATGCAAATACTGCAGCATTTTATATAAGGGACTTGGGAAGCATGGATTTTGGTAGCCACAAGGGTCCTGGAATCAATCCCCCGCAGACACAGAGGGACAACTGTACAGTAGATGAACACAAAGATGAAAGGGAAAGTCTTACTTAGGTCTGTGGGGAGAAGTGGAACTCCATTTTTGACAGGTGATGCCGGTTCTTGTTTTGGACATTGTCCCTCTGTAACTCTTTCCATTCCCAGTCTTGCACTCTGAAAGATACACTGAAGGGAAGTCCACACAGCGGTCAGAGTCTTTCACAAGACACCACATGAAGGTCTGCACAGCACAGTCACGTTGAGAGAAAGATCTCATGCACCAGACCCCTTGTTTCTGCTTTCTAAAAGATCATCTTTTGTATCTGCAAAAAGGCTGCAGTAAACTGAGCCATTCCATACTTTGATTCATATATTCAAATGCTACTTATGAGCTCTCTGTGGATCCAGCCCCACCAGGATGCTGGGGACACATGGGGCACAGTGCAGCCAGGGGCTTGGCCATCATGGAGCTCACGTTCTAGTGGAATCAGGCAGGGGGGTTACAGGAAATATTCAAGGAAACAATATGAAATGAGATCACTTCATGATGATGCATGTTACATACCTGATGAGACAGAGTGAGAGAATGGGGAAAGGGCTTTTTAGATGGGGGAACGGCAGGCTTTTCAGAGACTGAAAGAGATCCAACCCACTTCTATATTTTCAGGCACCCAGTGATATGAAAAAGTGCCACACAGGGCTATAAAACTGTGGTCTACTGTAAATGGTTTGCAGTAAAAGTTCTCAACCAGCTTCCACTCAACCAACTCACCAGTTAGCCAATGGGCCCTCTCTTGCCTTTAAAACAGTCTGGTACCCACCTGGGCCCACATGCAGCTGGCAGGTGTTTGCTAGTGTGCCCACCCGTGTCTGTTCCCCCCACATAAGTTATGTGCTTACAACGAGTCATTTCTTGGCATTTTCCAACTTTTTACAGTTATATTTAATTAAAGATGATCTAAACTGAGAAATGAACGTGAAAAGAAACAAAGCTCTTTTTTGTTTGATTTTTTAACTAAATTAAATGTTTTTAAGGAGTTGAAACATGAATCATTTAAAAAATTGCTATCAAATCCATGGAGGGCAACCCACTCATATAGTTGACTATAAAGCTTGAGGAGGAACTCATAAAAAATCTAAAGGTTTTACACATTCAGATTGATTAATAAATGTCGAGATATGGTCCACTTCAAAAATAAGGAAAGTGATGATTGTAGATGTTGCACTAGAGCATAGTTTATGCAGGAAATGCACCAGAGACCTTCTACTGGTGACCCCATATTCAAAGAAAAAAAGCCTCTGCTCTACCTCAAAAGGTGTCAGGTACACTTGTGTTTTCAATGAAAATATAAAATGTTTAAGATATATTTGAACCATCATTTAATGTTACCTACTTTAGTCGTTTTTTAATTCACTGATCCATCACTTGGGGAAAGTACTCCTAACATACCTACAGCAAACTAATGCTTTTAACCCAATACTATGTATTATGATTGCAAGTACATCTTCATTGGGAACGCAATGCTATGTGTTATGATTGCAAGTACATCTTCATTGGGACCTAGTATTACAGTAGACATAAGATACTCATCAAAAGTGTAAACTCAAGGTACTTTGTGAAAGGGAGGTCTAGGGGTCAAGGAAGATTTGCAAAGGAGGTGATGATTGGGCTGACACCTAGGAGACGAGAAGGAGCTGGCACAGCAGGACAAAGGTGAAGAGGGTCCCAGGCAGGAGGGCGTGTGCTTGGAGTGGTGAAGGAACAGAGGTAAGGCCAGTGTAGAAAAGTTTAGCAAGCCAAGCAAACAGCAGCCGGGGGTTACTTAAATAATGCCGGGCCCTAGCACATTTGGAAAGTCTTTGGGTCTTATTTTAAGGGCACTGAGAAGGGCTTTAAACAGGGCAGTTACATTTCTAAGAGATCATGTGTACAGCTACAAGTAGCCCCAACCAGTGGTGATAGGGTCTTGGACTTGGTGAAGGCAGTGTGGCTAGTGGCAAGTGGCAGAAGTAAATGTGATCTAATACTGTTCCTGGCAAAACCCTGGCAGGTAAGTTAGCAGCAGGTCAATATCCCACAGCAAAGAAACAAAGACCAAAAAAAATGACTGACTTTTGACTTTTCGCTTCTCTTTTGTTTGTATGTACCCACCAGAGTTTGTATAACCTTTTGCTCCCTTCTGTCACTTTGAAAACAAGCAAACTAAGCCTTCAAACTTCAGACTTCAAACTCAACCTACAGTCATTCCCATGTTCCTTCTGGTTAACAATTTACAAACGACATATTTAAATGTTAGCATTTTGTAGACAGAATCAGGTTTTTTTTTTAAAATCTGGTACAATTAGGTGATCCTATTTACTTTACTGCTTGCTTGCTACTTGTAAGAACTAATAACTTCACCAGATAAAGTTTAGATTTAATCTGTACTTTAATCTCAAGAATTAGAGATAAACAGTGGTAAGGAAGAAAGTACAATGCCTACAGCTAATGAAACCGAGGAAGATGAGTTAATACATAGAAATAATTCCAACCCAAATAAATACTGTTTAAAATGCGACTTGGAGTTTTGCCATGATACTAGACACAATATGGCAAATCATCCTCGAGACTACAAGAACTAAGGTGTTTCCAGTCCTCTTTAACACCTGTGATGCGGAATATTTGGAGAGCTAAATTGTTATTATTAACGGTCTTAATACCTGGCCACCAACACAGTGTAGGAAACAGTTTTTAAAGTGTCATACATCCCTTCAAATCTTCATACGTTTAATGAAACATTTGCACATCTAAAAAGGCATGCAATTTCTATTGAAATCCCATCTGCCTCTTATTCTAAACAGTGGGACTATTGACCCACATTTTAAAATAAATTATAGAAAAGGAACTGTAACTTTTGCACATTTTTAAAAGACAACATTTAAGAAATCTGAGAAAAATATAGACCATGTCTCCCAAAATGTGAGGAAGAATAAAAATAAGATTTGTGTCCCAATCCAAATGTTTCTGAGGATTAAAACACCTCAGTATTTCTATTTTACAAGACTTCGTCCAGACAATAGGGCCCAAGGACCATGGTCACCCTGCAGAATAAGAAGCCAAGATCAAAAGGAATGCTTAGACTTCCCATCTCCTTGTTAAATATAAAATAATATTTTAAAAATCTTATTTTGAGGGTCATAGAGGTAGAAGTGATTTTGTAAATCCAGTCGTTTCATGTTTTGAACAACAAAAAAATTAAACCCAAGAGGTGAAGTAATATACTCAAGCTGACATGGCTAGTTAGTAATCAAATCCTGTCCTAACTCAGAATTCAATTTTACGACCCCATAGTGCCTTCCTCCTCCGGTCTCATAAATTAAAGATAGAATAGACAAGGAGGAAGAGTGGGAGGATGGGGAGGACAGAAGGAGGAGGAGGAAGAAAATGTACTCACCTTTCTTTTCAAATAAAACGACATCTCTCATCCTAAAGACTATGGAGGACTTCCTGTTTTCAGCCATTATCACACATTGTTGCTCTTTACTGTGATATTGGAATGACCTGCAGAAAAAAGCAGGAAATCCAGTAAGTATTTTTCTTTATTTAAAGAAAACAAATATTTATTAATAAGTGATGTGATACATGCTAAAGATCATTGAATCTCTTGATGGACCAGGGAGTTCAGAACTGCTGCGTCTCAGTTATTTGGGCATGGCATCAATGAAGTACTGAACAAAATACACCAATGTGGCAGTAAATCTTGTTGTCTCCTGCCCCTACCTTCCCTCCCTCATAATTTTCTCTTTCTTTTTGTTTCAACTGCTTTACTTCTTCTTTACTCATCCTCTTAATTTTTGTTTTTGGGTTGGAAAGAAGCAACTCCGGTTGCTTTGAACCCATTCCCCAAGATATTCCATCTCCGTGACCTCCCAACTCTGATCAGTTCCCCTGAACCTCTGCTCCACATTCCACCTCGCCCTGGCCCCTGACCCCTCCCCTCTCCATCCTGTGGTCCTGCCGTGGGTGCTCAGTCTGGCATCCATAGCTACCTTCCCAGGCCCATCACCTACATAAAGTCTCTACTTTAGTCAACTTGATCTCTTAATGGTCCCCCTGAGAAAGTGCAGGGCCGCATCTTCCCCTGCCTGCCTGGTGCTTGTCAAGAGCTCTCTCAACTCCAAACCCAGCTCAGTTCCCACCTCCTCCCTGAGCCTTCTCTAGCTGCCTCAACCTTAGGCACTGTTCTTTCCTCTGGATCTGGGTAGAGCATGCATTGATTATGCCTGTACCTCACTTGGGCTGTCTTTTTTTTTTTTTTTTTTTTTTTTTTTTTTAACATTATTGCAGTACCTCACTTGGACTGTCTTTTTTTTTTTTTTTTTTTTTTTTTTTAACATTATATCCAGTTTCTTTGACTACACCTTAAATACTAAAGGGCAGGCACTGGATCTTGTAACTGTAAGTCATTGCTCAGATCTATCTAGGACACTTTCATTCACATGATCCTCAACAAACATTTACTGATGATCATGTTAAAAACTGGAGCTCAGAACAATAGCTGCTAATATTTATGTCCGGTGTAGAAACAAATAACTTCCTTTTAGGGTATTTTTCTAACAAAGACTCCAATAAACCTTAACAAGAAGCTGTTAGTATGGCTTCACATACTTTGAGCAAATACAGTTCCAAACTCTGATTCCATCAATTTCTCTTTCCTCTTAAATCGTCAATAAATTTGTGAGTAAATTACTTGCCATCCGAATTACAGATTTCTGGGTAGGTGCAACGACAGTGGAAATACCTGCAGGTGAATTCTTCCTCCTCCTCACATTTTGCTGCACATTCTTCTATGCTTCCTGCCCCCAGCTGCTTCTTAGTGATGCTGAACAGTGAAGCCCCCTTGGTATTCACATAGTCATCCAGAGGCTCTCCTTGACCTACAGGTGGGAGATCCAAGTGGAACAAATGGTCAGGAAATCAATGCCAATGTCTAATTGTCATGACTTCCTTTGAAGCTATTTGGTTAGCATTAACCAAATAAAACTTGCTGTTTACTGGAAGTAGAATGGGTAGCTATGAATCAAATGTTTAGTTAAGAACACAGAGTCGGGCCTGTGGATATAAATAAAGATGGCAACAAAAGACACTGGGGACTGCCAGAGAAGGGAGAGAGGGAGGGAGGCGAGGGCTGAAAAACTACCTATTTAGTAGGTATTTAGCTCACTACTTTGGTGATGGGATCATTTGTACCCCAAAGCTCGGTGTCACGCAATTTAGTTATGTAACAAACCTGCACATGTACCCCGACTCTAAAAGTTGAAATTATAAAACAAAGAAAAACAGTTTCATTAACAGATTGCAAGATAGTAAAAGATTAACTGGATTGATAAACAGGTTAGAACTATGCAACCACTATGTTACCACATTAATGGAGATAAATCCTTAAATAAGAACAAATTCTATGTTTGCTATCGATTGTGCCATGTCATGAGAGAAGAGTAAGGCACCACCAGTGGCAGTTGTGTTACCAAGATTGATGTTGATTTGTTCATCCCTGGGTAGAAATGGAACTTGGAGGCCATTGTTTGATTTCTTACCATATGCGCTTTGGTTCTGACACTGTCACTTTAACTGGTGGGGGGCATCCTCTGAATGGTCCCTCCTTGAGATACATAAATTTTGGTGCATGGATGATGTTGGAAATACATAAGAACGGAACTAAATTACGTTGCCACCTTGGACAAAAATTGGGCAAAACACTGGAGGGTAAGAAGCTCCCCAGCAAAGAAGGCCATTTGTGTACTGGGCTTCCTACAGTCACACAACACTACTAATTGGGGAGAAATCCGTTTTTCCAAGGTGTTGACAGGTATCTGAATTTCGGAGGAAATTGTAAAAAAGCAGAACCTGGTACAAATACTGGTCTTGGTTTTTCTTTGAGATCAAATCTGAGACAATGAATCTGTCTGAAAGCTGCTTTCTGCCTGGTTGTGGCAGAGGGTGGCCAAGGGGGCCTCAGCTGTGCTCCGACCACGAGGCTACAGAGTGTCCCCTGTCCTGAGGCTCTTCCGGACATCTGGCTGAGCTTTGGCAGCTCTATCCTAGCCTGGAGATGCCAGCTCCATCCTTGGCACAAAATGCTAGTGATTTTCACAGGGGTGAGAGGCCAAAAGAGGCTAATAAAATGAAGGTAGCCAAGCTCCACGGAATTAGACAACAGAACAACCTTGACCACTTTGAGAGGTGTGGTGGGGGCCGCAGGCAGAGGGAGTGGGTTACAGAGTGACTAGGAGAGCAGTGGAGGCGGCAGCAGGAGACAAGCCTGACTCTGAAGACAGCGAGCCCTCCAGGGAACATGCGGTTAGGGGAGGTTCTGAAAGATGGCACACTTCAGAGCGCATTGGTTTGTATGCTGATGACAGGTATCCAGTAGGAAGGCAAATGAACAGATTCTCATTCTCAGAAAGGCCGGTCCTGACCTCCTGAGGGTACACAGAGCACAAGGGGCAGGACAGGGAGGGGGATGCCCCCTCATCGATTCATGCAAAGTCCTAGGCCAAAGTTCCCCTGCTCCCCACCTCTGGGACTTTGTCCTTCCTCAATTTAAGATGCTTCAGGCTGGAAAAATGGATTATTGAGCAGGAGTTGGCTGATGCATTCTAAACCCAATCCACCAAAAAGCACTTGAGAGATGTGTCAAAAGATCACAAAGAAATAGATGCTTTAGGCCCGTATCCATGTCTTCACCCTGCACTTTCTGTCAACTTGAGCTCTCATTTCCAAGAAGAGTTGTGTTTTGGTTACTTCTACAGCTCAGAGTGTGACTTCAAAACACACCATAAATCCACAAAGTGTGTCCTACAGTGAGTTAAGTTAAACTTTCTGAAGAGTTTTTTTAAAGTATAGCAGAGCAGGCTACAACTGATGTTCAAAAAAAGGAAAACTTACATTTATTTTCCCCTTCAATTAAGTTACCTCTGTGTCGTGTTATTATGCTTCATAGCACATTGTTGCTGAGGTCCCCTCCCCAGCTCCTGTTCCTAGGAAATATCCCAAATCATAATCACACATTTTTCTTTTTAATTTGAAATAATTTTCCCCCATTTTTTTTTCTCTTATTCACCTCTAGAACTCATGTGGCAATAGGATTTGATAGGGCTTATTTGCTGGCAAGGAAACATCAAACAAATCTTTTAGTGGAAAAATACATTTATATTATAGGTAAAATGCAGATGTATATTGCTACCGATGCAAATGTATTTTATTAATGCTGTGAGAATTTCTTCCTCACTGTGGTGTGTGAATGTGTATGCATATTTGCATGTGTTAAAGACTTAGTAATTCATGAAATGGAACATGTTTCTCCACTTCCCACTAAGCATGGCTGTAAAAGAAACTTTTTCCTCTCCCTTGGCATTCCAACATACTGGAAAGATGATATATCCACAGAAAGCCTTGCTTTCCAAAAATGAGAGAATGTGCCCCCTAGGTTGGTTAAAACATATGCTAATCCTGTGGCAGAGAAGTTTGATCTAGCCTTTTGGTGTAGCCCGCTGATTAAGTTCATAGTGATCTATGTTCTAGTTTCCATGGGCTGAAATATAATATTCATACCCCTCAACACACATCAATTTCTTACAAAAATTTGTTTGTTTAATTTTCTCCTGCTCTGTATTTTCTTTGATAGTTCCTTGAATGGCTTCCACTAAATTCAAATGTATTTGGCTCTAAAGTGCAACTTGTAAAATTTTATCTGGTAATTTATAGATTGAATTTCAAGTATGTATACATTATTTACATGAAGAACTACTAGCAAATCGTATGATTCCGTTTGTATGAAATGTTCAAAATGGCAAAGATATAAATACAGAAAGTAGATTAGTGGTTGCCAGAAGCTGCAGATTGGGGGTAACAGCTAAGGAGAATGGAGTGCCTTTTTGGGGGTATGAATAGTTTAAAAATTTATTCTGATGGTGGCTGCACAACTCTCAATATATTGAAATCCATTGGATTGTATGCCTTAAATGGGTGAATTCTGTATGTTAATTATATCTCAATAAAACTTTTTTTTTTTTAAAAGAAAAAGAACTACTAGAACATGTTTAGAATATTCTTTCAAAGGCTTAAACAAAGCTGAAAAGTGAGAAGAGCCCTAGATTCCTTCTGGGAAACCTGGCTTAAATCCAGGTTTCTTTATTTTCCTGATTTGAGAATTTGGTCACTGAGCAAATAACATGATTTTCCTAAGTCTAGATTTCTTTGTTTATAAAATGAGGATGAATATGCCACCCTACCTATACCATGAGCTAAATAAGATACGGTTTGTAAAGAACGCACACTCACACTGACATTTACACACAGGTATGTATGTATGTATAAAAATGTGGGGACCTAACCCAAGCACTAAGTGAGTATTTGTTGAATCACTATCTGCATACGGCATCTGGCAAATGGATGCGTGTAATTTCTCCAGGGATAAGAAGCAAACGTATACCTATGGAAAGCCTTATTCAGGCCATAACAAAGAGAGAAATGCTGAGTCCCTGACCCCACTGCCACCATGAACTGGTGAGGCAACAGAATATATTCAAAGAGATATTTCATTGCTTTAACTTGCAAGTAAGGGGAGCATGACACCGTAACAGAGATGATATAAATTAATCAAACTGAGAACGAGGCGAAGAGCTTAGCCATCCTTTGCATAGCTACATTGGCTGTTTTTCAATTAGACCAGCCATTATGTGGGGGCACTCATTTAGATTTGAAAAATCACCCATTATTTTCTCTGCCCATTCATTCCAGCACCCTGACAATCTTCACAGGAAAATTAAACTTATTTCTTGAAGAATTCCTCAATCTTATACAAGATTTTCAACTGGGAGTTTCATGAATCAAAAATTAAACGAATTGCACATAAAGCCATGGCATATGTATTTTTACTACACTGTGGGAGAAAAAATAATTATTACAATTTAAAAAAAACTGTCTTACCTGATTTCAGAAATAAAAGAAGTAGAAGAACCACTTCCTTATGTTCCATTTTGGGACTGGCCAGCAGTGCCCAGAAAGTGTGTCCCAATCCCAGGATGTTGTTGACTTACATGAGAGTAAACGAATCCACAAACCAGATAGTCAAATTAAGTTAATTATTCTCTCAGAGACCCATGCCACTGCCTCAGCAGGGTTCAAACATTACCTTGAATAAAAGGTCCTTACAAAATGTTTGAGGGTGGAATCTGCAATAGATGCTGGGAAGTGGTGAAAGCCATCTCCCCCCTCGGCTGCTCCATGCTGCCCTCCTGTGTCCTTACTCCTTCCCTCACCCCTTGTACTTTAGCTCTCGCAATTAGTCTTTTTTCTTCCCCTCTTCTTTTATTCCCCTTCTTTTGGAGAAAATAAACTCATAAAAGTATCTCACAATTGCTGGTACCTTCCACGACGAGACCCTCTGCCAAGCACTGCACCTTCAGAGCCTCCCTCAATCTTCCCAACAGGCAGTGCTGTTCTCATACCTGCTGTTCCAGGCATGGGGCTGAGGCCTTCCCCCGAGGTTGTGTGGCTACCCAGGGGTGCAGCTGATAGACACAACCCTTTCAGGTCTTAGATGACAGGCTTAAGTTAGGTGTAAACATTAATGTCTCCACATCCTACACCAGATGACATAGAAATTACAACATAAGTGAAAATATTTTATTATCTTCAAAATTTCTTTATTCCCAGTGAATTCACATGTTTTCTGTAATTATAAACTATAAGACATCAATCTTTCACCCAAATGAACATATGGCATATTATTATATTCTCATTCTCATGAAATAAAGCAAGAGTGGTAGCATTCAGTGAAAAGCATCTATGTCAATTTTAAATGTTGAATCTGTACTTTTCCTTGACTTAAGGTTAGAGCGACCAGGTAGTACATATGCTTTAAAACTTCTATTTTAGTGTTCAAAGATATTTAGGAATAATTCAATTGACCTCTCTATTTTAGATGTGAAATAAGGACCAGAAAGCATCATTCCTCTTTCCAGGCAGTGAAATTCCTTCTTATTCATTAACTGGGAAAAGAGTAGAGGTGGGAGCCCAGTGGTCTTGGGTGGAATGTCCTGCGGAATTCCCTGGGATTGAGGAACCATGCAGAACCCTCGAGAAGAAACCACGTTGGGCAATAAGAGGGCGGCCCCATGTGAGGGACAGGGGGGACCTAATCACATTTCCTGATTTCCTATTTTAGCCTCACTCTCCTCTCTCCTCAAATTCTTACCACTCCCTTTATCCTCTCTGACTCACCTCATGGCCCAGTTCATTAAAGGGGACAGAAGATGGAGGTAAGTTGAGAAACCAGCAGTGAACACACGTTTTATTTTTAATGTGAAATGTCTCTTAGGGGGCTTATGTTGGTGTGCTTTAGAAAGTACTTTGGGAAAAAAAATAGACTCTACTAATATATAATGCTTCCAGCGTGTATTTACTTCCACTTAAAATATTATTTTAGCAGTTCCTCTTGGATAAGGCACCTTGGGAATGATGTTGTCAGAAATTCTATATCCACATAATTTTCTTTTCCTGTTGTTGTGGTTTTGACTTGGGTGGTGTTGGTATAGCTCTTGCCCAACTTTCCCCTGGTAGTTGTTGGATGCACTCAATTCTACAAATGTGATTTTGTAAATCAGTTGCCCTCGTAGTAGCCTCCTGGCTGTACATTCTTCCCTACCTCCATAATCCATCAGCATCGTGAAAGCACAGAGGGATGTTGAGCAGAGCTCTGTGCTGGAGCCACCACACTCTGTAGCCTGTAAGAGAGGAACAAAGAGGAATGAATGCGTTGCTCAGGTATAGACAGGGGTGGGTGCATAGACACTTCTGCTGTGGCACGGCCCTTCATGTCCAGGGTAGGCATGAAGCAATGGACTATTCCAGATTGTACACAGGAATCTGCACTGCACTCTTAGAGGGATTTTTGCTCTAAAGACAACTGATTCAAAATAAGGCGCTTTCTACCTGAAAGAATGGCATGAACTGAGAAAAGATATATATATAGAGAGTTCTGTGTACTACGATCAGGTTGCACATATTCTGAGATTTGTGTATTCTTATTTAGTTCAATTCATTATTTATTGACCACTTACTGTGTACAATATTATATTAGATTCTTTTAGGATTACAGTTGACCCTTGATCAACTTGGGGGCTTGGCACCCTGACCATACACAGTAGGAAATCCAGGTGTAACTCTGACTCCCCCAAACTTAACTACTAATAGCCTGTTGTTGGCCAGCAACAGTTAATAACATGTATTTGTATGTTATATGTATGACATGCTGTATTGTTACAATAAAGTAAGCTAGGGAAAAGGGAACACTTGTAAGAAAATCATAAGGAAGAGAAAATACATCTACAGTACTGTTCTGTATTTATCCGTACAGTAAGTTTACACTGTCTGTTTGCAAGATGAATCATCTGTCTGAAATGGAAGCAACCCCAGCTGCAGACCTCAGTCTCTGTTACGTATCAAGCAGATGAAGTTTTTCTTGTAATGTCAAATGTCATGACTTTTCTCTTCTTCTTGGGAGCACTGCCAGCATCACTAGTGCCACTTCATATGGATCCCACGGTGTTATTCAAGGTTTACAGTACAGCACGAAACAGGAAGAAAAATACATGCGAACAGGGAGAGGGCACTTTTTACTGTGATACACAATTCACTGGGGATGAACTGCTCATGCCGGGATGTTGAGCATCACAGCACGTTTTAAGTGGATACTCACAACACCTGAGCTCGTTGCAACAGCAACAGGAGGAGGCTACAAAATTATTACAATAGTGTGGTATGCACTACGGTTAAATGTATGCAGTTACAATTTAATACCACATCTGTATGTTTGTGTACAATTCTCTCAACTGAGAATAGCACCATATACGATCTGTGAGTGTTTGTGTACATAAGTTTTACTAAATTTTAACTTTTGCAATAGTTTTGTATATATTTTATGGTAGTAAATAATAAAATAGACTAGGTATCTACATATATTTTATGCATTCAGGACATACTTAACTTTTTCTACTTTATTTTGGTATTTCTAGCTACATGGTTTGTCTTTGAGTTTTTTTCAAATTGTTGCAAAAATTCCAAAACATTTTCTAACACATTTATTGAAAAAAATCTGTAACAGTTCAGACATGTGTTGTTCAATGATCAACTATATGTCTAAAAAGTACAAATCAGTCTCTAACCTTCCCCAGCCTCTGTATGCTAAAGGAACTACAGGAAACTTTCAAACGCAAGATGTGTGGAGATTCTGCTGCTGCACTTGTAGCAGGCGTAAGAACATTCAAATAGGCTGGCTGCGGTGGCTCACGACTGTGATCCCAGCACTTTGGGAGGCCAAGGTGGGTGGATCATGGGGTCAGGAGTTCGAGACCAGCCTGGCCAGCATGGTGAAACCCCATCTGTACTTAAAATACAAAAAATTAGCTGGTCATGGTGGCGTGCTCCTGTAGTCTCAGATACTGGGGAGGCTGAGGTAGGAGAATTGCTTGAACCCAGCAGGCGGAGGTTGCAGTGAGCCGAGGTCATGCCATTGCAATCCAGCCTGGGCGAGACAGCAAGACTGTGTCTCAAAAAAAGAGAAAAGAACATTCAAATAAGATTGGAGACAAATTGAATTTCCTTAGCTCTGCCCTGCATAAGGCCTGCAATCAAGATCCACTCAGGTCCTCTTATGAAAGAATAGACGTCTCTTACAGCATTAAAATGGTAAATTCCTTGCAAGTATTTACAAAGAAAGTTATAAACACCAGGAAACGTCAACCTCATCAGGAGGTGAGGTAGAGTTCACCCTTCTGTTTCACCTTAAGTGGAAACTGCAGCCAAGTCACAACTTCCTAGGTGATGCATGTCCGTGCAAGCTGGACTGCATTGCTGGCCTGACATTTGCACCTGCCAGCTCCTCGCCACCTGTACTTTCCACCTTCCTCCAGCCCAGGCTCTGCTGCCTGGGAACTGCCATTCTAGGACAACTCATTTCATCAAAATGAACATCTCTGCATAGCCCCAAGAGGACAGTATCATTTCCAAATGGAAATAGCAAGAACTTAATCTACTAAGGACTCATGTAAAGCATCCCTCTGTCATGGTAAGGGTCCTCAGAAAGTTTATCTGTGCCCTCCACGCCAATGTGCAGATTGTTTTTACTGCTATTTTAGTGTATTAGGGCATATCAGTGAGGAGACTTGTACTAATTAACCTGGAGGTGGCTCTTCTTTCTTTAGTTGCCCTTTTCCACATGTTAGCCTTTGTTCATCCCCAGGACCATGCAATGAGATGCTTATCAGCCCTCATGTCCCGTAAAGAGATAGCAGGCTATCTCTCAGTTAGCACAGTGGTTAAAATGTAATCCACTAGGGGACATTTTCTCTCTTTTCTTTTCTTTTCTTTTCTTTTCTCTTCTTTTCTTTTCTTTCTTTTCCTTTCCTTTCTTTTCTTTTCTTTTTTGAAACAGAGGCTGGTTCTGTCACCCAGGCTGGAGTACAGTGGTGCAAACACAGCTCACTGTAGCCTTAACCTCCTGGATTCAAGCGATCCTCCCACTTGAGACTCCAGAGTAGCTGGGACCACAGGCGCATGCCACCATGCCCAGCTATTTTTTTTTTTTTTTTGTATATTCTGTAGAGACGGGGTTTTGCCATGTTACCCAGGCTGGTCTTGAACTCCTGGGCTCATGGGATCCTCCTATCTCAGTCTCCAGAAGTGCTGGGATTACAAATATGAGGCACTTGCCTGGCACTAGGGGACACTTTCTAAGTGAGATCTAACTCATTCGGGGCTCAGTGAGGTGATTTTTAAAAATTGAATTGTGCTTGAAAAAATCTAGATATCTATTCATCTTTGAAAAAATTAATTTCCATTGGCCATCTCCTCATTATTAATAAGCATGGCCGTGTTAATGCTTAAGACAAATATTAGCAGAGAAGAAGACAGTCAGTCCCGGATAACTTAGTAGCTGGCATTAAGGCAGCACCAGGACTCCCCAGAGGACAGTGGAGGGTCATTCTGTCCTGAGGTCCAGACTCACCATGGATAAAACAGAGATGCACCTAATCATCCTTCCCATCTCTCACATTCATTGTTCTCTAAGCTCATACAGAAAAAAAAAATCTTATCTCACAGTATGTCAGGGAGATAAGTCATGTAGAAAAACATTAAAATCTTTTCAGGAAAGCAAATGAGCGCACAAAAAAAGCTGGTGAAATCTGAGCAAGGTCTGCTGACTAGTTTCTGATATTGTGCCAATGGCAACTTTCTGGTTGTAATCATGAACTATAGTTATGTAAGATACTGCCTGAGGGAGGTGGGGCCATAGGCACAAGAACCTCTCAGTACTATATCTATAACTCATTGTGTTTATACTTATTTCAAAACAAAAATTATATGTATATATTTATGTATACATGTATATGTTTGCATATACATGTGCCTATATTTGGAGACATGTGTCTATTTTAGGAGAACCTAGGATGATGTAACTGCTTTCATACTAGTTAATAGAATTCTCAAAGTTCAGGGAAAGTCTAAAGTTATAGAGTTCCTAACTCAGGGTGTAGAACTTGGATTCTGGCTGATTCTCATGAGCTCCTAGGATGAGTGGGTGGGACAGAGAGGCTTCACCACCACCACGTTCCCTCCCTGGCTGGAGACCAGATAGTTAAGGACTGATGGGTGCTAGAGAGCAGCAGCCCCCTATGTGGGTCCAGAACCTAGAGGCTGGAGTAATTCATGCCTGCTCCTGCCTCCCAGGTATTCAAGGGAAACCCACCATCTCCACACACCAGCAAAACACCAGCAAAACAGAGGCCCCAAGTAATGACTTCTCCTTTCTCATCTCATCCTGCCACCTGACCAGCTCCTGGGTTCCTCAATCCAAAGTTGGGGAAGAGAGAAGGGAATGTCAGTGGAAACCACTTTTGCTATAGACACTTATCCTTCAGATGTTCTTTCAGTGGGTACAGTGTTTAGTGCTGTGCTAGGTGCCGGGGAATCAAGAGTAAATAAGAGGCCATCTTTGCCCTCAAGGAGTCTTCGGTCTAATGGAGTTGGGGCAATGCAGGTCTGTAAACTGGAATTGTAAAAGTGAAGTGGCCCAGGTCCCATTTGTTGTAGTGGTGCACAGAGAGACAGTCTTGAGAGGTGAGGAGACACTTCCCAGAGGAAGTGACATCCAAGTTGAGACTTAGAAGACAGCTGGAAGGCCGGGCACGGTGGCTCAAGCCTGTAATCCCAGCACTTTGTTAGGCCAAGACGGGCAGATCACTAGGTCAGGAGATCGAGACCATCCTGGCTAACACAGTGAAACCCCGTCTCTACTAAAAAATACAAAAAAAAAAAAAAAAACTAGCCGGGCGTGGTGATGGGTGTCTGTAGTCCCAGCTACTCCGGAGCCTGAGGCAGGAGAATGGTGTAAACCTGGGAGGCGGAGCTTGCAGTGAGCTGAGATCCGGCCACTGCACTCCAGCCTGGGTGACAGAGCCAGACTCTATCTCAAAAGAAGACAGCTGGAAGGATGAGAAAGGAGAAGAATTCTGTGGAGTCCTAATTAGGCAAAAGGAATCAGGCTGGTGGCACTGAGAGAAAAAGAAAGAGAAAGCAAATAAGCTATAAGTTTGCCTTTCTTCATGGTCCAGGACCATAGCCCTCTTGTACAAATAACTCACAATCTTCCTGTGCCCAGCTATCACCAGACCTTCAGCTGATAGAAAGATGCAGGTTATCCCACTGCAACCTTGGCATTATCAATACTGCACAAAGCCCTCTTCAGCACGCAACACAAGCAACATCCTATAAAACCCCCAGCAAGCCTTTGTCTCTTGGCATTCAGTTCCTCTCTTGCTGGCCTGCCTGTTGCTCCCTTGCAACATATTTTCATACTTTCTTTAATAAATCTGCCTTTCTTTATCTACAACTGTCTTGGTAAATTCTTACTGCTCATCAGATACTGGCCTCAGATAGTTGCTTCACCTGCTACACATTATTTAAGCAGAAGAAATATATGTGCAGGATCCCAGAGGCAAGAGGAGCAGGCAGATGAGAGGAATTTGGCTAACATGGGGAAATGGTCCAATTGTGCAGGCTTCTCACTCTGTTTCAAGAAGTTTAGACTTCAGCCAAAGAAAGGCAGGGAGTACTGTTACTGAAGGCTTTTAAAATCCAAGGGTGGCTTGATCTCTCTGATTGCAGCATAGTGAGGAGGTCATAGGAGGTGAGAGATAAGAGGGAGTGAAAGAAGGCAGTGGAGAAAGAGAAAAAAGAATGGATTAGGGGGATGTTGAGAAAGTAGAATTGACATGATTTTGTGACTGATTGAATGTGAGGAATGAAATCAAGTATGCTGCCTGAATTTCTGGCTTTCTAGTGGATAGTGGTATCATTCATTAAGAAGGAACATATAGGAGGGAATAAGATGAAATTGCCTGGGGACAATGTTATGTTTAGGAACTTGAGAAAACCCAAGTGGAAATTTCCAGAAGGGAGTTGGATATTCTGGTCTAGAACAGGAGTTCACAAACTATAGCCCATGAAGCAACCCTATTTTTATAAGTCAAGTTTTATTGGAACATGGCCACACCCATTCTTTTACTATTGTCTGTGGCTATATTTGCACTACCTTAGCAGAGTTGAGCAGATGGGACAGAGACAGTACAATGACCAGCAAGCCAATAAAATATTTGTTATTGTCGCTTTACAGAAAAAGTTTGCCAGTTCCTGGTGTACAGCCTAGGAAAGAGGTCTGAGCTGGAGATGTGGAATTAGCAGTTGTCAGCACATAGGTGGGATTGAAGCAATGGGGGTGGACAAGCGTGCTCAGAGAGAGAAAAAGAAGGCTTGGGGTAAAGCCCTCAACAACACAAGGACCCAGAAGAAGAGAATTCTCTAAAGATGACTGAGAACAATTAGCCAGAGGGGAGAATTGACGGTGTGAGTCCAGAGAAACCAGTGAAAGTGAAAATTGTAAAAAGGTGGGAGTGGTCATGGGTACCAAAGACTTGTGAGAAATCAAGTGAGATGTATCCTGTGTGTGCCAGAAGGTGAGAGCAAATGAGCCCAACATAACCTGAATAATACCAATCTCAATGGCCCAGGCTCCCAGCAGTCTACTCTGGCTACTGCTACCACTAAATATAGTAAAACTCAGTAAAATAGCAATTTTAATTAAATAAATTCCTGACCTATCTCTGTAATACTCCCTTCCCAACATTTTTGCCTGCGTACTCTTTGATTGCCTCTTCAATAATGTTGTAATATCATATTCTATGAGAGAAGAGAATAATAAACTATTTTGGCTCTAGTATTTTATTGTTGATAGATTTAAATTTTTCTTCTGGCTTCATAGCTCATGATTGATAATGGAAGATAAGTTTTCAGGATTCTTGGCACACTTAGGAAAACCTTTATCAAACTATTTTTATGTATGAGCGGTAAGATTTGGAATAATTCCCAGATGGGATGAGCTAGACTCTTTTCTAGCTTTGTACATTTCTATTTTTCTTATTCAACTTTTATTTTAAGTTCAGGGATAAAAGTGCAGGGTTGTTACATAGGTCAACATGTGTCCTGGGGGTTTCTTGTGCAGATTATTTCATCACCCAGGTATTAAGCCTAGTACTCATTAGTTATTTTTCCTGAGGCTCTCTCTCTTCCCATCCTCCAACCTCTGATAGGCCCCAGTGTGTGTTGTCCCCCTCGATGCGTCCATGTGTTCTCATCATTTAGCTCCCACTTATAAGTGAGAATATGCGCTATTTGGTTTTCTGTTCCTGTGTTAGTCTGCTAAGAATAATGGCCTCCAGCTCTATCCATGTTCCTGCAAATGCACATGTCATATGACACAATCGTGATGTAATCTATGGTCTTGCATATTTACGTTACACCACCAGGTAAGTCGGCACAAGGGAGGTTAAGACTATTCTAAAATCTGTTTTACACAGGGACAGCTAGCAATAACATACATAGAAGTGACTCCATACCACATAAATAAATCCCAAGGAACCCAAACTCAATGACTCAACTCATTTTTTCTTTTACTGGATCCTCAAAATGCCCACATTCTCTCCACCACTACCCAACATGAGGGCAGAAAGAGATCAGAATTTTAGCCAATTACAGCTAAAATGTCTGCTTCTGCAAACTTGACAAAAGCAAATGACCAAATGGATACATTGCCAGGGCCCCTCCAGAGCCTCAGAAGAGGCCTGTTGAAGTGGTCTTTTGCTATGGGATAAATCAACCCAAAACATAGTGGCTTAAAATAAGGTGAATTATTTTATTTCTGAATTCTGAGGGTCTGCTGGGCTTGGTCTCTTATGAGGTCAGTGGTGGTTAGGGCTGAAACCATCTCAAAGCCTTCCTCACTCACATCCCATGGGTGATCTCAGCTGTTGCTGGAACCTCATCTGGGACTATCGGCCAAAACACTCAGAACTTCTCCATGTGTCTGGGCTTCCTAGAAGCATGCAACTAACTTCCAAGAGAATCAGGCAGAAGTTATTTCTCCTTTACAGTCTAGCCTGGAAATACTCCAGCATCATCTGCATGAGAGTCACAAGTCTCCCCAGATTCTAGGGAAGGACATATAGACCCGACCTTTCCATGGGAGGACTATCGGCCTCACAATGTAAGAAGAGTACATGTGGTTGGAGTCTTGTGGCTGCCATCTTGGAAAATACAATCTGCCATGGGACTCATGCAATGAAGGAACCCTGAGCCTGAATGTTATTAGCTTCCCTGTGCATCCGTCTCTATTTATGCATGTTCCATAATTCATCTCCTTCCAGAGTTTGCCAAAAGTGTCTCTCTATAATCCTTCTCTCTCCCACGTTGACACAGGTCAAATCCTTGAACTCTGTTGCCCAAATAGCTTCAAGCACATCTGCTTCCACTGAAGGTTGAGCCAGAGGTTAGTCTCCTCCCCCTCCACTAGTGGTGGCACGAACCCCCAATGTCACTGTGTCTTTGTTAGGTAAAGGGACTTGTATATTTATGGCAGGTGGTACCTGGGGAATAAGCTCTGGCTGCCATTGCACGCAGAAAGTTAGGTTTCTGCTATTTCAGAGGATAGCCCCCCCTTGTGTTCAGTCAGAGGTGTAAACACATACAGTTTTATGGGAATCAAAAGTGTTGCAATCTTTAATTGCCATAAACATGCAATCCTTCTTCCACAAAGCATGCTGAAGGATGTGCTTTTTGGTGCTGTGGTGGCAGGGTTAAAATGGATTTTTGGCATTCGTCCCACTTTCTATCTCAAACAAATAGTCCCTCCAACCTGACATCATGGTGTTGGGGGAGACCTCTGAGTGCTTGGCACAGCCAGCCATGTGGTATGGAGCCACTTCTGTGGCTTACCACCATTTGACAGTAACCTCATGAGAGACCCCCAGGGAGAGAACTGCTTGGTCAAGCCCAGCCAACCTCCTTTTTCCTTTAATGGAACATTCTCTCAGGAAGCCTGGCTGTTTCTAACAAATTGATCTTGGCCCAGAGCCATCCCAATTTGTACAAGATTTTATATCCCTGCACCTCAATAGTCATTAGAGTGCTGGCATCTCAGTATTTTTCTTCCAGGCAGACTGCTCTGGCCCACCAGGTGAATAAAGGTTGTGTTTAGATGGTTAGGAAGCTCCTCCCAAGTTTTAAACAGTGTCCAAGCCCCAACTGTAAATCAACTGGGGAGACACGCCAACCCTAATCACCAGCACTGTCAGAGCTCCAGTCCCCACTCTACCAAGATGTCCTTTTAGAAAGATAAAGACTAAAAATGCTCACTGAGTTTGGTGATGAGAGTCAGTAGAGGGGTGGGAAGACAAATCATGCCATATGTCTCAGCCCGTTTGTGCTGCTGTAACAAAGAGTCACAGTCCTTTATGGATTACCCAGATGACAGCCTGGGTAACCCATATAGGACAGAAATGTATCATCTCACAGTTCTGAAGGCTTCAAAGCCCCCGATCAAGGTGCCAATTATTACAGTGTCCTCACGTGGCAGAAGGTGGAGGGTAAGAGGATGAACATTGTGTCTTCACACAGCAGGACAGTGAAAGAGCCTGAACTCACTCCCACAAGCTCCCTTTAAAACAGCATTAATTGGCCTAAATTCCCAAAAGTCCCCGTCTCCGAACACTATGGGGGATTAAGTTTGCAACATGTTGGGCTGAGGGCAGCAGCTCATACCTGTAATCCCAGCACTTTGGGAGGCCAAAGCAGTGGATCCCTTGAGCTCAGGAATTTGAGACCAGTGCAGGCGACATGGAGAAACCCTGTCTCTACCAAAAATAAAAAATTAGCCAAGTGTGGTAGCACACACCTGTAGTCCCAGCTATTTAGGAGGCTGAAGTGGGAGGATCACCTGAGACCAGGAGGTCGAGGCTGCAGTGAGTTGAGATTGCACCACTGCACTCCAGCCTGGACGACAGAGTGAGACCTGGTCTCAAAAACAAAAAACCCCACAAAAAACAAAAACCAGTTTGTAAGAGGTGAATTTTGAGGGACACATTCAGACCACAGCATCACCGCTGAAGAGTCAGTGGGAAACAAAATGGAAACAGCATCTTAGGATGACTCTGAAGAAATGTGTCTGCGATGAAGCCAAAGGGGAGTTGGAGGCCCCGGGAGTGCAGACGGCATTTGAGTGCTCACAGGAGAGCGTCCATAGATGGCGAGAAGAGAGAAGGGGTTACAAAGCGTGAGTTCCTGAGGAGAGTGGGGCTGTCACTCGAGGAAAGGTGGTCCCTGCGGGGAAAGGACAAAGGAGTTGGGCGGCGACAGGGGGTCCGCTGTCCTCACTGCAGGAAACGGAAGGAGGTTCCCTCAGGGCTCTTTGCCTCCCGGAAGTACAAGGCGCCTCCGTCTTCAGAGCACGAAGGGTGCGGGGTGGGGCAGGAGACCTGAGGGAGTCGAGGTTTTGCACCCGATGAGGAGACGCACAGAGGGAACGGGTAGGAACACAGGACCCCTGCAGCCTCAGGAGGATCAGCTGCGGCCTGGTTTGCTCGTGTTGTCATTCGTGGTGGGCACCTTGTCCTCGGGGCCGGCCAGTTACTCGGCTTCCAGGCCCCTCATCCTGCCGGAAGCACCCCCAGCTTGGGGATGTTGGAGGGGCCCTGGCCCCACCTGGCTGGGGATGGAGTGTTGTGAGCTGCCCTGGGCTGAATCTGGGTGCGGGGAGGAGAGGGGACTTAGAGGAGAGAGGGACGGTGAGCTTGTTTTTGTGTGGCTGGCTGGAGTGTCAGTGACAAACGACTGTATTTGAAATATTAAATTTCCTTCTCTCACCAAGAATTCATTGTACCTGCCTGGCCCCTGAAGCTGACTGAGTTTGCAATCCCTGATGTGATGGGCTGAACGTTTGTGTCCCCCCAAAATTCATATGCCGAAGCCCTGACTCACGATGTGCCAGTATTTGGAAGCAGGACCTTTGGAGGTGATGAGGGTTAGATCAAGTCATGAGGGTGTGGTTCCCATGATGGGATTAGTGCCCATATAGGAAGAGGAACACACCAATCTACACACACACACACACACACACCGTTCCTTTCCCTCCTCGAGCAAGCTGAGGAGATGCCATGTAAGGGTGCAGCCAGAAGTGGCGCTATCTAAAAGCAAGGAAAGAGATTTCATCAGACACTGCATCTGCTAACACCTTGATCTTGGACATCCAGCCTCCAAAACCGCGAGAAATAAATGTCTGTGTCTAACCCCCAACCCTACCACCCTGCCTCCTGTGTGTGGTATTTTGTGATGGCAGCCCCAGCTGACTAAGGCACCTGGTTAAACCAGAATAAGCAGGTGAGGAGTACTGGGGGAGGGGTGAGAGAGGAAACCAGACTGGGCCAGATGACTGGGGAGACTGTCTTGCTAAATATTGTGCATTTTAACCCAAAGACCATGGCAAGCCGCTGAAGGTAAGGTGTGCCACAAATTTGGGGAGCCCTAAGCGCCTTGGAAAAGAAAAGAATGTCATTTGTGGAGAAAAGAAGGTCCCCCTTTTCAAAGGTGGTTCCCTGAATTTTTAAAAGCCCTCTTCTGAATCCCTTAAGAGTGGCCAGAGAAGAAAGAATCCACTGAGTTGACATTCCAGTTCAGTAAGTTGTAGGGACATTGTTTTGAAATAATCTGTAGGCAAGGGAGCACCAACTCATAACTCACCTCAAACTTGCAGGGTTCCTTAGCCCAGTTCTTAGTCCAAAACCCTTCCCTGTCTGGCCAGCAGTGATGGATTATTGCAAATGTTGTTCAGTTTCATTTGATCTACTTTGCAAAACCAAGTTCCAATATACAAATAACTGTGGGAGCTAAGGTCGCTGCATTTGGTCCCTCTGAGCAACCTTTCCACCTATCAGGCCACAGTCAATAGTAATAACCATTGAACATCCTTGAGGCAATTATTTCAATATTACTTTGCATCAATGACTGCACAAGAATTGCTCCAAGTGGAAGGACTGATGTTGGCAACCAGGCTTCCATCAGGGGCTGCAGATAGCCCTTGATCTTCACGTGGGAAGTTTTCCTCTGAGTTCAGACACTCTGGCAATCCCTAGCTATCAACCTTCCGATAAGCAAGTAAGTGGAAAGGTGAAATTAGACAAATACATTATTACCTTAGAGTACAATTAAGCATTGGTGGCTAATCTAAACATACCCTTTTTATGATTTTTATTTTACTACTAGCTATGATTTATTGTAGCCTTGTCCATCTGTGCCAGGCACAAACAGCACTATGACTTACCTATACCATGCTCCAATCACCAGAGTTCTTCTCTGTTATTATTACCATTTTATAGATCAGGACATTGAAACTTATTTGCCTAAGGTTATGCCGACAGAAATTGGCAGAGCCAGATTCTAACCCAAATATCTGGGTCTCAATTGATTACTTTTAACCACTGCACTGCCATTTACTGCTGGGAGGAGGAATAATAATAATAATAATATCTTGATTGATATTATTTGATTGATTAATGCCTAAAGTGTCTAAGCACCATACTAAGCTCTTTTTTATTTTTAAGTTCTTTTTTAAATGTTTCATTTCATTTATAATTGACACATAGCATTTGTACATATTTATGGGGTACTGTTAATGTTTCAATTCATGGATACATGGTATAATGATCAATTAGGGTAATCAGCATATCCATCACCTTAAACATTTATCCTTTCTCTGTGGTGAGAAGATTTAAAATCCTCTCTTCTAGTTATTCAAATATACAATACATTATTATTAGCTGTAGTCACCCTAGTGTGTAATAGAACAACCAGAACTTATTATTTCTAACTGGAACTTTGGACCCATTGACCAACATCTCTCCACTGTCCTCTCCCCAACTACCCTTCTCAGCTTCTGATAATCATTATTCTACTTTCTAATTCTATGAGATCAAGTTTTTTTAAAAAAAGTTTTAATTGACAAATAATTGTACATATTCATGGTGTACATAGAGATTTTCAATACATATAATGTATAGTGATCAAATCAGGGTAATTAACATATCCATCATCTCAAACGTTTATCATTTTTTATACATTTGTGTTGGGAACATTCAACATCCCCCTTTTAGGTATTTGAAACTATTCACTATATTATTGTTGGTATCCTACGGTGGTATAGAACACTAGGACATATTCCTCCTATCAAGCTGTAATTTTCTAGCCTTTAACAACTCTCTTCCTATCCCTCCCTGCCCTGGTTCCTTCTCAGCCTCTAGTATCTTCTGTCCTACTTTTTACTTCCTGTGTTCAACTTCTTTTAGCTGCCATATATGAGTGAGAACATGCAGTGCTAAACTTTCTGTTCCTGGCTTATTTAACATAATGTCCTCTAACTTCACCCATGTTACTGTGAATGACAAGATTCCATTATTTTTTATGGCTGAATAGTATTCCATGATATGTGTGTACCACATTTTCTTTATCCATTCATTGGTGGTCAGACAACTAGGTTGATTCCATGTCTTGGTTATTGTGAACAGAGCTGCAATAAACCTGGGGCTTCAGATGACTCTTTGATATAATGATTTACATTCTGTTGGATAAATGCCCAGTAGTGAGATTGCTGGATCATATGGTACTTCTATTTGTAGTTTTTTAAGGAACCTCCATACTGTTCTCCAGAGTGATTGCGCTAGTTTAAATTCCTGCTGTGTAGGAAATTTCCCTTTTTTTCTGCATCCTCACGAGCATGCTATTTTTTTGTCTTTTTGATAACAGCCATCCTTACTGGGGTGATATAGTAGCTCATTGTGGTTTAGGTTTGCATTTCTCTGAGGATTAGTGATGTTGAGCACATTTTCATTCATTTACTGGACATTTGTATGTCTTCTTTGAGACATGTCTACTCAGGTCATTTGCCCATATTTTAATTGGGTTGGTTTTTTGCTGTTGAGATGTTTGACTTCTTTGTATATTCTGGATACTAGTCCCCTGTCCCATGAGTAGTTTTCACATATACGAGGCACCAAAGTAGGTCTTTTACACAGGTTATTTGATTTACTCCTCATTCGGACTCTATGAGGGAGGTGCTATTACTAACACTCTCATCTTACTAATAGAGAGTTCAGCAGAGGTTCATAGCTTCCCCAAAGTCACACAGCTTCTGTGGCAGATGGAGCAGGGTTGGATGCCAGAGCCAGTCCCTCCAGCCCTATGCCTCACTGCTGCAGGAGCCTGCTCATCTGCAGTCGCTGCCACAGGCATCAATGGTAGTACCCAGAATAAGCATTTATCGAGCACCTACTGTATTCACAGAACTCTGATCAGTCTGAAAGTCCAAGCAATGAAACAAACAAAGCCAAGGAATGGTAGAAATCGCAGAGTTCAAACCAGAGTCTAGGACCTGAAGTGCACTGCATGGGCCAGGTTAAACTGAATGAAACATTCCTATTTTGATCCCTTTCATTATTTGTTGTCCATACCCATAAATACCTTTATCAGTTTAGATGTGAAGTCAAAAACAAATAGGCAAGGAATCAGCTCTTGCAACATTCTCTTCTCCTGAAAAAGGTTCTTTGAAAGTCCTGTTTTGCAGAGACTCAGTCCTTTTGCATGATGGGTAAATCGTAGGAGACCTCTGCTAGGTCCTTATGTTACATACCTAATGTGGAAAGGTTGCTTCATCCAAAAGCCTGGAGTTTTCAGAGACACTGTCCTCAAACTTCCCCCATTGGACAATACCAGCTCCTGCAGGCAACAGCTCTGACGCACTTAAGACTTAAATACAACCCACAGAAGTGCTGGCTTGGCTGGGAAAACCTATTGCTAAGCAGAAGAGCAACATTGTTTTTTTTTTTTCTTTTCTTTTCTGGAATTTGTAAACAGCATTTATTCTCAGCCTTGCCTTTGAAATGTTCCAGTTGGAACATTGCTGGGCAGCGTGCAAACAGGAGCGAACGTCAGCCGGGGCGGCAGGGGGCAGCAGACCCCACACTTTGTCCATGCCTCAGGTGGGAGGAAGTGTCCGGCTCCAGAAACCTGCCGCGGGCTTTATCCCAAGCGACTTCAGCCAGCAGACGGTTCATGTCCTGAGGCTGCAAAATACGAGGTGGTAGTAGTGGGGGGCGTGAGGCTGAGAGTGGGGAGAGCAACACAGGGGCGCCAGGGTGGGAGCCGCAGCAGGCCCGTGACCGCCCGGAGGACACTGATGCTTCTGGAGCGCGCGCGAGGGTCCAAGGCGGGGCCGGACCGAGGCCGCCTGCGCTCCGCGGAGGCGCGGTCTGAGGGACACGAGGCGGTGGCAAGGGACAGCAGGCGGGGGCGCGGTCACCGGGCGCGGGAACGGGCGGAGACATGGAGGGGGCGCGGGTGGGCGGACTCCCTCCCGCAGGGCTGGGGTGGTCAGGCCAAGGCCTCTGGGAAAGGGAGGACGCTCGCCCCTGAGCTGCCAGCTGGGCTTTTCTCCTTCCTCGCCTGCCCTGTGTTCCAGGGCGCGACCCCGCTCTGTCCAGACGCTGGCTCCTGGACTGACCCTCAGGTAGGTGGGTCGGAGCCCCTGAGAGAAGTGGGGTTTGAGGGAGGGCATTTCCGTTTCCAACAGCAGGCACGGGGAGCCCGGATGCCCCAGCTCCTGGACCCTGGATTAGAAACTGGCAGGAGTAGGAGATGTTTTGTAGGAGGCTGCCCTCTGCTTTTCTCTGTTCTAACATCTGCTGGACTCAGGGAGTCTTAGCACCTGTATTTTTGACCAGAAAAAAATTGGAACAGCAGAAAAGCCAATGTGATGGGTTACGCCTTCTTAACGTGCCTCATTCAACGTTGTAAGTTCCTTCCACAGACTGATCTTTTTCGTGCAATTGATGTGATCCTATGTCAGCTATACAAAACAATTTTTGTTTACTGAATTTAGTTTAAAAGGCAAGAAGTTGCTCTCCACAGGGCACATTGATCCCCGGTGGAAAGGGATGCGTATGCCCTGAAACATGGAGAGCCACATGCGCTGCTTGGTTTTGTGTAGAAGTAACATGAGATGATCTTTTCACTGATTTTCAGAATTGTGGAGAATTCACTTAGGAAAATAAGTATGTGTATCAATGGATGACTAATATGGGCATTTACTTTAACTGATTTCACTGAAGCAGTGCTCCTAATATTTTGAGACACAGTTTTTATTTGGTTCCTTTTTACCACATGATCAATTAGCTTCTTACTTCATAAGTTATAGTGGGGGAAGGTACTTCCTATTTTCTCTTTAAATTTTTTGTCCCTTATTTAAAGAAGCAGTAGGCCTGGTGCAGTGACTCACTCCTGTAATCCCAGCACGTTGGGAGGCCAAGATGGGCAGATCGCCTGAGGCAGGAGAATCGCTTGAATCCGGGAGATGAAGGTTGCAGTGAGCCAAGATTGTGCCATTGCACTCCAGCCTGGGCGACAAGAGTGAGACTTCATCTCAGGAAAAAAAAAAAAAAAAAAAAAATTAGTCCTCAAGTCTCTGGCTAAATACAAAGCTGTGTATGCACAGGGAGAGGTTCCACAAAGAAAGAAGAATAAGGAACAGCTACTGGGGAAAGAACAACTGCAGGGGAACAGTGAGCTCAATGGAGATGCCAGAGCTCACATAGTACTTTCAGACTCTTTTCAGTGTATATTTTATGCTGAGATTTTTTAAATGAAATACTTTGTGTGGACAGGGAAAATTGGTACCAAAGGGAAACTTTAACAGTGAGGAAGAAACTTTCTATAAAGAGGACAGGGGACAATATACACAAAAGTCTGTGCTAAGTGTAAAATGAGCATATTCATCCTTAAAGCACATCAGAATTGAATACGAGTATTTATCCATTTCATTCATTGAATGAATTATTCATTCACTGAATCAATGAAATAAACACAGCTCTTTGAGGATTTGAGACTACATTCACCCTTTATTCATAGTCACCTGCGGTTTTGCTTTTCTCTGCATTTCTTTGCTGTTAGATGACTGCTGCATTGTTGAGTTGTATTTTGAGTGGATATTTTTGTTTGGTAATAGTGAAAATTTTAAATTGTAAAAAATGTATATTTATCCTTTCTCTCCCTTCTAAATATGTGTCACTGTAAAACATCATTCCCATGTGACAGTGTGTGCTGTAGACTGTTTAAAAATTGGGCAGCCAATTAGCAATGAAAAACAAGTGGTCCACCTTCAATATTTGCTTGTGGTTTATTTACATGCTCTTGGCACCAGTCCTAGACTCACATGTGCCCCAGAATAACATTCAGACTCTCAGCTGGTCTTGTGTTACACGTCCATGGCCCGATTCACTCCATGGTATACAGCACTCTGCTCCGTGTCCCCTGGGCTGGGCTCAAGTCAAGCAGTCAGTGACAGACTTCATTCCCAATAACAGAACCAGTTTGCATGACTCCCCATACATGTTGCAGCTTTGAAAACATTCATCTCAATGTTCACACTTTCATTTAGTATCAAGTATTTTACTGGGTTCTTACAACCATGGTGTAGTAACATTCACTGAGGAGGAAATGGAGGATCCAAGGATGGAGCAAGTTGCTCTGGGCACACAAATGCATTTGCAATTTTACAGCCTCTTGGTGGCGTCTCAGTCAGACATTCTGTGTACTGATCAATGCCCTATTCAATTAATGGAAAAGGATGCACTCTGCGTGAGATTCCAGTTGTGCACAGAATATACATGAGAAGTGTGCCTTTGTCATCTCTACTTTCAAAGGTGAAGGCCACCAGCAATTTCTTGTATGCAACTGATGCCTTTCAAATGAAATCTTATATCTGTGTAGTCCGTAGGCAACCACAGGCAAATGTGAGAGTGAAACGCTATGTTCTACGTTGTTCTGTGTCAGTGAAGCAAGGCAGTGCCAGCTCAGAGGGCTCTGGGGCCTCAAAGAAGGGATGCCTGGTTGTGGGTGTTGCAACTTCCAGCAGGGCAGTCAAACCTAACTGCTGATGCTTTTCTTTCAGTTCTGCCATCATCACTGACAAAGTCATCCCAGTTTGTCTGCCATCCCCAAATTATGTGGTCGCCAACCAGACTGAATGTTATGTCACTGGCTGGGGAGAAACCCAAGGTGAGATAAATTCCATTGCACACATAACGAATTGGTTTTGACCTACAGTCCATGTGACAAAATGATCATTTTGGAGAAAGCTGTGCAAATTCCTGTCCGTGAATGTGGTCCACCCACTCCTGATTTTGTCTGGGCACCTGTCTATTTCTGCATAATAGGTCTTCAAGTCACATGGTCAAGGGGTGGAAGACTGTTTCTTTGAGTCTCTCTCTTTTTTTTTCAGAACCTTTTTTTTTTTCCTATTTTAATTATTATTTTAACTTTTTTTTTTTTTAAGTTCAGGGTTACATGTACAGGTTTTTTGCATAAGTAAAGTTGTGTCTCAGGGGTTAGTTGTACAGATTATTTTATAACCTAGGTACTAAGCCTAGTACCCAATACTTAGTATTTCCTGCTCCTCTCCCTCCTCCCACTCTTTTCCCTCAAGTAGGCCCCAGTGTCTGTTGCTCCCCTTTTTGTGTCCATGAGTTCTCATCATTTAGCTCCCACTTATAAGTGTGAACATGCAGTATTTAGTTTTCTGTTCCTGTGTTACTTTTCTAAGGATAATGGTCTCCAGCTCCATTCATGTTCCTGTGAAAGATATTATCTCATTCTTTTTTATGGCTACATAGTATTTCGTGGTGTATATGTACCACATTTTCTTTATCCAGTTTGTCATTGATAGGCATACAGGTGATTCCAAGTCTTTGCTATTATGATTAGTGCTGCAATGAACATTCACATTCATGTGACTTTATGATAGAGTAATTTATATTCCTCTGGGTATATACCCAGTAATAGGATTGCTGGGTTGAATGTTAGGTCTGTTTTTAGCTCTTTGAGGTATCACTGGACTGCTTTCTACAATGGTTGAACTAATTTACAGTCTCACCAACAGTGTATAAGTGTTCCCTTTTCTCTACAACCATTCTGGCTGGCATGAGATGGTTTCTCGTTGTGGTTTTGATTTGCATTTCTCTAACTATCAGTGATATTGAGCATTTTTTCATATGCTTGTTGGCTGCCTGTATGTTTTCTTTAGAAAAGTGTTTGTTCATGTCTCTTGTCTACTTTTTAATGGAGTTGGTTTATTTCTTGTAAATTTGTTTAAGTTTTTTATAGATGCTTGCTGGATATTAGACCTTGATTTTTGTCAGCTTTGTCAAAGATCAGATGGTTGTAGGTTTGGCCTTATTTCTGTGCTCTCTATTTTGTCCCATTGGTTTATGTGTCTGTTTTTTTAAAATTTTTTTAAAATTATTTTTATTTTTTATCAGTACCATGCTGTTTTTGTTACTATGGCCCTGATGTATAGTTTGAAGACAGGTAATGTGATGCCTCTACCTTTCTTCTTTTTGTTAAGATTGCCTTGGCTATTCTGGCCCCTTTTTCATTCTATATAAATTTTAAAATAGTTTTTTAATAGTGCTGTGAAGAATGTCATTGGCAGTTGGATAGGAATAGCAATGAATCTGTAAATTACTTTGGGCAATATGGCCATTTTGATTATATTGATTCTTCCAATCCATCAACATGGGATGTTTTCCATTCCCTTGTTTCTTTGAGCAGTGTTTTGTAATTCTCATTTAGAGATAATTCTCATGTAGAGATCTATCACCACCCTGGTTGGCTGTATTCTTAGGTATTTTATTTTTTGTGGCAATTGTGAATGGGATTGTGTTCCTGATTTGGCCCTCACCTTGGCTGTTGGTGTATAGGGATGCCAGTGATTTTTGTATTTTGATTTTGTATCCTGAAACTTTGCTGAAGTAGATTATCAGAGAAGGAGCTTTTGGGCTGAGACTTTGGGGTTTTCTAGATATAGAATCATGTCATCTGCAAACAGGGATAGTTTGATTTTCTCTTTTCCTGTGTGGATGCTCTTTATTTCCTTCCCTTGATTGATTGCTCTGACCAGGACTTCCAATACTATGTTGAACAGGACTGGTGAGAGAGGGCATCCTTACCTTGTGCCGGTTTTCAAGGGGAATGCTTCCAGCTTTTGCCCATTTGGTATATTGTTGGCTGTGGGCTTGTCATAGATGTCTCTTATCATTTTGAGACATATTCCTTCAATACCTAGTTTATTGAGAGTTTTCAACATGAAGGGTGGTACATTTTATCAAAAGCCTTTTCTGCATCTATTAAGATAATAATGTGGGTTTTGTCTTTAGTCACATTTATGTGATGAATCACATTTTTTGATTTACATATGTTGAACCAATCTTGCATCCCAGGGATGAAGCCTATTTGATCATGATGGATTAGCTTTTTGATGTGCTGCTCGATTAGGTTTGCAAGTATTTTGTTGAGGATTTTTGCATCAATGTTCATCAAGGATATTGACCTGAAGTTTTTATTGTTGTTGTGTCTCTGCCAGGTTTTGGTATCGGGATGATGCTGGCCTCATAGAATAAAATGGGAAGCAGTCCCTCCTCCTCAATTTTTTTTTTTTTTTTGACGTTTCAGTAGGAATGGTACTAGCTCTTCTTTGCATATCTGGTAGAATTCAGTTGTGAATCTATCCAGTCCTGGCCTTTTGTTTCTTAGTAGGCTATTCATTACTGATTCAATTTTGGAGCTCATTATTGGTCTGTTTAAGGAATCAATTTCTTCCTGGTTCAGTCTTGGGAGAGTGTATGTGTCCAGTAATTTATCCATCTCTTCTAGGTTTTCTAGTTTGTGTGCATAGAGCTGTCTTTAGTAGTTTCTGATGGTTATTTTTATTTTTGTAGGGTCAGTGCTAACATCCCCCTTGTCATTCATAATTGAGTTAATTTGAGTCTTCTCTCTCTTTTCTTCTTTGTTAGCCAGGTAGCAGCCTATTTGTCTTATTAATGTTTTTAAAAAACCAACTCCTGGATTTGCTGATCTTTTGAATGTTTTTTCATGTCTTGCTTTCTTCAGTTCAACTCTGATTTTGGTTTTCCTTGCCTGCTGCTAGTTTTGGGGTTGATTTGGTCTTGTTTCTCTAGTTCTTCAAGTTGTGATGTTAGATTCTTACTTTGGGATCTTTCTTTTTGATGTGAGTGTTTAGTGCTATGAATTTCCCTCTTAACACTACCTTAGCTGTGTCCCAGAGATTCCAGTGTGTTATTTCTTAATTCTCTTTAGTTTCAAAGAACTTCTTGATTTCTGCCTTGATTTTATTATTTACCCCAAAGTCATTCAGGAGCATGTTGTTTAATTCCCATGTAATTGTATGGTTTTGAGTAATTTTCTTAGTCTTGGCTTCTATTTTTATTGAGCTGTGATCTGAGGATATTTTTGGTATAATTTTGGTTCTTTTGCATTTGCTGAGGATTGTTTTATGTCCAATTATGTGGTTGATTTTTAGAGAATGTGCTATATGATTATGATAATAATATATACTCTACTGTTGATAGAGAGTTCTGTGGAGGTCTATCAGATCCATTTGGTCCAATGTTGAGCTCAGGTCCAGAATATCTTTGTACATTTTCTGCCTTGATGATCTGGCTAATACAGTCAGTGGACTGCTGAAGTCTCCCACTATTATTGTGTGGACATCGAAGTCTCTTTGTAGGTCTCTAAGAACTGTCTTTATGAAGCTGGGTGCTCCTGTGTTGGGTGCATATATATTTAGGATAGTTGGTCTTCTTGTTGAATTGAACCCTTTACCATTATGTAATTTTTTTGTCTTTTTTGGTCTTTGTTGGTTTAAAGTCTGTTTTGTCTGAAATTAGGATTGCAACCCCTGCTTTTTTTCTGATTTCCATTTGCTTGCCCTTTATTTTGAGCCTTTGGGTGTCAGTACATGTGAGATGGGTCTCTTGAAGACAGCATATAATTAATTGGGTCTTGCTTTTTTATCGAGCTTGCCACTCTGTGCCTCTTAAGTTGGGCATTTAGCCCATTTACATTCAAGGCTAGTATTGGTATGTGTGAATTTGATGCTCTCATTGTGTTTTTATGCTGGCTTGTTTGTGTGGTGGCTTTGTGGTGTCAGTGGTTTGTGAATTTAAGTGTATTTTTGTACTGGCTAGTAGCCGTCTTTCCTTTCTATAGGTAGTGCTCTTTTCCAGATCTCTTGTAAGGCAGGTCTGGTGGTAACGAACTCCCTCAACATTTGCTTATCTAAAAGGGATCTTATTTTTCTGTTGCTTAGGAAGCTTAGTCTGGTTAGATATGAAATTCTTGGCTGAATATATATATTTTTAAAAATGTTGAATATAGGCCCACAATCTCTTCTGGCTTGTAGAGGTTCAGCTGAGAGGTATGTTGTTGGGTTGATGGGGTTCCCTTTGTAGATGACCTGCCCTTTCTCTCTAGTTGCCTTTAACATTCTGTCTTTCATTTTGACCTTGGAAAAGCTGATGATTATGTGTCTTGGGATGATCTTCTTGTGTAGAATCTGGCAGGGATTCTCTGTATTTTCTGAATTTGACTTTTGGCCTTTCTAGCAAGATTGGGGAAGTTTTCATGGATGGTATCCTAAATTGTTTTCCAAATTGTTAGCTTTCTCCCCATCCCTTTCAGAGATGCCAATGATTTGTAGATTTGGCCTTTTTCATAATCCCATATTTCTTGTAGGTTTTTTTCATTCCTTTTCATTCTTTTTTCTTCATTTTTGTCAACTGTCTGATTTCAGAGAGCTAGTCTTCCATTTCTGAGATCCTTTCCTTAGCTTGGTCTGTTCTGCTATTAATACTTGGATTGCATTGTGAAATTCTTATAGTTTGTTTCTCAGCTCTGTCAGATCTATTAGGTCTTTTTTTTTTTTTTTTTTTTACCAGCTAGTTAATCTTTCAGCTTCTATATTATTTTATTATGATTTTTAATTTCCTTGGATTGGATTTTGCTATTGTGCTAAATCTTGATGATCTTCATTTGTGTCCATAGTCTGAATTATATTTCTGTCATTTCAGTTAGCTCAGTTTTGTTAAGAACCCTTGTTGGAGAACTGGTGCAGTTGTTTGGAGGACATATGACCTTCTGGTCATTTGATTTATTGGAGTTCTTCCCTTGGTTCCTTCTCATGTCTCTGTGTGGGTGTTTCTTTAACTGCAGTGTAGATTGAGTACAGCAAATAGACTTCTTCTTTGGAGGTTTTCACAGGGCCAAGGCCTTGTACAGGGTCTTTATTTGTAGCCGACTTCTTGTTTTTGGTTTAATAGTGGGGCATGTTAGCAAAGTATTTTTGCTGTTGAAGTTTTGGGGTGTGATCCATTTTTTATTTTAATGATTGTGTATTTCCTTTACACCTAAAACAAGCAGAAAATGAATAAAGGTCTTTGAGTCTTTGAATCCATAACTTCAGCATTCATATTGCTTCCTCCGGTAAGTGGGGTTTTCACCCAGCCCTTAAGGGCGTTAGATTATTTTTCACATGAAATTAGCCAGATTGGGTTTCTAAACATGATGTGAAACAATAATTACAAAAGTTATAATTAAACTAGTCTTCTTACCAAATAACCACATGACTAATGTGTGTTGGAGGGTGTTAGGCAGGGGATCTGCAGCTAAGGGAGAGACAGACAGGCCCCATGGCCCCAAATCTAGGATAGTATTTAGTATTGGTTGATGGGTGAGAGTAAGAGAGGGAACATCTGTGCAGGACGTGGTATCAGCACCTGTACTACATCTTAGGAATTTCTTCTTCATTTTGCAGTATGCCCTGACAATAATTATATCCATCAGACTTACCCCCTTGGCCACTGGAACACTGAGACTGTCTTGGGATCTCTGCCTGACTTTCTCAGAGGTGCTGGTGAGGACATTAGGAGTCTGGAGCCCTAGAAAACCGTTCTGACTCTGCCACTAGCCAAACAGACCTGGACAAGGCATGTTACCTCTTTGTACCACTTGACTCCAACCCCTCATTTGTAAAACCAGCATGTTCAAGTGGTGTTTTCCACATCAGCCTTTTGCATAAGCTGTCATTTGAAGAAAGGTTTTGTTTGTTGTTTTTTTTGTTTAACAAAAAGGTTAAAAACCACTGGTCTAGATAATTGCAAAGTTTGCTTTCCTTTCCTTTTTCTGTGCTTTTCCTACTATTTTTAAGACCTCATCCTCCTTGGTTTCTTGATCCCCCTTTCTGCACTCCCGAGTCTGGGAACACTGAGACCAACTAAAAGGAAACTTGGCAAACGAGGAATACCTTTGGGTGTGCCAGGCTGCTCCCAGTGTTTTGCATTTATAAAAATTTAAATACTACAAACCTCTAAGACTTAGATATTATTGTTCCTGTTTTACAAATGAGGAACCTGAGGCTCAGAGAAGGTGCAGAATGGCACAGGCAGACCTGAATTAGAACCCTGGTTCCCACTTACTGGCTGTTGGGACTTAGAAAAGTCATGAGCTCTCGTTGATTGTTTTCTCATATGAAATGGGGGATGCAGGGTTGCTGGGGGAGAAACAATAAGAAAGTGCATCCAGTGTCGAGCACATGCTAAGCACTCCATCATGGCAGCTCCTGATAATAATACAGAATAGAGTTGTATCTAACACGACTCTTGCAAGTGACAGAAAATCCAACTAAAGTTGGATTAAGCAAAAAAGGGGAATTCTTATTGAGCTGAAAAGTCTTCAGGGATGGAGAACTGAAGTTTCCATCCCACTGAGTGGAAGCCGCACCCCTCCCGAGCTCCAGAAGCATCAGTGTCCTCCGGGCGACCACAGACCCGCTGCAGCTCCCACACTGGCGCCCCTGGATTGCTCTCCCCACTCTCAGCCGCACGCCCCACTCCTTTCACCCCGAATTTTGCGGCCTCAGAAGGACATGAACCATCTGCTGGCTGAAGTCAAACCGCGACAGGTTTTGGCAGCTGGACACTCGCTCCCACAGGAGGGAAGGGCGTGCGGAGAAGTGTGGGGTCTGCCTCCCCCTGGCGGCCTGGCTGACGTTTACTTCTGTTTCCACACTGCCCAGCAATGTTCCAAGTGGAACTTTTGGAAGGTAAGACTGAGAATAAATGCTGTTTACTAATTTCAGAAAAAAAAAAAAAAAAAAGAAAAAAAAAGCTCGCTCTTATATTTAGCAGAAGGTTTTCCCAGCCTAACCAGCACTTTGGTGGGTTGTATTTAACCCTTAATTCCATCAGCGCTATTGCCCGCAGGTGCTGGCATTACCCTAGGCAGGAAGTTTCAGGACAGTGTCTCTGAAAACTCCAGGCTCTTGGATGAAGCAACCTTTCCACATTAAGTATGTAGCATGATCTACCAGGTCTCCTGTGACGTATTATTCATGGAAAAGGAGCAAGTTTCTGCAAAACAGGGCTTTCAATGGGCCTGTTTCAGAAGAAAATGTTGGAAGAGCTGATTTGTAGCGTATTTGTTGTTGACTTTGCAAAAACTAAAACTGACCCCGTTGAAGGTATTTATGGGTATGAACAATAAATAATGGAAAGGATCAAAATAGGAATGTTTCATTCAGTTTAACCTGACCCATTCAGTGCACTTCAGGCCCTAGACTCTGGTTTGAACTCTGCGATTTCTACCGTTCCTTGGGTTTGTTTGCTTAATTGCTCAGGCTTTCAGACTGATCAGAGTTCTGTGAATACAGTAGATGCTCCATAAATGCTTATTCTGGGTACTGCCATTGATGCCTGTGGCAGTGACTGCAGATGAGCAGGCTCCGGCAGCAGAGAGGCATGGCTTGGAAGTCCTGGCTGTAGCATCTATCCGTGCTCCATCTGCCACACTAGCTGTGTGACTTTTGGGAAGTTATGAAACTCTACTGAACTCTCTATGGGTAAAATAAGAGTAGTAGTAACAGCACCTTCCTCGTGGGGTTGGAGTGAGGAGTGAGTGAACTAACCTGTGTAAAGAACTTCATGTGGTGCCTCATATATGTGTAAACTACTCATTGCACAGGGGACTACTATCCAGAATATACAAGGAACTCAAACATCTCAAGAGCGAAAAACCAATGCAAGTAAAAAAAAAGGGCAAATGATCTGAACAGGCATTTCTTAAAAGAAGACATAGAAATGGCCAAAAATGTGTGAAAACATGCTCAACACCACTAATCCTCAGGAAAATGCAAATCTAAACCACAATGAGTTATTATCTCACCCCAGTTAGGATGGCTATTATCAAAAAAACAAAAAATAATACATGCTGGTGAGGATGCTGAAAAAAGGGAACTTTTCTACACAGTTGGTGGGAAAAATAACGAATATCCTATCGTTTGCAGCAACATGGATGGAACTAGAGGACAGTATGTTAAGTAAGCCAGGAACAGAAAGGTAAACAGTGAATGTTCTCACTCATAACGTTACAGTAGGTAGTTAGTAAGGTATGAGTAGGGCAGAAGAGGGCTTCCCCTTACCACTACCCCAAACACACAATGGGAGTATTGCCAACCATCAGGTGATGGTCAGGTGGTTGTTAACTGTCTTTCTAAAGTAATAATTGGTCACAGCTGGCATCAGGGAAAGCCGTCTCCCAATAGATCGAAAACAACTGAAACAGCAGCTTCCCAATAAGATCTCAGGAGTTGGGTGAGTGGGGAGAAGGAACACAAGACCCTAGAAGCATGCCAATGTATAAAACCCCCAAGTCCAAAGGTCAAGTCACCCACTTGTCCCTATTCCAAGTGTGCTTTCCTCCTTTTTTCTCCTGCTCTAAAGCTTTTAAATAAACTTTCACTACTGCTCTAAAAACTTTCCACAATCTTGCTTTCTGCCTCATGCCCCTCAGTCAAATTCTTTCTTCTGAGGAAGCAAGAATTGAGGTTGCTACAGATCCATATGGATTTGCTGCTGGTATCAATATGTGGCCCCTAAGAAAAGCTGATCTCGAAGTAAAAATTAGAACAGAGGATGCTAGAGGCCTGGAAGGGTGGGAAAAGGGGGAATAGGGAGAGATTTATTAAAGGCTACAAAATTACAGCTAGATAGCAGGAATGTGTTGTAGTGTTCTATGCCACTGTAGGATGAATATGGCTAACAATAATATATTGTATAGTTTCAAGCAACTACAAAGAAGATATTGAATGTTTCCAACACAAATGAGTGATAAACATTTGAGGTGATTGACAGATATGCTAACTACCCCTCTTCGATCTCTATACATTGTATGTATTGAAATATCTCTATGTACTCCATGAACATGTGCAATTATTATTTGTCAATAAAATTTTGTAAAATCTTGACCTCATAGAATTAGACAGTAGAATAGTGGTTACCAGAGGGTGAGGAGGGTAGTCAGGGAGAGGAGAATGGAGAGAGGTCGGTCCATGAGTACAAATTTCGAGTTAGAAAGATAAGTTCTAGTGTTCTATTACACACTAGGGTGAATATAGCTAATAATTATGTGTTGTGTAGTTCAAGATAACTAGAAGAGAGAATTTTAAATCTTCTCACCACAAAGAAAGAAAAAATGTTAGAAGTGAGGGGTATGCTAATCACCCGATTTGATCCTTATACAATGTATCCATGCATTGAAACATCACACTGTACCCCATAAATATATATAATTACTATGTGTCAGTTATAAATAAATTAGAACTTCAAAAAGGAGCACAGTGTCAAGCATAGAGCCATTAGTCAATATAATATAGCATTACTTTTATTATTATTCTTTCTTCCCAGTAGCAAATTGCAGTACAGTGATTGAAAGTAATCATTTGAGGCCAGACACAGTGGCTCATGTCTGTAATCCCCACACTTTGAGAGGTCAAGGTGAGCAGATCCCTTGAGGTCAGGAGTTAAAGACCAGCTTGGCCAACATGGTGAAACCCCGTCTCTATGAAAAATACAAAAAATTAGTCGGGCACACCTGTAATCCCAGCTACTTAGGGAACTGAAGCAGGAGAATGGCTTGAACCCCGGAGGCAGAGGTTGCAGTGAGCCGAGATTGCACCACTACACTCCAGCCTAGGCAACAGAGCAAGACTCTGTCTAAAAAAAAAAAAAAAAAAAAAAAAAAGTAATCACTTGAGACCCAGATATTTGAGTTGCAACCTGGCTCTCCCAGTGTCCATTGATATAACTATGAGCAAGCAAGTTTCAGTGTCCTGATATATAGAATGGTAATGGGAATAACAGAAAAATCCGGCAATTATAGCATGGTATGGGCAATTCATAGTGTTGCTTGCACCTGGCACAGATCGACAAAGCTACAATAAATGGTGGCTAATAGTATAATAAAGATTCTAAAAGAGTATGTTTAGACTAGCCACCAATGCTTAATTGTCCCCTGAGGTAATAATGTCTTTATCTGATTTCACCTTTCCATATGTTTGCTTACTGGAAGGTTTGAGTCCTAAAGGATTTCCAGAGTGTGAGAACTCAGTGACACTTTCCCACATGAAGGTTGAGGACTGTCTGCAGCCCTTGGTGGGACCTTGATTGCTGACATCAGTCCTTCTACTTAGAGTACTTCTTGTGCAGTCTTTGATGCAAAGTAATTTCAGAAGAATTGCCTGAAGGATGTTCAATGGTGATTACTGCTGATTGTGGCCTGGGTAGGTGGAAAGGCTACTTAGAGGACCTAATGCAGCAGGCTTAGCTCCCAGAGTTATTTGTTATTGGAACTTGGTTTTCAAAGTAGGTCAAATGAAACTGAAAAACATTTGGAATAATCCATCACTGGTCATGGACAGAGAAGGGTTCTAGATGGGACTGGGCTGGAGAACCCTGCAGGCTTGCGCTGAGTTATGAGTTGGTGCTCCCCTACCTACAGATTCTTTAAAAGCAATGTCCCTACAACTTACTGAACTGGAATATCAGCTCGGTGGATTCCTTCTTCTCTGGCCACTCTTAGGGGACTGAGGGATGGTTGGATTCAGAAAAGGGCTTTTAAAAATTCAGAGAATTACCTTTTCTTACTGTGCTCTAACACCAAGAACCAGAGGACCTATTCTTTTACAAAGGTCAAATAATCTTAGAAAAGGGGATGCCTCCTTTTCTACAGAAATGACATTCTTTTCCAAGGGGCCTGGAGCTCCCCAAGTTTGTGGCACACCCTGCCTTCAGTAGCTCATCAAGGTCTTTGTGTTAAAATCCACAATATTTAGCAAGGCAGTCTCTCCCCGCCCCCTGTCATCTGGCCCAGTCTAGTTTCCTCTCTCACCCCTCCCCCAGTTCTTCTCACCTTCTTATTCGGGTCTAACCAGGTGCCTTAGTCAGCTTGGGCTGCCATCACAAAATACCACACACTCGGGGGTTGGTTTAAATACCTTTAATTTTCATTGTTTTGGAGGCTGGAAGTCCAAGATCAAGGTGTCAGCAGATGCAGTGTCTGGTGAAATCTCTCCCTGTGACCTTTAGATGGCCTGACTCCTCACTGCACCCTCACATGGCATCTCCTCTGCTTCTGCAAGAAGGGAAAGGGACTCTGTGTGTGTGTGTGTGTGCGTGCGTGTGTGTGTGTGTGCACACGTGCGTAGAGATGGGTCTCATCTTTTTCTTATTGAGGCATGAGTCCCATCATGGAAATTTCATCATGGCCTCTGATGGTCCAACTCCTCACTGCACCCTCACATGGCATTTCCTCTGCTTTCCTCATGGCCTCTGATGCCACATGAGGACACAGTAATAAGGGGTCACCAGATGCAGGTCCCTTGACTGGGGGCCTCGCAGCTGCCAGAACTGTGAGACGATCCATTTTTGTCCTTTATTGATTACCCAACCTGTGACATTTTGTTACAGCAACACAAACAGACTGAGACATATGGAGAGGCTTCTCTTCCCACCCCTGTAGTGACTCCTTCTTTGCTAAATTCAGTGAGCATTTTTCAGTCCTTATCTTTGTGAAAGGACATTTTGCTAGAGTGGAGACTGGAGCTCAGATATTGCTGATAATCAGAGTTGGCGTGTCTCCCCAGTTGATTTACAATTGGGGCTTGGATACTGTTTTAAACTTGGGAGGCGCCTCCTAATCATCTCGATACAACCACTAATGTGACTACACTAGAGATAGACTCTTTCCACTTAATTCTACCACTCTTGCTTTACTTCATGAGAATGAAAATGTAAGATCGCACCATGAATTCATTTGGGGAAAGATTGATACTATGCTTTTATTTTATTTTATTTTTTTGAGACAGAGTCTCGCTCTGTCACCCTGGTTGGAGTGCACTGGCGTGATTTTGGCTCACTGCAACCTCTGCCTCCCGGGTTCAAGCGATACTACGGCCTCAGCCTCCCTAGTAGCTGGGACTACAGGTACCCACCACCATGCCTGGCTAGTTTTTGTATTTTTAGTAGAGATGGGGTTTCACCTCGAACTCTTCACCTTGTGATCCACCAGTCTTGGCCTCCCAAAGTGCTGGGATTACAGAGTTGAGCCACCGTACCTGGCCCTGTGTTTTATTTTAGTTTTAAAAATATTTATTTATTTATTTAGGCCTCACCTACTGGAATGGGAAAGATTGATATTTTATTCATTTTATTTAGTATTTATTTATTTATTTTTCTTTTCTGAGACAGTCTTGCTCTGTCACCCAGGCTGGAGTGCAGTGGCACATTTGTGGCTCACTGCAACCCCTACCTCCCAGGTTCAAGCGATTCTAGTGCCTCAGCCTACTGAATAGCTGGGATGACCAGCATGTGCTTCCACACCCAGCTAATTTTTGTATTTTTCATAGAGACAGGGTTTTGCCATGTTGCCCAGGCTTGTCTCAAACTCCCGGCCTCAGGTGATCCATCTGCCTTGGCCTCCCCAAATGCTGGGATTATAGGCATGAGCCACCGCCCTCTCCTGGAAGGACTGATATCTTATAACATAATTTATAGTTACAGAAAACATGTGAGTTCACTAGGAATAAAGAAATTTTGAAGATAATAAAAGATTTTCACTTATGTTGTAATTTCGACACAGTTTGGTATAGAATGTGGAGATTTTAACATTTACACCTAGCTTGTTCATAAACTAAGACCTGAATGGGTTGTGTCTATTAGCTGCACCCCTGAGTAGCCACACAAGCTTGGGAAGGCCTCAGCCCCCTCCTTGTACAGCAGGAATGAGAACAGCACTGCCTGTTGGGAAGCTTGAGGGAGGCTATGGATGGCAGCACTTGGCAGAGGGTCTGGTCATGGAAGGTACCAGCAAATGTGAGCTACTTTTATGATTTTATTTTATCCAAAATGAAGGGAATAAGAGAGGAGGGAACAAGACTAATCAGGAGAGATGAAGATCTGGGAGTGAGGGAAGGAGTAAGCAGAAATGAAGGCAGCATGGAGCAGCTGAGGGGGGAGATGGCTTTCACCACTTCCCAGCATCTATTGACATTCCACTCTCAAATATTTTGTAAGACTCTTTATTCAAGGTAATGTTTGAACCCTGCTGAGGCAGTGGCATGGGTCTCTGAGAGAATAATTAACTTAATTTGACTATCTGGTTTGTGGATGCGTTTACTCTCATGTAAGTCAACAACATTCTGGGATGGGGACACACTTTCTGGGCACTGCTGGCCAGTCCCATAATGGAACATAAGGAAGTGGTTCTTCTACTTCTTTTATTTCTGAAATCAGGTAAGACATAGTTTTTTTTGGTGTAACAATTATTTTTTCTACCACAGTGTAGTAAAAATACATATGCCATGGCTTTATGTGCAATTTGTTTTATTTAATTTTTGATTCATGAAACTCCCAGTTCAAAATCTTGTGTAAGATTGAAAAATTCTTAAAAAATAAGTTTAATTTCCCTGTGAAGACTGTCAGGATGCTGGAATGAATGGGCAGAGAAAATAATGGGTGATTTTTCTAATCTAAAAGAGTGTACCTACGTGATGGACAGTCTAGTCGGAAAAAAAAAAAAAAAGCCATTGTAGCTCACTATGCAGAGGATGGCCAAGCACTTCACCTGGTACTCAGTTTTATTAATTTATATCATCTCTGTTCGGGTGCCATGCTCCCCTCACTTGCAAGTTGAAACAATGAAATAGCTCTTTGAATATATTTGGTTCTTTGACCTGTTCATTGAGTGGGACCCAGCATTTCTCTCTTTGTTATGGCCTGAGGAAGGCTTTCCATTGGTGTACTTTTGCCTCATATTGTAGCAGGACAAGCTGCAGACAAAACCTCTCAGACACCGAGTTGTAGAAGGAAGGGCTTTATTCAGCTGGGAACATAGCAAGCTACTGCCTTAAAATCCAAGCTCTCTCAGTGCACAATTTGTGTCCCTTTTAAGGACTCACAACACTAAAGATTTTACATGAAAGGGTCATGATTGATTTGAGCAAGCAGGGGGTACGTGACAGGGGCTGCATGCACCAGTGGTCAGAGTGAAACAGAACAGGGCAGGGAGTTTCAGAATGTTCTTCTATACAATGTCTGGAATCTATGAATAACATTGGTTTCTAAGTTATGAGTCGATTTTTAACTAGTGGGTTTAGGCCAGGCAGGCCCAGGCCTGGTTTTGGGCCTGGCACTGGGCTGCCTGTCTTTGATTTTACTTCCTTGTTTTTTCTTAAAACAGGTACTGAGTATAAAACAATACAAAACAAATGAGAGGGTCTCTCTCTTTCCTCATTTCCCCCCTTTGAGACTCTCACTTTTTATTAGTGGGAGTTCTCACTCTTATTTTTGCTACTTATGTCTTTTTGTGCAATAGATTGATAGTGATTTATATAGTACACTTGTGCTGAAGCATTTTGGTGAACTAAGGTAGCAATGAAGGTTTTTGTCATTTGAAGGAGTACAGGTAGCAAACAAGAGGGAAGTAAGCAGGTTCTTATTACTATTATAACTTTTATTATAAGAGTTTTAAATCCTCTTAGTGCTGGGAACTAATTTTCAAACGTGGCTCCTGGATTAAGTCTGAGCCACACTTGCACAGGTACATGTACCAGTTTTGTTATGTTTTTAACTATCTCTTTAACTACTTGCCTTTATCTATGTGTAGACAGTAATTAGTAAGGTTAAATTTCTTATAGACCTTTCTTTTAGCTGCTAGTAAGTAGTCGAGAGCCAATCTATTTTGATAGATAGCATATCTTATCTGAGTTTCTTGCTGGGCCAGAATAGTCAAGGCTTGACCAGTTTTATTATTAGAAATTATTAGTAATAATTTCTAATTATTCTAATATTCTAATTATTATTCTAATATTATTAGCAATAATTTCTAAAACAGCTTGTAACCGTATGATTCGGTTGTGCATGTAGATGGGGGTCCGACATCCCCATGAGCCATCGTGTGCCCAAGTGGTGGGTCCATAGTATTGTATGATTCTTTCAGGGGGCCATTCATCATCTTTCTAATTATCTATGGCTATGCTTCATTTTTCGCGGTAGGCATAGACTGGGAAGTCCAGAAGTTCACCTGTTTTTATGGGCAGTAAGAAGAAAGATGGTTTAATAGTGCCAATAACACAACCGCCTGTCCACTGGTCAGGCAGCTTAGCGTAGGCTCTATGTCCACATGTCCGGTATAACCCGGTGGGGGCCGTCTAGTCCTGGTGGAATTCTGGGTGGGCCCAGACAGTCTGTAACCTTGGAAATTTACTGAATGGATTTCTTTCTGTATAATTGGAACTCCACCATATAACTGTTCTTGTGGTACTATTATACAGCTTTTGCCCAAGACAACTAAGCCACCCTATGGATGAGTGAATCCTTTTCCTTCTCTAGCTATGCAATACTGTCTAATAATGCAGACTTTTAGAACCCAAAAATTGTCAGGGTGGTTCTTTTGGGCTGGGAATTCATCAGGAACTGGGTCTGTAGGAACTAATTCTCGGGCTTCCCATGGCCGTTGATCTCCTCTTATGGTTCCTCCACAAACATAACATGAAGTGACTTTTAGAGACTGGGCTACATGTTTGGCTAATTGCAAAAGCAAATTTTTAGTTTTTCCTGAAATCTCAGGTATTGGCACATTTAGTTCATCATAGGAAGTCTGAAATACTGGCTCTGGAGAGTCTCTTTGAACCTCTCCTTTTATTAGGATGCTTGTGCTAGGATCTAGTCCTTTTTTCTAATGTTATGTATTTTTTTTTTTAATTTCATTTTGGGTCTGAGGGGTTTGCGATTACCAATTCTGAAGGGTTGCAGCTCCCACTCGTGCAGGAGGGGCTGACTGTTCCTTTTTGGAACCAAACAGGATCTTTTTTATTTTTGTTTTTTCAAGTAGCCCAAAAGACACAAGACCAGTATTGACACATCTCACATAAATATGATTCTTGACAGATATACTTATTTTCTGCTGTGTAACTTTTTTCCCAATTTAGAGAACCGCATCCCATCCCATGCTGTTTACTATTAATAACAGTACAGGCGTCAAATTTTAAGGTTACATTTTTGGGGACCCCTCTTTTTTTTTGTTCTAGCTATTACTTTACTTGTGTCACTTAGAAAAGGACCAGTCCTTAATTTTATTTTAAAAACTGTGATCATGGGAGGTTCAGAGGGGTCATAGCACACATCCGGCTGGTCACTTCCTGGATTACATACTTTGTACTAGGTGTCATTATACAAACCAGTTTCTTTTAGAGTCCTGGTACACTTAATAACCATAACATAATAGGACCGTAGCAATCTTTTGTCCTACCTCAGTGACTTGATGTAATACTGGGAACGGCCCTTAGTCTGAGGAAGGTCAGTTGAAGTCCTTACCATACAAGTCCAAATTTTAAGGAAAATGAGTCCTGCGATGAGTTTCCTCATGCTTCGGCTGTGCGTGGACCAGTCAGCTTCCGGGTGTGACTGGAGCAGGGCTTGTCGTCTTTTTCAGAGTCACTTTGCAGGGGTTGGCAAAGCTGCTCCCGTCCACGTACAGCTCCCAGTCTACTGATGTTTAAGGATGGTCTCGGAGGTTGTGCCCACTAGAATAAACTGAGTCCAATACTTTTACACAGTTATGTTTTAACTGGGCCCTCTGACACCAGGAGCAAGGTGGCAGGGTTTAGAGTGTTGCCAACTTCAGTGGTTATGCGGAGATTTTCACAGAGCAAGCTTTGGTATCTAGTTAGTCTAGCATCTATTAGCTAATGGTGTCCTTTGGTATTTATTAAAATCACCACAGCATGGGGGGACTTTATGTTTAGGTTTTGCCTAAGAGTTAGCTTATCTGCTTCTTGTGCTAATGGGGCCATTGCTGCCAGGGCCCTTGGACATGGGGGCCAGCCTTTGGAAACCCCATCTAGTTGTTTTGAGAGATAGGCCACTGGCCTTGGCCAGGGCCCTACAGTCTGAGTTAAAACTCCAACTGCCATTTTCTTTTGACACATAGAGTGTAGAGTTTTGTCAGGTCAGGTAGCCTCAGGGCTGGGGCCTACATGAGTTTTTCTTTTTAACTCATGAAAAGCTCGTTGCTGTTGGTTGTAATAGATGTAGTTTATTTAATCTACATTTTTATTGACTGTCATCTACCAAAATATTGACTTAAATCTTGTAACTATTTGATTTCAAGCTTTAAATAAATCTGGTATTTCTTGCAGGGCTCCAGTTGCATTTAAATAGATGTGAGAGTTGAAAGACCTATAAGGGACTTCTCTCGCTTTATGATATCGTCATTGTCGTCTTCTTCTTCTTCTTCTTCTTCTTCTTCTTCTTCTTCTTCTTCTTCTTCTTCTTCTTCTTTTTCTTCTTCTTCTTCTTCTTCTTCTTCTTCTTCTTCTTCTTCTTCTTCTTCTTCTTCTTCTTCTCCTCCTCTTCCTCCTCCTCCTTCTTCTTCTTCTTCTTCCTCCTCCTCCTCCTTCTTCTTCTTCTTTCTTCTTCTTCTTCTTCCTCTTCTTCTTCTTCTTTTCTTTCTCTTTCTTTCCCTTCCTTCCTTCCTTCCTCTTTCTTTCTCTTTCTTTCTTTTTCTTTCTTTCTTTCTCCTTCCTTCCTTCTCTTTCTTTCTTTCTTTCTTTCTTTCTTTCTTTCTTTCTTTCTTTCTTTCTTTCTTTCTTTCTTTCTTTCTTTCTTTCTTTTCTTTCTTTCTTTCTTTCTTTCTTTTTTCTTTCTCTCTCTCTTTCTTTCTTTCTTTCTTTCTTTCTTTCTTTCTTTCTTTCTTTCTTTCTTTCCTTCCTTCCTTCCTTCCTTCCTTCCTTCCTTCCTTCCTTCCTTTCTCTCTTTCTTTCTTTCTTTCTTTTCTTCCTCTGGTTGATCGAATGCCAGGGTGAAAGGGATAGCCAAAAGGACTAAAGCACAAGTGCCACTCTAGTTATTTGGCAGAGTGCCCAGTAAAGGTCCACTGCAATACCACCACACATCTGCTCGGGGATGAACAAGGGCTGACTGATTGATAAGCTCTTGAAAATTCTTAAGCTCACTGCATCCCTTCAGGTCTCCAAGGAATGCTAAGTTTCCACCCTGCCGTGAGAGACACACAGTGAACTTAGTGTTGGGAGATGGAAGCTGGATGGCCCTCGGGGGCTGACCTACAGGGACTTTGGGGTATAGCAGAGAGAGTTGGCATGACTTATTACTCCAGGCTGTAGAGTTCTGGAAAAGAGCTACCATGCAGCCCACACCTGGTCGACTGGAGGACCACCTTAGTGGAAGGGGGACAATCAGGGCCTCTGACCTGCATGTGCACAAGCATAACAATTGCTTTTGTTTAACTTGCAGATGGAATATTTGATCCATTTTAACCAGGCATTTGCATCCTGGTATGCTGTCTTAATTGCCAAAGTTTGTTTTAAGTCTTTAACTTCTATAATCCTCTAGTAAAATGTATGTTTCCTTTAGCACCTATTTTTATTAGTTTTTAGACCAAAAAAAGCTAAACATCATTTTATATTTAATAATGCTTTGTGTATGATTTTTATATCAGATAAGCCAAATTTTACCTTTATATTAGTGTGTTATTAATGTTAAACTTAATTTTAATAAAACCTTGTAGACATATTTATCTAATTTTTTATGTTGGACCATAAGGTAAGATTTTATAGACTCTTTTTAACCTTTTATAATTTTTGTTAAAGAGCAGGTTGATGCTTTAAGAAAAACCTGTTGTATTTTTACTTTAATGTCCAATTGACAGAAAAACCGGATGATACCTTTTTAACTTTAGCTAATATGTGTATACACAGAATTGTCTTTACAATTAACGTTTTAAAATTTGCTTAAACTTTTAAAATAATAATTTTTTTAACCTTTTAATGTTGGTAAAAATCCACATTCTTATGCCTCCTTATAATCTTTTTACTAAAGGTATATATTTTACTTTTTTAATATACCTTGCACATAAACTTTTTTTAAAATAGTACTCAGGAGGCCTTATTACTTTTAAATTATATAATTTTTTTGCATAAAATTTTTTTTTATAACTTTTTTTTCACGACTTTCTCAGACAATTTTTTGACAGGTCTCAACTTTCTGACTTATCACAAACATTTTTTTTTTTTTTAAATAACCAGTTAATTTATTTTAGGACAAGAATTTACCATGTAACATTCTTTTTATATAAATTCTGTCTCCCCCCTTTTTTTTCCTTTCTTGAAATTTTTCAACGTAGTTCCTAGTAGCGTGGGCTTATTTGTGCCTGACCCATGCTTCTTCAAGACAAAACACCACGCTCACACCACACGCACACCACAAAACAAAAAACAGGTAAAAAGGGCACACACACACTTTTGCAGTTTACACCAAACCAAAATCAAAACCAAAATCAGAGTATCCAGAAATCCAAGCCAGGTCAAAACCAAAGTATCAAGCAATGTAAGTCAAGTCAAAAACAAAAACCAAAGTGCCGGTACAGGTACGCCATGGGTGATCAGGCCATGCTTCTACTCAAATGGAGTAGGCAAGTTCCCAAGACCAGTCCACCAAAGTGCCACTAAAGGCACACTATGGGTGATGAGGCCACACTTCCACTCAAATGGAGTGGGCCAGTTCCAAAGACCAGTCTTACCAAGTTTCAGATGTCTGGACACCAAGTGCCAGTTCCTTCCCCGTGTTCAGCCACTGTGTTAATCCTCCTCGGGGGCCAGCTAGGCGCTGCTTTGGCCAGGAGTTCCACCAGGGCAACTGCCTACCCGGGAGCGCTCTTTGGATCACGTCACTCAGGCTGGCCGGAGTCCCCCGCAGGGATGCTCCACAGGGCAGGCCTAAGCCACCTAAGGGGCTGCCTCAGCGTCCGTCCGTCAGTTACCTTGCTTCCTGGTCAGGGAAACAAGAAATGTAGCAGGACAAGCCGCAGACAAAACTCTCAGACACCGAGTTGTAGAAGGAAGGGCTTTATTCAGCTGGGAATATCAGCAAGCTACTGCCTTAAAATCCAAGCTCTCTCAGTGCACAATTTGTGTCCCTTTTAAGGACTCACAACACTAAAGATTTTACATGAAAGGGTCATGATTGATTTGAGCAAGCAGGGGGTACGTGACAGGGGCTGCATGCACCAGTGGTCAGAGTGAAACAGAACAGGGCAGGGAGTTTCAGAATGTTCTTCTATACAATGTCTGGAATCTATGAATAACATTGGTTTCTAAGTTATGAGTTGATTTTTAACTAGTGGGTTTAGGCCAGGCAGGCCCAGGCCTGGTTTTGGGCCTGGCGCTGGGCTGCCTGTCTTTGGTTTTACTTCCTTGTTTTTTCTTAAAACAGGTACTGAGTATAAAACAATATAAAACAATATGAGAGGGTCTCTGTCTTTCCTCAGTATCCCTGGAGAAATCACATGCATCCATTTGCCAGATGCTGTAGTCAGATAATGATTCAACAACTACTTAGTGCTTGGATTAGGTCCCCACATTTGTATACGTACATACATATCTGTGTGTGGATGTCAGTGTGAGTGTGTGTTCTTTATAAATACTAGCTTATTTAGCTCATGGTATAGGTAGGGTAGCATATGCATCCCCATTTTATAAACAAAGAAATCTAGACTTAGGAAAATCATGTTATTTGCCCAATGACCAAATTCCCAAATCAAGGAAATAACGAAACCTGGATTTAAGCCAGATTTCCAAGAAAAAACCTAGGACTCTTCTTACTTTTTCAGCTTTGTTCCAACATGTGAAAAAATAAATCTAAACACATCCCAGTGTAACTGAAGAGCAGGTTAGTTGTTTGCCACTTGCAGAATCCAATTAAGAAGACAGAAGTCTGCTATAAAGAGAGTGATTTACTTCCAAAGCTAGCTTAGGGGAAGAAATGGAGGAGTCCTAGCGTACCACTGCACTTTTGGAGCCATCAGTGGCACATTCATAAGGCAGGGGAGGAAGCAAACAAAGATGCCTGGGTCCTTGCTAGCTTGGGCACCTTATCTGCCAGGTTGTTGAGCTGGTGACTGCAGGTGCCCTTGTGAGCAGGGTGTTGTCCCTTGAGGCAAGTCTCTGGAGGGTGAGAGTTTTGTAGTGGGCATGCTTTGGTTTATAAGTCAACTGTGAACTCAGGAGTTCCATCTTGAAGCACATAGTTAGATGAACTTGCCCTGTACAGAAAGTCTGATGAAGGGGAGGTAGATGCTTGCAATATAATCTAAAAATTACCAGATAAAATTTTACAAGTTGATTTTAGAGTCAACGCATTTGAGTTTAGTGGAAGCCATTCAAGAAAAATATCAAAGAAAATACAGAGCAGGAGAAGATTAAGCAAAGAGATTTTTTTGGGGGAAATTGGTATCTATGTCTGTGTGTGTAGGGAGTGCAGGGGTATGAATATTCTATTTCAGTCCCAAGAAACTGGGATGTAGATCACTGTGAACTTATTCAGCAGGCTACACCCCAGAGGCTAGAACAAATTTCCCTGCCACAGGATTAACATATGTTTTAACCAACCTGAGGGGCACATTTTCTCATAAGCTCTTTTGGAAAGCAAGACTTTCTGTGGACGTGTTATCTTCCCAGTGTGCTGGAATGCCCAGGGAGAGGAAAAAGTTTCTTTTACAGCCATGCTTAGAGAGAAGTGGAGAAACATCTTCCATTCACAAATTGCTAAGTCTTTTACACATGCAAATATGCACACACATTCACACACCACAGTGAGGAAGAAATTCTCACAGCATTAATCAGATACATTTACTTCAGTAGCAACATACATCTACATTTTGCCTATAATATAAAAGTATTTTTTTCCTATTTTCCTATTACAAGATGTGTTTAATGTTTCTTCACCAACAAATAAACCCTATTAAAACCTCCATTGCCATATCAGCCCTGGAGGTGAATCGGAGAAATGAAAGTGTTGTGGAAAAATTATCAGATTAAAAAAAGAAAAAATTGATTCTGTTTTCGGATATTTCCTAGTGACATGAGCTGGGGAGGGATATGCTATGCAGTGATGTGCTATGAAGCATAATAACATGACACAGTTACGGGTAACTTGGTTAAAGGGGGAAATGGAAGTTTCCTCTTTTGGAATATCATTTGTAGCCTACTGTGCTACATTTCAAAAACACTCTTCAGAATGTTTAACTTAACTCTCTGGAGGAAACACCTTTTGAATTTGTTGTGTGTTTTGAAGTCACACTGTGAGCTCTAGAATTTGCCAAAGCATAACTCTTCCTGGAAAAGGGAGTTCAAATAAGAAGACAGTGCAGGGTGAAGACACGGATATGGACCTAAAATACCATTTCTTGGTGATCTTTTGATATATCTCTCAAGTGCTTTTTAGTGGATTAGGTTTAGAATGCATCAGCCAATGCCTGCTCAATAATCCAGTTTTCCAGCCTAGAGCATCTTAAATTGAGGAAGGACAGAGGCGCAGAGGTGGGGAGCAGGTGGACTTTGGCTGAGGACTTTGCATGAATCAATGAGGGTGCATCCCCCTCCCTGTCCTCCCCTTGTGCTCTGTGTACCCTCAGGAGGTCAGGATGGGCCTTTCTGAGAATGAGAATCTGTTTGTCTGCCTTCCTACTGGATACTTGTCATCGGCATACAAACACACGCTCTATGCAGTGTGTCATCTTTCAGAACTTCCCCCTGACCCCATATTCCCTAGAAGGCTGGCTGCCTTCAGAGTCAGGCTTGTCTCCTGCTGCCACCCCCACTGCTCTTCTAGTCACTCTTTAACCCACTCCATCTGCATGTGGCCCCCACCACACCCCTCAAAGTGGTCAAGGTCGTCCTGTTGCCTAATTCCATGGAAGCTTGGCTGTCTTCATTTTACTAGCCTCTTTTGGCCTCTCACCCTGTGGAAATCACTAGCATTCTGTGCCAGAGACGGAGCTGGCATCTCCAGGCTTGGAAGAGGGTCACTGAAGCTCGGCCAGGTGTCCTGAGGAGCCTCACGACAAGGGACATTCTGTAGCCTTGCAATGGGAGCACAGCTGAGCCCTCCTTGGCCACCCTCTGCCGTGACCAGACAGAAAGCAGCTTTTGAACAGATTTATTGCCTTAGATTTGATCTCAAAGAAAAATCATGTGCAGTATTGGCCCCAGGTTCTGCTTCTTTACAGTTTCCTCTGAAATCCGGATGCCTGTCAACACCTTGGAAAAACTGAATTCTCCCCAACTAATAGTGGTGTGTCACTGTAGTAAGCCTAGTACATAAATGGCCTTCTTTATGGAGGAGCTGCATACCCTCCTTTTTTTTTTTTTTTTTTTTTTTTTGCTTAATTTTTGCCCAAGATGAGAACATAATTTAGTTCACTTTTTATTTATTCCCAACATCATCCATGCACCAACATTTTTGTAACTAAAGGAGGGACCATTCAGAAGGATGCTTATCAACTGTCAAAGTGACAGTGTTACAACCAAAGCATATATTGTAAGAAATCAAACAGTGGCCTCCAAGGTTCATTTCTACACAAGGATTAACAGATCAACATCAATATTGGTGCCACTGATGGTGTCCTACTTTTTTATCATGACATGGCAATCAAGAGCAAACATACGATTTATTCTTATTTAAGGTTTTATGGTTAGAGTAGGCAGATAGCTAGATATAAGCAGGAGGTGGAAGCCCCTGAGAAAGTGGACGTCTGGAAAATCTGAAACCCCAGAGATTACCCAAGTCCTGCATGCTAGATATGAGCGGAGGAGGGGGAATACGTAGGCAGAAAGAAATGCCCCTTAAGACGCCCAGCAGTCCCTCATTGTACAGTTAACTTTTCAGAATGCTGCTAGATACATACTGATAGGGAGGGAAGAGGGCAAAGGAAAAATTCCTAAGGGGTACACAGTTGCAGTTAATATAGATCTGAGTGCTTTACAACCTTCTTTGGGTGGTGGCAAGGGGCAATGCAGCCATTAGGTAGAATTCATATCAAACAGCTGCATCACAGGTGTTAAAGAAGACAAGAAACATTGTACTTCTTGTATTCTTAATAATGACTTGCAATATTGTTTTTAGTATCATTGCAAACCTCTATAAATATGATTTTAAAAAGTATTTCTTTAGGTTGGAATTACTTCTATGCATTGACTTGTCTTCCTGGGTTTCATTAGCCATATCTGTTGTGCTTTCTTCCTTACCACTGTTCATCTCAAACTCTTGAGATTAAAGTGCAGGCTCAGGAGGAAGCAAAGAGCTTCAAGACTCTCACGGACCTCCAGCACAGTGTACCTGCCTTATGGAAAAGTGGCCACACTGTTTTCTGCTCTGGCCCCTGCCCCTGCTACTCCTCACTGGGCAGAGCACAGCCACCCTGGCCCTGCCTGAACATTTTAGTCAGTGTTGGGTCTGTGCTTCTCTGGGAGAAAATCCCAGAGACAACCTGCAGCCCCTCTGCCATTGCAGCTGCAGCAGGACCGCCCTTAATGCCTTTGGGCTTGAGAAAGAAAAAGGGGACCTGGCCACTTCCCTGACACCTCCAGCACACAGCAGGGGTTAATTCCAGTTTCTCTTTCTTGTGAGCTTTCACCTGCTACTCTTCACTAGGCAGGGCTCCTGGCTTGGGCCCACAGTGCAGACACCTCACACTCAGCTGAACATTTCCACTGGCTGCACTCTGTGTTTTTGTGGGGTGGAGCTCCCAGAGGTGACTGAAAGTCCTTCTGCCACTGCCACTGCAGTTGTACTGCCTTTTGCTGTACTTGGACTAGGGAAGGAAAAATGATCCTGAGTGCTTTACTCACACCCCAGTGTGCCCCAGTCACCCTATGGAAAAGAGGCCAGTGTGTCATCCCTGCAAGCACCCTGAGGCCCCTGACCCTGCTGCCCCCAAGCTATGGAGTGAACAGGAAGCCTGAGCTTGCCTCAGGTCTGTGGTACACAGGGGAAGAGTGCTAAGCTGAGATCTGCAGCCAGCACTCAAGTGGGAGAGAAGCAATTATGAAGAAATACAGAGGAGCCATGTGGCTGAGCAAGACCCTACTTATTGGTTATTACATGTAAGACCCATCTGTTAGTTTGCAGCCCAAACTTCAATATCAAAAATACTTTGGTAATATATGCCCCTGTAAAACCATGAACAAGAATTCAGTCACAAATAAAGATCTTGTACACCACCTTGGCCCTCTGAAAATATCGAGAAGTGAAGTCAACTGACAATACTCAAATTATATCACAGTTAAAGGAACATCAGTACAGAAAGAACCAGCACAAGAATTCTAGCAACTGTCAAAGTCAAACTGTTTCCTTATATCCAAATGATCACACTAGTTCTCCAGCAATGGTTCCTAACCAGAAGGAAATGACTGAAATCACAGACATAGAATTCAGAATCTGGATGGCAACAAAGAGCATTGAGATTCAGGAGAGAATTGAAACCTCTTTCAAGGAATCTAAGGAATGCAGTAAAACGGATTGAAGAGATGAAAGACAACCCATTTGAAAAAAGAACCAAGCCTCTCTGGTAGAGCTACAAAATTCACTATTGAATGTCATCATGATCAGAAGTATTAACAGCAAAATAGAAGTAGCTGAGGAAAGAATATCAGAGCTTGAATACTGTTTCTTCAAATTTACCTAATCAGACAAAAATAAAGAAAAAAGGATTTTAAAAAATGAATAAAGCCTCTAAGAAATATGGGGTTATGTAAAGAGACCAAATCTATGACTCATTGGTACCCCTGAAAGGGAGAGAGAGTAAGCAACCTGGAAAATATATTTGAGGATCTTATCCATGAAAATTTCTCCAATCTCACTAGAGACTTTGACATACAAACTCAGGAAATTCAAAGAACCTCAATGATGTGGTATAAAGGACAACCATCCTTAAGATACGTATTTGAGGATATTAGTTTTGTTTATGTGATAGTTAATAACATCAACTTGATTGGATTGAAGGATACAAAGTATTCATCCTTTGTGTGTCTGTGAGGGTGTTACCAAAGGAGATTAACATCTGAGTCAGTGGGCTGGGAAGGCAGACCCACCCTTAATCTGGGTGGGCATCATCTAATCAGCTGCTAGTACAGCCAGAATATAGAGCTGGCAGAAAAATGTAAAAAGGCTAGACTAGCTTAGCTTCCCAGCCTACATCTTTCTCCTGTGCTGGATACTTCCTGCCATTGAAGCATAGATATAGACATAGATATAATATATCTATATCTAATATATTATTGGATATATATTATATCTATATCTAATATAGATATAGATATATCTCCTATTAGTTCTGTCCCTCTAGAGAACCCCGACTAATACAGATTTTCATACCAGGAGTGGTTCTAGAGGAACAGAATATTAAGGATGGAGTTCTTTCATTGGTTTCGGGACTTCTGGTGTTGGCTGATTAATATGATTAGACCAAAAAATGCTAAGGACTCTACTTCTAATAGTATGGAGGACACTGATAGTACTTGGCCTGAACAGTTTAGAGAGTTATGCAAAATAAATGCATGTGACACTACTGATTCATCTCTTATGAGAGGCAAGGAGTTTAGTGACTCTATACATAATATCTTTGACTATATGTGGAGAACCAAGGAACATAATGAAGTTGGTTGGTTGCTCCTAAGTTCACTGGAGAAAGTAATGAAAGAAAATCATGATCTCAGGGAATCTTGTCTCCCGGCTTCAGAAGCAGATACTGAGCCACAAATCTGCTAAGATTGCCCTGAATGAGAGTCTTAACTCCTGTAGAGAAAGAGTTGAAATTGTGGAAAAACAGAGACAAGCTGTTATCATGCGAGTAGCTGACCTGCAACAAGAGGTGCATGCACAGCCTTGCCAGGTGTTTACTGTTAAAGTGAGGGCTTTGACTGGAAAAAAATGGGACCCTGGAACTTGAAGTGGGAATGTGTGGGAGGACCCTAATGAAGCTGAGGACACAGAGTTTGTGAATTCTGATGAAACTTTTTTGCCAGAAGAAACAGTTTCCCCATCCCCAGTAGTGGTAACATCCTCTCCCTGACCTGTGCTGCCATTAGCCTTTCCACCTTTGTCTGAGGATATAAACCCTGCACTACCTTAGGCAACAGTGATGGCCTCCCCTGAGGCAGTTGCCAGGCAAGATAATGTTGATTCTCCTCAGGAGGCACCCCTAATGCCCCTGAATGCTTCTAGACCTATAACTAGACTAAAGTCCTTGCGGGCCCCAGGGGTGAGTTTCAGAGTGTGATCCATGAGGAGGTGCATTACACTCTAAAAGAACTGCTTAAGTTTTCTAATTTATATTAGCAGAAATCTGGAGAATAGGCATGGGAATGGATATTAAGGGTATGGGATCATGGTGGAAGGGACATAGAGTTGGATCAAGCTGAATTTATTGATTTGGCCCTACTAAGTAGGGATTCTGCATTTAATGTTGCAGCTCGGGGACTTAGAAAAAGTTCTGATAGGGCTGGAAGCAGTGGCGCATGCCTGTAATCCCAGCACTTTGGGAGGCGGGGGAGGGCAGATCACAGGGTCAGGAGATTGAGACGATCCTGGCTAAAATGGTGAAACCCTGTCTCTGCTAAAAATACAAAAGTTAGCTGGGTGTGGTGATGTGTAACTATAATCCCGGCTACTTGGGAGGGAGGCTGAGGCAGGAGAATTGCTTGAACCTGTGAGGCAGAGGTTGCAGTGAACCAAGTTTGCCCCACTGCACTCCAGCCTGGTAACAGAGCAAGACTCCATCTCCAGAAAAAAAACAAAAAAACAAAAAAAGGGTTATAATAGTTAGCTGAAATACAGATTATATGGATTAAAAGATGGTCCAATGTGAGTGAACTGGAAATGCCTGATCTTCCTTGGTTTAATGTAGAGGAAGTGATCCAAAGGCTTAGGGAGATTAGGATGGTGGAGTGGATTAGTCACTTTAGACCTACACATCCAAGCTGGGAGGTTCCAGAAGACATACCCTTGGCCAGTGCTTTGTGAAATAGATTTGTGAGAGCAGCACCTGTGTTTTTGAAGAGCCCTGTAATTGCTCTTCTCTGTATGTCAGATCTAACAGTAGGAACCACAGTCACTCAACTACAAAATTTAAATACAATGAGAATAATTGGATCCTGAGGTAGCAGGGGCCAAGTGTCGGCACTGAACCATCAAAGGCAAGGTGGCATAGCTACCATAATGGACAGCAGAAGCAAAGTGGCAATCAGAATAGTCTGACTCATGTAGAGCTCTGGCATTGGCTAATTAATCACAGTGTTCCTAGAAGTAAAATTGACAGGAAACCTACCGCATTCCTACTTGATTTATATAAACAGAAAACTGCCAGGTAGAATGGACAAAAGACTAATCTGAATTATAAAAACAGAGAATCATGGCCCCTCAATCAATTTCCAGACTTGAACCTGTTACAGTTCCAGAACCCACTGAATGAAGGGGAGGCTGGATCCCCTTGAGGAAGGACCCCACTAGGCTACTGACAATATATGCTGTTAATCTTTCTCCCATCTTTCCCCAAGGAGAATTCTGGCCTTTTACCAGGGTAACTGTGCACTGGGGAAAGGGAACTAATGAGACATTTCAGAAAGTACCGGACACTGGCTCTGCTGATATTGATTCCAGGGTATCCAAAATGTTATTGTGGTCCCCCAGTTAAAGCAGGGGCTTATGAAGGTCAGGTAAGTAATGGAGTTTTAGCTCATGTCTGACTTACAGTGGTTCCAGTGGGTCCCTGGACTTATCTTGTGGTCATTTTCCCAGTGCCAAAATGCATAATTTGCATAGACATACTTATCAGCTGGCAGAAATGCCACATTGGCTCCCTGACTGGTAGGATGAGGGCTATTATGGTGGGAAAGGTCAAATGGAAGCCATTAGGGCTGTCTTTACCTAGAAAAATAAAAAATCAAAAACAATATCCTATCCCTGTAGGGACTGAAGTGATTAGTGTCACCATCAAGGACTTGAAAGATGGAGGGGTGGTGATTCCCACCACATCCCTGTTCAACTCTCCCATTTGACCTGTGCTGAGGACAGATGGATCTTGGAAAATGATGGTGGATTATTTTAAGCTTAACCAAGTGGCAACTCCAATCGCAGCTGCTGCACCAGATGTGGTTTCGTTGGTTGAGTAAATTAACACATCTCCTGGTGCCTGGTGTGCAGCCATTGGCTTGGCAAATGGCTTTTTCTCCATTCCTGTCCATAAGACCCACCAGAAGCAATTTGCCTTCAGCTGACAAGGCCAGCAATATACCTTTACCATCCTACCTCAGGAGTATATCAACTCTCCAGCTCTGTGTCATAATCTTATTTGGAGAGACCTTGCTTGCTTTTCACTTCCACAAGATATAACACTGGTCTATTACATTCATGACATTATGATAATTGGATACAGTGAGCAAGAAGTAGCAAACACACTGGACTTATTGGTGAGACATTTGTATGCCAGAGGATGGGAAATAAATCCAACTAAAATTTAGAGACTTTCTACCTTGGTAAAATTTCTAGGGTTCCAGTGGCATGAGACCTATGGAGATATTCCTTCTAAGGTGAAACATAAGTTGCTGCATTTGGCCCCTGTTACAACCAAGAAAGAGACACTATGCCTAATGGGCCTATTTGGATTTTGGAGGCAACACATTCCTCATTTGGGTGTGTTACTCTGGCCTGTTTATCGAGTGACCTGAAATGCTGCCAGATTTAAGTGCAGTCTAGAACAAGAGAAGGCTCTGCAACAGGTCCAGGCTGCTTTGCAAGCTGCTCTGCCACTTGGGTCACATGACCCCTCAGATCCAATGGTGCTTGAGGTGTCAGTGGCAGATAGGGATGCTGTTTGGAGCCTTTGGCAGGCCCCCATGGGTGAATCACAGTGGAGACTTCTAGGATTTTGGAGCAAGGCCCTGCCACTTCTGCAGATAACTACTCTCCTTTTGAGAGACAGCTCTTGGTCTGTTATTCGGCTTTGGTGGAAACTGAAATTTGACTGTTGGTCATAAAGTCACCATGCTACCTGAACTGCCTATCACGAACTGGGTGCTTTCTGACCCATCTAGCCGTAAGGTGGGTCAGCACAGTGGCATTTCATCATCAAATTGAAGTGGTATATATGTGATAGGGCTTGAGCAGGTCCTGAAGGCACAAGTAAGTTACTTAAGGAAGTAGCTCAAATGCCCATGTTCTCCACTTGTGCCACCCCGCCTTCCCCCCACCGCCCAGCCTGCACGAAAGGCCTCATGGGGAGTTCCCTATGATCAGTTGACAGAGGCAGGGAAGACTAAGGACTGGTTCACAGATGGTTCTGCATGATATGCAGGCACCACCCGAAAGTGGACAGCTGTAGCACTACATCCCCTTTCTAAGTGCATGTGTATACTTGTGCTAAGAAAATATCTTTATTTTGTTTCCTTTGTTTTTCCTTTATCATGTGACTTTAGATTTATGGACTTCACATCAGCATTTAAGCATTTAAGTGTTGTTCGTATCAGCATTTAAGTATTGTTAACCTTATGTAATAACATTTGGTTTGGGGATTGGTGCGTTTCTGGTTGTATGAGGATGGTTGTATTATGTTAGGTATAATTATGACCTTATTATTATCTTTATTTGAAGATTATGTATGATTTCAGGATGTGTGTATGGGTTCAAGTTGACAAAGAGTGGACTTGTGATGGTTAATACTGTCAACTTGATTGGATTGAAGGATGCAAAGTATTAATCTTGGGTATGTCTGTGAGGGTGTGGCCAAAGGAGATTAACATTTGAGTCAGTGGGCTGGGAAGGCAGACCCACCCTTAATCTGGGTGCAAACCATCTAATCAAGTGCCAGTGTGGCCAGATTGTAAAGCAGGCAGAAAAATGTGAAAAGGCTTGACTGAATTAGCTTCCCAGTCTACATCTTTCTCCTGTGCTGAGTGCTTCCTGTCCTTGAACATCAGACTTCAAGTTCTTCAGCGTTGGGGGTTGGAGTGGCTTTCTTGCTTCTCAGCTTGCAAAGGGTCTGTTGTGGAACCTTGTGATCTGCTGAGTTAATACTACTTAATAAACTCCCCTTTATATATATATATATCCTATTAGTTCTGTCCCTCTAGAGAACCCTGAATAATACAACTTATGTCATTAATCTCATTTATTGATTTGTGTACATTGAACCAACCTTACATCCCAGAAATAAAACCTACTTGATTGTGGTGGATTAGCTTTTTGATGTACTCTTGGATTCAATTACTAGTATTTTATTGAGAATTTTTGCATCTGTGTTCATCAAGGATATTGGCTTGAAGTTTTCTTTTTTTGTTGTTCCATATCAGAATGATGACAACCTCATAGAATGAGTTAGTCTCTCCTCTTTGATCTTTTGGAATTGTTTCAGTAGGCTTTATGTCAGCTCTTCTTTATATGACTGGTATAATTTGGCTAGGAATCTCTCTGGTCCAGGGGTTTTTCTGGTGTAGGTTTTTTAGTACTGATTCAACTTCAGAACTCATTATTGAGTTCTAAAACTCACTTTCATGTACTCTTCAAAAGACTGTGTCTTCTTCTGTTGTTGGATGGGGTGTTCTCTCAAGGTCATTAGGTGAAGTTGGTTGCTGGTGTTCTTCTGTATCCTTACTCCTTGTCTTTCTCTTTTTTTTTATTGACTGCTGAGGATTAATGGTGATGTGTCCAACTTTAACTCTAGATTAGTCTATTTCTCTTTTAGATTGCAACTCTGTTTTATATATTTTGAAGCTCTGTTATTAGGCACATGTGTATTTTGGATTGTTAGGTCTTCTTGATGAAATGAACGCTTTATCATTACGTAATGTCTCTTCTTATCTCTGGAAGCATTCCTTGTTCTGAAGTCTATTTGCACTGATATGAATATAGCCTTCACAGCTCTGTTTTCACTAGTATTTGTATATATTTTTCTCAGTTTTTAAATTGAGATGTTCAGACCATTTGCATTAAAGTAATTGTTAATAAGATTGAATTTAAATCTACCATCAAGTTGGTTATTTCTCCTTGTCCCATTTAAACTTTCTTCCTTTTTTCATATTTTTCTGCCTTCATTTAGATTGAGTTTATCTCCACTACTTACTTATTAAATTAATTTTTAATGATTTTATTATTTTCCACAATGTTTATAATATACCCTTTGATTTTTTCACATTCCACCTTCAAATGAAAGAATTCTACTGGATATATAGAAACCTTATATCATTGCACTTCTCCTTCCTCCCTCCCAAAATGTTGTGCTATTGCTCTTTGTAATAAAGGCTTACTTCTATTATGTTATAGCTCTCGCAATACATTGACACTATTTTTACCCTGAATAATCGGTTTTGTTTTAAAGTGATTATGACTACAAATATTTTGAATAATTTCTTTATTTTACCATTTCTGGTGCTCCTTATCTTTTATGGTGGATCCCACTTTCCATCTGGAGTCACATTCTTTCTGTGAAAAACAACCTTTAGCATTTCTTATAGCACGGGACTGCTGCTGCTGATGTCTTTCAGCTTTTCTTTTTCTGAAGAAGTCTTAATTTTGCGTTCAGTTTTTAAAAGTTATTTTGCTGAGTATGGATACTGGGTTGAGAGTTTCATTCCTTGTATCACTTTAACAATGATGTTCCATTATCTGTTTTGAATAGTTTCTGACTAGAAATCTGATCTTTGTTTCTTTGTATTCAATAGTTCCTTTTTCTCTGACTGCCTTTAAGATACTCTCATTGTTTTTCAACAGTTTGACTATGATTTATTTATTATTAATTTTTCATATTTATTCTGCTTGAGGTTCCCTGAGCTCCTTGGATTTGCAGATTGTTGATTTTTATTGTTTTTATAAAATTCATAGCCATTATCTGTTCTGCTGTTTTTTTTTTTTTTTTTTTTTTTTTTTTTCCCACTTCTCTCTCTCTGTATTCTTCTTTTGGGACTGTAAGTATTCAAATGTTAGATCATTCATGTAGTTTCATAAACCTTATATGCTTGTTCTGCTTTTTTTGGTCAGGAATTTTTTTTTTTTTTGTATCTGTGTTGGTTTGGATAAGTTCTAGTAAACTATGTTCAAGTTTATTGATTGTTTTGTTAGTTGTGTCTAGTTGGCTCCTCAGTGCCTTCAGAGAATTCTTCATCTCTGATATTATAAATCTCTTACTAGCACTTTCATGTTACTCTTTTCTATAGTTTCCATCTCTTTGCTGAAATTCTCCACCTATCCATGGATATTGTCCACCTTTACCAAAATATTCTTTAACATATTAACATAGGTATCAGACAAACCCAAACTGATAGTTTCCAGATGGTGTCTTTTCTGAGTCTGTCTGTCTTGATTGCTTTATTATTTAACAGTGGCTTATCTTCCCTCTTGAGTTTTTGGTGTGTCTTGTAATTATTTAATCAACCACTGGGTATCATAAATAGAAGAAGAGTAGAGATTGCAGTAAATATTATTTATGCTTTGAAATGGGCACCCATCTTCTCCTGAAAATATGTTTTGTGGTCAATTGAGTCAATCTAGTCACTAGTTGAACTGAATTTGGCATTTGTGCTTGTTGCTTTTATCTTAAATGCACCACAGGTTTAAATTCCTCCAGTGATGGGCTGCTGCTATCTTTTGCTTAGAGTGGGGCCTGGGGTGTGGAAGAATTTTCTCAGTGTTCCTGTCTATTCTTAGATTTTAGCAGTCGCTGCATCCCTGCACTACAGATGGGATATCTTCATACACATAATCTAACCCCATTGAAACTGCTGTTTCTCGTTAATGAATGCTCAATCTTTGGTGGAAATAAACAAATGCTGTATCTCCTGGAGCCACTTCAGTCTTAGTCAAGTTGTGCACACCTAGGCTTTGAAGGGAATGCATTCTCAGTGTTCTTGTGCCTTATTCGGATGGAACTTGAACGTGTGGTAGGTTTGGAGAGAAAGAGTAGCAGATGTCTGCTACGTTGCAATGCAGGATGCTGGGCACAAGAAAATTTCCTGTCTCTCCTCTAAGAAAATAAGATTTGATCATCTACCTATCCCTGAGAAGTGAAGGGCTTTGCCTGCAGTTCTAGATGCAGAACCATTTTCTCCCCCATTGCCCAGAAGCTTAAGGCTTTGGCTTTTCTGAGTAATGGTCTAGGGAATCGTGCAAGGTTTTCACATTTGACCCTGACAGCCAATCACCACCTACAGCTTGCAGTGCCAAATGTATCTCTTTCTAGTCTCTCCTGTCCTGTGTTCCTCATGAACATTAAGAAGAGATTTCTAAAAAAGAGCTTGCACGTGAGCATAGTTTCTGGTGAGAAGAATTCTGATATGTTAACTTCCTCTAAACCTTTAAATGAAATATTTCTAAGAACTAAATAAAGTTCCAGAATGCTATGAATCTATTCCTTGGGCTTTTTGCACATCTCTCTGCCTGCTAATCAAGAACAGAATGGTCATAATTCTCAAAGACTTTTTCCTGTTTGTGTCATAAATGACTTCACATGTTTTTCTGTTCTAAGAACTATTCAGCTTGATTTTTTCTGTTTTAATTTTAGCACTACCTGAGCAAAGCCATGTGGTCCAGGATTGCTACCATGGTGATGGACAGAGTTATCAAGGCACATCCTCCACCACTGTCACAGGAAGGACCTGCCAAGCTTGGTCATCTATGGAACCACATCAGCATAATAGAACCACAGAAAACTACCCAAATGCGTATGTCATTAATCTTACAGTAAGCAAAACAAGGTCCAAGTAAAATTTGTCTTAGAAAAGGTGTACATCAAGCTAACTTCTTACAACTAAATTTTTCTCACGCACAGAATGCATGGCAAAATGTGTGAGGAACATTACTTTGAGCAAAGAGTCTGACAGAAGAGAAATGTTAAGCTGGCTCTCTTTCCTAAGAGTTTGATAAAATCAGGAGAATATCTGGAGGTGGTGAGGTCACAATAATGGAAAATCGGAATGTTTACACAGAGTCAGCTTCAACAACACTCACTAAAGGTCAATGTGATCTTTACCTCTTGAAATTCTATCATTCTAATCTCCAATTCTTGAAGTGAAGGTTGTGTTGGCCTTTTCTGTCTTGGCTAACAAGGAAATTATATGTGCATCTCTATGGAGAAATGGTATTTTTCTGTATCTGTGTCTATTCCAATGGGTAGAAACACCCTGGGTCCTGAGCAGCGGTGGTCTGAAGGAATATGAGTTGCCAGGAAGAGAAAAGCAAAGACAAGAAGGCAGATGAAAGTAAGCAATGAGACAGATGTGAAAAACTAAAAAGTGTGGGAAGATAGAAGCTGGATTCTGACCACACCATGGCCAGTCTTTCACACATAAGTGACTACCAAAGACAAGAAAAAATGATATCCACATGTTGTACAATAGACAGTAGAGGACCAAGAATATTGCGAGAGAGAGAACAATGAGATCAACTCAACAGATGCACTGGTTTTCTTCCTGGATGCCCTTTCTGCACCAAAGAGCAAGAGATGGAGCCCAAAAGAACTGTAGCCATCTTGCTGAAGAGAGGAGAGACATTATAGTTTGGGATTATTCAGGTGGCTAGGATTTTCTAGGCCTGCTAAGAATGAGAACAGATTTGTGGAGGAAAGGAGCTCTAGGAATATGCATAGAAGTCTCCTCGAGTCGTTGGCTAAACATGAAGCTGCATGTACACAGAAAATAGGTCCACAAGAAAGTAGGGCAAATAACATCTATGGAAGAATAGCAACTACAATAGAACAGTGAGCTCAATAAATATGACAGAGCTCAAATAGCAATAAGGGATATTGGAATTCGGACCAGACAAAGGAGAGAGACTTCACTGAACATCTTGGGCATTCAGTAGAGACCCAGGAAAAGCCATACTTCAGGAGTAGAATTAATATATTCTTACAATAAAGGCGGCTCCAGACAAACAATAGCAAAGGTGAAAAGCAAGTCTCCAAGCATCAGAATGATGTCCAAGTCAATGAATTGCCTGTGAGAGGAAAACTCAACCATCAGAGGTAAACATCAAAGTCAAGTGGCTCAGTTATGCAGTATCCACAATGCGAAGCCTAAATATAAAACTTGAGTACACATAGAAACCTTTTAGTGTGACCCAGGAGCAGGAGAAAAATCAGTCAATACAAACAGATCCAGAAGAGACAGAAATGTTTAGAATATGGAGTGAAACAGATACCTTATCCAGAGACAGAAACAATATAAAGAGCCAAATCAAAAAAAGAATGACTAAGAGATATGTCTTAAAGGAAAAAACTACTGGATGGCCTCCCCATCGAGATAGATATTTCAGAAGAAAAAAGTAAATGAAAAATAATTGCATAGAACCTACAGAACCAGATACACACACAAAACACACGCATGCAGACACACTCAAACATGTATAAGCTTACAAACACACACACATCCACAAATGCTGAAAAATGAAATCAACCGAGCCACACAGACGTGAAGGAAAACATAAAAAGATTTCCTACATGTGGGAAGCAAGTCACAGAAAGGGGGAAGGAGATTGGAACAGAAATATATACCAAAAGCAAGAATGACTGAACACTTTCCAAATATAAAGAACATTTAAAAATCACAGACTCGAGAAGCTCAATGGATCAGAAAAATAATTTCTAAAATGAAAATTATAAGATGCCACTGGGTATAAGGCAGTTCAACTGTCAGAGGGCAAAGACATAATACACAGAAAAATCTCATAAGGAACAGGAAAAACAAAAATCTGTGTCTTGCTAGGGGAACAGTGATACAAATGATTAATGTGACCACATCAGAAACACTGCAACCCAGGAACAAGATAATAACATTAAAATAATAAACATAAGAAGGAAGAGCTCAACTGAGAAGACTACATCCAGAAATAAAATGCCTTAAAGATCATACATGTTGGATAAATGCATATTGTGCACTCCCCTAAAGAAAGAACCCAGAAACTGTAAGAATTCGAAATCAGCAGGCTCATGTAACAAGAGAGGTGACCTGAAGGGATAATGTAGAAGAATAGTAAAACAACGGAATTTTCTGCAGCCCACCTAGTGAAGAACCTAGAAATTCACAAATGTAGAGGAAAATGCTGAATGTGTTCTTGATCAAATTTCTATAACTTTTTAAATGAGAATTGACTACTTGAAGCAAAATGATACAAATATATTTAACTTTAGCATATGTAGAAGTAAAAATTTGAACAGGTAACATAAATCATGTAGGGAATAATGGGAAGTGTAGCACTGTAAGTTCCTTCCTCATGCACGAGGGTATGTAATATTAATAAAAGGTTACTATGTGGGTTCAAAGGGATATGGCAAATCCTAGAACAATCACAAAGTTTGGAAATCTGAGGTTTCAGGTGTAATGAGAATATTCCATGCGTTCCAAAGAGCGAAGCCAAGGAAGAAAAGGAAGCCTTTCAAGAGTTCAGGCTCTTATACATCCAGTTGCTGATTGAACGAGCTTCCTGGAATGGAGGGTCTGGGGTTGAGACTAGGTCACAACTGTAGAATCTCGAGAGAGGGAGTGTTGGATCCCCATGGACCATAACACGTTTCCTAATTCCTCAGGCAGTCACAGGTCATGAATGTGAGGATACTGAGAGATTGGAGCAACATACTCGGGAGGCATAAGGAAGAGCGAATGCTTCAAGATCCCCGCAGCCCAAAGTCCTCCCCTGCTTTGCCCCCTTCTTCATTGTTTTCTGCTCCTCTGTAGCTGACCAACCTCTTCAGATCTCTTAGTCTACCCTGCCGTCTTCCTTTATGCCATGGGTCCCACTGTTCTTTCAACTCATCCGCTTTCCCTCAGTCCCACAGTGGCTGCGGCCAGCAGAGGATAGATTGAGAGCAAGAGAGAAGGTCCTGCCGAGGAACCCATTCTAGAGATACTGCATCCTGCCTGGGAGCAAGTTTTCCAGGGCAGCTTTGAGAAGTGTTGCAGAGATAAACCTACATGACACACGTGATATGGGAATGCCAGACATACTATTTGCACAATGCATTTCCATGTGAAACGTAGAGCCTTTTCACTATGTATTGAGTACCTAGTGTGTGGAGGTTGACCTGGAAAGGTTATCCTTCTGGATGCCATGTTTTCTCTGAAGAACTACGTGTTAGTTGCATCTCCCACATTAGAATGTGAAGTCCTACCGAGAGAGAGAGGGAAAGCTAGACAGATACAGATACTTCTGTATGTGAATAAACAATGGCACAATACAGATGTCAAAATCCATACCAGTAATTCCAGAGAGATAGATTGGGCAGATGGCAGAAGGTGAATAGTCTGATCATTTTTTGGCCACGTGTATGCATTATCTCAGTGTCTCTAAGACGCATTTTCTACTTTAGATTTTAAAAAAATCATAATAATCTATTAACTAAGAGAAATGTGCAGAGAGAATTAGCGATTGAGACCCATTTGTGCTTGTGGCAGTCATATGGTACTTTTAAAAGGTATATGAAAAAGGCATCGGTAATGACCTTGCTGCAGCACAAAGGTGACGGTGTGGGGTGCCTCTGCATGGTGTCCCACCTCTTGTGACATGTATCGTTTTGGAATTTCCAGTGGCTTGATCAGGAACTACTGCAGGAATCCAGATCCTGTGGCAGCCCCTTATTGTTATACGATGGATCCCAATGTCAGGTGGGAGTACTGCAACCTGACACAATGCTCAGATGCAGAAGGGACTGCCGTCGCACCTCCGAATGTCACCCCGGTTCCAAGCCTAGAGGCTCTTTCCGAACAAGGTAAGGAGCCTATGGCCAGATATCTACACGCTTAGACTCTGGGATGAAAAGGTATGGAAATTCCCAGTGGTGCGGCAGCTTTCAATGGTCCACGGATGCTCGAGTGTTGACTGAGTTCTGCCATGTAGGAGGAGGCCTCCGCGCACTCTCTGGGGGAGCCAGTGGAGTGATTTCTGGTACAACGTGGGTGGGCTGTGTCTTTAGGATGAGCCCAAACCCTCCAGGGTGATCGCCTGGACAAGTCACCTCGTTGTAAAACGGACTATCTCAGTGTCTTAGCCAACATTTTTATTGTGACATGCTCTGAGGTGTGTGACTCTTTCCAAGCCAGGAAGCATTTCCAGGGATTGCTTCAAGTAGACAGCATTGGGTGCAATCTTCAGCATTGCAGATTCCGAGAAATATGACTCTGAAGCCTGTCGCCCTCGAGAAACCTAACAGGGCTTCCTTAATTTCATATCGCCCTGGGTCTGTGGAGCAGGGCATGAGCTCCCAATGCTCTAAGGCTCTGCAGCCCTAGGCTTTGAAGGGAGTGATTTCTCAGTGTTCTTAAATTCTTTCTGATGGCACTTGTACCTGAGAGGGGTCTGGAGAGAAAGAGTAGTAGACTTCTCCTTTATTGCAATTCAGGATGCTGACCATGAGAGGATTCCCTCTCTCCTCCAGAGGAATAAGCTTTTGACCGGCACACATCCGTGAGAAGCAAAGTGTGTTTGCCTTCAGTCAGATAGAGAGGACCGTTTTCTGCCCGATGGCCCGGAAGCCAAAGGCCTTAGCTTTCATGAACAACGGTCTAGGGAAACATGAAAAATTTCCATGAATGTCCCTGCCTCTGCCCCTGACAGCCAATTACCCCCTGCAGCCCGCATTGCCAAATGCAGTGCCCTTTGCTCGATCCTGCGCCATCCTACTCATGAACATTCAGTAGAGTTTCCCAGAAAGTTGCTTGCCCGTGAGCGCACTTTCCAATGAGAAGCAGTCTGATCTGTTCTGTTTCTCTAAGGTTTCATGTGAAATATTTCCAAGAACTGACTACGGTTCTAGAATGGTAGGAATCTGTTGCTTTGGTGTTGGTTTGTTGGTTGGTTTTCTCACATCCCTCGGCCTACGGATAAGGAAAAGAGTACGGTCGTAATTCTCATAGACTCCTTCCTGGTTGTGTCATCAGTGGCTTCACATGTATGTCTGTTCTCAGAGATCCTCAGCTTGATTTCTTCTGTTTTCCTTTCAGCACCGACTGAGCAAAGGCCTGGGGTGCAGGAGTGCTACCACGGTAATGGACAGAGTTATCGAGGCACATACTTCACCACTGTGACAGGAAGAACCTGCCAAGCTTGGTCATCTATGACACCGCACTCTCATAGTCGGACCCCGGAAAACTACCCAAATGGGTATGTCTTTGTTCTTTACCGTAAGAGAAGAAAGGGTCAACTGAAGTTTCTGTTAGAAGAGACGTGCTTCAAGCTGAGTTCTCCGAACTCAACTTGTGTCAGACGCAGATGGCGTAGCAAAATGTCTCAGGATGATTGCCTTGGAGCTACGGGTCTGAGAGAAGAGAACTGTTAAGCTGCCTCTCCTTCCTCCTAGTTTTATGGAGCAGAAGGGACATCTGGAGGCGAGGACATCACATGATGAAGAAAGTCAGAATGGCAAACGACCAAACACTTAGATTACCCTTCCACAACACCCACTAAGGGTCAATGAAGACTTTCCAATTGGAATTCTGTTATTCTGACTTCCAATTCCTGAAGGGAAGGTTGTGTTTGCCTTTTCTGTCTGGGCTCATGAGGAAAGATAGGTGCTTATTTATGGACAGGTAAATGTATCTCTTTCTACGTCTGTGTAAACTCCAATGGGGGAGGGAAACACTCGGCCTTAAGTACCAGTGGCCTGAAGGGATACGGGTTCGCAGCAAGAGAAGAGCCAAGGCAGGAAGGCAGATGAGAGTGATGCTGAAAAGAGACGGATGCTGAAAAGCAAAAGGGATGGGGAGATGGACAGAAGCCTGGGTCTGAGCACCCCAGGGCCAATTTTTTGGCCAGCAGCGACTACAAAAGACATGGAGAAATGGTTTCTCCATGTGGGAGAGGAAATGGTAGAGGCCCTAGCGTATTGAGAGAGGGGCAGTGATGAGCTCAACTCCATAGATGCCTTGGCTTTCTTCCTGGATAGCCTTCCTGCAGTGAGTAGCAAGGAGATGGAGCCCAAGCAGACTGTAGCCATCTTGCTGAAGGTAACGGAGGGATTGGCGTTTGGGATGATTCCGGTAGCTAAAACTTTCTAGGTCTGGCAGAAATAAGACCTGGTTTGTGGAGGAAAGGAGCTCTACAACTACGCATAGAAGTCTCCTCCAGTTGTTGGCCTGACATGACGCTGCATGTGCACAGAAAATGTTCCACAAGAAAGTATGGCAAAGAACATTTACTGAGGAACAGCAGCTACAAGAGAACAGCAAGCTCAATAAAGAAGACAGAGATCACATAGCACTGTGGGAGACTGGAGTTCTTACCAGCTAGACGGGAGAGTCCTCACAGAACACGTTGCGAATTCCGTGGAGACCCCAGAACAGCCATAATTTAAAAGTGGTATTAAGATATTCCGAGAATACAGTCAGCTGCAGACAACCCCTTTCATAGCTGAAAAGCGAGTGTCCAAGCATCAAATCGGTTTCCAAGTCAATGAACTGCCAGTGAGAGGAAATCTCAAGTCTCTTTACAAGTAAACAAGAAAGTCAATTGGCTCAGCTATGAGGTACCCCGAGAGTGAGTCCTAAATTTAAACTTTGACTACATGTCGGAAAGCATTTCGTGTGATCCATAACCAGGAAATAAATCAGGCCATACAAACAAGCTCAGAAATGACAGAAATGATTAGAATTGCATGAAAATTTGACATATCATTATGACAACCGATTTCAAATATTTAAACAAATGAATATGAAACAAACCAGATGTCATGTCAAGAGAAATTAACAGTATAGAATAGCCAAATCAAATTAAAGAACTAATATAAAAACAGTGTGTCTTAAATGAATAAATTACTGCATGGCCACCTGATCAAGTTGGACATTTCAGAAGAAAAAACTAACCAAACCACAATTCTACAGAACCTACAGAACTAGTTACACACACACACACACACACACACACACACACACACCCCCAAATTCAAAACACACCCGTACACGGACTCACGCAAAATCTCACAATTTCTCTCACACACAAGGACACTCCTGGAGAAATAGTGAAATACGAAATCAACCGAGCCTCACAGACACGTAGGAAAATATGAAAAGATTTATTGCATGTGGGAAGCAAGTCACAGAAAAGAGCAAGGGAGTTTGGAGTAGAAGCAAGTGCCGGAATCAAGGATGGTTGATAACTTTTCAATTATGAAGAACGTTACCAAAATCACGGTTTCATGAACCTCTAGGGATCAAATAGGAAATTTCAGAAACATACAAACAAACAAACAAACAGAAAAAACCGTGTGTGTCGTACTTCTGTACATCACAGTTTGAAGGTAACAAGGCACAGGCATAATACGAAGAAACATCTCAGGAGAAAGTGGAGGAAAAAGAGCTGTGTCTTCCTAGAAGTACAGTGATACAAATTGCTAATGCGTTCACCTCAGAAACACTGGAAGCCGGATGCCAGGGAATATTATTAAAATGATAATCTGGAACCAGAAGAGATCACCACGAATGCTGAATCCAGCAATAAAATGCCTTGATGACGATCTCTGTTGGATAAATGCATATTGTGCACTGCCCCAAACAAAGCAACCAGAAACTGCCAGACTTTGGAATGAGCAGCCTTATGTAACAAGAGACGTGACCCGAAGGAATTAGATAGAAGAAGAATAGAAGAAGAAGGGAACTTTCTGCAGCCCACATAATGTAGAATCCAGCAATTCGCAAATGTAGATAGATGTAAATGCAAAATATTTTCTTGATCAAATTTCTATGTCTTTTTCAATGAGAGTTGACTGCTTGAAGCAGAATGATAGCACTATGTTTAAGTTTAGCATATGTAGAGGTAACAGGTTGAACAGGTAGCATAAATCATGCAGGTAATAATTGGAAGTGTACCACTGTGTCTTACCTCATGCACGATGGTATGTAATATTAATAAAAGGTTACTGTGTGGGTTCGAAGGGATATTGCAAATCCTAGAGCAATCGCAGTTTTGACCTCTGAGGTTTATGTTATAATAAGAATATTCCATGCATTCCAAAGAGGGAAGCCATGGAAGAAAAAGAAGTCTTACAAGAGCTCGGGCTCTTATACATCCAGTTACTGATAGAACCAGCTTCCTGGAATGGAGGGTCTGAGGTTGAGACTAGGTCACAATTGTAGAGTCTCTAGAGAGAGAGTGTTGGATCCCCATGGCCCAGAATACATTTCCCATTTTCTCAGGCAGCCACAGGTCATGAATGTGAGGATACTGAGAGGTTGGAGCAAGGTTCTTGGGAGGCATAAGGAAGAGCGAATGCTTCAAGATCCCCGCAGCCCAAAGTCCTCCCCTGCTTTGCCCCCTTCTTCATTGCTTTCTGCTCCTCCGTAGCTGTCCGACCTCTTCAGATCTCTTAGTCTACCCTGCCGTCTTCCTTGATGCCATGGGTCCCACTGTTCTTTCAACTCATCCGCTTTCCCTCAGTCCCGGAGTGGCTGCGGCCAGCAGAGGATAGATTGAGAGCAAGAGAGAAGGTCCTGCCCAGGAACCCATTCTAGAGATACTGCATCCTGCCTGGGAGCAACTTTTCCAGGGCAGCTTTGAGAAGTGGTGCGGAAAGAAACCTACTTGACCCACGTGATACGAGAATGACAGACCGTAGTAGTATTCGCACAAGGCGTTTCCATGTGAAACGTAGAGCCTTTTCACTCCGTTTTGAGTACATAGTATGAGAAGGTTGACCTGGAAAGGCTGTCCTTCTGGATGCCATGTTTTCTCGGAAGAACTACATGTTAGTTGCAACTCCCACTTTAGAATATGAAGCCCTACCGAGAGAGATACGCAGACTAGACAGATACAGATACTTTGTGTGCGAATCAACAATGGCACAATACAGGCGTCAAAATGCGTACCAGTGATTCCAGAGAGATGGATTGGGCAGAAGGTAGAAGGAGAATAGTCTGATCATGTTTTGGCCACGTGTATGCATTATCTCAGTGCCTCTAGGAAGCGTTTGCTCCTTTAGATTTACAAAAATAGTAATAATCTCTTAAGTATGAGAAATGTGCAGAGAGGATCAGTGATTGAGAGCCATTCGTGCTGTGGCAATCATATGGTACTTTTAATGGGTATATTAGAAAGGCACCAGGAACGACCATGTTGCCGCACAAAGGAGACGGTGTGGCGTCCCCGTGCATAGTGTCCCACCTCTTGTGACACGTATCGTTTTGGAATTTCCAGTGGCTTGATCAGGAACTACTGCAGGAATCCAGATCCTGTGGCAGCCCCTTATTGTTATACGATGGATCCCAATGTCAGGTGGGAGTACTGCAACCTGACACAATGCTCAGACGCAGAAGGGACTGCCGTCGCACCTCCGAATGTCACCCCGGTTCCAAGCCTAGAGGCTCCTTCCGAACAAGGTAAGGAGCCTGTGGCCAGACGTCTACACGCTTAGAAGCTGGGATGAAAAGCCATGGAAATTCCCAGTGGTGCGGCAGCTTTCAATGGTCCACGGATGCTCGAGTGTTGACTGAGTTCTGCCATGTAGGAGGAAGCCTGCGTGCACTCTCTGGGGCAGTCAGCGGAGTGATTTCTGGTACAACGTGGGTGGGCTGTGTCTTTAGGCTGGGCCCAAACCCTCCAGGGTGATTGCCTGCACAAGTCACCTGGTTGTAAAACGGACTATCTCAGTGTCTTAGCCAACATTTTTATTGTGACATGCTCTGAGGTGTGTGACTCTTTCCAAGCCAGGAAGCATTTCCAGGGATTGCTTCAAGTAGACAGCATTGGGTGCAATCTTCCGCATTGCAGATTCCGAGAAATATGACTCTGGAGCCTGTCGCCCTCGAGAAACCTAACAGGGCTTCCTTAATTCCATATCGCCCTGGGTCTGTGGAGCAGTACATGAGCTCCCAATGCTCTAAGGCTCTGCAGCCCTAGGCTTTGAAGGGAGTGATTTCTCAGTGTTCTTAAACCTCTTTGTGATGGCACTTGTACCTGGGAGGGGTCTGGAGAGAAAGAGTAGTAGACTTCTCCTTTATTGCAATTCAGGATGCGGGGCACGAGAGGATTCCCTCTCTCCTCCAAAGGAATAAGCTTTTGGCCTGCACACATCCCTGAGAAGCAAAGTGTCGTTGCCTTCAGTCAGATATAGAGGACCGTTTTCTGCCCCATGGCCCGGAAGCCAAAGGCCTTGGCTTTCATGAACAACGGTCTAGGGAAACATACCTGTCCCCGCCTCTGTCCCCGACAGCCGATTACCACCTGCAGCCCGCATTGCCAAATGCAGTGCCCTTTGCTCGATCCTGCCCCATTCAGTAGAGTTTCCCAGAAAGGTGGTTGCTCGTGAGCGCACTTTCCAATGAGGAGAGCAGTCTGATCTGTTGTGTTTCTCTAAGGTTGCAGGTGAAATATTTCCAAGAACTGACTACGGTTCTAGAATGGTAGGAATCTGTTGCTTTGGTGTTGGTTTGTTGGTTGGTTTTCTCACAGCCCTCGGTCTACGGATAAGGAAAAGAGTACGGTCGTAATTCTCATAGACTCCTTCCTGGTTGTGTCATCAGTGGCTTCACATGTATGTCTGTTCTCAGAGATCCTCAGCTTGATTTCTTCTGTTTTCCTTTCAGCACCGACTGAGCAAAGGCCTGGGGTGCAGGAGTGCTACCACGGTAATGGACAGAGTTATCGAGGCACATACTTCACCACTGTGACAGGAAGAACCTGCCAAGCTTGGTCATCTATGACACCGCACTCTCATAGTCGGACCCCGGAAAACTACCCAAATGGGTATGTCTTTGTTCTTTACCGTAAGAGAAGAAAGGGTCAACTGAAGTTTCTGTTAGAAGAGACGTGCTTCAAGCTGAGTTCTCCGAACTCAACTTGTGTCAGACACAGATGGCGTAGCAAAATGTCTCAGGATGATTGCCTTGGAGCTACGGGTCTGAGAGAAGAGAACTGTTAAGCTGCCTCTCCTTCCTCCTAGTTTTATGGAGCAGAAGGGACATCTGGAGGCGAGGACATCACATGATGAAGAAAGTCAGAATGGCAAACGACCAAACACTTAGATTACCCTTCCACAACACCCACTAAGGGTCAATGAAGACTTTCCAATTGGAATTCTGTTATTCTGACTTCCAATTCCTGAAGGGAAGGTTGTGTTTGCCTTTTCTGTCTGGGCTCATGAGGAAAGATAGGTGCTTATTTATGGACAGGTAAATGTATCTCTTTCTACGTCTGTGTAAACTCCAATGGGGGAGGGAAACACTCGGCCTTAAGTACCAGTGGCCTGAAGGGATACGGGTTCGCAGCAAGAGAAGAGCCAAGGCAGGAAGGCAGATGAGAGTGATGCTGAAAAGAGACGGATGCTGAAAAGCAAAAGGGATGGGGAGATGGACAGAAGCCTGGGTCTGAGCACCCCAGGGCCAATTTTTTGGCCAGCAGCGACTACAAAAGACATGGAGAAATGGTTTCTCCATGTGGGAGAGGAAATGGTAGAGGCCCTAGCGTATTGAGAGAGGGGCAGTGATGAGCTCAACTCCATAGATGCCTTGGCTTTCTTCCTGGATAGCCTTCCTGCAGTGAGTAGCAAGGAGATGGAGCCCAAGCAGACTGTAGCCATCTTGCTGAAGGTAACGGAGGGATTGGCGTTTGGGATGATTCCGGTAGCTAAAACTTTCTAGGTCTGGCAGAAATAAGACCTGGTTTGTGGAGGAAAGGAGCTCTACAACTACGCATAGAAGTCTCCTCCAGTTGTTGGCCTGACATGACGCTGCATGTGCACAGAAAATGTTCCACAAGAAAGTATGGCAAAGAACATTTACTGAGGAACAGCAGCTACAAGAGAACAGCAAGCTCAATAAAGAAGACAGAGATCACATAGCACTGTGGGAGACTGGAGTTCTTACCAGCTAGACGGGAGAGTCCTCACAGAACATGTTGCGAATTCCGTGGAGACCCCAGAACAGCCATAATTTAAAAGTGGTATTAAGATATTCCGAGAATACAGTCAGCTGCAGACAACCCCTTTCATAGCTGAAAAGCGAGTGTCCAAGCATCAAATCGGTTTCCAAGTCAATGAACTGCCAGTGAGAGGAAATCTCAAGTCTCTTTACAAGTAAACAAGAAAGTCAATTGGCTCAGCTATGAGGTACCCCGAGAGTGAGTCCTAAATTTAAACTTTGACTACATGTCGGAAAGCATTTCGTGTGATCCATAACCAGGAAATAAATCAGGCCATACAAACAAGCTCAGAAATGACAGAAATGATTAGAATTGCATGAAAATTTGACATATCATTATGACAACCGATTTCAAATATTTAAACAAATGAATATGAAACAAACCAGATGTCATGTCAAGAGAAATTAACAGTATAGAATAGCCAAATCAAATTAAAGAACTAATATAAAAACAGTGTGTCTTAAATGAATAAATTACTGCATGGCCACCTGATCAAGTTGGACATTTCAGAAGAAAAAACTAACCAAACCACAATTCTACAGAACCTACAGAACTAGTTACACACACACACACACACACACACACACACACACCCAAATTCAAAACACACCCGTACACGGACTCACGCAAAATCTCACAATTTCTCTCACACACAAGGACACTCCTGGAGAAATAGTGAAATACGAAATCAACCGAGCCTCACAGACACGTAGGAAAATATGAAAAGATTTATTGCATGTGGGAAGCAAGTCACAGAAAAGAGCAAGGGAGTTTGGAGTAGAAGCAAGTGCCGGAATCAAGGATGGTTGATAACTTTTCAATTATGAAGAACGTTACCAAAATCACGGTTTCATGAACCTCTAGGGATCAAATAGGAAATTTCAGAAACATACAAACAAACAAACAAACAGAAAAAACCGTGTGTGTCGTACTTCTGTACATCACAGTTTGAAGGTAACAAGGCACAGGCATAATACGAAGAAACATCTCAGGAGAAAGTGGAGGAAAAAGAGCTGTGTCTTCCTAGAAGTACAGTGATACAAATTGCTAATGCGTTCACCTCAGAAACACTGGAAGCCGGATGCCAGGGAATATTATTAAAATGATAATCTGGAACCAGAAGAGATCACCACGAATGCTGAATCCAGCAATAAAATGCCTTGATGACGATCTCTGTTGGATAAATGCATATTGTGCACTGCCCCAAACAAAGCAACCAGAAACTGCCAGACTTTGGAATGAGCAGCCTTATGTAACAAGAGACGTGACCCGAAGGAATTAGATAGAAGAAGAATAGAAGAAGAAGGGAACTTTCTGCAGCCCACATAATGTAGAATCCAGCAATTCGCAAATGTAGATAGATGTAAATGCAAAATATTTTCTTGATCAAATTTCTATGTCTTTTTCAATGAGAGTTGACTGCTTGAAGCAGAATGATAGCACTATGTTTAAGTTTAGCATATGTAGAGGTAACAGGTTGAACAGGTAGCATAAATCATGCAGGTAATAATTGGAAGTGTACCACTGTGTCTTACCTCATGCACGATGGTATGTAATATTAATAAAAGGTTACTGTGTGGGTTCGAAGGGATATTGCAAATCCTAGAGCAATCGCAGTTTTGACCTCTGAGGTTTATGTTATAATAAGAATATTCCATGCATTCCAAAGAGGGAAGCCATGGAAGAAAAAGAAGTCTTACAAGAGCTCGGGCTCTTATACATCCAGTTACTGATTGAACCAGCTTCCTGGAATGGAGGGTCTGAGGTTGAGACTAGGTCACAATTGTAGAGTCTCTAGAGAGAGAGTGTTGGATCCCCATGGCCCAGAATACATTTCCCATTTTCTCAGGCAGCCACAGGTCATGAATGTGAGGATACTGAGAGGTTGGAGCAAGGTTCTTGGGAGGCATAAGGAAGAGCGAATGCTTCAAGATCCCCGCAGCCCAAAGTCCTCCCCTGCTTTGCCCCCTTCTTCATTGCTTTCTGCTCCTCCGTAGCTGTCCGACCTCTTCAGATCTCTTAGTCTACCCTGCCGTCTTCCTTGATGCCATGGGTCCCACTGTTCTTTCAACTCATCCGCTTTCCCTCAGTCCCGGAGTGGCTGCGGCCAGCAGAGGATAGATTGAGAGCAAGAGAGAAGGTCCTGCCCAGGAACCCATTCTAGAGATACTGCATCCTGCCTGGGAGCAACTTTTCCAGGGCAGCTTTGAGAAGTGGTGCGGAAAGAAACCTACTTGACCCACGTGATACGAGAATGACAGACCGTAGTAGTATTCGCACAAGGCGTTTCCATGTGAAACGTAGAGCCTTTTCACTCCGTTTTGAGTACATAGTATGAGAAGGTTGACCTGGAAAGGCTGTCCTTCTGGATGCCATGTTTTCTCGGAAGAACTACATGTTAGTTGCAACTCCCACTTTAGAATATGAAGCCCTACCGAGAGAGATACGCAGACTAGACAGATACAGATACTTTGTGTGCGAATCAACAATGGCACAATACAGGCGTCAAAATGCGTACCAGTGATTCCAGAGAGATGGATTGGGCAGAAGGTAGAAGGAGAATAGTCTGATCATGTTTTGGCCACGTGTATGCATTATCTCAGTGCCTCTAGGAAGCGTTTGCTCCTTTAGATTTACAAAAATAGTAATAATCTCTTAAGTATGAGAAATGTGCAGAGAGGATCAGTGATTGAGAGCCATTCGTGCTGTGGCAATCATATGGTACTTTTAATGGGTATATTAGAAAGGCACCAGGAACGACCATGTTGCCGCACAAAGGAGACGGTGTGGCGTCCCCGTGCATAGTGTCCCACCTCTTGTGACATGTATCGTTTTGGAATTTCCAGTGGCTTGATCAGGAACTACTGCAGGAATCCAGATCCTGTGGCAGCCCCTTATTGTTATACGATGGATCCCAATGTCAGGTGGGAGTACTGCAACCTGACACAATGCTCAGACGCAGAAGGGACTGCCGTCGCACCTCCGAATGTCACCCCGGTTCCAAGCCTAGAGGCTCCTTCCGAACAAGGTAAGGAGCCTGTGGCCAGACGTCTACACGCTTAGAAGCTGGGATGAAAAGCCATGGAAATTCCCAGTGGTGCGGCAGCTTTCAATGGTCCACGGATGCTCGAGTGTTGACTGAGTTCTGCCATGTAGGAGGAAGCCTGCGTGCACTCTCTGGGGCAGTCAGCGGAGTGATTTCTGGTACAACGTGGGTGGGCTGTGTCTTTAGGCTGGGCCCAAACCCTCCAGGGTGATTGCCTGCACAAGTCACCTGGTTGTAAAACGGACTATCTCAGTGTCTTAGCCAACATTTTTATTGTGACATGCTCTGAGGTGTGTGACTCTTTCCAAGCCAGGAAGCATTTCCAGGGATTGCTTCAAGTAGACAGCATTGGGTGCAATCTGCCGCATTGCAGATTCCGAGAAATATGACTCTGGAGCCTGTCGCCCTCGAGAAACCTAACAGGGCTTCCTTAATTCCATATCGCCCTGGGTCTGTGGAGCAGTACATGAGCTCCCAATGCTCTAAGTCTCTGCAGCCCTAGGCTTTGAAGGGAGTGATTTCTCAGTGTTCTTAAACCTCTTTGTGATGGCACTTGTACCTGGGAGGGGTCTGGAGAGAAAGAGTAGTAGACTTCTCCTTTATTGCAATTCAGGATGCGGGGCACGAGAGGATTCCCTCTCTCCTCCAAAGGAATAAGCTTTTGGCCTGCACACATCCCTGAGAAGCAAAGTGTCGTTGCCTTCAGTCAGATATAGAGGACCGTTTTCTGCCCCATGGCCCGGAAGCCAAAGGCCTTGGCTTTCATGAACAACGGTCTAGGGAAACATACCTGTCCCCGCCTCTGTCCCCGACAGCCGATTACCACCTGCAGCCCGCATTGCCAAATGCAGTGCCCTTTGCTCGATCCTGCCCCATTCAGTAGAGTTTCCCAGAAAGGTGGTTGCTCGTGAGCGCACTTTCCAATGAGGAGAGCAGTCTGATCTGTTGTGTTTCTCTAAGGTTGCAGGTGAAATATTTCCAAGAACTGACTACGGTTCTAGAATGGTAGGAATCTGTTGCTTTGGTGTTGGTTTGTTGGTTGGTTTTCTCACATCCCTCGGTCTACGGATAAGGAAAAGAGTACGGTCGTAATTCTCATAGACTCCTTCCTGGTTGTGTCATCAGTGGCTTCACATGTATGTCTGTTCTCAGAGATCCTCAGCTTGATTTCTTCTGTTTTCCTTTCAGCACCGACTGAGCAAAGGCCTGGGGTGCAGGAGTGCTACCACGGTAATGGACAGAGTTATCGAGGCACATACTTCACCACTGTGACAGGAAGAACCTGCCAAGCTTGGTCATCTATGACACCGCACTCTCATAGTCGGACCCCGGAAAACTACCCAAATGGGTATGTCTTTGTTCTTTACCGTAAGAGAAGAAAGGGTCAACTGAAGTTTCTGTTAGAAGAGACGTGCTTCAAGCTGAGTTCTCCGAACTCAACTTGTGTCAGACGCAGATGGCGTAGCAAAATGTCTCAGGATGATTGCCTTGGAGCTACGGGTCTGAGAGAAGAGAACTGTTAAGCTGCCTCTCCTTCCTCCTAGTTTTATGGAGCAGAAGGGACATCTGGAGGCGAGGACATCACATGATGAAGAAAGTCAGAATGGCAAACGACCAAACACTTAGATTACCCTTCCACAACACCCACTAAGGGTCAATGAAGACTTTCCAATTGGAATTCTGTTATTCTGACTTCCAATTCCTGAAGGGAAGGTTGTGTTTGCCTTTTCTGTCTGGGCTCATGAGGAAAGATAGGTGCTTATTTATGGACAGGTAAATGTATCTCTTTCTACGTCTGTGTAAACTCCAATGGGGGAGGGAAACACTCGGCCTTAAGTACCAGTGGCCTGAAGGGATACGGGTTCGCAGCAAGAGAAGAGCCAAGGCAGGAAGGCAGATGAGAGTGATGCTGAAAAGAGACGGATGCTGAAAAGCAAAAGGGATGGGGAGATGGACAGAAGCCTGGGTCTGAGCACCCCAGGGCCAATTTTTTGGCCAGCAGCGACTACAAAAGACATGGAGAAATGGTTTCTCCATGTGGGAGAGGAAATGGTAGAGGCCCTAGCGTATTGAGAGAGGGGCAGTGATGAGCTCAACTCCATAGATGCCTTGGCTTTCTTCCTGGATAGCCTTCCTGCAGTGAGTAGCAAGGAGATGGAGCCCAAGCAGACTGTAGCCATCTTGCTGAAGGTAACGGAGGGATTGGCGTTTGGGATGATTCCGGTAGCTAAAACTTTCTAGGTCTGGCAGAAATAAGACCTGGTTTGTGGAGGAAAGGAGCTCTACAACTACGCATAGAAGTCTCCTCCAGTTGTTGGCCTGACATGACGCTGCATGTGCACAGAAAATGTTCCACAAGAAAGTATGGCAAAGAACATTTACTGAGGAACAGCAGCTACAAGAGAACAGCAAGCTCAATAAAGAAGACAGAGATCACATAGCACTGTGGGAGACTGGAGTTCTTACCAGCTAGACGGGAGAGTCCTCACAGAACACGTTGCGAATTCCGTGGAGACCCCAGAACAGCCATAATTTAAAAGTGGTATTAAGATATTCCGAGAATACAGTCAGCTGCAGACAACCCCTTTCATAGCTGAAAAGCGAGTGTCCAAGCATCAAATCGGTTTCCAAGTCAATGAACTGCCAGTGAGAGGAAATCTCAAGTCTCTTTACAAGTAAACAAGAAAGTCAATTGGCTCAGCTATGAGGTACCCCGAGAGTGAGTCCTAAATTTAAACTTTGACTACATGTCGGAAAGCATTTCGTGTGATCCATAACCAGGAAATAAATCAGGCCATACAAACAAGCTCAGAAATGACAGAAATGATTAGAATTGCATGAAAATTTGACATATCATTATGACAACCGATTTCAAATATTTAAACAAATGAATATGAAACAAACCAGATGTCATGTCAAGAGAAATTAACAGTATAGAATAGCCAAATCAAATTAAAGAACTAATATAAAAACAGTGTGTCTTAAATGAATAAATTACTGCATGGCCACCTGATCAAGTTGGACATTTCAGAAGAAAAAATTAACCAAACCACAATTCTACAGAACCTACAGAAGTAGTTACACACACACACACACACACACACACCCCCAAATTCAAAACACACCCGTACACGGACTCACGCAAAATCTCACAATTTCTCTCACACACAAGGACACTCCTGGAGAAATAGTGAAATACGAAATCAACCGAGCCTCACAGACACGTAGGAAAATATGAAAAGATTTATTGCATGTGGGAAGCAAGTCACAGAAAAGAGCAAGGGAGTTTGGAGTAGAAGCAAGTGCCGGAATCAAGGATGGTTGATAACTTTTCAATTATGAAGAACGTTGACAAAATCACGGTTTCATGAACCTCTAGGGATCAAATAGGAAATTTCAGAAACAAACAAACAAACAAACAAACAAACAGAAAAAACCGTGTGTGTCGTACTTCTGTACATCACAGTTTGAAGGTAACAAGGCACAGGCATAATACGAAGAAACATCTCAGGAGAAAGTGGAGGAAAAAGAGCTGTGTCTTCCTAGAAGTACAGTGATACAAATTGCTAATGCGTTCACCTCAGAAACACTGGAAGCCGGATGCCAGGGAATATTATTAAAATGATAATCTGGAACCAGAAGAGATCACCACGAATGCTGAATCCAGCAATAAAATGCCTTGATGACGATCTCTGTTGGATAAATGCATATTGTGCACTGCCCCAAACAAAGCAACCAGAAACTGCCAGACTTTGGAATGAGCAGCCTTATGTAACAAGAGACGTGACCCGAAGGAATTAGATAGAAGAAGAATAGAAGAAGAAGGGAACTTTCTGCAGCCCACATAATGTAGAATCCAGCAATTCGCAAATGTAGATAGATGTAAATGCAAAATATTTTCTTGATCAAATTTCTATGTCTTTTTCAATGAGAGTTGACTGCTTGAAGCAGAATGATAGCACTATGTTTAAGTTTAGCATATGTAGAGGTAACAGGTTGAACAGGTAGCATAAATCATGCAGGTAATAATTGGAAGTGTACCACTGTGTCTTACCTCATGCACGATGGTATGTAATATTAATAAAAGGTTACTGTGTGGGTTCGAAGGGATATTGCAAATCCTAGAGCAATCGCAGTTTTGACCTCTGAGGTTTATGTTATAATAAGAATATTCCATGCATTCCAAAGAGGGAAGCCATGGAAGAAAAAGAAGTCTTACAAGAGCTCGGGCTCTTATACATCCAGTTACTGATTGAACCAGCTTCCTGGAATGGAGGGTCTGAGGTTGAGACTAGGTCACAATTGTAGAGTCTCTAGAGAGAGAGTGTTGGATCCCCATGGCCCAGAATACATTTCCCATTTTCTCAGGCAGCCACAGGTCATGAATGTGAGGATACTGAGAGGTTGGAGCAAGGTTCTTGGGAGGCATAAGGAAGAGCGAATGCTTCAAGATCCCCGCAGCCCAAAGTCCTCCCCTGCTTTGCCCCCTTCTTCATTGCTTTCTGCTCCTCCGTAGCTGTCCGACCTCTTCAGATCTCTTAGTCTACCCTGCCGTCTTCCTTGATGCCATGGGTCCCACTGTTCTTTCAACTCATCCGCTTTCCCTCAGTCCCGGAGTGGCTGCGGCCAGCAGAGGATAGATTGAGAGCAAGAGAGAAGGTCCTGCCCAGGAACCCATTCTAGAGATACTGCATCCTGCCTGGGAGCAACTTTTCCAGGGCAGCTTTGAGAAGTGGTGCGGAAAGAAACCTACTTGACCCACGTGATACGAGAATGACAGACCGTAGTAGTATTCGCACAAGGCGTTTCCATGTGAAACGTAGAGCCTTTTCACTCCGTTTTGAGTACATAGTATGAGAAGGTTGACCTGGAAAGGCTGTCCTTCTGGATGCCATGTTTTCTCGGAAGAACTACATGTTAGTTGCAACTCCCACTTTAGAATATGAAGCCCTACCGAGAGAGATACGCAGACTAGACAGATACAGATACTTTGTGTGCGAATCAACAATGGCACAATACAGGCGTCAAAATGCGTACCAGTGATTCCAGAGAGATGGATTGGGCAGAAGGTAGAAGGAGAATAGTCTGATCATGTTTTGGCCACGTGTATGCATTATCTCAGTGCCTCTAGGAAGCGTTTGCTCCTTTAGATTTACAAAAATAGTAATAATCTCTTAAGTATGAGAAATGTGCAGAGAGGATCAGTGATTGAGAGCCATTCGTGCTGTGGCAATCATATGGTACTTTTAATGGGTATATTAGAAAGGCACCAGGAACGACCATGTTGCCGCACAAAGGAGACGGTGTGGCGTCCCCGTGCATAGTGTCCCACCTCTTGTGACATGTATCGTTTTGGAATTTCCAGTGGCTTGATCAGGAACTACTGCAGGAATCCAGATCCTGTGGCAGCCCCTTATTGTTATACGATGGATCCCAATGTCAGGTGGGAGTACTGCAACCTGACACAATGCTCAGACGCAGAAGGGACTGCCGTCGCACCTCCGAATGTCACCCCGGTTCCAAGCCTAGAGGCTCCTTCCGAACAAGGTAAGGAGCCTGTGGCCAGACGTCTACACGCTTAGAAGCTGGGATGAAAAGCCATGGAAATTCCCAGTGGTGCGGCAGCTTTCAATGGTCCACGGATGCTCGAGTGTTGACTGAGTTCTGCCATGTAGGAGGAAGCCTGCGTGCACTCTCTGGGGCAGTCAGCGGAGTGATTTCTGGTACAACGTGGGTGGGCTGTGTCTTTAGGCTGGGCCCAAACCCTCCAGGGTGATTGCCTGCACAAGTCACCTGGTTGTAAAACGGACTATCTCAGTGTCTTAGCCAACATTTTTATTGTGACATGCTCTGAGGTGTGTGACTCTTTCCAAGCCAGGAAGCATTTCCAGGGATTGCTTCAAGTAGACAGCATTGGGTGCAATCTGCCGCATTGCAGATTCCGAGAAATATGACTCTGGAGCCTGTCGCCCTCGAGAAACCTAACAGGGCTTCCTTAATTCCATATCGCCCTGGGTCTGTGGAGCAGTACATGAGCTCCCAATGCTCTAAGTCTCTGCAGCCCTAGGCTTTGAAGGGAGTGATTTCTCAGTGTTCTTAAACCTCTTTGTGATGGCACTTGTACCTGGGAGGGGTCTGGAGAGAAAGAGTAGTAGACTTCTCCTTTATTGCAATTCAGGATGCGGGGCACGAGAGGATTCCCTCTCTCCTCCAAAGGAATAAGCTTTTGGCCTGCACACATCCCTGAGAAGCAAAGTGTCGTTGCCTTCAGTCAGATATAGAGGACCGTTTTCTGCCCCATGGCCCGGAAGCCAAAGGCCTTGGCTTTCATGAACAACGGTCTAGGGAAACATACCTGTCCCCGCCTCTGTCCCCGACAGCCGATTACCACCTGCAGCCCGCATTGCCAAATGCAGTGCCCTTTGCTCGATCCTGCCCCATTCAGTAGAGTTTCCCAGAAAGGTGGTTGCTCGTGAGCGCACTTTCCAATGAGGAGAGCAGTCTGATCTGTTGTGTTTCTCTAAGGTTGCAGGTGAAATATTTCCAAGAACTGACTACGGTTCTAGAATGGTAGGAATCTGTTGCTTTGGTGTTGGTTTGTTGGTTGGTTTTCTCACATCCCTCGGTCTACGGATAAGGAAAAGAGTACGGTCGTAATTCTCATAGACTCCTTCCTGGTTGTGTCATCAGTGGCTTCACATGTATGTCTGTTCTCAGAGATCCTCAGCTTGATTTCTTCTGTTTTCCTTTCAGCACCGACTGAGCAAAGGCCTGGGGTGCAGGAGTGCTACCACGGTAATGGACAGAGTTATCGAGGCACATACTTCACCACTGTGACAGGAAGAACCTGCCAAGCTTGGTCATCTATGACACCGCACTCTCATAGTCGGACCCCGGAAAACTACCCAAATGGGTATGTCTTTGTTCTTTACCGTAAGAGAAGAAAGGGTCAACTGAAGTTTCTGTTAGAAGAGACGTGCTTCAAGCTGAGTTCTCCGAACTCAACTTGTGTCAGACGCAGATGGCGTAGCAAAATGTCTCAGGATGATTGCCTTGGAGCTACGGGTCTGAGAGAAGAGAACTGTTAAGCTGCCTCTCCTTCCTCCTAGTTTTATGGAGCAGAAGGGACATCTGGAGGCGAGGACATCACATGATGAAGAAAGTCAGAATGGCAAACGACCAAACACTTAGATTACCCTTCCACAACACCCACTAAGGGTCAATGAAGACTTTCCAATTGGAATTCTGTTATTCTGACTTCCAATTCCTGAAGGGAAGGTTGTGTTTGCCTTTTCTGTCTGGGCTCATGAGGAAAGATAGGTGCTTATTTATGGACAGGTAAATGTATCTCTTTCTACGTCTGTGTAAACTCCAATGGGGGAGGGAAACACTCGGCCTTAAGTACCAGTGGCCTGAAGGGATACGGGTTCGCAGCAAGAGAAGAGCCAAGGCAGGAAGGCAGATGAGAGTGATGCTGAAAAGAGACGGATGCTGAAAAGCAAAAGGGATGGGGAGATGGACAGAAGCCTGGGTCTGAGCACCCCAGGGCCAATTTTTTGGCCAGCAGCGACTACAAAAGACATGGAGAAATGGTTTCTCCATGTGGGAGAGGAAATGGTAGAGGCCCTAGCGTATTGAGAGAGGGGCAGTGATGAGCTCAACTCCATAGATGCCTTGGCTTTCTTCCTGGATAGCCTTCCTGCAGTGAGTAGCAAGGAGATGGAGCCCAAGCAGACTGTAGCCATCTTGCTGAAGGTAACGGAGGGATTGGCGTTTGGGATGATTCCGGTAGCTAAAACTTTCTAGGTCTGGCAGAAATAAGACCTGGTTTGTGGAGGAAAGGAGCTCTACAACTACGCATAGAAGTCTCCTCCAGTTGTTGGCCTGACATGACGCTGCATGTGCACAGAAAATGTTCCACAAGAAAGTATGGCAAAGAACATTTACTGAGGAACAGCAGCTACAAGAGAACAGCAAGCTCAATAAAGAAGACAGAGATCACATAGCACTGTGGGAGACTGGAGTTCTTACCAGCTAGACGGGAGAGTCCTCACAGAACACGTTGCGAATTCCGTGGAGACCCCAGAACAGCCATAATTTAAAAGTGGTATTAAGATATTCCGAGAATACAGTCAGCTGCAGACAACCCCTTTCATAGCTGAAAAGCGAGTGTCCAAGCATCAAATCGGTTTCCAAGTCAATGAACTGCCAGTGAGAGGAAATCTCAAGTCTCTTTACAAGTAAACAAGAAAGTCAATTGGCTCAGCTATGAGGTACCCCGAGAGTGAGTCCTAAATTTAAACTTTGACTACATGTCGGAAAGCATTTCGTGTGATCCATAACCAGGAAATAAATCAGGCCATACAAACAAGCTCAGAAATGACAGAAATGATTAGAATTGCATGAAAATTTGACATATCATTATGACAACCGATTTCAAATATTTAAACAAATGAATATGAAACAAACCAGATGTCATGTCAAGAGAAATTAACAGTATAGAATAGCCAAATCAAATTAAAGAACTAATATAAAAACAGTGTGTCTTAAATGAATAAATTACTGCATGGCCACCTGATCAAGTTGGACATTTCAGAAGAAAAAACTAACCAAACCACAATTCTACAGAACCTACAGAACTAGTTACACACACACACACACACACACACACACACACACCCCCAAATTCAAAACACACCCGTACACGGACTCACGCAAAATCTCACAATTTCTCTCACACACAAGGACACTCCTGGAGAAATAGTGAAATACGAAATCAACCGAGCCTCACAGACACGTAGGAAAATATGAAAAGATTTATTGCATGTGGGAAGCAAGTCACAGAAAAGAGCAAGGGAGTTTGGAGTAGAAGCAAGTGCCGGAATCAAGGATGGTTGATAACTTTTCAATTATGAAGAACGTTACCAAAATCACGGTTTCATGAACCTCTAGGGATCAAATAGGAAATTTCAGAAACATACAAACAAACAAACAAACAGAAAAAACCGTGTGTGTCGTACTTCTGTACATCACAGTTTGAAGGTAACAAGGCACAGGCATAATACGAAGAAACATCTCAGGAGAAAGTGGAGGAAAAAGAGCTGTGTCTTCCTAGAAGTACAGTGATACAAATTGCTAATGCGTTCACCTCAGAAACACTGGAAGCCGGATGCCAGGGAATATTATTAAAATGATAATCTGGAACCAGAAGAGATCACCACGAATGCTGAATCCAGCAATAAAATGCCTTGATGACGATCTCTGTTGGATAAATGCATATTGTGCACTGCCCCAAACAAAGCAACCAGAAACTGCCAGACTTTGGAATGAGCAGCCTTATGTAACAAGAGACGTGACCCGAAGGAATTAGATAGAAGAAGAATAGAAGAAGAAGGGAACTTTCTGCAGCCCACATAATGTAGAATCCAGCAATTCGCAAATGTAGATAGATGTAAATGCAAAATATTTTCTTGATCAAATTTCTATGTCTTTTTCAATGAGAGTTGACTGCTTGAAGCAGAATGATAGCACTATGTTTAAGTTTAGCATATGTAGAGGTAACAGGTTGAACAGGTAGCATAAATCATGCAGGTAATAATTGGAAGTGTACCACTGTGTCTTACCTCATGCACGATGGTATGTAATATTAATAAAAGGTTACTGTGTGGGTTCGAAGGGATATTGCAAATCCTAGAGCAATCGCAGTTTTGACCTCTGAGGTTTATGTTATAATAAGAATATTCCATGCATTCCAAAGAGGGAAGCCATGGAAGAAAAAGAAGTCTTACAAGAGCTCGGGCTCTTATACATCCAGTTACTGATTGAACCAGCTTCCTGGAATGGAGGGTCTGAGGTTGAGACTAGGTCACAATTGTAGAGTCTCTAGAGAGAGAGTGTTGGATCCCCATGGCCCAGAATACATTTCCCATTTTCTCAGGCAGCCACAGGTCATGAATGTGAGGATACTGAGAGGTTGGAGCAAGGTTCTTGGGAGGCATAAGGAAGAGCGAATGCTTCAAGATCCCCGCAGCCCAAAGTCCTCCCCTGCTTTGCCCCCTTCTTCATTGCTTTCTGCTCCTCCGTAGCTGTCCGACCTCTTCAGATCTCTTAGTCTACCCTGCCGTCTTCCTTGATGCCATGGGTCCCACTGTTCTTTCAACTCATCCGCTTTCCCTCAGTCCCGGAGTGGCTGCGGCCAGCAGAGGATAGATTGAGAGCAAGAGAGAAGGTCCTGCCCAGGAACCCATTCTAGAGATACTGCATCCTGCCTGGGAGCAACTTTTCCAGGGCAGCTTTGAGAAGTGGTGCGGAAAGAAACCTACTTGACCCACGTGATACGAGAATGACAGACCGTAGTAGTATTCGCACAAGGCGTTTCCATGTGAAACGTAGAGCCTTTTCACTCCGTTTTGAGTACATAGTATGAGAAGGTTGACCTGGAAAGGCTGTCCTTCTGGATGCCATGTTTTCTCGGAAGAACTACATGTTAGTTGCAACTCCCACTTTAGAATATGAAGCCCTACCGAGAGAGATACGCAGACTAGACAGATACAGATACTTTGTGTGCGAATCAACAATGGCACAATACAGGCGTCAAAATGCGTACCAGTGATTTCAGAGAGATGGATTGGGCAGAAGGTAGAAGGAGAATAGTCTGATCATGTTTTGGCCACGTGTATGCATTATCTCAGTGCCTCTAGGAAGCGTTTGCTCCTTTAGATTTACAAAAATAGTAATAATCTCTTAAGTATGAGAAATGTGCAGAGAGGATTAGTGATTGAGAGCCATTCGTGCTTGTGGCAATCATATGGTACTTTTAATGGGTATATTAGAAAGGCACCAGGAACGACCATGTTGCCGCACAAAGGAGAGGGTGTGGCGTCCCCGTGCATAGTGTCCCACCTCTTGTGACATGTATCGTTTTGGAATTTCCAGTGGCTTGATCAGGAACTACTGCAGGAATCCAGATCCTGTGGCAGCCCCTTATTGTTATACGATGGATCCCAATGTCAGGTGGGAGTACTGCAACCTGACACAATGCTCAGACGCAGAAGGGACTGCCGTCGCACCTCCGAATGTCACCCCGGTTCCAAGCCTAGAGGCTCCTTCCGAACAAGGTAAGGAGCCTGTGGCCAGACATCTACACGCTTAGAAGCTGGGATGAAAAGCCATGGAAATTCCGACTGGTGCAGCAGCTTTCAATGGTCCACGGATGCTGGAGTGTTGACCAACTTCTGCCATGTAGGAGGAAGCCTCCGTGTACTCTCTAGGGGAGACAGCGGAGTGATTTCTGGTATATCGTGGGTGGGCTGTGTCTTTAGGATGGGCCCAAACCCTCCAGGGTGTGCCCAGAGTGTGCCCAGGAAGCTTTTCCAGGGATTTCTTCAAGTAGACAGCATTCAGTGCAATCTTCAGCATTGCAGATTCCGAGAAATATGACTCTGGAGCCTGTCACCCTGGAGAAGCCTAACAGGGCTTCCTTTATTCCATATCACCCTGGGTCAATAGAGCAGTACATGAACTCCCAATGCTCTAAGGCTCTGCAGCCCTAGGCTTTGAAGGGAGTGATTTCTCCGTATTCTTAAACCTATTTCTGATGGCACCTGTACCAGGAAGGGGTTTGGAGAGAAAGAGTAGTAGATTTCTTGTTTATTGTAATTCAGAATACGGGGCACAAGAGGACTCCCTCTCTCCTCCAGAGGAATAAGTTTTTGGCCTGCACACATCCCTGAGAAACAAAGTGTCTTTGCCTTCAGTCAGATATAGAGGACCGTTTTCTGCCCCATGGCCCGGAAGCCAAAGGCCTTGGTTTTCATGATCAACGGTCTAGGGAAACATGCAAGATTTCCGTGTCTGTCCCCGCCTCTGTCCCCGACAGCCGATTACCACCTGCAGCCCGCATTGCCAAATGCAGTGCCTTTTGATCAATCTTGCCCCATCTTCCTCATGAACATTCAGTAGAGTTTCCTAGAAAGGTGCTTGCTCATGAGCGCGCTTTCCAATGAGAAGCATTCTGATCTGCTCTATTTCTCTAAGGTTTCAGGTGAAATATTTCCAAGAACTTACTGCGGTTCTAGATTGGTAGGAATCTGTTGCTTTGGTGTTGGTTTGTTGGTTGGTTTTCTCACATCCCTCGGCCTACGGATAAGGAAAAGAGTATGGTCGTAATTCTCATAGACTCCTTTCTGGTCGTGTCATCAGTGGCTTCACATGTTTCTCTTTTCTCAGAGATACTCAGCTTGATTTTTTCCATTTTCTTTTCAGCACCAACTGAGCAAAGGCCTGGTGTCCAGGAGTGCTACCATGGTAATGGACAGAGTTATCGAGGCACATACTTCACCACTGTGACAGGAAGAACCTGCCAAGCTTGGTCATCTATGACACCACATTCTCATAGTCGTACCCCAGAAAACTACCCAAATGGGTATGTCTTTGTTCTTTACCGTAAGGGAAGAAAATGTCAATTGAAGTTTCTGTTAGAAGAGACGTGCTTCAAGCTGAGTTCTCCGAACTCAACTTGTGTCAGACAGAGATGGTGCAGCAAAATGTCTCAGGATGATTGCCTTGGAGCTACGGGTCTGAGAGAAGAGAACTGTTAAGCTGCCTCTCCTTCCTCCTAGTTTTATGGAGCAGAAGGGACATCTGGAGGCGAGGACATCACATGATGAAGAAAGTCAGAATGGCAAACGACCAAACACTTAGATTACCCTTCCACAACACCTACTAAGGGTCAATGAAGACTTTCCAATTGGAATTCTGTTATTCTGACTTCCAATTCCTGAAGGGAAGGTTGTGTTTGCCTTTTCTGTATGGGCCAATGAGGAAAGAATATGTGCTTAAGTATGGACAGGCAAATGTATCCATTTCTATATCTACATATATTCCAACGGGGAGGGAAACACTCGGCCTTAAGTACCAGTGGCCTGAAGGGATACGGGTTCGCAGCAACAGAAGAGCCAAGGCAGGAAGGCAGATGTGAGTCAGCAAGGAGACCGATGCTGAAAAGCAAAATGGACGGGTAGATGGACAGAAGCCCGGGTCTGAGCACCCCGTGGCCAATTTTTTGGCCACGAATGACTACCAAAGACATGGAAAAATGGTTTCTCCATGTGGGACAAGAGATGGTAGAGGACCTAGAGAATTAAGAGAGGGGCAATGATGAGCTCAACTCCATAGATGCCTTGGCTTTCTACCTGGGTACCTTTCCTGCACTCACTAGCAAGGAGATGAATCCAAGCAGACTGTAGCCATCTTGCTGAAGGATGAGAGGTATTGGAGTTTGGGATGACTCTGGTAGCTATCATTTTCTAGGTCTGCTACAAATAAGACCTGCTTTGTGGAGTAAAGGAGCTCTGCAAATATGCATAGAAGTCTCCTCCAGTTGTTGGCCTGACATGGCGCTGCATGGGCACAGAAAATGGTTCCACAAGAAAGTATGGCAAAGAACATTTACTGAGAAACAGCAACTAAAAGAGAACAGCAAGCTCCATAAGGAAGACGGACATCACATAGCACTCTGGGAGATCCGAGTTCTTACCAGCTAGATGAGAGAGTCCTCACAGAACACATTGCCAATTCAGTGGAGACTCCGGAACAGCCTTGATTTAAAAGTGGAATTAATATATTCCTAGAAATCAGGCAGCTGCAGACAGCCCCTTTCATAGCTGAAAAGCCAGGGTCCAAGCATCAAATCGGTTTCCAAGTCAATGAATGCCTGTGAGAGGGAATCTCAACTCTCTTTTGAAGTAAACAAGGAAGTCTTGGCTCAGCTGCGCGGTATCCCCAGAGTTAGTCCCAAATTTAAACTTTGACTACATGTAGAAAAGCATTTTGTGTGATCCATGACCAGGAAATAAATCAGGCAATACAAACCATCTCAGAAATGACAGAAATGATTAGAATTGCGTGAAAATTTGACATATCGGTATGATAACGGATTTTTAATGTTTAAAAAATGAATATGCAACAAACCAAATATCATATCAAGAGAAAATAATAGTACAGAATAGCAGAATCAAATTAAAAACTGGTATAAAAAAGTGTGTCTTAAATGAAAAAATTACTGTGTTGCCGCCTGCTCAAGTTAGACATTTCAGAAGAAAAAGTTAACCAAAAAACAATTCTAGAGAACCTGCAGAACTAGTTACACACACACACACACCCAAATTCAAAACACACCCATACAGGCATGCACGCAAAAACTCACAAGTTCTCTCTCACACACACAAGAACACCCCTGAAGAAATAGTGAAATATAAAATCAACCAAGCCTCACAGACATGTAGGTAAATTTGAAAAGGTTTTCTGAATGTGGGGAGCAAGTCACAGAAAAGACCAAGGGAGTTTGGAGTGTAAGCAAGTACCAGAAACAAGGATGGTTGATAACTTTTCAATTATGAAGAACACTGAAAAAAATCACAGTTTCATGACATCTAGGGATCAAATAGGGAATTTCGGGAGAAAAAAAACCCAGAAACCTGTGTACTCTAGTTTTGTACATCAGAGTTTGAAGGTAACAAGGCAAAGGTAGAATACGAAGAAACATCTCAGGAGAAATTGGAAGAAAAAGGGCTGTGTCTTCCTAGAAGTACAGTGATACAAATTGCTAATGCGTTCACCTCAGAAACACTGGGAGCCGCATACCAGGGAATATTATTAAAACGATAATCTGGAACCAGAAGAGATCAACCGAGAATGCTGAATCCAGCAATAAAATGCCTTGAAGATGATCTGTGTTGGATAAATGCATATTGTGCACTGCCCCAAACAAAGAAAGCGGAAACTGCCAGACTTTGGAATCAGCAGGCTTGTGTAACAAGAGACGTGACCCAAAGGTATTAGATAGAAGAAGAATAGAAGAAGAAGGGAACTTTCTGCAGCCCATGTAATGTAGATACCAGCAACCGGCAAATGCAGAAAGATGTAAATGCAAAATATTTTCTTGATCAAATTTCTATATCTTTTTAAATGAGAGTTGACTAAGCAGAATGATAGCAATATGTTTAACTTTAGCATATGTAGAGATAACAATTTGAACATGTAGCATAAATCATGCAGGTAATAATTGGAAGTGGACCATTGAAAGTTTCTTACTCCATGCATGATGCTGTGTAATATTAATAAAAGGTTACAGTGTGGGTTCAAAGGGATATTGTGAATCCTAGAACAATCACACAGTTTTGAACTCTGAGGTTTATGGTATAATAAGAATATTCCATGCATTCCAAAGAGGGAAGCCTAGAAAGGAGAGGAAATCTTTCAAGAGCTCAGGCTCTTATACATCCAGTTGCTGATTGAACCAACTTCCTGGAATGGAGGGTGTGGGGTTGAGACTAGGTAACAATTGTAGACTCTCTAGAGAGAGAGTGTTGGATAACCATGGCCCAGAATACATTTCCCATTTTCTCAGGCAGTCACAGATCGTGAATTTGAGGATACTGAGAGGTTGGAGCAACGTTCTTGGGAAGCATAGGGAAGAGCAAATGCTTCAAGATCCCAACAGCCCAAACTCCTCCCCTGCTTTGCCCCCTTCTTCATTGCTTTCTGCTCCTCCGTAGCTGTCCGACCTCTTCAGATCTCTCAGTCCTCCCTGCCTTCTTCCTTTATGCCATGGGTCCCACTGTTCTTTCAACTCATCCCCTTTCCCTCAGTCCTGAAGTGGCTGCAGCCAGCAGAGGATAGATTGAGAGCAAGAGAGAAGGTCCTGCCCAGGAACCCATTCTAGAGATACTGCATCCTGCCTGGGAGCAAATTTTCCAGGGCAGCTTTGAGAAGTTGTGCAAAAATAAACCTACTTGACCCACTTGATATGGAAATGACAGACAGTAATAGTATTTACACAATGCATTTCCATGTGAAACGGAGAGCCTTTTCAGTATGTTTTGGGTACATAGTGTGTGAAGGTTGACCTGGAAAGGCTATCCTTCTGGATGCCATGTTTTCTCTGAAGAACTACATGTTGGCTGCAATTCCCACATTAGAATGTGAAGTCCTACCAAGAGAGATACTGAGAACTAGACAGATACAGATACTTTTTTATGTGAATAAACAATGGCACAATACAGACGTCAAAATCCATACCAGTTATTCCAGAGAGATGGATTGGGCAGAAGGCAGAAGAATAGTCTGATCACTTTTTGGCCACGTGTATGCATTATCTCAGTGTCTCTAAGAAGCGTTTGCTAGTTTAGATTTAAAAGAATCGTAATAATCTATTAAGTATGAGAAATGTGCAGAGAGGATTAGGGATTGAGAGCCATTTGTGCTTGCAGGAATCATATGGTACTTTTAATGGGTATGTTAGAAAGGCACCGATAATGACCTTGTTCCCGCACAAAGGAGAGGGTGTGGGGTGCCCCTACATATTGTCCCACCTCTTGTGACATGTATCGTTTTGGAATTTCCAGTGGCTTGATCAGGAACTACTGCAGGAATCCAGATCCTGTGGCAGCCCCTTATTGTTATACCATGGATCCCAATGTCAGGTGGGAGTACTGCAACCTGACACAATGCTCAGACGCAGAAGGGACTGCCGTCGCACCTCCGACTGTCACCCCGGTTCCAAGCCTAGAGGCTCCTTCTGAGCAAGGTAAGGAGCCTGTGGCCAGACATCTACACGCTTAGACGCTGGGATGAAAAGCCATGGAAATTCTGACTGGTGAAACAGCTTTCAGTGGTCCACGGATGCTGGAGTGTTGACCGAGTCCTGCCATGTAGGAGGAAGCCTCCGTGCAGTGTCTGGAGGAGTCAGGGGAGTGATTTCTGGTACAACGTAGGTGAGCTGTGTCTTTAGGATGGGCACAAACCCTCCAGGGTGTGCTCAGGAAGCTTTTTCAGGGATTTCTTCAAGTAGACAGCATTCGGTGCAATCTTCAGCATTGCAGATTCCGAGAAATATGACTCTGGAGCCTGTGACTCTCGAGAAGCCTAACCGGGCTTCCTTAATTCCATATCGCCCTGGGTCTGTGGAGCAGCATGTGAACTCCCAATCCTCTAAGGCTCTGTAGCCCTTGGCTTGAAGGGACTGATTTCTCCGTATTCTTAAACCTCTTTCTGATGGTACTTGTACCTGGGAGGGGTCTGGAGAGAAAGAGTAGTAGATTTCTCCTTGATTACAATTCAGGATGCGGGGCACCAGAGGATTCCCTCTCTCCTCCAAAGGAATAAGCTTTTGGCCTGCACACATCCCTGAGAAGCAAAGTGTCTTTGTCTTCAGTCAGATGTAGAGGACCGTTTTCTGCCCCATGACCCGGAAGCCAAAGGCCTTTGGCTTTCATGATGAACGGTCTCGGGAAACATACAAGATTTCCATGTCTGTCCCCACCTCTGCCCCCGACAGCCGATTACCACCTGCAGCCCGCAATGCCAATTGCAGTGCATTTTGCTCGAGCCTGCCCCATCCTCCTCATGAACATTCAGTAGAGTTTCCCAGAAAGGTGGTTGCTCGTGAGCGCACTTTCCAATGAGGAGCAGTCTGATCTGTTCTCTTTCTCTAAGGTTTCAGGTGAAATATTTCCAAGAACTGACTACGGTTCCAGAATGGTAGGAATCTGTTGCTTTGGTGTTGGTTTGTTGGTTGGTTTTCTCACATCCCTCGGTCTACAGATAAGGAAAAGAGTACGGTCGTAATTCTCATAGACTCCTTCCTGGTTGTGTCATCCGTGGTTTCGCATGTATCTCTGTTCTAAGAGATCCTCAGCTTGATTTCTTCTGTTTTCCTTTCAGCACCGACTGAGCAAAGGCCTGGGGTGCAGGAGTGCTACCATGGTAATGGACAGAGTTATCGAGGCACATACTTCACCACTGTGACAGGAAGAACCTGCCAAGCTTGGTCATCTATGACACCGCACTCTCATAGTCGGACCCCGGAAAACTACCCAAATGGGTATGTCTTTGTTCTTTACCGTAGGAGAAGAAAGGGTCAACTGAAGTTTCTGTTAGAAGAGACGTGCTTCAAGCTGAGTTCTCCGAACTCAACTTGTGTCAGACGCAGATGGCGTAGCAGAATGTCTCAGGATGATTGCCTTGGAGCTACGGGTCTGAGAGAAGAGAACTGTTAAGCTGCCTCTCCTTCCTCCTAGTTTTATGGAGCAGAAGGGACATCTGGAGGCAAGGACATCACATGATGAAGAAAGTCAGAATGGCAAACGACCAAACACTTAGATTACCCTTCCACAACACCCACTAAGGGTCAATGAAGACTTTCCAATTGGAATTCTGTTATTCTGACTTCCAATTCCTGAAGGGAAGGTTGTGTTTGCCTTTTCTGTCTGGGCTCATGAGGAAAGATAGGTGCTTATTTATGGACAGGTAAATGTATCTCTTTCTACATCTATGTAAACTCCAATGGGTAGGGAAACACTCGGCCTTAAGTACCAGTGACCTGAAGGGATACGGGTTTGCAGCAAGAGAAGAGCCAAGGCAGGAAGGCAGATGAGAGTGAGCAAAGAGATGGATACTGAAAAACAAAAGGGATGTGGAGATGGACAGAAGCCTGGGTCTGAGCACCCCAGGGCCAATTTTTTGGCCACGAGCGAGTACGAAAGACATGGAAAAATGGTTTCTCCATGTGGCACAGGAGATGGTAGAGGACCTAGAGAATTGAGAGAGGGGCAATGATGAGCTCAACTCCATAGATGCCTTGGCATTCTTCCTGGATACCCTTCCTGCACTGACTTGCAAGGAGATGGAGCCCAAGCAGACTGTAGCCATCTTGTTGAAGGTAGGGGAGTGGTTGGAGTTTGGGATGACTCTGGTAGCTAAAACTTTCTAGGTCTGCCAGAAATAAGACCTGGTTTGTGGAGGAAAGGACCTCTACAAATATGCAAAGAAGTCTCCTCCAGTTGTTGGCTTGACATGACGCTGAATGTGCACAGAAAATGGTTCCACAAGAAAGTATGGCAACGAACATTTACTGAGAAACAGCAACTACAAGAGAACAGCAAGCTCAATAAAGAAGACAGAGATCACATAGCACTGTGGGAGACTAGAATTCTTACTAGCTAGATAGGAGAGTCCTCACAGAACACGTTGCCATTTCCGTGGAGACCCTAGAACAGCCATATTAATATATGCCGAGAATACAGGCAGCTGCAGACAATCCGTTTCATAGCTGAAAAGCGAGTGTCCAAGCATCAATGGTTTTTAAGTCAATGAACTGCCAGCGAGAGGAAACCTCAAGTCTCTTTACAAGTAAACAAGAAAGTCAATTGGCTCACCTATGAGGTATCCCAAGAGTGAGTCCTAAATTTAAACTTTGACTGCATATCGGAAAGCATTTCGTGTGATCCATAACCAGGAAATAAATCAGGCAATACAAACAAGCTCAGAAATGACAGAAATGATTAGAATTGCATGAAAATTTGACGCATCAGTATGACAACCGATTTCAAATATTTAAACAAATGAATATGAAACAAACCAGATGTCATATCAAGAGAAATTAACAGTATAGAATACCCAAATCAAATTAAAGAAGTAATATAAAAACAGTATGTCTTAAATGAATAAATTACTGCATGGCCACCTGATCAAGTTAGACATTTCAGAAGAAAAAATTAACCAAACAGCAATTCTACAGAACCTACAGAACTAGTTGCACACACACACACACACCCAATTTCAAAACACACCCATACACGGACTCACGTAAAATCTCACAAATTCTCTCACACACAAGGACACTCCAGAAGAAATAGTGCAATACGAAATCAGCCGAGCTTCACAGACATGTAGGAAAATATGAAAAGATTTATTGCATGTGGGAAGCAAGTCACAGAAAAGAGCAAGGGAGTTTGGAGTAGAAGCAAGTACCGGAATCAAGGATGGTTGATAACTTTTCAGTTATGAAGAACGTTGACAAAATCACGGTTTCATGAACCTCTAAGGATCAAATAGGAAATTTCAGAAACAAACAAACAGAAAAAACCGTGTGTGTTGTACTTCTGTACATCACAGGTCGAAGGTAACAAGGCACAGGCATAATACAAAGGAACATCTCAGGAGAAAGTAGAGGAAAAAGAGCTGTGTCTTCCCAGAAGTACAGTAATACAAATTGCCTATGCGTTCACCTCAGAAAAACTGGAAGCCGGATGCCAGGGATTATTATTAAAATGATAATCTGAAACTAGAAGAGATCAACCGAGAATGCTGAATCCAGCAATAAAATGCCTTGATGACGATCTCGGTTGGATAAATGCATATTGTGCACTGCCCCAAACAGAGAAACCAGAAACTGCCAGACTTTGGAATGAGCAGCCTTATGTAACAAGAGACGTGACCCGAAGGAATTAGATAGAAGAAGAATAGAAGAAGAAGGGAACTTTCTGCAGCCCACATAATGTAGAATCCAGCACTTCACAAACGTAGATAGATGTAAATGCAAAATATTTTCTCGATCAAATTTCTATGTCTTTTTCAATGAGACTTGACTGCTTGAAGCAGAATGATAGCACTATGTTTAAGTTTAGCATATGTAGAGGTAACAGGTTGAACAGGTAGCGTAAATCATGCAGGTAATAATTGAAAGTGTACCACTGTGTCTTACCTCATGCACGATGGTATGTAATATTAACAAAAGGTTACTGTGTGGGTTCAAAGGGATATTGCAAATCCTGGAGCAATCACAAAGTTTTGAGCTCTGAGTTTTATGTTATAATAAGAATATCCCATGCATTCCAAAGAGGGAAGCCAAGGAAGAAAAAGAAGTTTTACAAGAGCTCGGGCTCTTATACATCCAGTTGCTGATTGAACCAGCTTCCTGGAATGGAGGGTCTGAGGTTGAGACTCGATCACAGTTGTAGAGTCTCTAGAGAGAGAGTGTTGGATCACCATGGCCCAGAATACATTTCTCATTTTCTCGGGCTGCCACAGGTCATGAATGTGAGGATACTGAGAGGTTGGAGCAACGTTCTTGGGAGGCATAAGGAAGAGCGAATGCTTCAAGATCCCTGCAGCCCAAACTCCTCCCCTGCTTTGCCCCCTTCTTCATTGATTTCTGCTCCTCCGTAGCTGTCCGACCTCTTCAGATCCCTTAATCTACCCTGCCGTCTTCCTTGATGCCATAGGTCCCACTGTTCTTTCAACTCATCCGCTTTCCCTCAGTCCCGGAGTGGCTGCGACCAGCAGAGGATATATTGAGAGCAAGAGAGAAGGTCCTGCCCAGGAACCCATTCTAGAGATACTGCATCCTGCTTGGGAGCAACTTTTCCAGGGCAGCTTTGAGAAGTCCTGCGGAAAGAAACCTACTTGACCCACGTGATATGAGAATGACAGACAGTAACAGTATTTGCACAATGCGTTTCCATATGAAACGTAGAGCCTTTTCACTCCGTTTTGAGTACATAGTATGGGAAGGTTGACCTGGAAAGGCTGTCCTTCTGGATGCCATGTTTTCTCGGAAGAACTACATGTTAGTTGCAACTCCCACTTTAGAATATGAAGCCCCACCGACAGAGATACGCAGAACTAGACAGATACAGATACTTTTGTGTGCGAATCAACAATGGCACAATACAGGCGTCAAAATGCATACCAGTTATTCCAGAGAGATGGATTGGGCAGAAGGTAGAAGGAGAATAGTCTGATCATGATTGGCCACGTGTATGCATTATCTCAGTGTCTCTAGGAAGCGTTTACTCCTTTAGATTTACAAAAATAGTAATAATCTCTTAATTATGAGAAATGTGCAGAGAGGATCAGTGATTGAGAGCCATTCGTGTTGTGGCAATCATATGGTACTTTTAATGGGTATATTAGAAAGGCACCAGGAACGACCATGTTGCCGCACAAAGGAGACGGTGTGGCGTCCCCGTGCATAGTGTCCCACCTCTTGTGACATGTATCGTTTTGGAATTTCCAGTGGCTTGATCAGGAACTACTGCAGGAATCCAGATCCTGTGGCAGCCCCTTATTGTTATACCATGGATCCCAATGTCAGGTGGGAGTACTGCAACCTGACACAATGCTCAGACGCAGAAGGGACTGCCGTCGCACCTCCGAATGTCACCCCGGTTCCAAGCCTAGAGGCTCCTTCCGAACAAGGTAAGGAGCCTGTGGCCAGACATCTACACGCTTAGAAGCTGGGATGAAAAGCCATGGAAATTCCCAGTGGTGCGGCAGCTTTCAATGGTCCACGGATGCTCGAGTGTTGACTGAGTTCTGCCATGTAGGAGGAAGCCTGCGTGCACTCTCTGGGGGAGTCAGAGGAGTGATTTCTGGTACAACGTGGGTGGGCTGTGTCTTTAGGCTGGGCCCAAACCCTCCAGGGTGATTGCCTGCACAAGTCACCTGGTTGTAAAACGGACTATCTCAGTGTCTTAGCCAACATTTTTATTGTGACATGCTCTGAGGTGTGTGACTCTTTCCAAGCCAGGAAGCATTTCCAGGGATTGCTTCAAGTAGACAGCATTGGGTGCAATCTTCCGCATTGCAGATTCCGAGAAATATGACTCTGGAGCCTGTCGCCCTCGAGAAACCTAACAGGGCTTCCTTAATTCCATATCGCCCTGGGTCTGTGGAGCAGTACATGAGCTCCCAATGCTCTAAGGCTCTGCAGCCCTAGGCTTTGAAGGGAGTGATTTCTCAGTGTTCTTAAACCTCTTTGTGATGGCACTTGTACCTGGGAGGGGTCTGGAGAGAAAGAGTAGTAGACTTCTCCTTTATTGCAATTCAGGATGCGGGGCACGAGAGGATTCCCTCTCTCCTCCAAAGGAATAAGCTTTTGGCCTGCACACATCCCTGAGAAGCAAAGTGTCGTTGCCTTCAGTCAGATATAGAGGACCGTTTTCTGCCCCATGGCCCGGAAGCCAAAGGCCTTGGCTTTCATGAACAACGGTCTAGGGAAACATACCTGTCCCCGCCTCTGTCCCCGACAGCCGATTACCACCTGCAGCCCGCATTGCCAAATGCAGTGCCCTTTGCTCGATCCTGCCCCATTCAGTAGAGTTTCCCAGAAAGGTGGTTGCTCGTGAGCGCACTTTCCAATGAGGAGAGCAGTCTGATCTGTTGTGTTTCTCTAAGGTTGCAGGTGAAATATTTCCAAGAACTGACTACGGTTCTAGAATGGTAGGAATCTGTTGCTTTGGTGTTGGTTTGTTGGTTGGTTTTCTCACATCCCTCGGTCTACGGATAAGGAAAAGAGTACGGTCGTAATTCTCATAGACTCCTTCCTGGTTGTGTCATCAGTGGCTTCACATGTATGTCTGTTCTCAGAGATCCTCAGCTTGATTTCTTCTGTTTTCCTTTCAGCACCGACTGAGCAAAGGCCTGGGGTGCAGGAGTGCTACCACGGTAATGGACAGAGTTATCGAGGCACATACTTCACCACTGTGACAGGAAGAACCTGCCAAGCTTGGTCATCTATGACACCGCACTCTCATAGTCGGACCCCGGAAAACTACCCAAATGGGTATGTCTTTGTTCTTTACCGTAAGAGAAGAAAGGGTCAACTGAAGTTTCTGTTAGAAGAGACGTGCTTCAAGCTGAGTTCTCCGAACTCAACTTGTGTCAGACGCAGATGGCGTAGCAAAATGTCTCAGGATGATTGCCTTGGAGCTACGGGTCTGAGAGAAGAGAACTGTTAAGCTGCCTCTCCTTCCTCCTAGTTTTATGGAGCAGAAGGGACATCTGGAGGCGAGGACATCACATGATGAAGAAAGTCAGAATGGCAAACGACCAAACACTTAGATTACCCTTCCACAACACCCACTAAGGGTCAATGAAGACTTTCCAATTGGAATTCTGTTATTCTGACTTCCAATTCCTGAAGGGAAGGTTGTGTTTGCCTTTTCTGTCTGGGCTCATGAGGAAAGATAGGTGCTTATTTATGGACAGGTAAATGTATCTCTTTCTACGTCTGTGTAAACTCCAATGGGGGAGGGAAACACTCGGCCTTAAGTACCAGTGGCCTGAAGGGATACGGGTTCGCAGCAAGAGAAGAGCCAAGGCAGGAAGGCAGATGAGAGTGATGCTGAAAAGAGACGGATGCTGAAAAGCAAAAGGGATGGGGAGATGGACAGAAGCCTGGGTCTGAGCACCCCAGGGCCAATTTTTTGGCCAGCAGCGACTACAAAAGACATGGAGAAATGGTTTCTCCATGTGGGAGAGGAAATGGTAGAGGCCCTAGCGTATTGAGAGAGGGGCAGTGATGAGCTCAACTCCATAGATGCCTTGGCTTTCTTCCTGGATAGCCTTCCTGCAGTGAGTAGCAAGGAGATGGAGCCCAAGCAGACTGTAGCCATCTTGCTGAAGGTAACGGAGGGATTGGCGTTTGGGATGATTCCGGTAGCTAAAACTTTCTAGGTCTGGCAGAAATAAGACCTGGTTTGTGGAGGAAAGGAGCTCTACAACTACGCATAGAAGTCTCCTCCAGTTGTTGGCCTGACATGACGCTGCATGTGCACAGAAAATGTTCCACAAGAAAGTATGGCAAAGAACATTTACTGAGGAACAGCAGCTACAAGAGAACAGCAAGCTCAATAAAGAAGACAGAGATCACATAGCACTGTGGGAGACTGGAGTTCTTACCAGCTAGACGGGAGAGTCCTCACAGAACACGTTGCGAATTCCGTGGAGACCCCAGAACAGCCATAATTTAAAAGTGGTATTAAGATATTCCGAGAATACAGTCAGCTGCAGACAACCCCTTTCATAGCTGAAAAGCGAGTGTCCAAGCATCAAATCGGTTTCCAAGTCAATGAACTGCCAGTGAGAGGAAATCTCAAGTCTCTTTACAAGTAAACAAGAAAGTCAATTGGCTCAGCTATGAGGTACCCCGAGAGTGAGTCCTAAATTTAAACTTTGACTACATGTCGGAAAGCATTTCGTGTGATCCATAACCAGGAAATAAATCAGGCCATACAAACAAGCTCAGAAATGACAGAAATGATTAGAATTGCATGAAAATTTGACATATCATTATGACAACCGATTTCAAATATTTAAACAAATGAATATGAAACAAACCAGATGTCATGTCAAGAGAAATTAACAGTATAGAATAGCCAAATCAAATTAAAGAACTAATATAAAAACAGTGTGTCTTAAATGAATAAATTACTGCATGGCCACCTGATCAAGTTGGACATTTCAGAAGAAAAAACTAACCAAACCACAATTCTACAGAACCTACAGAACTAGTTACACACACACACACACACACACACACACACACACACACACACACACCCAAATTCAAAACACACCCGTACACGGACTCACGCAAAATCTCACAATTTCTCTCACACACAAGGACACTCCTGGAGAAATAGTGAAATACGAAATCAACCGAGCCTCACAGACACGTAGGAAAATATGAAAAGATTTATTGCATGTGGGAAGCAAGTCACAGAAAAGAGCAAGGGAGTTTGGAGTAGAAGCAAGTGCCGGAATCAAGGATGGTTGATAACTTTTCAATTATGAAGAACGTTGACAAAATCACGGTTTCATGAACCTCTAGGGATCAAATAGGAAATTTCAGAAACATACAAACAAACAAACAAACAGAAAAAACCGTGTGTGTCGTACTTCTGTACATCACAGTTTGAAGGTAACAAGGCACAGGCATAATACGAAGAAACATCTCAGGAGAAAGTGGAGGAAAAAGAGCTGTGTCTTCCTAGAAGTACAGTGATACAAATTGCTAATGCGTTCACCTCAGAAACACTGGAAGCCGGATGCCAGGGAATATTATTAAAATGATAATCTGGAACCAGAAGAGATCACCGCGAATGCTGAATCCAGCAATAAAATGCCTTGATGACGATCTCTGTTGGATAAATGCATATTGTGCACTGCCCCAAACAAAGCAACCAGAAACTGCCAGACTTTGGAATGAGCAGCCTTATGTAATAAGAGACATGACCCGAAGGAATTAGATAGAAGAAGAATAGAAGAAGAAGGGAACTTTCTGCAGCCCACATAATGTAGAATCCAGCAATTCGCAAATGTAGATAGATGTAAATGCAAAATATTTTCTTGATCAAATTTCTATGTCTTTTTCAATGAGAGTTGACTGCTTGAAGCAGAATGATAGCACTATGTTTAAGTTTAGCATATGTAGAGGTAACAGGTTGAACAGGTAGCATAAATCATGCAGGTAATAATTGGAAGTGTACCACTGTGTCTTACCTCATGCACGATGGTATGTAATATTAATAAAAGGTTACTGTGTGGGTTCGAAGGGATATTGCAAATCCTAGAGCAATCGCAGTTTTGACCTCTGAGGTTTATGTTATAATAAGAATATTCCATGCATTCCAAAGAGGGAAGCCATGGAAGAAAAAGAAGTCTTACAAGAGCTCGGGCTCTTATACATCCAGTTACTGATTGAACCAGCTTCCTGGAATGGAGGGTCTGAGGTTGAGACTAGGTCACAATTGTAGAGTCTCTAGAGAGAGAGTGTTGGATCCCCATGGCCCAGAATACATTTCCCATTTTCTCAGGCAGCCACAGGTCATGAATGTGAGGATACTGAGAGGTTGGAGCAAGGTTCTTGGGAGGCATAAGGAAGAGCGAATGCTTCAAGATCCCCGCAGCCCAAAGTCCTCCCCTGCTTTGCCCCCTTCTTCATTGCTTTCTGCTCCTCCGTAGCTGTCCGACCTCTTCAGATGTCTTAGTCTACCCTGCCGTCTTCCTTGATGCCATGGGTCCCACTGTTCTTTCAACTCATCCGCTTTCCCTCAGTCCCGGAGTGGCTGCGGCCAGCAGAGGATAGATTGAGAGCAAGAGAGAAGGTCCTGCCCAGGAACCCATTCTAGAGATACTGCATCCTGCCTGGGAGCAACTTTTCCAGGGCAGCTTTGAGAAGTGGTGCGGAAAGAAACCTACTTGACCCACGTGATACGAGAATGACAGACCGTAGTAGTATTCGCACAAGGCGTTTCCATGTGAAACGTAGAGCCTTTTCACTCCGTTTTGAGTACATAGTATGAGAAGGTTGACCTGGAAAGGCTGTCCTTCTGGATGCCATGTTTTCTCGGAAGAACTACATGTTAGTTGCAACTCCCACTTTAGAATATGAAGCCCTACCGAGAGAGATACGCAGACTAGACAGATACAGATACTTTGTGTGCGAATCAACAATGGCACAATACAGGCGTCAAAATGCGTACCAGTGATTCCAGAGAGATGGATTGGGCAGAAGGTAGAAGGAGAATAGTCTGATCATGTTTTGGCCACGTGTATGCATTATCTCAGTGCCTCTAGGAAGCGTTTGCTCCTTTAGATTTACAAAAATAGTAATAATCTCTTAAGTATGAGAAATGTGCAGAGAGGATTAGTGATTGAGAGCCATTCGTGCTTGTGGCAATCATATGGTACTTTTAATGGGTATATTAGAAAGGCACCAGGAACGACCATGTTGCCGCACAAAGGAGACGGTGTGGCGTCCCCGTGCATAGTGTCCCACCTCTTGTGACATGTATCGTTTTGGAATTTCCAGTGGCTTGATCAGGAACTACTGCAGGAATCCAGATCCTGTGGCAGCCCCTTATTGTTATACGATGGATCCCAATGTCAGGTGGGAGTACTGCAACCTGACACAATGCTCAGACGCAGAAGGGACTGCCGTCGCACCTCCGAATGTCACCCCGGTTCCAAGCCTAGAGGCTCCTTCCGAACAAGGTAAGGAGCCTGTGGCCAGACGTCTACACGCTTAGAAGCTGGGATGAAAAGCCATGGAAATTCCCAGTGGTGCGGCAGCTTTCAATGGTCCACGGATGCTCGAGTGTTGACTGAGTTCTGCCATGTAGGAGGAAGCCTGCGTGCACTCTCTGGGGGAGTCAGCGGAGTGATTTCTGGTACAACGTGGGTGGGCTGTGTCTTTAGGCTGGGCCCAAACCCTCCAGGGTGATTGCCTGCACAAGTCACCTGGTTGTAAAACGGACTATCTCAGTGTCTTAGCCAACATTTTTATTGTGACATGCTCTGAGGTGTGTGACTCTTTCCAAGCCAGGAAGCATTTCCAGGGATTGCTTCAAGTAGACAGCATTGGGTGCAATCTTCCGCATTGCCGATTCCGAGAAATATGACTCTGGAGCCTGTCGTCCTGGAGAAACCTAACAGGGCTTCCTTAATTCCATATCGCCCTGGGTCTGTGGAGCAGTACATGAGCTCCCAATGCTCTAAGGCTCTGCAGCCCTAGGCTTTGAAGGGAGTGATTTCTCAGTGTTCTTAAACCTCTTTGTGATGGCACTTGTACCTGGGAGGGGTCTGGAGAGAAAGAGTAGTAGACTTCTCCTTTATTGCAATTCAGGATGCGGGGCACGAGAGGATTCCCTCTCTCCTCCAAAGGAATAAGCTTTTGGCCTGCACACATCCCTGAGAAGCAAAGTGTCGTTGCCTTCAGTCAGATATAGAGGACCGTTTTCTGCCCCATGGCCCGGAAGCCAAAGGCCTTGGCTTTCATGAACAACGGTCTAGGGAAACATACCTGTCCCCGCCTCTGTCCCCGACAGCCGATTACCACCTGCAGCCCGCATTGCCAAATGCAGTGCCTTTTGATCAATCTTGCCCCATCTTCCTCATGAACATTCAGTAGAGTTTCCTAGAAAGGTGCTTGCTCATGAGCGCACTTTCCAGTGAGAAGCATTCTGATCTGCTCTATTTCTCTAAGGTTGCAGGTGAAATATTTCCAAGAACTTACTGCGGTTCTAGATTGGTAGGAATCTGTTGCTTTGGTGTTGGTTTGTTGGTTGGTTTTCTCACATCCCTCGGCCTACGGATAAGGAAAAGAGTAAGGTCGTAATTCTCATAGACTCCTTTCTGGTCGTGTCATCAGTGGCTTCACATGTTTCTCTTTTCTCAGAGATACTCAGCTTGATTTTTTCCATTTTCTTTTCAGCACCAACTGACCAAAGGCCTGGTGTCCAGGAGTGCTACCATGGTAATGGACAGAGTTATCGAGGCACATACTTCACCACTGTGACAGGAAGAACCTGCCAAGCTTGGTCATCTATGACACCGCACTCTCATAGTCGGACCCCGGAAAACTACCCAAATGGGTATGTCTTTGTTCTTTACCGTAAGGGAAGAAAAGGTCAATTGAAGTTTCTGTTAGAAGAGACGTGCTTCAAGCTGAGTTCTCCGAACTCAACTTGTGTCAGACAGAGATGGTGCAGCAAAATGTCTCAGGATGATTGCCTTGGAGCTAAGGGTCTGAGAGAAGAGAACTGTTAAGCTGCCTCTCCTTCCTCCTAGTTTTATGGAGCAGAAGGGACATCTGGAGGCGAGGACATCACATGATGAAGAAAGTCAGAATGGCAAATGACCAAACACTTAGATTACCCTTCCACAACACCCACTAAGGGTCAATGAAGACTTTCCAATTGGAATTCTGTTATTCTGCCTTCCAATTCCTGAAGGGAAGGTTGTATTTGCCTTTTCTGTATGGGCCAATGAGGAAAGAATATGTGCTTACGTATGGACAGGCAAATGTATCCCTTTCTCTATCTACATATATTCCAATGGGGAGGGAAACACTCGGCCCTAAGTACCAGTGGCCGAAGGGATATAGGTTGGTGGAAACAGAAGAGCCAAGGCAGGAAGGCAGATGTGAGTCAGCAAGGAGACCGATGCTGAAAAGCAAAATGGACGGATAGATGGACAGAAGCCCGGGTCTGAGCACCCCGTGGCCAATTTTTTGGCCACGAGTGACTACCAAAGACATGGAAAAATGGTTTCTCCATGTGGGACAAGAGATGGTAGAGGACCTAGAGAATTAAGAGTGGGGCAATGATGAGCTCAACTCCATAGATGCCTTGGCTTTCTACCTGGGTACACTTCCTGCACTCACTAGCAAGGAGATGAATCCAAGCAGACTGTAGCCATCTTGCTGAAGGATGAGAGGTATTGGAGTTTGGGATGACTCTGGTAGCTATCATTTTCTAGGTCTGCTACAAATAAGTCCTGCTTTGTGGAGTAAAGGAGCTCTGCAAATACGCATAGAAGTCTCCTCCAGTTGTTGGCCTGACATGGCGCTGCATGGGCACAGAAAATGGTTCCACAAGAAAGTATGGCAAAGAACATTTACTGAGAAACAGCAACTAAAAGAGAACAGCAAGCTCCATAAGGAAGACGGACATCACATAGCACTCTGGGAGATCCGAGTTCTTACCAGCTAGATGAGAGAGTCCTCACAGAACACATTGCCAATTCAGTGGAGACTCTGGAACAGCCTTGATTTAAAAGTGGAATTAATATATTCCTAGAAATCAGGCAGCTGCAGACAGCCCCTTTCATAGCTGAAAAGCCAAGGTCCAAGCATCAAATCGGTTTCCATGTCAATGAATGCCTGTGAGAGGGAATCTCAACTCTCTTTTGAAGTAAACAAGGAAGTCTTGGCTCAGCTGCGCGGAATCCCCAGAGTTAGTCCCAAATTTAAACTTTGACTACATGTAGAAAAGCATTTTGTGTGATCCATGACCAGGAAATAAATCAGGCAATACGAACAAGCTCAGAAATGACAGAAATGATTAGAATTGCGTGAAAATTTGACATATCGGTATGATAACGGATTTCTAATGTTTAAAAAATGAATATGCAACAAACCAAATATCATATCAAGAGAAAATAATAGTACAGAATAGCAAAATCAAATTAAAAACTGGTATAAAAAAAGTGTGTCTTAAATGAAAAAATTACTGTGTTGCCGCCTGCTCAAGTTAGACATTTCAGAAGAAAAAGTTAACCAAAAAACAATTCTAGAGAACCTGCAGAACTAGTTACACACACACACACCCAAATTCAAAACACACCCATACAGGCATGCACGCAAAAACTCACAAGTTCTCTCTCACACACACAAGAACACCCCTGAAGAAATAGTGAAATATAAAATCAACCAAGCCTCACAGACATGTAGGTAAATTTGAAAAGGTTTTCTGAATGTGGGGAGCAAGTCACAGAAAAGACCAAGGGAGTTTGGAGTGTAAGCAAGTACCAGAAACAAGGATGGTTGATAACTTTTCAATTATGAAGAACACTGAAAAAAATCACAGTTTCATGACATCTAGGGATCAAATAGGGAATTTTGGGAGAAAAAAAATACCCAGAAACCTGTGTACTCTACTTTTGTACATCAGAGTTTGAAGGTAACAAGGCAAAGGTAGAATACGAAGAAACATCTCAGGAGAAATTGGAAGAAAAAGGGCTGTGTCTTCCTAGAAGTACAGTGATACAAATTGCTAATGCATTCACCTCAGAAACACTGGGAGCCGCATACCAGGGAATATTATTAAAACGATAATCTGGAACCAGAAGAGATCAACCGAGAATGCTGAATCCAGCAATAAAATGCCTTGAAGATGATCTGTGTTGGATAAATGCATATTGTGCACTGCCCCAAACAAAGAAAGCGGAAACTGCCAGACTTTGGAATCAGCAGGCTTGTGTAACAAGAGACGTGACCCAAAGGTATTAGATAGAAGAAGAATAGAAGAAGAAGGGAACTTTCTGCAGCCCATGTAATGTAGATACCAGCAACTGGCAAATGCAGAAAGATGTAAATGCAAAATATTTTCTTGATCAAATTTCTATATCTTTTTAAATGAGAGTTGACTAAGCAGAATGATAGCAATATGTTTAACTTTAGCATATGTAGAGATAACAATTTGAACATGTAGCATAAATCATGCAGGTAATAATTGGAAGTGGACCATTGTAAGTTTCTTACTCCATGCATGATGCTATGTAATATTAATAAAAGGTTACAGTGTGGGTTCAAAGGGATATTGCGAATCCTAGAACAATCACACAGTTTTGAACTCTGAGGTTTATGGTATAATAAGAATATTCCATGCATTCCAAAGAGGGAAGCCTAGAAAGGAGAGGAAATCTTTCAAGAGCTCGGGCTCTTATACATCCAGTTGCTGATTGAACCAGCTTCCTGGAATGGAGGGTGTGGGGTTGAGACTAGGTCACAATTGTAGACTCTCTAGAGAGAGAGTGTTGGATAACCATGGCCCAGAATACATTTCCCATTTTCTCAGGCAGTCACAGATCGTGAATTTGAGGATACTGAGAGGTTGGAGCAACGTTCTTGGGAAGCATAGGGAAGAGCAAATGCTTCAAGATCCCAACAGCCCAAACTCCTCCCCTGCTTTGCCCCCTTCTTCATTGCTTTCTGCTCCTCCGTAGCTGTCCGACCTCTTCAGATCTCTCAGTCCTCCCTGCCTTCTTCCTTTATGCCATGGGTCCCACTGTTCTTTCAACTCATCCCCTTTCCCTCAGTCCTGAAGTGGCTGCAGCCAGCAGAGGATAGATTGAGAGCAAGAGAGAAGGTCCCACCCAGGAACCCATTCTAGAGATACTGCATCCTGCCTGGGAGCAAATTTTCCAGGGCAGCTTTGAGAAGTCGTGCAAAAATAAACCTACTTGACCCACTTGATATGGAAATGACAGACAGTAATAGTATTTACACAATGCATTTCCATGTGAAACGGAGAGCCTTTTCAGTATGTTTTGGGTACATAGTGTGTGAAGGTTGACCTGGAAAGGCTATCCTTCTGGATGCCATGTTTTCTCTGAAGAACTACGTGTTGGCTGCAATTCCCACATTAGAATGTGAAGTCCTACCAAGAGAGATACTGAGAACTAGACAGATACAGATACTTTTTTATGTGAATAAACAATGGCACAATACAGACGTCAAAATCCATACCAGTTATTCCAGAGAGATGGATTGGGCAGAAGGCAGAAGAATAGTCTGATCACTTTTTGGCCACGTGTATGCATTATCTCAGTGTCTCTAAGAAGCGTTTGCTAGTTTAGATTTAAAAGAATCGTAATAATCTATTAAGTATGAGAAATGTGCACAGAGGATTAGGGATTGAGAGCCATTTGTGCTTGTAGGAATCATATGGTACTTTTAATGGGTATGTTAGAAAGGCACCGATAATGACCTTGTTCCCGCACAAAGGAGAGGATGTGGGGTGCCCCTACATATTGTCCCACCTCTTGTGACATGTATCGTTTTGGAATTTCCAGTGGCTTGATCAGGAACTACTGCAGGAATCCAGATCCTGTGGCAGCCCCTTATTGTTATACCATGGATCCCAATGTCAGGTGGGAGTACTGCAACCTGACACAATGCTCAGACGCAGAGGGGACTGCCGTCGCACCTCCGACTGTCACCCCGGTTCCAAGCCTAGAGGCTCCTTCTGAGCAAGGTAAGGAGCCTGTGGCCAGACATCTACACGCTTAGACGCCGGGATGAAAAGCCATGGAAATTCTGACTGGTGAAACAGCTTTCAGTGGTCCACGGATGCTGGAGTGTTGACCGAGTCCTGCCATGTAGGAGGAAGCCTCCGTGCAGTGTCTGGAGGAGTCAGGGGAGTGATTTCTGGTACAACGTAGGTGAGCTGTGTCTTTAGGATGGGCACAAACCCTCCAGGGTGTGCTCAGGAAGCTTTTTCAGGGATTTCTTCAAGTAGACAGCATTCGGTGCAATCTTCAGCATTGCAGATTCCGAGAAATATGACTCTGGAGCCTGTGACCCTCGAGAAGCCTAACCGGGCTTCCTTAATTCCATATCGCCTTGGGTCTGTGGAGCAGCACGTGAACTCCCAATGCTCTAAGGCTCTGTAGCCCTTGGCTTGAAGGGACTGATTTCTCCGTATTCTTAAACCTCTTTCTGATGGTACTTGTACCTGGGAGGGGTCCGGAGAGAAAGAGTAGTAGATTTCTCCTTGATTACAATTCAGGATGCGGGGCACCAGAGGATTCCCTCTCTCCTCCAAAGGAATAAGCTTTTGGCCTGCACACATCCCTGAGAAGCAAAGTGTCTTTGTCTTCAGTCAGATGTAGAGGACCGCTTTCTGCCCCATGACCCGGAAGCCAAAGGCCTTTGGCTTTCATGATGAACGGTCTCAGGAAACATGCAAGATTTCCATGTCTGTCCCCGCCTCTGCCCCCGACAGCCGATTACCACCTGCAGCCCGCAATGCCAAGTGCAGTGCATTTTGCTCGAGCCTGCCCCATCCTCCTCATGAACATTCAGTAGAGTTTCCCAGAAAGGTGCTTGCTCATGAGCGCACTTTCCAATGAGGAGCAGTCTGATCTGTTGTGTTTCTCTAAGGTTTCAGGTGAAATATTTCCAAGAACTGACTACGGTTCTAGAATGGTAGGAATCTGTTGCTTTGGCGTTGGTTTGTTGGTTGGTTTTCTCACATCCCTCGGTCTACAGATAAGGAAAAGAGTACGGTCGTAATTCTCATAGACTCCTTCCTGGTTTTGTCATCCGTGGTTTCGCATGTATCTCTGTTCTAAGAGACACTCAGCTTGATTTCTTCTGTTTTCCTTTCAGCACCGACTGAGCAAAGGCCTGGGGTGCAGGAGTGCTACCACGGTAATGGACAGAGTTATCGAGGCACATACTTCACCACTGTGACAGGAAGAACCTGCCAAGCTTGGTCATCTATGACACCGCACTCTCATAGTCGGACCCCGGAAAACTACCCAAATGGGTATGTCTTTGTTCTTTACCGTAGGAGAAGAAAGGGTCAACTGAAGTTTCTGTTAGAAGAGACGTGCTTCAAGCTGAGTTCTCCGAACTCAACTTGTGTCATACGCAGATGGCGTAGCAAAATGTCTCAGGATGATTGCGTTGGAGCTACGGGTCTGAGAGAAGAGAACTGTTAAGCTGCCTCTCCTTCCTCCTAGTTTTATGGAGCAGAAGGGACATCTGGAGGCGAGGACATCACATGATGAAGAAAGTCAGAATGGCAAACGACCAAACACTTAGATTACCCTTCCACAACACCCACTAAGGGTCAATGAAGACTTTCCAATTGGAATTCTGTTATTCTGACTTCCAATTCCTGAAGGGAAGGTTGTGTTTGCCTTTTCTGTCTGGGCTCATGAGGAAAGATAGGTGCTTATTTATGGACAGGTAAATGTATCTCTTTCTACGTCTATGTAAACTCCAATGGGGGAGGGAAACACTCGGCCTTAAGTACCAGTGACCTGAAGGGATATGGGTTCGCAACAAGAGAAGAGCCAAGGCAGGAAGGCAGATGAGAGTGAGCAAAGAGATGGATGCTGAAAAACAAAAGGGATGTGGAGATGGACAGAAGCCTGGGTCTGAGCACCCCAGGGCCAATTTTTTGGCCATGAACGAGTACGAAAGACATGGAAAAATGGTTTCTTCATGTGGCACAGGAGATGGTAGAGGACCTAGAGAATTGAGAGAGGGGCAATGATGAGCTCAACTCCATAGATGCCTTGGCATTCTTCCTGGATACCCTCCTGCACTGACTTGCAAGGAGATGGAGCCCAAGCAGACTGTAGCCATCTTGTTGAAGGTAGGGGAGTGGTTGGAGTTTGGGATGACTCTGGTAGCTAAAACTTTCTAGGTCTGCCAGGAATAAGACCTGGTTTGTGGAGGAAAGGAGCTCTACAAATATGCAAAGAAGTCTCCTCCAGTTGTTGGCTTGACATGACGCTGCATGTGCACAGAAAATGGTTCCACAAGAAAGTATGGCAACGAACATTTACTGAGAAACAGCAACTACAAGAGAACAGCAAGCTCAATAAAGAAGACAGAGATCACATAGCACTGTGGGAGACTAGAATTCTTACTAGCTAGACAGGAGAGTCCTCACAGAACACGTTGCCATTTCCGTGGAGACCCTAGAACAGCCATATTAATATATTCCGAGAATACAGGCAGCTGCAGACAATCCGTTTCATAGCTGAAAAGCGAGTGTCCAAGCATCAATGGTTTTCAAGTCAATGAACTGCCAGTGAGAGGAAACCTCAAGTCTCTTTACAAGTAAACAAGAAAGTCAATTGGCTCACCTATGAGGTTTCCCAAGAGTGAGTCTTAAATTTAAACTTTGACTGCATGTCAGAAAGCATTTCGTGTGATCCATAACCAGGAAATAAATCAGGCAATACAAACAAGCTCAGAAATGACAGAAATGATTAGAATTGCATGAAAATTTGACACATCAGTATGACAACCGATTTCAAATATTTAAACAAATGAATATGAAACCAACCAGATGTGATATCAAGAGAAATTAACAGTATAGAATAGCCAAATCAAATTAAAGAACTAATATAAAAACAGTGTGTCTTAAATGAATAAATTACTGCATGGCCACCTGATCAAGTTAGACATTTCAGAAGAAAAAATTAACCAAACAGCAATTCTACAGAACCTACAGAACTAGTTGCACACACACACACACCCAAATTCAAAACACACCCGTACACGGACACATGCAAAATCTCACAAGTTCTCTCACACACAAGGACACTCCAGAAGAAATAGTGCAATACGAAATCAGCCGAGCTTCACAGACATGTAGGAAAATATGAAAAGATTTATTGCATGTGGGAAGCAAGTCACAGAAAAGAGCAAGGGAGTTTGGAGTAGAAGCAAGTACCGGAATCAAGGATGGTTGATAACTTTTCAGTTATGAAGAAGGTTGACAAAATCACAGTTTCATGAAACTCTAGGGATCAAATAGGAAATTTCAGAAACAAACAAACAAACAAACAAACAAACAAACAGAAAAAACCGTGTGTGTTGTACTTCTGTACATCACAGGTCGAAGGTAACAAGGCACAGGCATAATACAAAGAAACATCTCAGGAGAAAGTGGAGGAAAAAGAGCTGTGTCTTCCCAGAAGTACAGTAATACAAATTGCCTATGCGTTCACCTCAGAAAAACTGGAAGCCGGATGCCAGGGATTATTATTAAAATGATAATCTGAAACTAGAAGAGATCAACTGAGAATGCTGAATCCAGCAATAAAATGCCTTGATGACGATCTCTGTTGGATAAATGCATATTGTGCACTGCCCCAAACAGAGAAACCAGAAACTGCCAGACTTTGGAATGAGCAGCCTTATGTAACAAGAGACGTGACCCGAAGGAATTAGATAGAAGAAGAATAGAAGAAGAAGGGAACTTTCTGCAGCCAACATAATGTAGAATCCAGCACTTCACAAACGTAGATAGATGTAAATGCAAAATATTTTCTCGATCAAATTTCTATGTCTTTTTCAATGAGAGTTGACTGCTTGAAGCAGAATGATAGCACTACGTTTAAGTTTAGCATATGTAGAGGTAACAGGTTGAACATGTAGCGTAAATCATGCAGGTAATAATTGGAAGTGTACCACTGTGTCTTACCTCATGCACGATGGTATGTAATATTAACAAAAGGTTACTGTGTGGGTTGAAAGGGATATTGCAAATCCTGGAGCAATCACAAAGTTTTGAGCTCTGAGTTTTATGTTATAATAAGAATATCCCATGCATTCCAAAGAGGGAAGCCAAGGAAGAAAAAGAAGTCTTACAAGAGCTCGGGCTCTTATACATCCAGTTGCTGATTGAACCAGCTTCCTGGAATGGAGGGTCTGAGGTTGAGACTCGATCACAGTTGTAGAGTCTCTAGAGAGAGAGTGTTGGATCACCATGGCCCAGAATACATTTCTCATTTTCTCGGGCAGCCACAGGTCATGAATGTGAGGATACTGAGAGGTTGGAGCAACGTTCTTGGGAGGCGTAAGGAAGAGCGAATGCTTCAAGATCCCCGCAGCCCAATCTCCTCCCCTGCTTTGCCCCCTTCTTCATTGCTTTCTGCTCCTCCCTAGCAGTCCGACCTCTTCAGATCCCTTAATCTACCCTGCCGTCTTCCTTGATGCCATGGGTCCCACTGTTCTTTCAACTCATCCGCTTTCCCTCAGTCCCGGAGTGGCTGCGACCAGCAGAGGATATATTGAGAGCAAGAGAGAAGGTCCTGCCCACGAACCCATTCTAGAGATACTGCATCCTGCTTGGGAGCAAATTTTCCAGGGCAGCTTTGAGAAGTCCTGCTGAAAGAAACCTACTTGACCCACGTGATATGAGAATGACAGACAGTAACAGTATTTGCACAATGCGTTTCCATGTGAAACGTAGAGCCCTTTCACTACGTTTTGAGTACATAGTATGGGAAGGTTGACCTGGAAAGGCTGTTCTACTGGATGCCATATTTTCTCGGAAGAACTACATGTTAGTTGCAACTCCCACTTTAGAATATGAAGCCCTACCGAGAGAGATACGCAGAACTAGACAGATACAGATACTTTTGTGTGCGAATCAACAATGGCACAATACAGGCGTCAAAATGCGTACCAGTTATTCCAGAGAGATGGATTGAGCAGAAGGTAGAAGGAGAATAGTCTGATCATGTTTTGGCCACGTGTATGCATTATCTCAGTGTCTCTAGGAAGCGTTTACTCCTTTAGATTTACAAAAATAGTAATAATCTCTTAATTATGAGAAATGCGCAGAGAGGATCAGTGATTGAGAGCCATTCGTGCTTGTGGCAATCATATGGTACTTTTAATGGGTATACTAGAAAGGCACCAGGAACGACCATGTTGCCGCACAAAGGAGAGGGTGTGGCGTCCCCGTGCATAGTGTCCCACCTCTTGTGACATGTATCGTTTTGGAATTTCCAGTGGCTTGATCAGGAACTACTGCAGGAATCCAGATCCTGTGGCAGCCCCTTATTGTTATACGATGGATCCCAATGTCAGGTGGGAGTACTGCAACCTGACACAATGCTCCGACGCAGAAGGGACTGCCGTCGCACCTCCGACTGTCACCCCGGTTCCAAGCCTAGAGGCTCCTTCTGAGCAAGGTAAGGAGCCTGTGGCCAGACATCTACACGCTTAGACGCTGGGATGAAAAGCCATGGAAATTCCCAGTGGTGCGGCAGCTTTCAATGGTCCACGGATGCTCGAGTGTTGACTGAGTTCTGCCATGTAGGAGGAAGCCTGCGTGCACTCTCTGGGGGAGTCAGCGGAGTGATTTCTGGTACAACGTGGGTGGGCTGTTTCTTTAGGATGGGCCCAAAGCCTCCAGGGCGATTGCCTGCACAAGTCACCTCGTTGTAAAACGGACTATCTCAGTGTCTTAGCCAACGTTTTTATTGTGACATGCTCTGAAGTGTGTGACTCTTTCCAAGCCAGGAAGCATTTCCAGGGATTGCTTCAAGTAGACAGCATTGGGTGCAATCTTCCGCATTGCAGATTCCGAGAAATATGACTCTGGAGCCTGTCGCCCTCGAGAAACCTAACAGGGCTTCCTTAATTCCATATCGCCCTGGGTCTGTGGAGCAGTACATGAGCTCCCAATGCTCTAAGGCTCTGCAGCCCTAGGCTTTGAAGGGAGTGATTTCTCAGTGTTCTTAAACCTCTTTGTGATGGCACTTGTACCTGGGAGGGGTCTGGAGAGAAAGAGTAGTAGACTTCTCCTTTATTGCAATTCAGGATGCGGGGCACGAGAGGATTCCCTCTCTCCTCCAAAGGAATAAGCTTTTGGCCTGCACACATCCCTGAGAAGCAAAGTGTCGTTGCCTTCAGTCAGATATAGAGGACCGTTTTCTGCCCCATGGCCTGGAAGCCAAAGGCCTTGGCTTTCATGAACAACGGTCTAGGGAAACATACCTGTCCCCGCCTCTGTCCCCGACAGCCGATTACCACCTGCAGCCCGCATTGCCAAATGCAGTGCCCTTTGCTCGATCCTGCCCCATTCAGTAGAGTTTCCTAGAAAGGTGGTTGCTCGTGAGCGCACTTTCCAATGAGGAGAGCAGTCTGATCTGTTGTGTTTCTCTAAGGTTGCAGGTGAAATATTTCCAAGAACTGACTACGGTTCTAGAATGGTAGGAATCTGTTGCTTTGGTGTTGGTTTGTTGGTTGGTTTTCTTACATCCCTCGGTCTACGGATAAGGAAAAGAGTACGGTCGTAATTCTCATAGACTCCTTCCTGGTTGTGTCATCAGTGGCTTCACATGTATGTCTGTTCTCAGAGATCCTCAGCTTGATTTCTTCTGTTTTCCTTTCAGCACCGACTGAGCAAAGGCCTGGGGTGCAGGAGTGCTACCACGGTAATGGACAGAGTTATCGAGGCACATACTTCACCACTGTGACAGGAAGAACCTGCCAAGCTTGGTCATCTATGACACCGCACTCTCATAGTCGGACCCCGGAAAACTACCCAAATGGGTATGTCTTTGTTCTTTACCGTAAGAGAAGAAAGGGTCAACTGAAGTTTCTGTTAGAAGAGACGTGCTTCAAGCTGAGTTCTCCGAACTCAACTTGTGTCAGACGCAGATGGCGTAGCAAAATGTCTCAGGATGATTGCCTTGGAGCTACGGGTCTGAGAGAAGAGAACTGTTAAGCTGCCTCTCCTTCCTCCTAGTTTTATGGAGCAGAAGGGACATCTGGAGGCGAGGACATCACATGATGAAGAAAGTCAGAATGGCAAACGACCAAACACTTAGATTACCCTTCCGCAACACCCACTAAGGGAAGTACAAGCAAGCTCAGAAATGACAGAAATGATTAGAATTGCATGAAAATTTGACATATCGGGATGATAACGGATTTCAAATGTTTAAAAAAAGAATATGCAACAAACCAGATATCATATCAAGAGAAATTAACAGTATAGAATAGCGAAATCAAGTTAAAGGACTAGTATAAAAAAAGTATGTCTTAAATGAGAAAGTTCCTGTATAGCCTCCTGCTTAAGTTAGACATTTCCGAAGAAAAAATTAACCAAGAAAGAAATCTACAGAACCTGCAGAACTAGTTACACATACACACCCAAACTCAAAACACACCTCTACACGCATGCACGCAAAAACTCACAAGTTCTCTCACACACACAAGCACACCCCTGAAGAAATAGTGAAATATAAAATCAACAAAGCTTCACAGACATGTAGGAAAATATGAAAAGATTTCCTGCATGTGGGAAGGAAGTCACAGAAAAGAGCAAGGGAGTTTGGAATAGAAGCAAGTACCAGAATCAAGAATGGTTGATAACTTTTCAGTTATGAGGAACATTGAAAATATCACAGTTGCATGAAACTCTATGGAACAATTAGGGAAATTGGAAAAAAAACCCAAAAAACCTGTGTGCTGTACTTTTGTACCCACAGTTTGAAGGTAACAAGGCAAAGGTATAATACGAAGAAACATCTCTGGAGAAAGTGGAGGAAAAACAGCTGTGTCTTCCTAGAAGTAGAGTGTTACAAATTGCTAATGGGTTCACCTCAGAAACACTGGAAGCCACATACCAGGGAATATTATTGAAATGATAATCTGGAACCAGAAGAGATCAACTGAGAATGCTGAATCTCGCAATAAAATGCCGTGAAGCTGATCTGTGTTGGATAAATGCATATTGTGCACTGCCCCAAAAAAGAAACCAAAAACCGCCAGACTTTGGAAACAGCAGCCTTCTGTAACAAGAGAGGTGACCTGAAGGAATTAGATAGAAGAAGAGGAGAAGAAGAAGGGAACTTTCTACAGCCCATGTAATGTGGAATCCAGTAATTGGCAAATGCAGATAGATGTAAATGCAAAATATTTTCTTGATCAAATTTGTATATCTTTTAAAATGAGGGTGGACTACTTGAAGCAGAATGATAGCAATATGGTTAACTTTAGCATATGTAGAGGTAACAATTTGAACATGAAGCATAAATCCTGCAGGTAATAATTGGAAGTATACCACTGTAAGTTTCTTACCTCATGCACGATGGTATGTAATATTAATAAAAGGTTTCTGTGTGAAATCAAAGGGATATTGCAAATCCTAGAGCAATCACACAGTTTTGAACTCTGAGGCTTATGGTATAATAAGAATATTCCATGCATTCCAAAGAGGGAAGCCAAAGAAGAAAAAGAAGTCTTTCAAGAACTCGGGCTCTTATACATCCAGTTGCTGATTGAACCAGCTTCCTGGAATAGAGGGTCTGAGGTTTAGACTAGGTCACAACTGTAGAGTCTCGTGTAGAGTCTCGAGAGAGAGAGTGTTGGATCCCCATCGCCCATAATACATTCCCATTTTCTCATGCAGCCACAGGTAATGAATGTGAGGATACTGAGAGGTTGGAGCAACGTTCTTGGGAGGCATAAGGAAGAGCGAATGCTTCAAGATCCCCGCAGCCCAAACTCTTCCCCTGCTTTGCCCCCTTCCTCATTGTTTTCTGCTCCTCCATAGCTGTCCGACCTCTTCAGATCTCTTAGTCTACCCTGCCGTCTTCCTTGATGCCATGGGTCCCACTGTTCTTTCAACTCATCCGCTTTCCCTCAGTCCCAGAGTGGCTGCGGCCAGCAGAGGATAGATTGAGAGCAAGAGAGAAGGTCCTGCCCAGGAACCTATTCTAGAGATACTGCATCCTGCCTGGGAGCAAATTTTCCAGGGCAGCTTTGAGAAGTTGTGCAGAAATAAACCTACTCTACTTGACCCACTTGATATGGGAATGACAGACAGTAATAGTATTTGCAGAATGCATTTCCATGTCAAACGTAGAGCCTTTTCAGTACGTTTTCGGTACATAGTGTGTGAAGGTTGGCCTGGAAAGGCTGTCCATCTGGATACCATGTTTTCTTGGAAGAACTATGTGTTAGTTGCAATTTCCACATTAGAATATGAAGCCCTACCGAGAGAGATACTGAGAACTAGACAGATACAGATACTTTTGTATGTGAATAAACAATGGCACAATACAGACGTCAAAATCCATACCAGTTATTCCAGAGAGATGGATTGGGCAGAAGGTAGAAGGAGAATAGTCGGATCATTTTTGGGCCACGCGTATGCATTATCTCCGTGTTTCTAAGAAGTGTTTGCTACTTTAGATTTAAAAAAAAATCTTAATAATCTCTTAAGTATGAGAAGTGTGCAGAGAGGTTTAGGAATGAGAGCCATTTGTGCTTGGGGCAATCATATGGTACTTTAAATGGGTATATTAGAAAGGCACCGGTAATGACCTTGTTGCCGCACAAAGGAGAGGGTGTGGGGTGCCCGTGCATAGTGTCCCACCTCTTTTGACATGTATCATTTTGGAATTTCCAGTGGCTTGATCAGGAACTACTGCAGGAATCCAGATCCTGTGGCAGCCCCTTATTGTTATACCATGGATCCCAATGTCAGGTGGGAGTACTGCAACCTGACACAATGCTCAGACGCAGAAGGGACTGCCGTCGCACCTCCGACTGTCACCCCGGTTCCAAGCCTAGAGGCTCCTTCTGAGCAAGGTAAGGAGCCTGTGGCCAGACATCTACACGCTTAGACGCTGGGATGAAAAGCCATGGAAATTCCCAGTGGTGCAGCAGCTTTCAATGGTCCACGGATGCTGGAGTTCTGCCATGTAGGAGGAAGCCTCCGTGCACTCTCTTGGGGAGACAGCTGAGTGATTTCTGGTACAGAGTTGGTGGGCTGTGTCTTTAGGGTGGGCACAAAACCTCCAGGGTGTGCCCAGAAAGTTTTCCAGGGATTTCTTCAAGTAGGCAGCATTCAGTGCAATCTTCAGCATTGCGGATTCCAAGAAATATGACTCTGGAGTCTGTCACCCTCGAGAAACCCAGCAGGTCTGCCTTTATTCCATATCGCGCTGCGTCAATGGAGCAGTACATGAACTCCCAGTGCTCTAAGGCTTTGCAGCCCTAGGCTTTGAAGGGAATGATTTCTCCGTATTCTTAAACCTCTTTCTGATGGCACCTGTACCTGGGAGGGGTCTGGAGAGAAAGAGCAGTAGATTTCTCGTTTATTGCAATTCAGGATGCGGGGCATGAGAGGATTCCCTCTCTCCTCCCGAGGAATAAGCTTTTGGCCTGCACACATCCCTGAGAAACAAAGTGTCTTTGCCTTCAGTCAGATATAGAGGACCGTTTTCTGCCCCATGGCCCGGAAGCCAAGGGCCTTGGCTTTCATGATCAATGGTCTCGGAAACATGCAAGATTTCCTTGTCTGTTCCCGCCTCTGTCCCCGACAGCCCATTACCCACTGCAGCCCACATTGCCAAATGCAGTGCCTTTTGGTCGATCTTGCCCCATCTTCCTCATGAACATTCAATAGAGTTTCCCAGAAAGGTGCTTGCTTGTGAGCGCACTTTCCAATGAGAAGCAGTCTGATCTGTTCTGTTTCTCTAAGGTTTCAGGTGAAATATTTCCAAGAACTGACTACGGTTCTAGAATGGTAGGAGTCTGTTGCTTTGGTGTTGTTTTGTTGGTTGGTTTTCTCACATCCCTCGGCCTGCGTATAAGGAAAAGAGTACGGTCGTAATTCTCATAGACTCCTTCCTGGTTGTGTCATCAGTGGCTTCACATGTTTCTCTGTTCTCAGAGATACTCAGCTTGATTTCTTCTGTTTTCCTTTCAGCACCAACTGAGCAAAGGCTTGGGGTGCAGGAGTGCTACCACGGTAATGGACAGAGTTATCGAGGCACATACTTCACCACTGTGACAGGAAGAACCTGCCAAGCTTGGTCATCTATGACACCACACTCTCATAGTCGGACCCCAGAAAACTACCCAAATGCGTATGTCTTTGTTCTTTACTGTAAGTTATGAAGGACCAATGGAAATTTCTATTAGAAGTGTCATACTTCAAGCTTCGTGTTCTGGACTGAAATTTTCTCAGATGAATAGTGCTTAGGAAAATATCTCTGGAATATTGTCTTTGAGCCCGGGGTCTAGGAGAAGACAACTGTTAATCTGGTCTCATTCTTCCTGGTTTAGAAGAGCAGAAAGTTTTCTGGAGACGAAGATATTACATTTAGAAATAGTCAAGATGCCATCCACGAAACTCTTAGAGTAACCTTCCACAACACCCACTAAGGTTCTATGCAGCCTTTTATCATGGGAATTCTGTTAAACACACCTGCAATTACTGGAGTGAAAGTTCTGTTGGGGTTTTCTGTTTTGACTTACAAGGAAAGTATATATGTATATCTATGGAGAGATGAATCTATCTCTTTCTATATCTATGTCTTCCCCAATATGTAGAAACAGAGTCGGTTCTGACCACCAGTGATCTGAAGTGATACTGGTTGTTAGAAAGAGAATAGAAATGGCAGAAAGGTAGATGAGAGTCAGCAAAGAGAGAGATGCTGGAAAATAAAAGTGGTGGATAGATTGAAAGAAGCCCAGGTCTGACCAACCCATGGCCAGTCTTTTGGCCATAAGTGACTAGCAAAGACAGGGACAAATGGTTTCTACATGTTGGAAAACAGACGGTAGTGCACCAAAAGAATAGTGAGAGGGGGAACAATGAAATCAACTCCATAAATGCAATGGCTTTCTTTCTGGAGTCTCTTGTTGCACTGAAGAGCAAGATGATGGAGCCCAGATGGACTGTAGCCATCTTGCTGAATGTAGGAGAGAGATTGGAATTTGGGCCTACTGTCGTAGCTAGGATTTTATAGGCCTACTGATAGTAAGAATGGATTTGTGGATGAAAGGAGCTCCAGGAGCACACATAGTAGTCTCCTCAAATCTTTGGCTAAACATGATGCTGCATGTACACAGAAAAAGGTTCCACAAGAAAGTTGAGAAAAGAATATATCCTGAGGAATAGCTACTGCAATTGAACAGTGAGCTCAATGAAGAGGACAGAGCTCTCATAGCATTCTGGAATATTAGAGTTCTGACCAGCTGGAGGAGAGACCTCACTGAACCTCTTGAGAATACAGTAGAGACTCCAGAAAAGTCATACTTTAGAAGTAGAATTAGTAAATTCCTAGAACAAAGGCAGCTCTAGACAAATGCTAGCAAAGCTGAAAAGCAAGTCTCCAAGCATTAAAATGGTTTCCAAGTCAATTAACTGCTGGGAGAGGAAAACTCAATCCTGTTAACAGGTAAACTCAACAAAGTCAAGTAGCTCAGCTATGTGGTGTTCACAGTGTGAGTCCTAAATTTAAAACTTGACTACACATAGAGAAGCTTTTAGTGTGAACCATGACCAGGAGAAAAATCAGCCAATAGAAATAGACCTAGAAATGACAGAAATGATTAGAATGGCAAAAAAGTTGACATATCAATACGATAACTGAGTTTTAGGATCAAAGAAAGCATGAATATGGAATGAAGCAGATATCATATCAAGAGACAGTAACAGTATAGAAGAGCCAAATCAAATTAAAGAACTAGTATAAGAAGGTTTGCCTTAAATGAAAAAATTACTGAACGAATTCCCAATCGAATGAGATATTTCAGAATTAAAAACTAACTGAAAAACAATTTTATACCACCTACAGAACCAGCTACACATACACACACGACACACACACACACATACACACATACCCACACATGCACAGGCTTAGAAACATGCACACACACACATACACACATGTACCTCCACAAATACTGAAAATGAAATCAACTGATCCTAACAGATGTGTGGGAAAATATAAAAAGATTTCCTGCATGTGGGTAGGACGTCACAGAAGGAGAGGAAGGAGAGATTGCAACAGAAACAAATACTGGAAGCAAGGATAGCTAAAAACTTTTCAAATATGAAGAATATTTAAAAATCACAGATTCAAGAAGCTGAAAGAATCAGATAGGGAGTTAAAAAAACTATAATGCACTTTTGTACATCACAGTTCAACGGTAGAAGGCAAAGATGTAATAACAAGAAACATCTCATGAGAAACCAGAGGAAAAGGAGCGGTGTCTTGATAGAAAAACAGTGATACAAATTGCTAACGTGTTCTCATCAGAAACACTGGAACCCAGATAACAGGGAATGTCGTTAAAATGATAAACTAGAAAAAGAAGAGATCAACCAAGAATGCTATATCCAGCAATAAAATGCCTTGAAGATCATCTGTGTTGGATGAATGCATATTGTGCGCTGCCCCAAATAAATAAACCAAAAACTAATAATTTGGAATCAGCAGGCTCGTGTAACAGGAGATGTTACCCGAAGAAAATTAGCTAGAAGAAGAATAGTACAAGAAGGGAGCTTTCTGTAGCCCATGTAATGAAGAACCCAGCAAATGGCAAATATAGATGTAAATGCAAAATATTTTCTTGATCAAACTTCTGTATCTTTTTAAATGAGAGTTGACTCCTTGAAGCAAGATGATAGCAATATATTTAACTTTAGCAAATGTAGAGGTAAAAATTTGAACATACAGCATAAATCATTTAGGGAATAATTGGAAGTGTACCATTGTAAGTTTCTTACTTTATCCATGATGGTATGTAATATTAATGAAAGGTTGAATTTGTGGGCCCAAAGGGATATTGTAAATCCTAAAGCAACCACAAAATGTTGAATTCTGAAGGATATTGTATAATAAGAATTTTCCATGTATCCAAAAGAGGGAAGCCAAGGAAGAAAAAGAAGTCTTTCAAGTGCTCAAACTCTGAGCCCATCCTGTTGCTCATTGAACCAGCTTCCTGGAATGGAGGGTCTGGGATTAAGACTAGGTCACATATGGAGTCTCTAGAGAGACAGTGTTGGATCCTCATGACCCATAACACATTTCCCGTTTTCCCAGGCAACCACAGGTCACGAATGAGAGGATTCTGAGAGGTTGGAGCAATGTTCCTAGGAGGCATAAGGGGGAGTGAATGCTCTGAGATTTCCCCGACCCCAAGTCCTCCACAGCTGCCCGACCTCTTCAGACCTCATAGTCTACTCAGCTGTCTCCCTTTATGCCATGAGTCCCACTGTTCTTTCAACTCATGCCCTATTCCCTCAGTCCCGGAATTGCTGTGGCCAGCAGAGGATGGACTGAGAGCAGAAGAGGAAGTCCTGACCAGGAAGCCATCCTAGAGATACTGCATCCTTCCTGAAAGCTAGGTTTCCAGGGAAGCTTTGAGAAGTCTTGCAGAAACAAACCGACTTGACCCACCTGATACAGTATCGACAGACAGTAATACTTTTTTGCAATGGTTTGACATGCTAAAGGTAGAGCCTTTTGGCTACATTTCGAGTACATATAGTGAGACCACTGGCCTGGGAAGGATATCATCCTGGATGCCATTTTTTCTCTGGAGAACTATATGTTAGTTCCAACTCACATATCACCATATGAAGTCCTACATAGAGAGATACAGAGAGGTAGACAGATAGAGATACTTTTGTATGTGCATAACCAATTCCACAATACACATGTCAAAATCCATACCAGTTATTCCAGAGAGATGGATTGGGCAGAAGGCAGAAGGAGGATACTGTGATCCCTTTTTGGTCACATGTATGTATTATCTCAGTGTTTCTAGGAAGTGTGTGCTACATTAGATTTTTTTTTTTCTTTAAAAAAAGTGATAATCTATTAAGTTTGAGAAATGTGCAGAGAGGATTAGAGATTGAGAGCCATTTGTCCTTGAGGCAATTGTATGTTATCTCTATTGGGAATATTTCAAAGGCACCAGTTATGACCTTGTTGTAGCAAAATATATAGTGTTCCTGTGTATTGACCCATTTTTTTGTGATGTGTATTCTTTTGGAATTTCCAGTGGCTTGGTCAAGAACTACTGCCGAAATCCAGATCCTGTGGCAGCCCCTTGGTGTTATACAACGGATCCCAGTGTCAGGTGGGAGTACTGCAACCTGACACGATGCTCAGATGCAGAAGGGACTGCTGTCATGCCTCCAAATATTATTCCGGTTCCAAGCCTAGAGGCTTTTCTTGAACAAGGTAAGAAGCTGTGGCCAGACATTTATGTGCTTGGATGCTGGGATGAAAAGCCATGGAAACCCCCACTGATGCACAAGCCTTCAGTGCTACACTGGTTCTCGTGTGTTGGTTCTGGGTCTGCCATGTGGGAGGAAGCCTTAGTGCACTCTCTAGGGGAGCCAGAGGTGTGATTTTTGGTGCAACCTGTGTGAACTGTGTGAACTGTGTCTTTAGGATGGGCGCAAACCATTCTGGGTGCTCGACTTCACTACTCCCCTCATTGTAAAAGGGACTATCTCAGTGTCCTAGACAAAATTCTTATTGTAATATGCTGTCAGATGTGTGTGTCTTTCCAAGCCAGTAAACTTTCCCAGGCATTTCTTCAAGTAGACAGTGTTCAGTGCAATCGTCAGCATTCTCAGATTCTGAGAAACGTGGCTCTTGATCATGTTATCCTTGAGAAACCTAACAGGGCTGCATTAATTCCATATGTCCCTGGGTCTATGGAGCAGTACGTGAGCTCCCAATGCTCTATCTTTCAGGTCCTTTTCAGTCCGAGGCAGGTTGTACAGTTCTTAGCTTTGAAGGGAGTGATTTTTTAGTGTTCTTTTGCTTCTTTCTGATGGAACTTGTACCTGCAGGGAGTCTGAAGAAAAAGAGTAGTAGACTTTTGCTTTATTACAATGCATTATGCTGGGCATTAGAGGATTCCCTATCTTATCCAAGGTGATAAGCTTTTGGCCTCCACTCATTCCTGAGAAGTGAAGTGTTGTTGCCTCCAGTTTTAGCTGCAGGACTGTTGTCTGTCCCATCACCAGGAGTTTAATGCTTTTCTTTTTTGAGCAATGATCCAGGGAGACATGCAAGGTTCTTGTATGTGTCCTTGCCTCCTCCCCAAAAAACCATTTTAATGCTTGCAGATTTGCTTTTCAGATTTGCCAATTGCATCACCCTTTCTTCTCTGCTGTTCCATATCCTCATGAACACTCTGTAGAGATCCCTAGAAATGATCTTGCATGCTAGTGGAGTTTCCAATGAGAAGCAATCTAATATTTGTTTTCTACTAAGTTTTACATGAAATATTTCTAAGAACTTACTACAGTTCCAGAATGGTAGACGTCTCTTGCTTTCATGTTTGTTTGTTTGTTTGTTTGTTTGTTTGTGTGTTTTCTCATGTCAATTTGCCTATTAATAAAGAATAGAGAATGGCTGTAAATCTCAGAGACTCCTTTCTGGTTTATGTCATAAATGGCTTCGTGTATTTTTACCTTCTAGGAAATACTAAGCTTGATGTCTTCTGTTTTAATTTCAGAACCTACTGAGGAAACCCCCGGGGTACAGGAGTGCTACTACCATTATGGACAGAGTTATCGAGGCACATACTCCACCACTGTTACAGGAAGAACTTGCCAAGCTTGGTCATCTATGACACCACACCAGCATAGTCGGACCCCAAAAAACTATCCAAATGCGTAGGTCTTTGTTCTTTACCATAAGCGAAGGAAGGGCCAATGGAAGTTTCTGTTAGAAGAGTCATGCTTTGAGGTGACCGTTCAGTACTCAACTTGGCTCAGATGTAGAAGAACATTGCTTGTGAGCAAAAGTTCTTAGAGAAGACTTATTTATTTATTTATTTATTTATTTATTTATTTATTTATTTATTTTTGAGACAGAGTCTCGCTCTGTTGCCCAGGCTGGAGTGCAGTGGCATGATCTCGGTTCACTGTAAGCTCCGCCTCCCGGGTTCACACAGTTCTCCTGCCTCAGCCTCTCTAGCAGCTGGTACTACAGGTGCCTGCCACCACACCCGGCTAATTTTTTGTAGTTTTAGTAGAGACAGGGTTTCACTGTTCTAGCCAGGATGATCTCAATCTCCTGATCTCGTGATCCACCCGCCTTGGCCTCCCAAAGTGCTGGGATTACAGGCGTGAGCCACCACACCCGGCCGATAAGACATTATTTAAGCTGGCTCTCCTTCCTCCTAGTTTTATGGAAGCAGGAGGATATATGGAGGTGAGGAGATCTTACTAATAAAACAGTCAGGATGACAAATGACTACAGAGTTAGAGTACCCTTCTACAACACTGGCTGAGGGTTAATGCAACCTTTCACCTTGGAATTCTATCATTCTAAGATCTAGTCCCTGAAGTGAATGTTGTGCTGGCCTTTTGCATCTTGGGTCACAGAGAATTGATATGTGCACATCTATGGAGTGGCAAATCTTTTTCTATCCACATCTTTTTCAATGGGTACAAACATGCTTGGTTCTGAGCACCAGTGATCTGAAGGGATAGGGCTGCCCAGAGGAGAAGAACAAAGGCAGGAAAGCAGATGAGAGTCAGCAAAGGGGTGATGCTGAAAAGTAAAAGGGGCAGGTAGATGGACAGAAGCTATGATCTGTCCACTCTATGGCCGGTCTTTCAGCCATAAGTGACTACCAAAGACATGGCAAAACGGTTTCCACATGTTGAACAGTAGATGCTAGAGGACCAAGAGTATTGCAAGAGGGAGAAAATGAGATCGACCCATCAATGCCTTGGCTTTCTTCAAGGAGACCCTTCCTGCACCAAAAAGCAAGGAGATGGAGCCCAAGCTAACTGTAGCCATGTTGCTGAGTGGAGGAGAGTGATTGGACTTTGGGATTACTCAGGTAGTTAGGATTTTCTAGCTGTGCTAAGAGTAAGAATGGATTTGTGGAGGAAAGGAGCTCCAGGCATAGAAGTCTCCTCAAGTGTTAGACTAAACATAAAGCAACACTTCATAGGAGATTTTCCACAAGAAAATATGGCAAAAAACATCTATTGAGGAACAACAACTACAAGGGAACAGTGAGCTTAATAAAGGTGACAGAGCTCACATAGCATTCTGGAATATTGGAGTTTTGACCAGCCAGAGAGAAGAGACCTCATTGAAAACCTTGGGCATTCAGTAGAGACCTCAGAAAAGTCAGAATTTATGAGTAGAATTTGTATATTCTTAGAATAATGGTGGCTCCAGAAAAACCCTAGCAAAGCTGAAAAGCAAATCTCCAAGCATTAAAAAATGGTGTCCTAGTCAATTAACTGCCCTCTAGAAGAAAACTCATCCCTCTTTACAGGTGAACAACAAAGTTAGGTTGCTGAGCTATGCAATATCCACAGTGTGAGTCCTAAATTTATAACTTTACTACACATAAAAAAAGCATTTAGTGTGAACCATAACCAGGAAAATAATCAGTCAATAAAAGCAGACCCAGGAATGATAGAAATGATTTAAATGGCATGATACTTTGACATATTGGTGTGATAACTACATTTCTGGATTTAAGAAAACATAAATATGAAACATAACAGATATCATATCAAGGGAAAGTAAAAGGATAAATGAGAAATCAAATTAAAGAACTATTAAAAGGTATATCTTAAATGAAAAATTCACTGGGTGGTCTCCCCATCAGGTGAGTTGTTTCCAGAGAAAGAATTAACTGAAAAATAATTCAATAGAATCTACAGAAATAGCTGCACACATACACACACACACTGGCGCATGTGTACACACACACACACACAGAGGTGTGAATCTTAGAGCCACACCAGCACTGAAACATAGAGAAGTAAAAAGTGTTCATTGAGGAATACATAGCAATGCTCAATGTGTTTTACCCTAATAAGAGCTTTTGTGATATATGATTGAAAAACTGACACAACTAAAGAGAGAAATAGATAAGTCCACACTCCGAGTTAGAGATTTCCTTGATTCTCTCACTATGGTTATAAATCTTTCCCAAACACAACAGGCTAGAACAAATATACAAAAAATTAGACATAATATCTTTGTTCTCAATAAAAACTTCGGCCTATTTAACACTATACCAAACTACAGAATACATGTTAAAGTGTGCATGGAGCATTCACTGAGGTATACTCTACACGTGGCCTTCCAGCAAGTCCCCGTAGATTTGAAAGAATTAAAGTCATAGAGAGTGTGTCCCTGGACACAACAGAATAGGGTGAGATAAGAATAATGAAAAGTTTGCTGTCTTCTCAAATATTTGGGAGTCATACGGTGCATTTCAAAATACTCTTTGGGACAAAGAAGAAATCACTAAGGAATTTAGAAAAGTTTTGAACTGAGTAAGAATATAACACAGTCTATCCAAACTTAGGAGATGCAGTGAATGTCTTTAGGCTTTTACATAACTTTAGATGCTCTTAGGGAAAAACAGAAACATGTAAAAATCAAGATTTCAAACTGCAATTCTCCAAGTATAGTCTAGAGAAACCTGAGAACCTTTGAGTACCTTTGGAAACAGTCCATGATGTTAAAAGACTTTGCTATGTCAAAAGTAAGATGCTATTGACCCTTTTTACTTTCATTTTCCAACAAAAGAAGAGTGGAGTTTTCTAGTGGTTACATAGTATGTAATGGCATCATGTCTCTGATGGCTAAGAAAATGGGCCGTTGTTGACTTTGTGTGTTAAAAAATTCTCAGTGTTGGTTTCTCATACAATATTCATCTTGTGTTTTGAAAAAGAAAAGCTCTCTGGAATCCCCTATGAACAAAGACTTTGACAGGTGTTGATCTAAGACCACAGCTTAAATATCTAGACCAAAAAAAAAAAAAAAAAGAGAAAGGAAAAAGCAAATAAGAGCCAAGGAAAGCTGATGGAGAGAAGTAGTCCAAACCAATGACATTCAGTGAACAAGAAAAGAGACCAACAAGGGAGTAAACCCATGAAACAGAAAATTGATACTTTGAAAAGATCCATATGATTGACCACAGTCTGGCTAAACAAATGACAGACCAATGAGGGAGCACAACCATTACCATCTGGAGTAACAGGGGAGAGGCGCCACTGGTATAGCATCTTCCAGGTCTGAAAGCTGAAAAGAAGATTTTGAGAACAACTGTAGGTGAATAAATTCAGGAACGTTAATCATGTGGACCAATTCCTGAGGAAGACAACAAATCAGCAAACCAGATGCTGAATAGATTGTGTAGTCCTATAGAGACATACAGAAAGGCTGACAGAGAAATATTTGTACGTGCATAAAACAATCTACAAGACACACTTCAAAATCAATCTCAGTTAATCTGGAGGAACGTATTTCATAGAAGGTGGAAGGAGGGTATTCTGATCTTCTCTTGTACACATTGATGTTTACTCTCAGTTTTCTTATGGAGCATAGATGACTTTAGATGTGTTACAATATGAATGGTAATTTGAGATGTTCACAGGTGTTTAGAAGTTGAGGACCGTTTGTGCATATTATGGGACCTTTAGTGAAAATATTTCAAAGTTGCTTTTTTATACTTTGTTATAAGAAAACTTAGAGAGTACTGGATGCCTCTGTATCTTCTTCCATCTCTGATGACCTGTATTGTTTTGTAATTTGCAGTGGCCTGACCAGGAACTACTGCAGGAATCCAGATGCTGAGATTCGCCCTTGGTGTTATACCATGGATCCCAGTGTCAGGTGGGAGTACTGCAACCTGACACAATGTCTGGTGACAGAATCAAGTGTCCTTGAAACTCTCACAGTGGTCCCAGATCCAAGCACACAGGCTTCTTCTGAAGAAGGTAGGAAGTCTGTGGCCAGACAACCACACCCTAGGACGTTGGGATGAAAAGAATTGCAAAATCTTAGTGATATAGAAGCCTTCTATGCTCACACAATTCCAAGTAGAATGTGGACTCAGGGTCAGCCACTGGGAAGGAACACTCAGCGCCTTCTCTGGGAGAACCAGAGCTGTGATGTTTAATATCCTGTGAGAGGGTGGTGTCTTTAGGAAGGGTGCAGGCCCTCTAGGGCACCAGACTTACCACTCCCCTGGTTATTCATCAGATCATTTTAGTGTCCTAGCCAAAAGGATATTCTAACATTTTGCCAAATTTGTGAAGATTTACCAAGCTCATGATAAACCTTTCCTGATATTTCTTCAAGTAGGCAGTGTTCATTGCATCTTTGGCTTTGCAGTTTCAGAGGAATGTGGTTTTTGAGTCTGTCATCCTTGAGGAACCTAATAAGACTTTTCTTAGTTCCATATACTTCTAGGTCCAGGTAGAAGTACATAGCCAACAAATGCTCCATCATTCTGGCCTACCTCCATCTTAGGCAGGTCCTACACAACTAGGCTTTGATGGGAGGGATCGCTCAGTGTTCTTGCCCCTCTTTCTCATGGAACATATATCTGTGTTGGTCTTTGAGAAGAAGAGTAGCGGATGTCTACTTTGTTGCAATGCAGAATCCTGGGCCAAAGATACCCCCTCCCTCCAAGTGAATAAAATTTTGGCCAGTACCCCTCTCTGAGAGACAATGTGTCTTCGCCTACAAGTCCTAGATGCAGGACCGCTTCCTGCCCCATCTTCAAGAAGCTGAAGGCTTTGGCTCTGGAGCATTAGCAGTCTAGGGAAATGTGTGACGATTTCATATTTGCCCCCACTGACAGTCAATCACCACCTACAGCCTGCACAGCCTGATGCATAGCAGTCTGGTCTCCTGCCTTATTCTCGGAACACCCAGAAGATGTCTATGCTAAAGAGTAGGCATATGAGTGCAGTTTTGACTGATAGGCACTCTGATCTTTCCTTTGGTGCCCATGTTTTAAAGGAAATCTTTCTAAGAGCTCATTAAAGTTCTACAATGCTATGAATCTTTGGGTTTTATTGGTATGTCCATCTACCTGCTAGTACAGAACAGAGCATGGTAGTCTTTCTCAGAGACAATGGTCCTGTGTCAGTCACAGATTTCTTCTCTTGCTTCTGTGTTCTAGAAATTACTCAGCTTGATTTCTCCTCTTTGAATTTCAGCACCAACGGAGCAAAGTCCCGAGGTCCAGGACTGCTACCATGGTGATGGACAGAGTTATCGAGGCTCATTCTCCACCACTGTCACAGGAAGGACATGCCAGTCTTGGTCCTCTATGACACCACACTGGCATCAGAGGACAACAGAATATTATCCAGATGGGTACGTCCTTGAGTTTTCTTCAAAGAGAGACAGCAGCCCCCTTACATTTCTCTTGAAAGGGCCATGCTTCCAACTAACTTCTTAAGACAAATTTATCTCAGATCTGGAATATTGGGTAGAATGTCTCAGGCTTCTTTCTTCAGGCACAGTGTCTGAAAGGAGAGAAAGGTCAGGCTAGCTCTCTTTTCTCATAGTTGACTAAGGCAGGAAGATATTTGAAGGTGGTGAAGTCTCATGAATAGAAAGCTCAGGAGAACATATGGTCATGTGCTTAGAAATAGCACCATTCCACAATGCCCACTAAAGATCAATTCTATAGTTTAACCAGGGATTTCTGTCATTCTAATCTCCAAGCCCTAAAGTGAAGGTTATGTTACCCATGTTCATCTTGGGCAACAAGTAAAGGATATCTATGTCAACATCCAGATCTTCCTATCACTTTCTCTTCTAACCTGTACAAACACACTGGGTTCTGAGAACAAGGTATCTGAAGAGCTATGTGTTGCCAGCACATGAGGAGCAAATGTAGGAAGGCAGCTGAGAGTCAGGAAGTATAAAGATTCTGAAGAGTTACACATGCAGGAAGATGGACAGAAACCCAGTTCTGACCATGTCAACATTTCTGCCATGAAGGATTAACAAATACATGGGAAAAGTGTTTTCATAGGTTGGACAACAGACATGATAGGCCTGAGAGAATTGAGAAAGGGAATCAAAGGAGATCAACCATACCATGTCCCTGGTATCCTTCCTGGAGACCCTTGAAGGGCAAGTAGATGGAGCCCAGCTGACCACAGCAGTCTTGCTTAATTGAGGAGAGAGACTGGAGTTTGTGATGCCTCAGGCATCTGACACATTCTAGGCTGGCTAAGAATGAGAAGGGATTTGTGGAGGAAAGGAGTTCCAAGAATACGCACAGAAGTCTTCTCAAGGCTTTGACTAAATACAAAGCTGTGTATGCACAGGGAGAGTTTTCACAAAGACAGAGCAATAAAGAAAAGCTAATAGGGAAAGAAAAACTGCAAGGGAACAGTGAGCTCAATGGAGATGCCAGAGCTCACATAGCACTGGAAGATGTTTGAGTTCTGACCACTCAGAGGAGAGACACCTCAATGAACATCTTGGGCATTCAGTAGAAGTCAAATAAAGCCATATTTTGGGAGTAAGATCTTCAGATTCCTAGAAACAAGGTGACTCCAGAAACACTCCAGCAACTCTTCTTCCAAGCCAGTCTAAAAGGATCCAAATTATTTCTAAGTAAATTAACCGCTTTCCAGAAGAAAGTAAACTCAACCCTCCTTAGAGGTAATACAACAACCCTATTGTATTAGGAACGAATACAAGTTGCTCAGTTATATGACATCCCCAGTGTGCAACATCCATTTAAAAATTTACTAGACACAAAAGAAGTTTTCACTGTGATCCATAACTGGGAGAAAAATCACTCAACACAAATAGACCCAGAAATATTAGGAAATATGGCATTGGCAAGAATATTTAAAATATACCTCTGAGAACTGTATTTCAGGAAAATGTCAGCAAAAGCTGACCATGAGAGAAACAAATGCATAATATCAGAAAAAAAAGAATTGAAGAGCCAAATGGAAGTTTAAAAACTGAGAAAAGGTATACTGTAATTAGGAATTCACTGGATGGCCTTATCATCACTTTAGACATTATGGTAGGAAAAGTGAACGATAAAATTATTCAAGTAAAGCTAGACAAACCACAAGACAGACACAAATACACATACACACAATGACTGAACCAATTAATCAACGGAGCCTGAAGGACATCTACAAAAACATCCACACATTTAATATATTTGTTAGACTAGTCACAAAAGGAGAGGAAAAAGATGTTGTGACAGAAATTATACTTGAATCCGTGATGGCTGACAAATTTCCAAACATACAGAAAACGAGAAACTCACAGAGTCATGAAGCTCAATGACTCAGGTATAGATTTTTAAAGAGCAAAAATCTGATTTACTGGGGTACATCATAGTTAAATTGTCTGATTTCAAAGCTAAGAAGAAAAAAAAAGGGGGTTCCTGTGAACAAACATATTGACAGTTGATCTAAGACCACAACTTAAATATCTAGGCAAGGAAAAGCAAATAAGACCCAAGGAAAGAGGATGGAAAGAAATAATCCAAACCAATGACATTCAGTGAACAAGAAAATAGACCAACAAGGGAGTAAATCCATGAAACAGAAAGTTGGTTCTTTGAAAAGAACCTATGATTGACCACAGTCTGGCTAAACAGACGACAGACCAAAGAGGGAGCACAACCATCACCATCAGGAGTAACGGGAGAGGAGCCATTGCTATACCATACTCCAGGTCTGAAAGCTGACAAGAAGATATTGAGAAAAACTATATGAGAATAAATTCATGAATGTAGATCATGTGGATGAATTCCTTAGGTAAACAGCAAATCAGCAAACCAGACACTGAATAGATTGTGTACTCCTACAGAAAGACATTCACATAGCCAGACAGAGAAATATTTGTATGTGCATACAACAATGTACAAGGCACACTTCAAAATCTCTCAGTTAATCCAAAGGAATGTGTTTTGCAGAAGGTGGAAGGAGGGTATTCTGATCCTTTCTTGTACACATTGATGCACATTGATCAATGGGTACGTCTTTGAGTACGTCTCTCGGTTTTCTAATGGAGTATAGATGACTTTGGATGTGTTACAATAAGAATAATGATCTGTCTTTGAAATGTTCACAGTTGTTTAGAAGTTGAGGACCATTTGTGATTGTTATGGGACCTTTAGGAAGAATATTTCAGAGTTGCTTTTTAACACTTTGTTACAACAAAATGTAAAGGGTGCCTGGTGCCCTTGTATCTTCCCCCATCTCTGGTGACCTGTATTGTTTTATAATTTGCAGTGGCCTGACCAGGAACTACTGCAGGAATCCAGATGCTGAGATTCGCCCTTGGTGTTATACCATGGATCCCAGTGTCAGGTGGGAGTACTGCAACCTGACACAATGTCCAGTGACAGAATCAAGTGTCCTCGCAACGTCCATGGCTGTTTCTGAACAAGGTAAGAAGTCTCTGGTCAGACAACCATACCCTTGGACATTGGGATGAAAAGAGTTGCAAAATCTTAGTAATACAGAAGCCTTCCATGCTGCACGAGAATTCGAATGTGGACTCAGGGTCAGCCAATGGGAAGGAAGCCTCAGTGCCTTCTCTGGGGGAACCAGAGCTGTGATTTTTGGCACCCCGTGACAGGGTGGTGTCTTTAGGAAGTGTGCAGACCTTCTAGGGCACTGAACTTACCACTACCCTGGTTATTCAACAGATCATTTCAGTGTCCTAGTGAAAATGGATATGCTAACATCCTGCCAAATTTGTGATGATTTACCAAGCTCATCGTGAGCCTTTTCTGGTATTTCTTCAAGTAGGCAGTATTTATTGCAAACTTCAGCTTTGCAGTTTCAGAGGAATATGGTTTTTGAGTCTGTCAACCTTGAGAAACCTAATATGAATATACTTAGTTCCATATCCTCCTGGGTCTAGGTAGCAGCACATAGCCAGCAAATGCTCCATCTCCCTGTCTACCTTCATCTTAGGCAAGTGCTGCACATCTAGGCTTTGATGGAAGGGATCTCTTAGTGTTCTTGCCCCTCCTTCTCATGGAACACGTATCTGTGTTGCTTTTTGTGAAGAAGAGTAGCGGATGTCTACTTCGTTGCAATGCAGGATCCTGGGCCCAAGATTTCCTGCCTTCCCTCCAAGGGAATAAAATTTTGGCCAGTACCCCTCTCTGAGAGACAATGTGTCTTTGCCTGCAAGTCCTAGATGCAGGACTGCTTCCTGCCCCATCTTCCAGCAGCTGAAGGCTTTGGCTTTGGAGGATCAGTGGTCTGGGGAAATGTGTGACAGTTTCATGTCTACCCCCACTGATGATCACCACCTACAGCCTGCACAGCTGGATGCATGGCACTCTGGTCTCCTGCCTTGTTCTCAGGAATACCCCAAACAGATCTTTGCCAAAGAACATGCACGTGAGTACAATTTTGACTGATAGGCACTCTGATCTGTCCTTTGGTTCCCAGGTTTTAAAGAAAATCTTTCTAAAAACTCATTGAAGTTCCAGAATGCTATGGATCTTTGAGTTTTGTTATTGGCACGTCCATCCACCTCCTAATATAGAACAGAGCATGGTCGTCATTTTCAGAGATGACTGTCCTGTTTCTGTCATAGATTTTTTTCTCATGCTTCTGTGTCCTGGAAATTATTCAACTTGATTTATCCTCTTTGAATTTCAGCACCAATGGAGCAAAGCCCCGGGGTCCAGGACTGCTACCATGGTGATGGACAGAGTTATCGAGGTTCATTCTCCACCACTGTCACAGGAAGGACATGTCAGTCTTGGTCCTCTATGACACCACACTGGCATCAGAGGACCATAGAATACTACCCAAATGGGTACGTCTTTGAGTTTTCTCCCAAGAGAAACAGCTGCCCACTTAAATTTCTCCTGGAAGAGACATACTGCCAGCTAACATCTTATGACCACATTTCTCTCAGACCCAGAATGTTGGACAGAATGTCTCAGGCTTCTTGCTTTGGGCACAGGGTCTGAGAGGAGAGAAATGTCAGGCCAGCTGTTTTTTCTCATAGTTGACAGAAGCAGGAGGATACTTGGAGGTGGTGAGGTCTCATGAATAGGAGGCTCAGAAGAGCATATGACCATGTGCTTAGAAATAGCACCATTCTAAAATGCCCACTAAAGACCAGTGCAATAGTTCAACCAGGGAATTCTGTCATTCTAATCTCCAAGCCCTGGAGTGGAGGTTGTGTTTGCCATGTTTGTCTTGGGTAACAAGTGAAGGATATCTATATTGACATTGAGATCTTCCAATCACTTTCTCCTCTAACCTGTACAAACACACTGGGTTGTGAGAACAAGGTGTCTGAAAATCTATGTGTTGCCAGCACATGAGGAGCAAAAGTAGGATGGCAGCTAAGAGTCAGGAAGTGTAGAGATGCTGAAGAGTTACACATTCAGGAAGATGGACAGAAACCCAGGTCTGGCTATGCCAGCCTTTCCTCCATGAAGGACTATCAAATACATGAGAAAACTGTTTTCACAGGTTGGACAACAGATATGGTAGGCTTGAGAGAACTAAGAAAGGGAATCAAAGGAGATCAACCCCATCATTCACTTGTCGTCCTTCCTGGACACAGTGTTGGATTGCAGGACAAGTGGATGGAGCCCAGCTGACCACAGTAGTCTTGCTTAACTGAGGAGAGAGACTGGAGTCTGCGATGCCTCAGGCAGCTGATATGTTCTAGGCTGGCTAAGAATGAGAAGGGGTTTGTGGTGGAAAGGGGCTCTGGGAATACACACAGAAGTCTCTTCAAGTCTTTGGCTAAACACAAAGCTGAGTATGCACAGGGAGAGTTTCCACGAAGAAAGAACAATAAAGAAAAGCTACTTGGGAAAGAACAACTGCAGGGGAGCAGTGAGCTCAATGGAGATGACAGAGCTCACATAGCACTGGAGGATGTTTGAATTCTGACCACTCAGAGGAGAAACACCTCACTACATTTTGGGCTTTCAGTAGAGACCAAAGAAAGCTGTACTTTGGGATTGGGATCATCTTATTCCTAGAATCAAGGTGACTCCAGAAACACTCCAGCAACCCTTCTTCCAAGCCAGTCTAAAAGGATCCAAATGATCTCCAAGTAAATTAACTGCATTCCACAAGACAAAAACTCAACCCCTGCTTAGAGGCAAGGGACAAATACAAGTTGCTCAGTTATATGGCATTCCCATTGCATGACTTCTATTTAAAAATTTAATAGAAACACAAGAAGCTTTCACTGTGATACATAACTGGGAGAAAAATCACTCACCACAAACAAGCCCAGAAATGATAGAATTGATGACATTGGTGAGAACACTTAAAATGCACCTCTGAGAACTGTGTTTCAGGAAAATGTCAGCAAAAGCTGACTATGAGAGAAACAAAAGCAGAATAGCAGGAGAAAAGAAAAGAATTGAAAAGCCAAATGAAAATTAAAGAACTGAGAAAAGGTACACGTCTAATGAAGAACTCACTGGATGACCTTATCGTCACTTTAGATATTATGGTAGGAAAGGTGACCTAGAAAATAATTCAATAGGAGCTACACAGACCACAGGACAGACAGCCAAACCAACAGACAGGCACACAAACACACACAAAGACTGAACCCATTAATCAACAGAGCCTCAAGGGCATCTAGGAAAAATCCACACATTTAATATATGTTTTAGGCAAGTCACAGAAGAAGAAAAATATATTGTGACAGAAATTATACTTGAAGTGATGATAGCTCACAACATGCCAAATATCCAGAAAACAAGAAACTCATAGTCAAGAAGCTAAATGACTCAGGTATAGAATTTTAAAGAGCAAAACTCTATGATTTACTGGGATACATCATAGTTAAATTGCCGCAATTCAAAGCTAAGAAGAAAAAAGCGGGGTTCCTATGAACAAAAGCTTTGACAGCTGTTGATCTAAGACCACAGCTTAATAAGACCCAGCTTGCATATCTAAGCAAGGAAAAGCAAATAAGACACAAGGAAAGTGGATGGAAGGAAATAGTCCAAACCAATGACATTCAGTGGACAAGAAAATAGACCAACAAAGGAGTAAATCCATGAAACAGAAAGTTAGGTTCTTTGAAAAGATCCATATGATTGACCAAAGTCTGGCTAAACAGATGACAGACCAAGGAGGGAGCATATCCATCACCATCAGGAGTAACAGGAGAGAGGCACCATTGCTTAGCATCCTCTAGGTCTGAAAGCTGAGAAGTAGATATTGAGATCAACTGTATATAAATAAATTCATGAATGTAAATCATGTGGATGGATTCCTTAGGTAAACAACAAATCAGCAAATCAAACACTGAATAGATCATGCAGTTTTCTAGAGAGATATACAGAGAGCCTGACAGAGAAACGTTTGTATGTGCATAAAACAATCTACAAGACACACTTCAAAATCCCTCTCGGTTAATCCAGAGGAATGTATTTGGCAGAAGGTGGAAGGAGTGTATTCTGATCCTTTCTTGTACACATTGATGTTTTCTCTCAGTTTTCTTATAAAGCATAGATTACTTTGAATGTGTTACAATAAGAATAATAATCTGTCTTTGAAATGTTCACAGTTGTTTAGAAGTTGAGGACCATTTGTTTTGGGACTTTTAGTGAGAATATTTCAAATTCGCTTAACACTTTGTTACAACAAAACATAAAGGGTGCCAGGTAGTGTTGTTTCTTCTCTAATCTCTGGTGACCTGTATTGTTTTGGAATTTGCAGTGGCCTGACCAAGAACTACTGCAGGAATCCAGATGCTGAGATTCGCCCTTGGTGTTATACCATGGATCCCAGAGTCAGATGGGAGTACTGCAACCTGACACAATGTGTGGTGATGGAATCAAGTGTCCTTGCAACTCCCATGGTGGTCCCAGTTCCAAGCAGAGAGGTTCCTTCTGAAGAAGGTAAGAAGTCTGCGGTCAGACAACCATACCTTCGGACATTGGGATAAAAAGAGTTGCAAAATCTTTGTGATGCAGAAGCCTTCCATGCTGCACAGGAAGTCAAAGGTGAAGTCATGGGCAGCCAATGGGTAGGAAGCTTCAGTGCCTCCTCTGGGGGAACCAGAGTTGTGATGTTGAGTGCCATGTGAGGGATGGTGTCTTTAAAAGGGGCATAGACCCTCTAGGGCACTGGACTTACCACTCCCCTGTTATCAAACGAATCATATTACTGTCCCAGCCAAGATGGATATTCTAACATCCTGCCAAATTTGTGATGATTTACCAAGCTCCTAAACCTGTCCAGCCCTTTCTTCAAGTAGGCAGTGTTTATTGCAGTCTTCAGCTTTACCATTTTGGAGGAATGCCATTTTTGAGGCTGTTGTTCTTGAGAAACTTAACATGACTTCATTAGATCCGTATTGTCCTGAGTCTTTGAAGCAATACATAGCCACTGAATTCTTGATCTCCTAAGCCTACCTTCATCTTGGACAGGCCGTGCACACCTAGGATTTGAGGGAAGGGATTTTTCAGTGTTCTCGTCCCTCCTCCTCATGGAACATGTATCTCCATTGTTTTTTGATAAGAAGAGTAGTGGATGTCAGCTTTGTTGTCATGAGGGATCCTGGGCCCAAGATTCTCTGTCTCCCCTCCTAGGCTATAAAATTTTGGCCTGTACTACTCCTCCCTGAGAGGTAATGTGTCCTAGATGCAAGATCTTTTTCTGCCCCATATCCCAGAATCTGAAGGCTTTTGCTTTGGAGGAGCAGTGGTCTAGGAAAATGTGCAAGGGTTTCATGTATACCCCCCACTGACAGTCAATCACCACCTACAGCCTGCACAGCCTGATGCATGGCACCCTGATTTCCTGCCTTGTTCTCATGAACACCCAGAAGAGGTGTAAGCAAAAGACCATCACATGAGTGTAATTTTGAAGTATAGGCACTCTGATCTGTTTTATGTTTGTTCCTTTTTCAGTTTTCCAGGGTTGAATTGAAATATTTATGACTACTTATTAAATTTATAGAATCCTACGGGTCGGCCAGGCATGGTGGCTCAAGCCTGTAATCCCAGCACTTTGGGAGGCTGAGACGGGCAGATCATGAGGTCAGGAGATCGAGACCATCCTGGCTAACACGGTGAAACCCCGCCCCTACTAAAAAATACAAAAAAGCTAGCCGGGCAAGGTGGCAGTTGCCTGTAGTCCCAGCTACTCAGGAGGCTGAGGCAGGAGAATGGCATAAACCCGGGAGGCAGAGCTTGCAGTGAGCCGAGATCCGGCCACTGCACTCCAGCCTGGGTGACAGAGCGAGACTCCATCTCAAAAAATAAAAATAAAAAAAAAAGAATCCTATGAGTCTATTTGTATTCTTTATTCTACATTTCAATTTGCATGCTATTATAGAAGAGTGTAAATTGTTAATCCTCAGATTATTCCACTTTATGTGCCATAATTTTTTTTCACATGTTTCTCTTTTCTAGGCAATGCTGAGCTTGATTTTCTCTTTTAATTTCAGCACCAACTGAAAACAGCCCTGGGGTCCAGGACTGCTACCAAGGTGATGGACAGAGTTATCGAGGCACATTCTCCACCACTATCACAGGAAGAACATGTCAGTCTTGGTTGTCTATGACACCACATCGGCATCGGAGGATCCCATTACGCTATCCAAATGCGTATGTCTATCATGTTAGCCATAAAAGGAACAATAGTCAACTAAAATTTCTCTTAGCTGGCCCATGCTACAAACTCACTTCCTAGGTCCCAATTTCTCATAGACTCAGAGTTTGTAGCAAAATGTCTCAGGAACCTTCCTTTTGAGCAAAGAGTCTGAATGAAGAGAAATTTTAGGATTGCTATACTTCATAACAGTTTGATGGAAGCAGCAGGATATATGGAAGTGGTGAAGTCTCATTAATGTAAAGCTAAGGAGATCAAATGACCAAATGCTTAGACACAGTATCATTCCACAATGCCCACTAAATATCCATGCAGTCTTTCAACCATGCAATTCTATCATTCTATCCTCCATTCCCTGAAGTGAAGTTTGTGTTTGCCATTTTTGACATGGATCAGAAGTAACAAATTCAGGCTGGGTGCAATGGTTCAGGCCTGTAATCCCAGCACTTTGGGAGGCCAAGGCAGGCAGATCACCAGAGGTCAAGAGTTCGAGACCAGCCTGGCCAACATGGCAAAACCCCATCTCTACCAAAAGTACAAAAATTAGCCGGTCATGGTGGTGGGTACCTACAATTCCAGCTACTTGGGAGGCTGAGGCAGGAGAATCACTTGAGCCTGGGATTCAGAGTTTGCTGTGAGCCGAGAGCATGCCACTGCACTCCAGCCTGGGTGACAGAGCAAGACTCAATCTTAAAAAAAAAAAAAAAAGAAGAAGAAGAAGAAGAAGTAATTAGTGCATATATTTATGTATGAGTACTAACCTGTATGAATACACTGGGTTCTAAGCACCAGTTTTCTGAAGGGATATGGGTTGTCAGGAAGAGTAAAAGCAGGAATGCAGATGAAAGTCAGGAAGTAAACAGTTGCGGTGATTAAAATGGGCAGATACATGGACAAAAAATGCATGTCTGACAAGAACTGGCCTCTTGCCATAAGTGAGTATGAACAATATTGAAAAACTGTTTGCACATGTTGGACAGCAGACAGTACAACCTGAGATAATTTAGAAAGGGAAACAAATAAGATCAACCCCATAATCACTCTTCCTACACTTAAGGGCAAAGAGTTTTAACCAAAGCATTCCACAGCAGTCTTGCTAAACTGGGAAGAGAGACTGGAGTTTTGGTAACTAATAAAACTGAGATTTTCTAGGTTAGGTAATAATGAGAAAGTATTTGTGGAGAAAAGGAGCTCCAGGAATACACACAGAAGTCTCCTCAAGTCTCTGGCTAAATAGAAAGCTGTGTATGCACAGAAAGGTGTTCCAGAGAGAAAGGAGAATAAAGAGCAGCTACTGGGGAAAGAACAACTGCAGAGGAACAGTGAGCTCAATGAAGATGCCAGAGCTCACATAGCACTGGGAGGTATTTGAGCTCTGACCAGCCTGAGGAGAGACACCTCATTGAACATCTTGGGCATTCAGCAGAGACCCCAAAAAAGCCATACTTCAGGAGTAGAATTAATGCATTCCTAGAATAAAGTCTACTCCAGAAACACCCTAGAAAAGCTTAGAAACCAAGTCTAAAAAGATCCAGGTGATCTCCAAGTAAATTAATTTCCTGTCAGAAGAAAACATAACCTCTTCAGAGGTAAACAACATTAAATCTCTCAATTATATGGTATCCACAATGTGTCACATACATTTAAAAATTTGCTGAACATACAAAAAGCATTTAGTGTTGTCCATAACCAGGAGAAAAATCAGTCGATACAAATAGACCCCGAAATGATAAAAATAACAGAATTGGCAAGGAGATTTAAAATGTATGTATCATAATTGTGTTCAAGGATTTAAAGAAAGCAGGAACAAGAAATAAATAAATGAATAATATCAACAGAAAGAAAAATTGTAAAAGGACCAAATGGAAGTCAAGAACTAAAAAAAGAGACGTCTCTTTAATGAGAAAATCACTAGATGGCCTTATAATCATACTAGATAGTACAGATGATAAAGCTAACTAGAAAATATTAGGGTGGTACAAACCACAGCACACTCATACAAAGCCTGAGAAGATAAATAAGCAGAGCCTCAAGGACATTTATGAAAATATCAAAATATTTAATATATGTTTAAAGCAAGTCACAGAGGAGGGGAAAGAGATGTTGGAACAAAAAAAAAATACTTGAAGCAGTGATGGCTGATGACTTTCTAAATACGGAAAATATGATAAACTCACATAGTCAAGAAGCTCAATGGATCAGATATAGGATTTTAAAAAGTAAAACTGTATGATTTAGTTGGACACATCATACTTAAATTGTCCATAATCAAAGATAGAAAGTAAAATCTTATTTGAAGCCTGAGGAAAAAAGCATACCTTTACATAGAGTAACAGTGACACAAATGACTGATGCCTTCTCATCAGAAACAACACAAATCAGAAGCAATAGAATAACAGCTTTAGAGTGGTGAGAAGAAAAAAAGACCAAATCAGAAACAACAAACTGTCACATTTAGCGTAGTAAGAAGGAAAACAAGATCATATCAGAAACAACAAAATAACACCTGTAGAGTGGTAAGAAGAAGAAAAGATCAGGTCAGAAAAAATGAAATAACACTCTAAGAAGAAAAATAAAGATCAAGTCAGAAACAATGGAATAACACCTTTAGAGTGATAAGAAGGAAAAAAAAAACAGCAAACTTAAACGCTGTGCACAGCAAACAATCATTGAAAATGAATGTTATGTAAGTACATATTCTGTCATCCTAAAAACAAAGAACAAATAAAAGAATGTTTCATCAGCAGGATTGTGTAATAAAAGATGTGAAAGAATGCTATGTAAGTAGAAGAAAAATAATAAGAGGATTCTGAGAGGTTGGAGCAACATTCTTGGGTGGCATAAGGGGGAATGCATTCTCCAAGATTCCCCCAGTCTAGGGTCTTCACTTGTTGTGCCTCTTACTGCATTGTTTTCTGACTCCTCCATAGCCACTTGGCCCCTTCAGATCCCATAGTTTACCTAGCCGTCTCCCTTTATGCCTTGGGTCCCGCTGTTCTTTCAACTCATCACCCATTCCTTCAGTCCCAGAGTGGCTGCAGCCAGCAGAGGACGGACTGAGAGCAGGAGAGGAGGTCCTTCCCATGAACCAATCCTAGAGAACCAACATCCTGCCTGGGAGCTAGTTTTCCAGGGAAGCTTTTATAAGTCTTGTAGAGCCAAACCTCCTTGCTCTACCAGATACAGTATTTATAGTAATACTATTTTCATGATTATTTTATATTGCAAATGTAGAGCATTTATGCTACACTATGAGTAAATAGAGTAAGGGGGCTAGCATGGGAATTATGTAATCTTGGATGTCCTTTCTTCCTTGGGGAAATGTATTTGAGTTCCAACTTACCCATTACTATATAGTCCTATAGAGAGAGATACAAAGAGCTAGACAGACAGAGATACCTTTGTATGTGCATTTAAAAAATCTGAGATATATACTTCCAAATCTATGTCATTTATTCTGGAGGAAAGTATTTGGCAGAAGGTGAAAGGAGGATATTCTGATGCTTTCTTGTACAGACATGTATTATCTCAGTTTTTATAGAGAGCATATACTACTTTTGATGTTTTAAAATAAAAATTATAATCTGTGATGTGTCCACACTTGTTTATAAGTTGAAGTTGAAGACCATTTGTGCTTATGGCAATATTATTGTATGTATAATGGGAATATTTCAAAGGTACTTGCTAACACTTTGTTACAGCAAAACGTAGAGGGCGCTAAGTGCTCTTGAATCTTCTCCCATCTCTGGTAACCTGTATTGTTTTGAAATTTGCAGTGGCCTGACCAGGAACTATTGCAGAAATCCAGATGCTGAGATTCGCCCTTGGTGTTACACCATGGATCCCAGTGTCAGGTGGGAGTACTGCAACCTTACACAATGTCCAGTGACAGAATCAAGTGTCCTCACAACTCCCACGGTGGTCCCGGTTCCAAGCACAGAGGCTCCTTCTGAACAAGGTAAGACGTTTGTGATTAGACATCTATACACTGGGATAAAAAGCCATGGAAAATCTTACTGATGCAGACGCCTTCAGTGGTACACTGGAGGGTTGGTTGAGGGTCTGCTATGTGGAAGAAAGTGTCAGCGCCCTCTCTGGGGGATCCAGAGCTGTGATTTTTGGCACCCCATGAGGAGGCAGTGTCTTTAGGAAGGGCACAGTGTCTTTAGGAAGCGCACAGACCCTCCAGGGCACTGTACTTACTACTCCCCTGGTTATTAAGTGGGTCATTTCAGTGTCCTAGCCAAAATGGTTATTCTAACAACCTGCCAAATATGTGAAGATTTCCAAGCCAATAAGCCTTTCCGGTGATTTAAAATAGACCTTTTTCATTGCAATCCACAGTTCGCAGTCTCTTAAGAATGTTGCCTTTGAGTATGATATCCTATAGAAACCTAAGGAGACTGCATTATTTTTAATTGTCCTGGGGCTACACAGCAGGAGGTAACCAATGAATGGTCTCTCTCCCTGGCCTACCTCAGTCTTTCACAGGCTCTGTTCACATGGCTTTGAAGTTAGAGATTTCTAGGTGTTCTTGCCTCTTCTTCTCATGAAACTTGCGTCGGCAGTGAGTCTACAGAAGAAGAGGAAGAGAATTCTGCTTTGTTGCAATTCAGGATTCTGGGCACCAGAAGACTCCCTATCTCTCCTCCAAGGGAATAAGTTGTTTGTCTCTAACCCTCCTTGAGAAACAATGAGTCTTTGCCTGCACTCCTAAATGCAGGATGATTTCCTGCCCAAATATTCAGAAGGTTAAGGCTTTTGCTTTGGTATGAGCAATGGTCTAGGGAAATGTGGAAGGGTCTCATGCCTGCTCCTGACTGACCACCAGTTACCTCCTACAGCCTACACCAAGGAATGCATTGCATTCTGGTCTTCTGCCCTGTGGTTCTCATGAACACTCAGTAGAGATTCATAGGATGGAGCTGCACATGAATGTAATTTCCAGTGTCCAGCATTCTGCTCTGTTCTTTATCTTTAGATTTAAAAATAATGTTTCTTTGAACTTATTAAAATTCTAGAATACTATGACTCTATTGAGTCTTTTCACATCCTTTTGCTACTAGTAGAAAAAAGAATAGTAATAATTTTCAGAGGCTACTGTCCAGTTTGTGACATAAATTTTCTCCCATGTTTCTCTGCTCATGCAATTACTATGATGTCTTTTATTTTAATTTCAGCACCACCTGAGAAAAGCCCTGTGGTCCAGGATTGCTACCATGGTGATGGACAGAGTTATCGAGGCACATCCTCCACCACTGTCACAGGAAGGAACTGTCAATCTTGGTCATCTATGATACCACACTGGCATCAGAGGACCCCAGAAAACTACCCAAATGCGTATGTATTTGATTAAAACCATAAGAGGAGCAACAGCCAACTCAATTATTGGTTAGAAGAGCCATGCTTTAGGTTCACTTCCTAGGGACAAATTTCTCTTAGATTCACATTTTGGCAAAATGTCTCAGGACCTTTGCTTTTGAGCAAAGAGCCTAAGAGAAGAGAAATTTTAGGCCTGGTATATTTCCTAATAGTTTTATGGAAGGAGCAGAATATACGGAGGTGGTGAAGTCACATTCATGTAAAGCTCAGAAGATCAAATGACCACATGCTTAAATACAGTACCATTCTGCAATGCCCACTAAAAATCAATGTCATCTTTCACCCATGCAATTTTGTCATTCTAAACTTCAATTCCCGAAGGTTTGTTTGCCATTTTTGTCACGGGTAATAAGTAAAAAAAAAATTAAGACATATAGATATACACACACACACACCTGAATATTTATATATATGTCTGAATATTTATATACTTATGTACAAATTTTATATTTAAATTTTTGTATAAATTTATATATTTTAAATATTTTATTAAAAATTATATTGTTTCACTAAGTATGTCTATTTTTATATATTTTAACATAACATTTTAAATATTTATATGTAAATATTCAAGTATGTAACTGAATATTCATTTACACATAAACATATATATGTGTGTGTGTATATATACCCATATATATATGCACACATACATACCTGTATAAACACACTGGGTCTGAAGCACCAGTGGTCTGAAAGGACATGTGTTACCAGGACATGAAGAGCAAAAGCAGGAAGGCAGATGAGAGTCAGAAAGTACATAAAGGCTGAAAAGTAAAAGGGACAGGTATGTGGACAAAAAGCAGGTGTAAGCATAACAGTCTTTTGGAAGCAAATGACTATAAAATATATGAAAATACTGTTTTCACATGTTGCACAACAGACAGTAGTGTATTGAGATAATTTAGAACAGGAAACAAATGTGATCAACTCCATAAGTATTCTGTATTTCATCATGGATTGAAGGGCAAAGAGATGGAGCCCAAGCAGACCACAGCAGTCTTGATGAACTGAGAGACACTAGAATTTGGAATTACAAAGGCAGCTGGGATTTTCTACGCTTGGTAATAATAAGAAAGAATTTGTGGAGATAAAGAGCTACAGTCATGCACATAGAAGTCGCCTCAGTGTAATATAAACCTGCGTATGCACAGGGAATGATTCCACAATGAAAGCAGGACAAAGAACAGCTACTGGGGAAAGAACAACTACAAGGGAACAGTGAGTTCAATGGAGATTGCAGAGCTCACAAAGCACTGGGAGATATTTGAGTTCTTACCAGCTAGAGAAGAGACCTCATTGCAAATCTTGGGCATTCAGTAGAGACCCCAGAAAAGCCATTCTTTGGAAACAGAGTTGATGTATTTTAAGAGCAAAGTCTACTCCACAAAAATCCTAGCAAGATTGAAAAGCAAGTCAGAAACACCAAAATCATCTAAACATCAATTAGTTGCCCATCAGAAGAAAACTTAACCTCTTCATAGGTAAACAACAAAACCAAATTTCTCAGTTGTCTGGTATCCACAATATGTGACATAAATTTAAAAATTTACTAGACATGCAAAAAGCATTTAGTGTGATCCATAGCCAGGAGAAAAATCACTCAATACAAATAGACCCAGAAATGACAGAAATGATAGAATTAGCAAGAACATTTAAAATATACATATGATCATTTGTTCTTGTGATCAAATATCACAAGAGAGGAAAGAGATACTGGAAGAGAAAAAATGCCTGAAGCAATGACGACTGAAAACTTTCCAAATATGAAGAAAGTAAGAAGCTCACAGATTCAAGAAAATTAATCAATCAGAAATATGATTTTGAAAAGTAAAAATGTATGATTTACTTGGGCAAATCTTGGTTAAATTGTCTAAAATCAAAGATAGCAAGGAAAATTTTATAAGCCAGAGGAAAAAACATTGTTTATGTAGAGGAACAGTTACACAAATGACTGATGTCTTCTCATCAGAAACAATTAAAGTCAGAAACAATGAAGTAACATCTTTAAAGTAATAGAAAGAAGAAAAACCAGAGAGGTGAGGGATCATGGCAGACAGAAGGCAGGACTAGATTGCAGCTCTGGACAGAGCAGCATGTGGAGGCTTGTATTGTGGATTTTAGCCTGATATTGACTGTAAGAACAGACCAGCAATCCTGAGAGGACCCACAGACCCTGTGAAGGAAACAGACTGCTCCTGCAGGAGCCAGGAGACACCCCAAATACTGTGAGTGCCCCAACTGTAGAAATGGCAAAGGGGGGCCTTACTCCCTCAAACACACCCTCCAATTGGAGAAGCTGAAAGTCTGTTTGTGGGAGAAGTTCCCAACTTTACCTGGAGTTCAGTAAAATTAGAGAGCTGAGCCAAGTGAAATACAGGGGTAGAGGAAGGAGCAGAGAAGACCTGGGAGCTTGCTGGATCCCCAAGCAGCCCATTCCTGCCTGGCACCACAGGGATCCATCAGGAGGGTGGCCAGAGGAACAGAGGGTAAAACTCCACAGGGAGGACTGCTCTGTCTGAACTTTGTAACAATTCGAACAGGGGGAGAAGCCTACTGGCCAGAACTTGGGGGAGGGCATGAATCTGGCTTGCAGACTTCACAGGTGGGAGGACTAAAGCCCTTTTCTTTCATAGCTGGGAGGTAGAAAACCTCAGGCAAGTTTTCAAGCCTGACTTTCCCTCCGCCTGGAAACAGACTTGGGGCTGTTGGGGGGTGGGGGGCATGGTGGGAGTAAGACCAGCCCTTTGGTTTGCATGGGTACTGGGTGAGGCCTGTGACAGACAGCTTTCCTCCACTTCCCTGACAACCCATATGACTCAGCAGAGGCAGCCATAATCTTCCTAGGTGCACAACTCCAGTGACCTAGGAACCTCACCCCCATCCCCAAGAGAAGCTTCAGTAAGACACACCCAAGGAAAGTGCTGAGCTCAGACATACCTAGTCCCACCCCCAACTGATGGCCCTTCCCTACCCACCCTGGTAGCAGAAGACAAAGAGCATATAATCTTTGGAGTTCTGGGGCCCACCCACCTCTAGTCCCTCTCCACACTACTACAGCTGATGCAGGAGGCCAACCAGCACAAAAATATGGCTTTGAACCACCAAAGCTAGGAACCCCTATGGAGTCCATTGCACCCTCCACCACCTCCACCAGAACAGGTACTGGTATCCACAGCTGAGAGACCCATAGATGGTTCACATCACAGGACTCTGTGCAGATAACCCCCAGTACCAGCCCAGAGCTGGGTAGACTCACTAGGTGGCAAGACCCAGAAGAGAGGCAACAATCACTGCAGTTCAGCTCACAGGAAGCCACATCCACAGGAAAAGGGGCAGAGTACTACATCAAGGGAACATCCTGTGGGACAAAAACATCTGAACAACAGCCTTCAGTCCTAGACCTTCCTTCTGACCAGTCTACCCAAATGAGAAGGAACCAGAAAACCAACCCTGGTAATATGACAAAACAAGGCTCATCACACCCCTAGAAATCACACTAGTTCACCAGCAATTAATCCAAACCAAGAAGAAATCCCTGATTTACCTGAAAAATAATTCAGGAGATTAGTTATTAAGCTAATCAGGGAGGGAGCAGAGAAAGGCAAAGTCCAATGCAAGGAAATTAAAAAAAAAAATGATGCAAGAAGTAAAGGGTGAAATATTCAACAAAATAGATAGCTTAATTTAAAAAACAATAAAAAATTTAGGACACTTTGGACATACTTCTGGAAATGCATAATGCTCTGGAAAGTCTCAGCAATAGAATTGAACAAGTAGAAAAGATAAATTCAGAGCTCAAAGACAAAGTCTTCAAATTAACCCAATCCAACAAAGACAAAGAAAAAAGGATAGGAAAATATGAACAAAGCCTCCAAGACATCTGGGATTATGTTAAATGACCAAATATAAGAATAATCATGGCTCCCAAGGAAGAAGACGATACTAAAAACTTGGAAAACGTATTTGGGGATATAATAGGAAGACTTACCTGGCCTTGCTGGACACCTAGACATGCAAATACAAGAAACACAAAGAACATGTAAATACAAGCACATGTAAATACAAAGAACACCTGGGAAATTCATCACAAGAAGATCTTCGCCTAGGCACATTCTCATCAGGTTATGCAAAGTTAAGACGAAGGCAAGAATCTTAAGAGCTGTAAGACAGAAGCACCAGGTAACCTATAAAGGAAGCCCTATCAGATTAACAACAAATTTCTCAGCAGAAACCCTACAAGCTATAACGGATTGGGGCCCTATCATCAGCCTCCTCAAACAAAACAATTATCAGCCAAGAATTTTGTATCCAGCAAAAGTAAGCATCATATATGAAGGAAAGTTACAGTCATTTTGGACAAACAAGTGCTAAGAAAATTCACCATTACCAAGTCACCACTAGAAGAACTGCTAAAAGGAGCTCGAAATCTTGAAGCAAATCCTAGAAACACATAAAAATGGAACCTCTTTAAAGCATAAATCACACAAGACCTATACAACAAAAGTACAAGTTAAAAAGCAAAAACAAAAAACAAAACCGAAGTATGGAGGCAACAAAGAATATGATGAATGCAATGGTACCTCACATTTCAATACTAAAATTGAATCTAAATGGCCTAAATGCTCCACTTAAAAATTCAGAAAGAGTCAATGGCTGGCAAGATGGCTGAATAGGAACAGCTCCGGTCTGTAGCTCCCTGTGAGATCAACACAGAGGGTGAGTGATTTCTGCATTTCCAACCAAGGTACCCGGCTCATCTCATTGGGACTGGTTAGACAGTGGGTGCAGCCCACAGAGGGTGAGCTGAAGCAGGGTGGGGCCTCACCTCACCTGGGAAGTGGAAGGGGTCGGGGAACTCCCTTCCCTAGCCAAGGGAAGCTGTGAGGGACTGTGCCGTGAGGACCAGTGCATTCCAGCACAAATACTATGCTTTTCCCATGGTCTTCACAACCCGTAGACCAGGAGATTCCCTGGGGTGCCTACACCACTAGGACCCTGGATTTCAAGCCCAAAACTGGGCTGGCGTTTGGGCAGACACTGAGCTAGCTTCAGGAGATTTTTTTCATGCCCCAGTGGTCCCTGGAATGCCAGCAAGACAGAACCATTCACTCCCCTGAAAAAACGGCTGAAGCCAGGGAGATAAGTGGTCTTGCTCAGTGGATCCCACCCCCATGAAGCCCAGCAAGCTAAGCTCCACTGGCTTGAAATTCTTGCTGCCAGCACAGCAGTCTGAAATTGACCTGGGACACTCAAGCTTGGTGGGAGGAGGGGTGTCCACAATTACCGGGGTTTGAGTAGGAGGTTTTCCCTTCACAGTGTAAGCAAAGCCACTAGGAAGTTTGAACTGGGCAGAGTGCACTGCAGCTTGGCAAAGCCACTGTAGCAAGACTGCCTCTCTAGATTCCTCCTCTCTGGGCAGGGCATCTCTGAAGGAAAGGCAGCAGCCCCAATCAGAAGTTTATAGACAAAGCTCCCATCTCCCTGGGACAGCAACTAGAGGAAGGGTTGGCTGTGGGTGCAGCTTCAGCAGACTTAAAGTTTCCTGCCTGCCAGCTCTGAAAAGAGCAGTTGATCTCCCAGCACAGCATTAGAGCTCTGATAAGGGACAGGCTACCTCCTCAAGTGGGTCCCAGCTTCAGAAGGTAATAGCAAGCTCCTCTAAGCTAAAGGAGCATGTTCTAACACAATGCAAGGAAGCTAAGAACCTTGAAGAAAGGTTAGAAGGATTGCCAACTAGAGTAAGCAATTTAGAGAAGAACATAAATGACCTTTTGGAGCTGAAAAACACAGCACAAAAACTTCATGACACATACACAAGTATCAATAGCAAAATCAATCGAGTGGAAGAAAGGATATCAGAGATTGAAGATCAAGTTAATGAAGTAAAGCGTGAAGACAAGATTAGAGAATAAAGAATGAGAAGGAATGAACAAATCCTCCAAGAAATACGGGACTATGTGAAAAGACTGAACCTATGTTTGATTGCAGTACCTGAAAGTGACGAGGAGAATGGAACCAAGTTGGAAAACACTCTTCAGGATATTATCCAGGAGAACTTCCCCAACCTAGCAAGACAGGACAACATTCAAATTCAGGAAATACAGAAAACGCCACAAAGATACTCCTCGAGAAGAGCAACCTCAAGACACACAATCATCAGATTCACCAAGGTTGAAATGAAGGAAAAAGATGTTAAGGGCAGCCAGAGAGAAAGTCTGGGTTACCCACAAAGGGAACCCAATAAGACTAACAGTGGATCTTCCTGCAGAAACCCTACAAGCCAGAAGAGAGTGGGGGGGCAATATTCAACATCCTTTTTTTGTTATTATTATACTTGTAGTTCTAGGGTACATGTGCACAAGATGTAGGTTTGTTACAAATGTATACGTGTGCCATGTTGGTGTGCTGCAATCATTAACTCGTCATTTACATTAGTTATATCTCCTAATGCTATCCCTCCCCCCTCCTCCCACCCCATGACAGGCCCCAGTGTGTGATATTCCCCACTCTGTGTTCAAGTGTTCTCATTGTTCGATTCCCACCTATGAGTGAGAACATGCAGTGTTTGGTTTTCTGTCCTTGCGATAGTTTGCTCAGAATGATGGTTTCCAGCTTCATACATGTCCCTACAAAGGACATGAACTCATCCTATTTTATGGCTGTATAGTATTCCATGGTGTATATGTGCCACATTTTCTTAATCCAGTCTACAATTGATGGACATTTCGGTTGATTCCAAGTCTTTGCTATTGTGAATAGTGCCGCAATAAACATTCATGTGCATGTGCCTTTATAGCAGCATGATTTATAATCCATTGGGTATATACCCAGTAATGGGATGGCTGGGTCAAGTGGTATTTCTAGTTCTAGATCCTTGAGGAATTGCCACACTGTCTTCCACAATGGTTGAACTGGTTTACAGTCCCACCAACAGTGTGAAAGTGTTCCTATTTCTCCACATCCTCTCCAGCACCTGTTGTTTCCTGACTTTTTAATGATCGCCATTCTAACTGGTGTGAGTTGGTATCTCATTGTGGTTTTGATTTCCATTTCTCTGATGGCCAGTGATGATGAGCATTTTTTCATGTGTCTGTTGGCTGCATAAATGTCTTCTTTTGAGAAGTGTCTGTTCATATCCTTTGCCCACTTTTTGATGGGGTTGTTTGATTTTTTTCTTGTAAATTTGTTTATGCTTTTTGTAGATTCTGGATATTAGCCCTTTGTCAGATGGGTAGGTTGTAAAATTTTTCTCCCATTCTGCAGGTTACTTGTTTACTCTGATGGTAGTTTCTTTTGCTGTGCAGAAGCTCTTCAGTTTAATTAGATCCCTTTTGCCAATTGCTTTTGGTGTTTTAGACGTGAAGTCCTTGCCCATGCCTATGTCCTGAATGGTATTGCCTAGGTTTTCTTCTAGGGTTTTTATGGTTTTCGGTCTAACATTTAAGACTTTAATCCATCTTGAATTAATTTTTGTATGAGTTGTAAGGAAGGAATACAGTTTCAGCTTTCTACATATGGCTAGCCAGTTTTCCCAGCACCATTTATTAAATAGGGAATCCTTTCCCCATTTCTTGTTTTTGTCAGGTTTGTCAAAGATCAGATAGTTGCAGATGTGTGGTATTATTTCTGAGGGTTCTGTTCTGTTCCATTGGTCTATATCTCTGTTTTGGTACCAGTACCAAGCTGTTTGGGTTAATGTAGTCTCGTAGTATAGTTTGAAGTCGGGTAGTATGATACCTCCAGCTTTGTTCTTTTGGCTTAGGATTGTCTTGGCAATGTGGACTCTTTTTTGGTTCCATATGAACTTTAAAGTAGTTTTTTCCAATTCTGTGAAGAAAGTCATTGGTAGCTTGATGGGGATGGCATTGAATCCATAAATTACCTTAGGCAATATGGCCATTTTCATGACACTGTTTCTTCCTATCCATGAGCATGGAATGTTCTTCCATTTGTTTGTGTCCTCTTTTATTTCGTTGAGCAGTGGTTTGTAGTTCTCCTTGAAGAGGACCTTCACATCCCTTTAAGTTGGATTCCTAGGTATTTTATTCTCTTTGAAGCAATTGTGAATGGGAGTATAGATTCTGGATATTAGCCCTTTGTCAGATGGGTACATTGTAAAAATTTTCTTCCATTCTGTAGGTTGCCTGTTCACTCTGATGGTAGTTTCTTTTGCTGTGCAGAAGCTCTTTAGTTTAATTAGATCCCATTTGTCAACTTTGGCTTTTGTTGCCATTGCTTTTGGTGTTTTAGTCATGATTTGACTGTTTATCTGTTATTGGTGTATAGGAATGCTTGTGATTTTTGCACATTGATTTTGTATCCTGAGACTTTGCTGAAGTTGCTTCTCAGCTTAAGATTTTGGGCTGAGACAATGGGGTTTTCTAAATATACAGTCATGTCATCTGCAGAGACAATTTGACTTCCTCTTTTCCTAATTGAATACCTTTTATTTCTTTCTCCTGCCTGATTGCCCTGGCCAGAACTTTCAATACTATGTTGAATAGGAGTGGTGAGAGAAGGCATCCCTGTCTCATGCCAGTTTTCAAAGGGAATGCTTCCAGTTTTTGCACATTCAATATGATATTGGCGGTGGGTTTGTCATAAATAGCTCTTATTATTTTGAGATATGTCCCATCAATACCTAGTTTATTGAGAGTTTTTAGCAAGGAAGGCTGTTGAATTTTGTTGAAGGCCTTTGCTACATCTATTGAGATAATCATGTGGTTTTTGTCTTTGGTTCTGTTTATATGATAAATTACATTTATTGATTTGCCTATGTTGAACCAGCGTTGCATCCCAGGGATGAAGCCAATTTGAACATGGAGGGTAAGCTTCTTGATGTGTTGCTGGATTTGGTTTGCCAGTATTTTATTGAGAATTTTCGTATCGATGTTCATCAGGGATATTGGTCTAAAATTCTCTTATTTTGTTGGGTATCTGCCAGGCTTTGGTATCAGGATGATGCTGGCCTCATAAAATGAGTTTGGGAGGATTCCCTCTTTTTATATTGATTGGAATAGTTTCAGAAGAATTGGTACCAGCTCCTCTTTGTACCTCTAGTAGAATTTGGCTGTGAATCTTTCCAGTCCTGGACTTTTTATGGTTGGTAGGCTCTTAATTATTGCCTCACTTTCAGAGCCTGTTATTGGTCTATTCAAGGATTCAGCTTCTTCGTGGTTTAGTCTTGGGAGGGTGTATGTGTCCAGGAATGTATCCATTTCTTCTAGATTTTCTAGTTTATTTGCGTAGAGGTGTTTATAGTATTCTCTGATGGTAGTTTGTATTTCTGTGGGATCGGTGGTGATATCCCCTTTATCATTTTTTATTGCATCTATTTGATTCTTCTCTCTTTTCTTCTTTATTAGTCTTGCTAGCGATCTGTCAATTTTGTTGATCTTTTAAAAAAAATCAGCTCCTGGATTCATTGATTTTTTGAAGGGCTTTTTATGTCTCTATCTCCTTCAGTTTTGCTCTGATCTTAGTTATTTCTTGCCTTCTGTTAGCTTTTGAATGTGTTTGCTCTTGCTTCTCTAGTTCTAATTGTGATGTTAGGGTGTCAATTTTAGATCTTTCCTGCTTTCTCTTGTGGGCATTTGGTGCTATAAATTTTCCTCTACCCACTGCTTTAAATGTGTCCAAGAGATTCTGGTATGTTGTATCTTTGTTCTCATTGGTTTCAAAAAACATCTTTATTTCTGCCTTCATTTTGTTATGTACCCAGTACACATTCAGGAGCAGGTTGTTCAGTTTCCATGCATTTGAGCAGTTTTGAGTGAGTTTATTAATCCTGAGTTCTAGTTTGATTGCACTTTGGTCTGAGAGACAATTTGTTATAATTTCTGTTCTTTTACATTTGCTGAGGAATGCTTTATTTCCAACTAAGTGGTCAATTTTGGAATAAGTGTGATGTGGTGATGAGAAGAATGTATATTCCATTGATTTGGGGTAGAGTTCTGTAGATGTCTATTAGGTCTGCTTGGTGCAGAACTGTGTTCAATTCCGGGATATCTTTGTTAACTTTCTGTCTCATTGATCTGTCTAATGTTGACAGTGGGGTGTTAAAGTCTCCCATTATTATTGTGTGGGAATCTAATTCTCTTTGTAGGTCTCTAAGGACTTGCTTTATGAATCTGGGTGCTCCTGTATTGGGTGCATATATATTTAGGATTGTTAGTTCTTCTTGTTGAATTGATCCCTTTACCATTATCTAATGGCCTTCTTTGTCTCTTTGGATCTTTATTGATTTAAAGTGTTTTATCAGAGAATAGGATTGTGACCCCTGCATTTTTTTTGTTTTCCATTTGCTTGGTAGAACTTCCTCCATCCCTTTATTTTGAGCCTATGTGTGTCTCTACACCTGAGACGGGTCTCCTGAATACAGCACAGTGATGAGTCTTGACTCTTTATCCAATTTGCCAGTCTGTGTCTTTTAATTGGAGCATTTAGCCCATTTACATTTAAGGTTAATATTGTTATATGTGAATTAGATTCTGTCATTATGATGTTAGCTGGTTATTTTGCTCATTCATTGATGCAGTTTCTTCCTAGCATTGATGGTCTTTACAATTTGGCATGTTTTTGCAGTGACTGGAACGGGTTGTTCCTTTCCATGTTTAGTGCTTCCTTCAGGAGCTTTTGTAAGGCAGGCCTAGTGGTGACAAAGTCTTTCAGCTTTTGCTTGTCTGTAGAGGATTTTATTTCACCTTCACTTATGAAGTTAGTTTGGCTGGATATGAAATTCTGGGTTGAAAATTCTTTCTTTAAGAATGTTGAATATTGGCCCCCACTCTCTTCTGGCTTGTAGAGTTTCTGCCGAGTGATCCGCTGTTAGTCTGATGGGCTTCCCTTTGTGGGTAACCCGACCTTTCTCTCTGGCTGCCCTTAACATTTTTTCCTTCATTTCAACTATTGTAAATCTGACAATTATGTGTCTTGGAGTTGCTCTTCCCGAGGAGTATCTTTGTGGCATTTTCTGTATTTCCTGAATTTGAATGTTGGCCTGTCTTGGTAGGTTGGGGAAGTTCTCCTGGATAATATCCTGAAGAGTGTTTTCCAACTTGGTTCCATTCTCCCTGTCACTTTCAGGTACACCAGTCAGACAAAGATTTGGTCTTTTCACATAGTCCCATATATCCTGGGGGATTTGTTTATTTCTTTTTACTCTTTTTTCTCTAAACTTCTCTTCTTGCTTCACTTCATTCATTTGCTCTTCAGTCATTGATACCCTTTCTTCCACTTGATCGAATCAGCTACTGAAGCTTGTGCATGCGTCACGTAGTGCCATGGTTTTCAGTTCCATCAGGTCCTTTAAGGTCTTCTCTACATTGTTTATTCTAGTTAGCCATTCGTCTAGTCTTTTTTCAAGGTTTTTAGCTTCTTTGGGATGGGTTCGAACATCCTCCTTTAGCTCAGAGAAGTTTGTTATTACCGATAGTCTGAAGCCTTCTTCTCTCAACTCTTCAAAGTCATTCTCCATCCAGCTTTGTTCTGTTGCTGGTGAGGAACTGCATTCCTTTGGAAGAAAAGAGGTGCTCTCATATTTAGAATTTTCAGCTTTTCGGCTCTGGTTTCTCCCCATCTTTGTGGTTTTATCTACCATTGGTTCTTGATGATGGTGACATACAGATGGGGTTTTGATGTGGATGTCCTTTCTATTTGTTAGTTTTCCTTCTAACAGTCAGGACCCTCAGCTGCAGGTCTGTGGGAGTTTGCTGGAGGTCCACTCCAGACCCTGTTTGCCTGGGTATCACCAGTGCAGGCTGCAGAACAGCAAATATTGCAGAATGGCAAATGTTGCTGCCTGATCCTTCCTCTGGAAACTTCATCTCAGAGGGGCACCCGGCTGTATGAGGTGTCAGTCAGCCCCTACTGGGAGGTGTCTCCCAGTTAGGCTACTCAGGGGTCAGAGACCCACTTGAAGAGATAGTCTGTCTGTTCTCAGATCTCAAACTCCATGCTGGGAGAACCACTACTCTCTTCCAAACTGTCAGACAGGGACGTTTAAGTGTGCAGAGGTTTCTGCTGCCTTTTGTTTGGCTATGCCCTGCCCTCAGAGGTGGAGTCTACAGAGGCAGGCAGGCCTTCTTGAGCTGTGTTGTGCTCCACCCATTTCGAGATTCCCGGCCACTTTGTTTACCTACTCAAGCCTCAGCAATGACACACCCCCTCCCAAAGCCTTGCTGCTGCCTTGCAGTTCAATCTCAGACTGCTGTGCTAGCAGTGAGTGAGGCTCCATGGGTGTGGGACCATCCAAGCCAGGCACAGGATATAATCTCCTGGTGTGCTGTTTGCTAAGACCATTGGAAAGGCACAGTATTAGGGTGGGAGTGTCCCCATTTTCCAGGTACATCTGTCACGGCTTCTATTGGCTAGGAAAGGGAATTCCCCAACCCCCTGTGCTTCTCAGGTGAGACAATGTCCTGCCCTGCTTCAGCTCATGCTCTGTGGACTGCATCCACTGTCTGACAAACCCCAGTGAGATGAACCCAGTACCTTAGTTGGAAATACAGAAATCACCCGTCTCTGTGTCGCTCACGCTGGGAGCTGTGGACTGGAGCTGTTCCTATTCAGCCATCTTGGAACCTCCCCTTTCTCGTGATCACAAGATCCCACAATAGGCTATCTGCAGGCTGAGGAGCAAAGAGAGTCAGTCTGAATTCCAAAACTGAAGAAATTGGAGTCCGATGTTCAAGGGCAGGAAACATCCACACCGAAGAAAGATGTAGAATATTCAGCGTTCTTCAAGAAAATAATTTTCAACACAGAATTTCATATCCAGCCAAACTAAACTTTATAAGCAAAAGAGAAGTAAAACCCTTTAGAAATAAGCAAATGCTGAGGAATTTTGTCACCACCAGGCCTGCCTTACACGAGCACTTCAGGCCTGCCTGAAGAAAGCACTAAATATGGAAAGGAAAAGCCAGTACCAGACACTGCAAAAACATACCAAATTGTAAACACCATCAACACTATAAAGAAACTTCATCAACTAATGGGCAAAATAACCAGCTAGCATCATAATGACAGGATCAAATTCACACATAACAATATTAACCTTATGTATAAATGGGCTAAATGCCCCAATTAAAAGACCCAGACTGGGAAATTGAATAAAGGGTCAAGACCCATTGTTGTGCTGTATTCAGAAGACCCATCTAAGGTGAAAAGACATATATGGGCTCAAAATAAAGAAATGAAGGAATATTTACCAAGCAAATGGAAAGAAAATAAAAAGGGAGCTGCAATCCTAGTCTCTGATGAAGCAGACTTTAAACCATCAAAGATCAAAAGAGACAAAGAAGGGCAATACATAATGGTAAAAGGATGAGTGCAACAAGAAGATCTCACTGTCCTAATTATATATGCACGCAATACAGGAGCACTCAAATTCATAAAGCAAGTTCTTAGAAACCTACAAAGAGACTTAGACTTCCACACAAAAATAGTGGGAGTTTTTAACACCCCACAGCCAATATTAGATCAATGTGACAGAAAATTAACAAGGATATTCAGGACTTGAACTCAGTTCTGGACCAACCTGACCTAATAGATATCTACAGAACTCACCACCCCAAATCAACAGAATATACATTCTTCTCAGCACCACATCACACTTAGTCTAAAATTGACCACATAATTGGAAGTAAAACACTCCTCAGCAAATGCCAAAGAACAGAAATCATAACAAATAGTCTCTCACACCAAAGTGCAATCAAACTAGAACTCAGGATTAATAAACTCACTCAAAACCACACAACTACATGGAAACTGAACAACCTGCTCCTGAATTACTACTGGGTAAATAACAAAATTAAGGCAGAAATAAATAAGTTCTTTGAAACCAATAAGAACAAAGACACAATGTGCCAGAATCTCTGGGACACATTTAAATCATTGTTTAGAGGGAAATTTATAGCACTAAATGCCCACAGGAGAAAGTGGGAAAGATCTAAAATCAACACCCTAACATCACAATTAAAAGAACTAGAGAAGCAAGAGCAAACAAATACAAAAGCTAGCAGAAGACAAGAAATAACTAAGATCAGAGCAGAACTGAAGGGGATAAAGACACAAAAAAAACCCTTTAAAAAATCAATAAATCCAGGAGCTGGTTTTTTGAAAAGATTAACAAAATAAATAGAACACTAGCCAGACTAATAAAGAAGAAAATAGAGAAGAATCAAATAGGCACAATAAAGAATAATAAAGGGGATATCACCACTGATGCCACAGAAATACAAACTACCATCAGAGAATACTTTAAACACCTCTAGGCAAATAAAATAGAACATCTAAAAGAAATGGATAAATTCCTGGATGCATACACCCTCCCAAGACTAAACCAGGAAGAAGTCAAATCCCTTAATAGACCAATAACAAGTTTTGAAATTGAGGCAGTAATTAATAGCCTACCAACCAAAAAAAAGCCCAGACCATGGGGATTAACAGTCAGATTCTACCAGAGGTACAAAGAAGAGCTAGCACCATTCCTTCTGAAAGCATTCCAAACAATATTATGTCAATAGATGCAGAAAAGGCCTTTGATAAAATTCAATACCCAATCATGCTAAAAACTCTTAATAAACTAGGTATTGATGGAGTATGTCTCAAAATAATAAGAGCTATTTATGACAAACCCTTAGCCTATATCATACTGAATAGGCAAAAGCTGGAAGCATTCCCTTTGAAAACCAGCACAAGACATGAATGCCCTCTCTCACCACTCCTATTCAACATAGTATTGGAAGTTCTGTCCAGGATAATCAGGCAAGAGAAAGAAGTAAAGTGTATTCAAATAGGAAGAGAGGAAGTCAAATTGTTTCTGTTTGCAGATGACATGACTGAATATTTAGAAAACCCTATCATCTCAGCCCAAAATCTCCTTAAGCTGATAAGCAACTTCAGCGAAGTCTCAGAACACAAAATCAATGTGGAAAAATCACAAACGTTTCTATACACCAATAACAGACAGAGAGCCAAATCATGATGAGCTCCCATTCACAATTGCTACAAAGAGAATAAAATATGCCTAGGAATACAACTTACAAGGGATGTAAAGGACTTCTTCAAGGAGAACTACAAACCACTGCTCAAGGAAATAAGACAGGACACAAACAAATGGAAAAACATTCCATGCTCATGAACTGGAGGAATCAATATTGTGAAAATGGCCATACTGCCCAAAGTAATTCATAGATTCAATGCTATCCCCATCAAGCTACCATTGATTTCTTCACAGAATTAGAAAAAACTATTTTAAATTTCATATGGAATCAAAAAAGTGCCTGTATATCCAAGACAATCCTAAGCAAAAAGAACAAAGCTGGAGGCATCATGCTACCTGATGTCAAAATATACTACAAGGTTATAGGAACAAAAACAGCATGGTATGGTATTGGTACCAAAACAGATATATAGAGCAATGAAACAGAACAGAGGCCTCAGAAATAACACCACACAAATGGTGTTGGGAAAATTTGCTAACCATATGCTGAAAACTGAAACTGGACCCCTTCCTTACACCTTATACAAAAACTAACTCAAGATAGATTAAAGAATTAAATGTAAGACCTAAAACCATAAAAACCCTAGAAGACACTTTGGGAGGTCGAGGTGGGCAGATCATGAGGTCAGGAGATCGAGACCATTCTGGTTAACATGGTGAAACCCCATCTCTACTAAAAATACAAAAAAAAAAAGCTGGGTGTGTTGGTGGGTGCCTGTAGTCCCAGCTATTCGGGAGGCTGAGGCAGGAGAATGGTGTGAACCCAAGAGGTGGAGCTTGCAGCAAGCCAAGATTGTACCACTGCACTCCAGCCTGGGTGACAGAGTGAGACTCTATCTCAAAACAACAACAACAACAACAACGACAACAACAAAAAACCTAGAGGAAAACATAGGCAATACCATCCAGGACATAGGCATGGGAGATGACTTCATGACTAAAACACCAAAAGCAATGGCAACAAAAGCCAAAATTGACAAGTGAGATCTAATTAAAATAAAGAGCTTCTGCACAGCAAAAAACTATCATCAGAGTGAACAAGCAACCTACAGAATGGTAGAAAATTTTTGCAATCTATCCATCTGACAAAGGGCTAATGTTTAGAATGTACAAGCAACTTAAACAAATGTACAAGAAGAAAAAACCCCATCAAAAAGTGGGTGAAGGGTATGAACAGACACTTCTAACAAGAAGACCTTTTTGTGGCCAGCTAACATGAAAAAAAGCTCATCATCTCTGGTCATTAGAGAAATACAAATCTAAACCACAATGAGATACCATATCATGCCAGTTAGAATTGTGATCATTAAAAAGTCAGGAAACAACAGATGCTGAAGAGAATATGGAGAAATAGGAACATTTTTACACTGTTGGTGGGAGTGTAAATTAGTTCAACCATTGTGGAAGACAGTGTGGTGATTCCTCAAGGATCTAGAACAAGAAATACCATCTGACCTAGCCATCCCATTACTGGGTATATACCCAAAGGATTATAAATCATTCTACAATAAAGACACATACACACATATGTTTATTGTAGCACTATTCACAATAGCAGAAACTTGGAACCAACTAAAATGCCCATCAATGATAGACTAGATAAAGAAAATGTGGCACATATACACCATGGAATACTACGCAGTCATGAAAAAGAATGAGTTCATGTCCTTGGCAGGGACATGGATGAAGCTGTAAACCATAATTCTCAGCAAACTAACACAAGAACAGAAAACCAAACACCATATGTTCTCACTCATAAGTGTGAGTTGAACAATGAGAACACATGGACACAGGGAGGGGAACATTACACACAGAGGCCTGTTGGGGAGTTGAGGCTAGGGGAGGGATTGGATTCGGAGAAATACCTAATGTAGATGATGGGTTGATGAGTGCAGCAAACCACCATGACACGTGTATACCTATGTAACAAACCCGCATGTTCTGCACATGTATCCCAGAACTTAAAGTATAATAATAATAATAAGATGATACAGAACTGCAGAATGAATAAGAACTCACCAAACATCTGCTGCCTTCAGGAGACTCATCTAAGACATAAGGACTCACATAAACTTAAAGTAAATGGATGGAAAAAGGCATTTCATGCAAATGGACACCAAAAGCTAGCAGGAGTACCTATTGTTGTATCAGACAAAATAAACTTTAAAGCAACAGTGGTTAAAAGAGACAAATAGGGTCATTATATAATGGTAAAAGACCTTGCCCAACAGGAAAATATCACAATCCTAAACATATATGCCTCCAACACTGCAGCTCCCAAATATGTAAAGTAATTACTACTAGACCTAAGAAATGAGATAGCAACACAATAATAGTGAGGAACTTCAATACTCCACTGACAGCACTAAACAGGTCATCAAGACAGAATGTCAACAAAGAAACAATAGATTTAAAGTATACCTTGGAACTAATGGACTTAACAGATATATACAAAACATTTTACCCAATAACCATAGAATACACATTCTATTCAACAACACATGGTACTTTCTCCAAGATAGACCATATGATAAGCCATAAAATGAACCTAAATAAATTTAAGAAAATCAAAATTATATCAAGCACTCTCTTAGACCACAGTAGAATAAACCTGGAAATCAACTCCAAAAGGAACCTTCAAAACCATGCAAATACATGGAAATTAAATAACCTACTTCTGAATGACATTGGATCAAAAACAAAATCAAAATAGAAATTAAAAAATTATTTGAACTGAATGACAATAATGACACAATCTATCAAAACTTCTGGGATACAGCTAAGGTGGTGCTAAGAGGACAATTCACAGCCCTAAATGCCTACATCAAAAAGTCTGAAAGAGGACAAACAGACAATCTAAGGCTGCACCTCAAGGAACTAAAGAAATAAGAACACACCAACCCCCAAACAAGAAAGGAAATAATCAAGATTTTAGAGTAGAACTAAGTAAAATTGAAATAAAAAATACAACAGATAAATCAAACAAAAGCTGGTTCTTTGAAAATGTTAATAAAATTGATAGACCATTAGCAAGATTAACCAAGTAAAGAAGATAGAAAATCCAAATGACTTCACTGAGAAACAAAACAGGAGATATTCCAACTGACACCACTGAAATACAAAAGATCATTCGAGGCTACTGTGAACACCTTCACACACAAATAAACTAGAAAACCTAGAAGAGATAGATAAATTCCTGAAAAAATACAACCGTCCTAGCTTAAATCAGGGAGAAGTAGATACCTTGAACAGACCAATAACGTGCAGCAAGATTGAAACAGTAATTTAAAAATTACCAACAAAAAATGTCCAGGACCAGATGGATTCACAGTAGAATTCTACCAGACATTCAGAGGATTGGTACCAATCTTTTTGACACTATTCCACAAGATGGAGAAAGAAGGAACCTTTCCTAATTCATTCTATGAAGCCAGCATCACCCTAATACCAAAACCAGAAAAGGACACAACTAAAAAAGAAAACTACTGACTGATATCCTTGATGAACATAGATGTTAAAATCTTCAATAAAATGCTAGCTAACAGAATGCAACAACATATTAAAAAGATAATCCACCATGATCAAGTGGATTTCATACCAGGGATGAAGGGATGGTTTAACATACGCAAGTCAATAAATGTGATATGCCACATAAACAGAATTAAAAATAAACATCACATGACCATCTCAAAAGGTGCAGAAAAATCATTTGACAAAATACAACATCCCTTTATGATTAAAACCTTCTGCAGAATTGGCATACAATTGACATACCTTAATGTAATAAAAACCATCTATGACAAACCCACAGCCAACATAATACTGAATGGGGAAAAGTTGAAAGCATTCCCTCTGAGAATGAGAACAAGACAAGGATGCCCACTCTCATCACTCCTCTTGAACATTGTACTGGAAGTCCTAGCCAAAGCAATCAGACAAGAGCAAAAAATAAAGGGCATCCAAATTGGTAAAGAAGAAGCCAAACTGTCCCTGTTTGCTGATGATATTATAGTTTACCTTGAAAACCTTAAGGACTCCTCCAGAAAGCTCCTAGAACTGATAAAAGAATTCAGCAAAGTTTCCGGATACAAGATTAACGTACACAAATCATAGCTCTTCTATATGCCAACAGAGATCAAGTAGAAAATCAATCAAGAACTCAACCTCTTTTAAAATAGCTGCAATAAAAAAAAATACTTAGGAATACACCTAACAAAGGACTCGAAAGACCTCTACAAGGAAAACTACAAAACACTGTTGAAAGAAATCATAGACAACACAAACAAATGGAGACGCATCACATGCTCATGGATGGGTAGAATCAATACTGTGAAAATGAGCATAATGCCAAAAGCAATCTACAAGTTCAATGCAATCTTGATAAAAAAATACCACCATCATTTTTCACAGAGTTAGAAAAACACAATTCTAAAATTCATATAGAATCAACAAAGAGCCCACATAGCCAAAGCCAGACTAAGCAGAAAGAACAAATCTGGAAGCATCACGCTACATGATTTCAAACTATACTACAAAGCCATGGTCACCAAAACAGTGTGGTACTGGTATAAAAATAGGCAGATAGACCAATGGAACAGAATAGAGAACCCAGAAGTAAACCCAAATACTTACAGCCAACTCATCTTCAATAAAGCAAACAAAAACCTAAAGTGGAGAAAACACACCCTTTTCAACAAATGGTGCTGGGATAATTAGCTAGTGACATGTAAGAGAATGAAACTGGATCCTCATCTCTCATTGTGTACAAAAAATCAGCTCAAGATGGATTAAGGACTTAAACCAAAGATCTGAAACTATAAAAATTCTAGAAGACATCATTGGAAAAATCCCTCTAGACGTTGGCTTGGGCAAGAATTTCATCACCAAAAACCCAAAAGCAAATCCAATAAAAACAAAGATAAATAGTTGGGACCTAATTAAACTAAAGAGCTTTTGCACAGCAAAAGGAACAGTCAGCAAACAGACAACCCACAGAGTGGTAGAAAATCTTTACAATCTATACATCTGACAAAGGACTAATATCCAGAATCTACAACGAACTCAAACAAATCAGTAAGAAAGAAACAAACAATTCCATCAAAAAGCGAGCTAAGGATATGAATAGACAATTCTTAAAAGAAGATATACCAAAGGCCAACAAACATATGAAAAACTGCTCAACATCACTAATGATCAGGGAAATGCAAATCAAAACCACAATGTGATACCACCTTACTCCTGCATGAATGGTCATAATCAAAAAACAGTAGGTGTTGGCATGGATGCATCAAACAGGGAACACTTCTACACTGCTGTTGGGAATATAACTAGTACAGCCGCAATGAAAAACAGTGTGGAGATTCCTTAAAGAACTGAAAGTAGGACTACCATTTGATTCAGCAATCTCACTACTGGGTATCCACCCAGAGAAAAATAAGTCATTACTTGAAAAAGATACTTGCACATGCATGTATATAGCAGCATAATTCACAATTGCAAAATCATGGAATCAACCCAAATGTCCATCAATCAACGAGTGAATAAAGAAACTCTGATATATATATATATATAAAAATATATCTCATATCATATATATGATATATATATATGGTGGAATACCACTACATCATATATATGTATACTACTACATCATATATATATATATGAATACTACATCTCATATATATATATATGATGGAATACTACTCATCCATAAAAAGGAATGAATTAACAGCATTTGCAATTACCTGGATAAGATTGGAGACTATTATTCTAAGTGAGCTAAGTGAACTAACTCAGGAATAGAAAACCAAACATCGTTTGTTCTCACTAATATGTGGGAGCTAAGTTATGAGGATGCAAAGGCATAAAGATGATTCAGTGGACTTTGAGGACTTAGGGGAAAAGTAGGAGGGGTGCGAAGGATAAAAGACAACAAATATGGTGCAGTGTGTACTGCTCAGGTGATGGGTGCACCAGGATCTCACAAATCTCCACTAAAGAACTTACTTATCTTGCAGTGAGCCGAGATCGTGCCTCTGCACACCAGCCTGGGCGACAGAGCAAGACTCCATCTCAAAAAATAAAAACAAAAAAGAGCTTACTCGTGTAACCAAATACTACCTGTAACCCAATAACTTACGGAAAAAAATAAGATAATAAAAAAGAAAAAACCACAATCAACCTAGTATGCTATGTTTGCAAAAAAAAAAAAAAAAAATTCTTAAACATGTATGCTATATAAGCACCTATTATCTCCCCACAAAAGAAAAAGACCCTGCAAAAGTAGAAGACTCTTTCAGCATAAGGCTTCTATAACAAAAGATGTTAAAGAATGCTATGTGGGCCGGGCGCGGTGGCTTAAGCCTGTAATCCCAGCACTTTGGGAGGCCGAGACGGGTGGATCACGAGGTCAGGAGATCGAGACCATCCTGGCTAACACGGTGAAACCCCGTCTCTACTAAAAAATACAAAAAACTAGCCGGGCTCAGTGGCGGGCGCCTGTAGTCCCAGGTACTCGGGAGGCTGAGGCAGGAGAATGGCGTGAACACGGGAGGCGGAGCTTGCAGTGAGCTGAGATCCGGCCACTGCACTCCAGCCTGGGTGGCAGAGCGAGACTCCGTCTCAAAAAAAAAAAAAAAAAAAAAAAAGAATGCTATGTGGGTAGAAGAAAAATAATACCTAATAGGAACTGGTATTAAAACCATAAACTAGTATTAAAACCAAAAAATTTATCAATTAATGTAATACAAAATACCCAAGAATGATACTCTGCATACTACAAAACAATGTTGAGGAAAACAAATAAAAGATCTAAATAAAGATATACCATGTGGCTGGGCCTGGTGGCTCATGCCTGTAATCTCAGCACTTTGGGAGGCTGGGGTGGATGGATCACCTGAGGTCAGGAGTTCAAGACCAGCCTGACCAACATGGTGAAACCCTGTTTCTACTAAAAATGCAAAAATTAGCTGGATGTGGTGGCACATGCTTGTAATCCCAGCTACTGGGGAGGCTGAGGCAGAAGAATCACCTGAACCCAGGTGGTGGAGGTTATAGTGAGCCGAGATCGCACCATTGAGCAACTGCAGCCCGGACAACAAGAGCAAAACTCCGCCTCAAAAAAAAAAAAAAAAAAAATATATATATATATATATATATATGTGTGTGTGTGTGTGTGTACATATATGTGTGTGTGTGTACATATATATACCATGCTTTTAGATTAAAAGACTCAGTATCACTTCTCATTAAATTGATCTTTGGATTCGACCCACATCTAATCAGAATTCCATCACTAATATATATATGTATTTTTAAAGTGATAACATTTATATGTTAGAACCACAAAGACAATCTTTAAAAAGAAGAAAAAAAGTTGGAGAACTTTTATAACACAATTTAAAGATTTCTAAAGGGACAATAATCAAGACATGTGATATTGGCCAGAGGCCATGTGTCTTGCCTGTAATTCCATCACTCTGGGAGTCTGAAGCAGGAGGAGCACTTGAGTCCAGGAGTTCTAGACCAGCCTGGGCAATATAGCAAGAGCCTGTGTCTACAAAAAATAATTTAAAAAGGACTAGTAAGTGTGGTGCCATGAACCTGTAGTCTCAGCTATTAGGGAGGCTGAGGTGGGAGGATCGCTTGAGCCCAGGAGGTTGATGCTGAAGTGAGCCGAGATCATGCTGCTAATCTCCAGTCTGGTTGACAGAGCAAGATCCTCTTTCTCTCTCTCTCTCAAAATAGAAAAAAGACACATAATATTAGCAAAAAAGCATACAAACATAAAAAAGATGATTTAGAAGCAGACCCACATATACACGTTCAATTGATTTTCAATATACCTGGCAAAGAAATTCAATGGAGAAATAAATTATTTCCAAAACTATTGTTTTAGCTATCTGTAGCTATCCACACAGAAAATAAAACAAAACCTGGCCTTGACTTCTGCTTTCTAGTTCAAATTAATTTCAAATAGTTCTTAGACCTACATATAAGAGCAACACTGCAGCTGAAATTTAAAAAAAAAACAAAAAAACTTCTACAAAAGAACTAACCTTTACAACTTAGGGGAAGGCAAAATTATTGAGGCTGGACCCAGAAAACCCTATCTATAAAGAAAAACCAGTTATAATTTGGGATTTCATAAAATGAAATCTTAAGTTCACCCAATATCACTGTTAAGAAAGTAAATAGGCAAGTAACACACTGGAAGAAAATCCTCTCAATCGGTATATCTGACAAACGGCTTGTATCCATAGTATAGAAACATTTCTCCCACTCACTAATCAGAGGACAAGCAACCCGATCAAAATGGGCAACAGACCGAGTAGGCATTTCATAGGGAAGAATGGACACATAGCCAATAATTACCTGAAGAAGTGCTCAATATCTCAGCCATCAAAAATCAAGAATTACAACCATCATTAGACATCACCAAACACCCAATGGATATGGATATCATTAAGAAGACACACAATAAATGGTGTCACTGATGTGGAGCTAGATTATAAAACTCTTACCATATGCTGGTGGAAGATCAAAATGATACGACAAATTAAAAAATCAGTCAGATGGTTTCTTATAAAGTTCCATCAATATGCATCTATCTTACAGACCTGCAATTCTATTCCTGAATATTTACCCCAAGGAAATGAAAAAATAAGTCCACAAAGAGTTCTATATGAATATTTATAGCAGCCTTACTTATTATAATCCAAACTGTAAAAATAACTTCAATGTTCATCAGTAACAAAATGAAAAAATAATTTGCAACCTACTGGTACACATGAATACTATTCAGCACTGACTCTCTCAAATAGCATGGATGGAACTCAAAAATATACTCAGGAAAGAAGCCATGTATATTCTGTATGAGTTCATTTACATGAGGCTCCAAAAGAGGAAAAACTAATTTCTGGTGAAAGAAACCAATGTATTTGCCTCTGGCAGTGGCAAGGGGGTAGCAGAGATTAATTGGGTAGGGACTCGAGAGAGTTTCTGGGGTCACAGAAATGTTCTGTGTGGTGATGGGAGTTTGGGTTCCACAGGTATAGGTGTTGATCCAAACTCATCAAACAAACAACATTACAGATGTGTGCATCTCACTCTATGGGAAAGCATACCTCAACTGTAAAAAGAGCAGAAATTTCTTTTAAACCTTCAGCCTTTTAGCACATCCAGTTGCTTGGAGAACCAGCTTCCTCAAATGGGAGTCTAGGCTTGAGACTAAGTCACATGCATAGAGTCTCTAAACTTTCCCATGGTGCATAAGACGTTTCAAATTTTCTCGGAGAGCTGCAGGTTATTAATCTGAGGATTCTGACAAGTTGGGTCAACGTTCCTAGGAGGCATGAGTGGGAGTACATTCTCTAAGATCCCTCCACCCCGGGGTCCTTGCCTTCTGTGCCTCTTACTCCATTGTTTTCTGACTCCTCTGTAGCCACTCGACCTCTTCAGATCCCATAGTCTACCCAGCCGACGACATTTATGCCTTGGGTCCCACTGTTCTTTCTCCTCATCCTCCATTCCCTCAGTTCTGGAGCAGCTGCGGCCAGCAAAGGATGAACTGAGAGCAGGAGAGGAGGTCCTGCTCAGGAACCCATGCTAGAGAAATGGCATCCTCTCTGGGAGCTAGTCTTTTAGGGCAGGTTTCATAAGTCTTGTAAACCCAAACGCACTTAATCTACCTGATTTGTTATTTACAGTAATACTATTTTCATAATTGCTTTTCACTGTAAAAGCAGCGCCTTTTAGCTACACTGTGAGTACATAAAGGGGCTGGCCTGGGAATGGTATCATGTTGGATGTCATTTCTTCCATGAAGTAATATATATTAGTTCCAATTTACATGTTACTGCAGAGTCCTAGAGAGAGGTACAAAGAACGAGACAGATATCAATACATTTTTATGTGCATTAAAAAAATCTAAGGCCAGGTGCAGTGGCTCACGCCTGTAATCCCAGCACTTTGGGAGTCCGAGGCAGGCGGATCACAAGGTCAGGAGACTGAGACCATCCTGGCTAACATGGTGAAACCCTGTCTCTACTAAAAATACAAAAAATTAGCCAGGCGTGGTGGCGGGAGCCTGTAGTCCCAGCTACTTGGGAGGTTGAGGCAGAATAATGGCGTGAACCCGGGAGGTGGAGCTTGCAGTTAGCTGAGATTGCGCCACTGTACTCTAACCTGAGCTACAGAGCGAGACTCCATCTCAAAAAAAAAAAATCTAAAATACACTCTTCAAAATCTATGTCATTTATTCTGAAGGCATGCAGTTGGAAGGAGGAAGATATTCTGAATTCTTCTTGTATACGTTTATGTATGATCTCAGTATTTATATGGATCATAGACCAATTTTGATATTTTAAAATACAAATTATAATCTATCTTGGAAATTTACATGGTTCTTTAGAACTTGAGGACCATTTTTGCTTTTGAGAATATTATTATTATTGTACCTAAAATGGGAATATTACAATGTCACTTTTTAACACTTTGTTATAACAAAGTTTAGACAGTGCTGGGTGCCCCTGAATTTTTTCCTGCCTCTTGTGACCTGTGTTGTTTTGGAATTTGCAGTGGCCTGACCAGGAACTACTGCAGGAATCCAGATTCTGGGAAACAACCCTGGTGTTACACGACTGATCCATGTGTGAGGTGGGAGTACTGCAACCTGACACAATGCTCAGAAACAGAATCAGGTGTCCTAGAGACTCCCACTGTTGTTCCGGTTCCAAGCATGGAAGCTCATTCTGAAGCAGGTAAGAAGTCTGTGGCCAGACATCTACACATTTGAACATTGGGATGAAAAGAGATGGAAAATCTGACTGATGCAGAAGCCTTCCATGCTACACAGAAACTTGAGGGGATGGCACGTGGAAAGAAGCCTCAGCATCGTCTCTGATGGAGAAATTTCTGGTGCAACATGTGTGGGTGGTGTCTTCAGGAACAGTGCAAACCCACCAGGGCACTTGACTTACCACTCACTTTGTTATGAAAGGGGTTATCTCAGTGTTCCAGACAAAATTCCAATTCTAACATCAGGCCAAATTTGTGCCAAATTTCACACTAGTGAGTGTTTCCAGGCATTTCTTAAAGTGGGCAGTGTTCATTGCGATCTTCAGCATTGCAGTTGCTGAGGCATGTGGCCGCTGAGATTGTCATCCTGGAGAAACCTAACATGATGATATTTATTCCATCTAATCCTGGGGCTATTGGGCAGTGCGTACCACAGAATGCACCATTTCTCTGGCTTACCTCGTCTTAGGTAGGCTCTGCCCACCTGTGCTTGGAAGGCAGTGATTTCTTGGTGTTCTTGCACCTTCTCTTGGAACATGAATCTTTGGTGTGTGTTGAGAGGAAGGGTAGTATACTTCTGCTTTGTTGCAATGCAGCATGCTAGGACAAGAGGATTCCCTGTCTCTACTGTAAGGGAATAAGATTTCAGCCTCCGTCCTTCTCTAAGAAGCAATAGGTCTTTGCTGGCAAGTACTAGATGCAGGACCATGACCTGCCCCATCCACCAGAAGCTTAAGGCTTTGACTTTTCAGGAGCAATGGTCTAGGGAAATGTGCCAGGTTTTCATGTCTGTCCCCAACTGACAGTCAATCACCCTACAGCCTGCACGGTCTAATCCATCACCATCTGGTTTGCTGCCTCGTTCTCGTGAACAACCAGTAGAGAGTCATACAAAAGAGCTTGCATATGAGTCTTAGTTTCAATTGTAAGCACACTGATATGTCCTTTTCCTACCAGGTTTTGAATATAACATTTCTAAGAACTTACTAAAATATTAGAATGCTATTAATCTATTGTTTTTGCTTCAGCATGTCCTTCTGCTTGCGAGTATACTAAAGAGAACAGTCATAATTCTGAAACTACCGTCCTGTTTGTGTCATAAATTGCTTCACATGTTTCTGCGTACTAGTAATTACTCAGCTTGATTCTGTCTATTTTCAGCACCAACTGAGCAAACCCCTGTGGTCCAGCAGTGCTACCATGGTAATGGACAGAGTTATCGAGGCACATTCTCCACCACTGTCACAGGAAGGACATGTCAATCTTGGTCATCCATGACACCACACCAGCATAAGAGGACCCCGGAAAACCACCCAAATGAGTATGTCATTGATGTCAATTATAAAAGGAGCAACAGCCAACTTAAGTTTCTCTTAGAAGAGCCATGCTTCAAGCTAACTTGTTAGGACCAAATTTCCCTTAGACCCAGAAGGTGTGGCAAAATGTCCAAACAACCTTGCTTTTGATCAAAGAGTCTGAGAGAAGAGATATTTTAGGCTTGCTATCTTTTCTAATAGTCTGATGGAAGCAGAAGGCTATATGGAGTTGATGAGGTTTTGCTAACGTAAAGCTCAGGAGATCAAATGATCAAATAGAGTGCCATTCTACAGTGTTCATTAAAGATCAGTGCAGTCTTTCATGCATGCAATTCTATCATTCTAACTTCCCTTCCCTGAAATGAAGGTTGTGTTCACCATTTTTGTCATGGGTCACAAGTAAATAATTCATATGTATATGAATATATATAGAACCAGGTGTGTTCATTTGACTAGTATTTATATATATATTCATATAGGTTAGTATTCATGTATATGTTCATACAGACTAGTATTCATATATATATATGGTCTAGGGAAATGTGCAAAGTTTTCATGTCTGTCCCTGACTGATGACCAAATACCCTATAGCCTGCACAGCTGCAGGCTGTATAGCCATACAATTTGCAGGACACACACACACACATATTAATATAATATAACATATGTAAACCTGTGTGAACACACTGGGTTCTAAGCTCCAGTTTTCTGAAGGGATATGGGTTGCCAGGACAAGAAGAGCAAAAGCAAGAATGTAGATAAGAGTCAGGAAATAAACAGATATGGAGATTAAAATGGGCAGGTACATGGACAAAAAACCAGGTCTGAGAAAAACTGACTTTCTGCCATAAATGACTATAAAAGATATATAAAAAAAACTTTCCACATGGTGGACAAGAGATGGTATAGGACTGAGATAATTTAGAAAAGGAAATGAATGAGCACAGCTCCATAACTATTCTAACTTTCTTCCTGGAGAACCTTCCTGAACTGAAGGGCAAGGAGTTGGAGCCAAAGCCAACCATAGCAGTTTTGCTGAACTGAGGAAAGAGACTAGAGTTTGGAATAGCTAAGAAAGTGTAGATTTTCTAGGCTAGGTAATAATGAGAAAGGATTTGTGGTGAAAAGGAGCTGAAGGAATATGCATGGAAGTCTCCTCAAGTCTAATATAAACTGCATGTGCACAGGGAGAAATTCTACAAAGTAGGACAGAGAACCACTATGGGGGAAAGGACAAATTCAGGGAAACAGTGAGCTCAATGGAGATGCCAGAGCTCATGTAGCACTGCGGGGTATTGGAGTTCTGATCAGCTCAAGGAGAGATATCTCATTGAACATCTCGGGCATTCAGTAGAGACCCCAGAAAAGTCATACTTTAGGAGTAGGATTTATGCCTTGTTAGAATAAAGGCTACTCCAGAAACACCCTAGTAAAGCTTAAAAACCAAGTCTAAAAGGACCCAAATGATCTCCAAGTAAATTAACTGCCTGACAGAAGAAATCTCAACCATCACTGGAGGTAAATAACTTGATACGGTGCTCTGTAATGTGGCATTCACAATGAGTGGCATATATTTAAAAATTTGTGAGGCAGAAAAAAGCAATTAGTGTGATCCATAACTAGGAGAAAAACTAGTCAATATGAATAGACCAAGAAATAGTAGAAACGATGGAATTGACAAAGAAATTAAAACTGTGTATATATGATAATTGTGTTCAAAGATTTGAAGAAAACATGAACATGAGAGAAACAAATGCAGAATATCAAGAAAAAGCAAACACATAAAACAACCAAATGGAAATTAAAGAACTACAAAAAAGTGTAACCTTAATAAAATACACATTGGATGGCCTTACTATCAGTTCATACATCACAGAAGAAAAAGTGAACTAGAAGATAACTCAATGAAAGCCATACAATCTGTAAGACACACACACACACACACACACACACACACACACACACACAGAGAGAGAGAGAGAGAGAGAGAGAGAGAGAGAAGCTGAAAAAAATAAACAGAACCTCAAAGATATCAGTGAAAATATCAAAAGATTTAATATATGGGTAAAGCAAGTCACAGAAGGACAGGAAAGAGATATTGGGACAGAAAAAAATACTCAAAGCAACGACGGCTGAAGACTTTACACATATGAAGAAAATGATAAACTCACAGTCAAGAAGCTCAATGAATCAGAAATAGTATTTTTAAAAGCAAAACTCTATGATTTACTTGGGTACATCCCAGAAAAATCGTCCAACATCAAAGATGACAAAGATAATCTTATAAACCAGAGGAAAACAAGATCATTTACATAGAGGAACAGTAATGCAAATGACTGATGCCTTCTCCTCAGAAACAATGGGATAACATCTTTAAAGTGATAAAAAGAAATAAAAGCAGATCAACCTAGGACGACATGTCCAGCCAAAAACAAACAAACAAAAAAATAAAAAAAAACCCTTTAAAATAAATGTGACGTAAATATATATTCTGCCACCTCCAGAGGAAACAAGCAAAAAAACAAAAGAATGTTTCCACAGCAGGCTTCTGTATTAAAAGATGTTAAGGAAAGCTATTTAGGTAGAAGAAAAATAATACCAGATGGAAACTTTAATCCATACTAAGTCACGAAGAGCCCTGGAAATGGCAAATGTCAATGTCAATATGAAATACTTTTATTTATCTAATTTTTAAATTTATTTAAAGGACAATTTGTGTTGTTAATTAAAATAACAGGGGTATATTGTTGTTTCAATGTATGTAGTAGTAAAATTCATAAAAGACAGTAGCAAAAATAATGCAGAGGATAAATTGAAGCATACTGTTAATGAGTTTTTTGCATTATCCATGAAGTTATATAATATTAATACATGGTTGAATGTGATAGTTTAAGGTAGGATATTATAAATCCTAGGGCAACCACAAAAATTTAAACTGAGAGGAATAGATAATAAGAGGAATAGTCCTTTTATCCAAAAGAAGGAAGGAAAAGAGGAATGAAGAATATAAAAGATATGGTGTGAACAGAAAATACATAGCATTATGGTAGACATAAACTGAACCACCTTTTGAGCGTATTAAATGTAAAAGGACTAAGCATTACAAGTAAAAGGCAGAGACTGTAAGTTGAATAAAAACCACAGTCTAAGTGTGTTCTTTTTAGAATAAATACTCTTTAAGTGTAAAGATCTACTTTAAACACCAAAATATGAAAAAGGATATATAGCATGAAAACCTGCATCATAAATAAGCTGGAGTGGTGATGAATGGATGCAGGCACTCTAAAGACTAACAAGTGAATGTGGTGAAATCGAAGAAACAAAAGTATATACATGCTCAATGTACAAAAACGGTTTTTCTGTATACTTTCTATGATCATTTGGAAAATAAAAGTCTTAAAGCAATATCACTGATAATAGTATCAAAATCAAAAAATATTTAGTGATACATTTTACACACTATGCCCAAGGACTCTACACCTTGCACTAGAAAACATTGTTGAGGAAAGAATTAAAAGATCTAAATAAAGAGACACCATGCGTATAGATTAAAAAACTCCATATCACTTCTCATGAAATTGATCTTTGGATGAAACCCACACCCAAGCACTATTGCAGCAGTCGTTTTTTGGGAAAAAAAAAATGGAGGACTCACATACCTTAATATAAAGACATATAAAAATACAAGAATTAAGACATATGGTATTGGCCAAGCCCCTTGACTCATGCCTGTAACCCCAACATTTTGGGAGGCTGAGGCGGGAGGATGGCTTGAGCCCAGATGTTCAAGACCAGCCTCAGGAACAGAGAGAGACCCTCTCTCCACAAAAAATAAACAATTAGATGGATGTGATGACTTGCACCTGTAATTTCAGCTACTCAGGATGCTGAGGGGAGAGGATGGCTTGACCCAGGAGATCTAGGCATGAGTGAGCCTTGATCATGCCCCTGCATTCCAGCCTGGATGATAGAATGAGACTCTGTCTCAAACAAAAACAAAAACAAAACAGGGTATGTATTACTGTCCAAAAGAGTATGCAAACCTAAAAAGAGATGGTCCAGCACCAGACCCACATACATATATGGTAAATTGATTTTCCATATAGATGGCAAAGCAATTCAATGGAGACAAAAATATTTCACAAAATCATTCGGAACCATTTGGATATCCATGACACAAAACAAAAGCAGAACTTGACTTTTGCCTTTCATCTCAACTTTTTTTGAGATATCTCTTCCACCTAAGTGTCAGAGCTGAAACTAAACCTGAAATATGAAAGTTCCATGAGAAAATATAAAATCTTCACAACCTTGTAGAAGGCAAACTTTTTTGAGGCAGGAGTCGGTAAACTCTCACTATAAAAGAAAACAAATTATGATGTGGGCTTTCATGACAACTCATGCTCACCAAAAGTCATTGTTATGAAAATAATTAGGCAAGTAACATATGAGAAGAAAAATGCTCTCTGTCCATATATCTGACAAGCGGCTTGTGTCCAGAAAATAGGAACATTTCTCTCACTCACTGAACAGGCGACAAACAACTTATGGGCAACAGATTGAATAGGCATTTCTTGGGGACAGATTGATGTACACATAGCCGATAAGCAGCTGAAAAAAAAGTCCAATATCTCAGCCGTGAGAAATAAACAATTATAATCATCACAATATGTCACCAAACACCCAGTGGACATGGATATCATTAAGAAAACACCACAAACAGTGGTGTCAGTGATGTGGAGTGAGGATGTGCAACTCTCTCTCATATACTGGTGGAAGTGCAAAATGAAACAACCACTTTGGAAATCAGTCTGATGCTTTCTCCAAAAGTTCAATAAATGCACATTTACCCTACAAACCTGCAATCCTATTCCTGAATATTTACCCCGTGGAAATGGAAACATAAGTCCACAAAGACATCTACAAGAATATTCATAGCAGCTTTATTTTTATAACCCCAAACTGTAGACAACTTCAATGTCAATCAATAAGAAAATGAATAAATAATTTGTGATCTAGTCACACAATGGAATACTCTTCAGCAACAAAAGGGAGCACATTATTGATACTCTCAAATAGCATAGATGAAGCTGAAAAACATTAAGTTAAGGAAAGATACCAGATAACAAAAATGAACATTATGTATCAGTCTATTGATGTAAGGTTCCAGAAAGGTCAAACTAATTTCTGGTGAAAGAAACCAGTATCATTTGCCTCTGGCCATGGGAAGAGAGTAGCAGAGACTGAGCAGTAAAACAAAGTTGTTTCTGGAGTGATGTAAATGTCCTGTATCGTGATTGAAATGTGAGTTACACAAGTGTACATGTTCATCAAAATTCATCAAACTACATCTAAGATCTGTGCATTTGACTATACATGAAAGTGTATCTCAGTTGAAAATAGGTAAAAAATCTCCCTAGAATACCACATTTGCTAACACATCCAGTTGCTTGGAGAATCAGCTTGCTGGAATGGGGAATCTGGGCTTGAGACTGGGTTACCATGTGTAGAGTCTCTACAGAGATAGTGTTGCATTCCCATGGTACATAATACATTTCAAGTTTTCTCAGATAGCCACATATCATGAATGTGAGGATTCTGAGAGGTTGGAGCAACATTCCTGGGAGGAATGAAGGGGAGCACATTTTCCAAGATGCCCCCACACCGGGGTCCTCACTAGCTGTGCTTTTTTTTTTTTTTTTTTTTTTTTTTGAGACTTAGTCTCATTCTGTCGCCAGCCTGCAGTGCAATGGTGCAATCTCGGCTCACTGCAACCTCCGACTCCCAAGTTCAAGTGATTCTCCTGCCTCAGCTTCATGAGTAGCTGGGACTGCAGGTGTGTGCCACTGTGCCCAGCTAATTTTTGTATTTTTAGTAGAGACAGGGTTTCACCATGTTGGCCAAGATGGTCTTGCTCTCTTGACTTCATGATCCACCCACCTTGGCCTCCCAAAGTGCTGGGATTACAGGCCTGAGCCACTGCGCCCAGCCTGTGCCTCTTACTCAATTGTTTTCTGACCCCTCCATAGCCGATGGACCTTTTCAGATCCCATGGTCTACCCAGCCATCTCACTTTATGCTTTGGGTCCCACTGTTCCTTCATCTCATCCCCCTTCTCTCAGTCCTGGAGTTGCTGTGGCCAGTGGAGGATGGGCTGAGAGCAGGAGAGGAGATCCTGCCCAGGAACCAATCCTAGACAAAGAGTATCATACCTGGGAGCTAGCTTTCCAGGACAGCTTTTATAAGTTTTGTAGACTCAAACCCACTTGACCCAACTAAAAATGTATTGACAGTAATACTATTTTCGTGGTTGTTTTTCATTGTAAATGCAGAGCCTTTTAGCTACATGATGAGTACAGAGAGCAAGGGAGGCTGGCCTGGGAATGATATCATGTTGGATGGCATTTCCTCCTTGGAGAAATATATGTTAGTTCCAAATCACATGTTACTATACAGTCCTGTAGAAAGAGATAAAGAGAGCTAGACAGATGTAGATGCATTTGTATGTGCATAACAATCTATAAGACACACATCAAAATTCGTACCTGTTCCTCCAGGGGTATGTGCTTGGCAGAAGGTAGAAGGAGGGTATTCTGGTTCCTTTCTTTTGCACATTTATGTATGATCTCAGTTTTTATATGGAGCGTTGATACGGTTTGGCTATGTCCCCACACAAAATCTCATCTTGACTTGTAATCTCTGTAATCCTCATAATCCCCACGTGTGAAGGGCAGGACCAGGTGGAGGTAATTGGATCATGGGGGCAGTTTCTTCCAAGCTGTTCTCATGACAGTGAGCAAGTCTCCTGAGATCTGATGGTTTTGTACATGTCTGGCATTTCCCCTACTTGCACTTACTGTGTCCTGCCAGCCTGTGAAGAAGATGCCTGTTTCTCCCTTGCCTTCTGCCATGATTGTAAGTTTCCAGAGGCCTCCCCAGCAATGTGGAACTGAGTCAATTAAAACACTGTTCTTTGTAAGTTACCCAGTCTGTCTCAGGTATTTCCTCATAGCAATGTGAGAATGGACTAATACAAGCATATACTACTTTAGACATTTTAAAATAAAAATTATCATCTATCTTTGAAAGGCATGCACAAATGGGAAGATTAGGAACATTTCTGTTGTGGCAATTGTATGTTACCTTTCATGGAAATATTTCAAAGTCACTTGTTAAGACTTTGTTAAAACAAAATGTAGAGGCTGCTGGGTGTCCTTGAATATTCTTCTGCCTCCTATAACTTGTATTACTTTGGAATTTCCAGTGACTTGACAATGAACTACTGCAGGAATCCAGATGCTGACACAGGCCCTTGGTGTTTTACCATGGACCCCAGCGTCAGGCGGGAGTACTGCAACCTGACGCGATGCTCAGACACAGAAGGGACTGTGGTCACACCTCCGACTGTTATCCCGGTTCCAAGCCTAGAGGCTCCTTCTGAACAAGGTAAGAAGTCTGTGTCCAGACATCTATGTGCTTGGACAATGGGATGAAAAGACATGAAAAACCACACTGATGCAGAAGCCTTTAGAGCTACACGGGAGCTCGAGTGTTAGTTGAGGGTCTGCCATGCCCAAGGAAGCCTCAGTGCCGTCCCTGGGAAAGCCAGGGCTGTGACTTTTGGCACCGCTTGTGGGACTAATGACTTTAAGACTGGTACAAAACCTCCAGGGTGCTCAACTTAACCACTCACCTTGTTCTAAAATGGGTTATGTCAGTGTCCCAGTCAAATTCCTATTTTAACATGCTGTCAAGTGTGTGATTCTTTCCAAGCCAATAAGCATTTCCAGTAATTTCTTAAAATAGACAGTGTTTGTTGCAGTCTTCAGCATTGTGGCTCCTGAGGAATGTGGCCCCTCAATCTGTCAAACTAAAGAAACCTGTCATGACTGCATTGATTCCGTATTGTCCTGGGTCTATGTAGCTGCCTGGCTGTCTGTAATCATCTGTTTGTTTGTTTTGTTTTGTTTTGTTTTCTACAGACTGTATGTTTGGGGTTCCTCCTCATTGCTCTGAGACTCTTATTGGGACTTTGAGTCTTGGATCAGGGGAAGCAGAGTTGACATTAGATCTTAAATGATTGGGATAACAAATCCATGGGGGGAAAAAGCCACTTGTACTTGTCCCCTATTTTCTTTCTGCGGACCAATCAACTTGTCTATCCAAGTTACAGAACACCCTGGACTTTTCCTTTGTGTAATTTGGTTGCTTGTGGTTGGTCTGACATGTGAAGGGACCTTGAGCTGGGGAAGCAGCTTGGCCTCCAAGTCCACTGACGACCAGCACCCTGAGATTGCCTAGGGAGGTGGCACAGGGCAGTGATGAAGATCATGAGAGCCACACTGCCCATCATCATATTTGGGCCACTCCTGGGGAGAGCAAGAGGGAAGAAGGAGAGGTTAAGATGATAGGAAAGATTCTACTTGGCCAGTATTATTGTAATGTGGCATAGTGTTCTCTGGATTTAGTGTGAGTTGATAGTTGACTTTTTCCTCGATTGGGTGCTTTTGTCTGTTCTGCAGAAGCATCTTGGTGGCTCCTCTACCTCAAAGTCCCTTGACGGGGTCAGTTCCATTTCTCCACTTCTGGCCTAGTCTGGTATACGCCGCTGACTCTCACTTCCCAGGCTCTCTATCGTTGACAGGCTGCCTTGAATTTAAGCCCAGTCTGACTTACCTGCCTCAGACATCCATGGTAGTGCCTGGGACTCATGCACCTTTGACTCCCATGGAAGGGAAGTGCAGTAGCTTCCCAGGTGCAATTCTGGTGTCCTCACCCACATTGAGGATGTATGAGAATCAGGTTCTTAGAGACTGGAGAAAGAAGCAAGAATGGAACAAGATTTTTCCCAATGGACTGTGAGATTCCCCACCTTGCCTTGATGTAAGACAAGTGAGGTTAACCCCAAGCCTGGTGAGAAGGGTTCCCATCAGACACTGGGAAATCCCGAGGATGGTTTCCTGCAGAAGGATGTGGTTGGTGGGATATTCAGGTTTGACTCGTGCTTGAGAAAGTTAGAGCCTCTGGTTGGAGAAAGAGTTTAATAACTATTTCATTTCCACCAACACATTCAGCACAAATAATAAATAAGTAAAAATAAATAGAAACATTCAGTTTTATTTTGAATAGTAGGAATAGGGTATCATCATTTCTGTAGTTACTCTTTTAGTACAGTGATACATATCTACTGTGGGTAAGGCATACTAGCAGAAATTGAGCTCAGCACTAGAGAAGATGATTGCATTCCATGCCATGCTTCTTTTTTACGAAAGGCTTCCGTAGATAGATTCTCAGAACAACCCATGGCAAATGAAAAGTTATTTGGAAAACTCAGGTTCCAGATTCACTGGAGTGTAGAATCTCTGGTTGGTTGGGGAGGAATTTCCTCTTGCAGATGTTATTAATAATTATATGAATAATTATTAACTATATTAACGTTTATAATTTTGAATACCTTGAAGGGCTAGAGACAACAGAGAAACATTTTTGAACACCCTTTGTAGCCCCTGCACTGTTGTAGACATTGGTGGGTGGTACCAAAGATAGGACACTGTCCCTACCTCCAGAGACCTTGCGGGCTTGCTGCAGAGAGAAGGCAGGGAGGAGGAAAAGAATAGAGGCACATGTGTGTAAATCACCCCCACAGTAGTCGGTTAGTCATGGGAGGCTCCCCAGAGGAGCTGTCCTGAAGCTGGCTGAGAGAAGGCAACATTTCAACATAGGACAGTTACCCTTGCTACGTAAAATCACGTACACACATGCACACATGTGCACACAGAGACTCACATGCAAAAGAATCATTCATGCCTTTCAGTAAACTTTACATGGTTTAGATGATGATGGTGATGATGACGGAGATGATGGAAAGAATGACATCATGTTCTAAACATATTACATCAAGTCAGAATAACAATGAGAAATAGCTATTTGTACCAATCAAGGTCTTCTCAGAAAATATCTCATTCTAATGCCGAACTATACCAATTTCTTTAATCACTTCTCCAACAAAATAGTTAGAAGGTGCTTATATTTCCTTGAAAGGAGAGTGTCCTGTGTTGTTTACTACCACTTTTTAAACTTGGAAAGAAAAATCTAAAAAGTGTTTATGATTTTACTATTTAATTTCACCTTTGAGATGTGAAAAACTAGTGCTTGGAATTCGTCCTGAATTAAACGACACAATTGCTAACTTGGACTCAAAGGTGAATTCTTTCCCACCTTGTGCCACAGCATCCTCTTCATTTGATTGTGGGAAGCCTCAAGTGGAGCCAAAGAAATGTCCTGGAAGCATTGTAGGTGGGTGTGTGGCCCACCCACATTCCTGGCCCTGGCAAGTCAGTCTTAGAACAAGGTAAGAACGGGCCCAGAAACCATCTATACTGTCCTTCCACATAGGCCCCACAAAACCCTTCTACATTTACCCAGAACCCACACAGCTGAGGCATCAGTTCCTGCCTCTATGTTTTCTGAAGGAGGAAAAGATACAGAAAAATAAAAAAATTATATTATCCTAGGTTCTCTGCTTTGAAAACAGCCAAAATTTTCATCTTTGAGGGTTCCTATGAATATCCATTGTCTCACTGTCAGATGAAAAGAAAGGGAAGTTTTTAGAAATGTGACACTTTGCAGTGAGAGAGGACAAGAGCAAACTTATCTACAGTCTATCACAGGCACAGATTTTTTTAAACACTTTTGTGAATCATTGAATTCAATGCCGAGACTACTCATCTATTCACAAACACGTGAACAAATTATAGGTCGTGATCCCCATCAATTAAGATTAATTAGTCCGATCCCACAGAACCTGGACCTTCTGGGTATCACTTCAGTGGAACATGCCTTTCATAAGTTCAGTTTTCTTGGGTATCTCTTAGGAAACAGGCCGCTGTTCTCCCCTAAAGAGACTTCCTTTCACAGGTTTATGAAATGCCATCGACAAACCTGATCACATTGCATTTCACTCTGCTGTCGATTTGATTTTTCTTTACTTTATTGGTTAGAAACTCCCTGTTCTATGGAGCTTTCACCTTCCACATATTTCAGATTCATTCTTTCCTAAACTGTGTGGTGGTCGATGTCCTCATGGATTTATCAACGTGCTGCCATCATGCACTTTTTATCTGTGCTCTCCATTACAATCTGTTTCCGAGTGGCTCACACCATTATTCTGAGCTATCACCTGCCTACGCAGTCCTAGAAAGCAAGTGATTCAAGAAACATCCCCCAAAAGTAAAGGTTCTCAGGTAGGCTCAGAAGACCCTCATGAGTCACTGCTGCTCAGGATCACATCTGGCTCCTTGAAGAGTGATTCATCAGACCTTGTATAGATCTTGTCACAAAAATGAAAGAGACCTCGGGGGACGATCTTGGGCAGGTCGCTTCTGTTGGAGTCCCGGGCTGTGGGGTATAAGCCACGGCTGTAGAGCTTCATGCTGAGTCACTTAGCTTTGCTCTCCTGTGGACAGGCTGTGTCTGTACCTCCCCCAGGCATCAGAAGAAGTGGCATAGATGAGCCCTTCTGAAAAATCCCACTCCTGCAGCCAAAGTTACCACCGTCCTGATATTGGGCTGGTAGCCCTTTCCTTTGGGAATATGAACATGATCAAATTTGAGTGAATCTGTCTTTTTGGCTTTCCATACAATGGAGTAAAATAAACCATCAAATTTGAACAAAGTCTTTGCATGTTTTCTTTCTAGGTTTGGAAAGCACTTCTGTGGAGGCACCTTAATATCCCCAGAGTGGGTGCTGACTGCTGCTTGCTGCTTGGAGACGTATGTTTAACTGACAGGTGGTCTTATCTTCAAGACTTTTTTCCTCTTCCTCTTCCTCCCGCTTTTGTTCCCTCTCGTCTTCCCCTCTTTTCCTCCCCACCTCCCTTCCTTTTCTGGAAGGAACACTAGGAACCAGGGAATGCATGCACAGAAGCCTGAGGCAGAATTTCCAGGGAAATTGGATGAGAGAGGAGGGAAGCGTTTCTAGAGAGAACCTGCAGAGGGGAGACACAGTGCAGGTGATTTTGTGGACCTGGATAAACTGCAGGACAGAGCTGTTCACTACCAGAAGGGTCAGTCTGTATTAGGCCATTCTTGCATTGCTCTAAAGCAATACTGAGGTCAGAAAATTTACAAAGAAAAGAAGTGTAATTCGCTGATGGCTCTGCAGGTTTTACAGGAAGCAGGATGCTGTCATCTCCTCTGCTTCTGGGTGGGCCTCAGGAAGATTACAATCATGGTGGAAGGCAAAGTGGGAGCAGGCATGTCACATGGCCAGAGCAGGAGCGAGAAACAGAGACAGATGTGGTGGGGGTTCCAAGCACTTTTAAATGACCAGATCTTACAAGAACTAAGAGTGAGAGCTCACTGATCACCCTGAAGATGTGGCCCAAGTCATTCAAGAGGGATCCACCTCCATGATCCAAACACTTTCACCAGGCCATACAGCCATCACTGGGGACTACAATTCAACATGAGATTTGGGTGGGGACAAATATACAAACTATATTACAGTCTCTGCCAAAACAGACTGAGAACGTTCCTTAACTGTCAGGTTCCAGCAAATTGTGAATTTTGTTTCTTGCCACTCATAAGTCACTGATTCTGGGTGGCCAAGGGTCTCAGGAAGATAGTGCCAAGGTCACGGCACAGAGGGTACCTGAAGGGGCTGGACCGTATTTTTCTCTTGACATCCTCATCTTTTCTAGGTTCTCAAGGCCTTCCTTCTACAAGGTCATCCTGGGTGCACACCAAGAAGTGAATCTCGAATCTCATGTTCAAGAAATAGAAGTGTCTAGGTTGTTCTTGGAGCCCATAGGAGCAGATATTGCCTTGCTAAAGCTAAGCAGGTACTAACGGTGCTGTCAGTTAAGAAACAGTTATTTGTAGGAGAGGCAGGTTTGGGACAGGTGACAAGGCACATAGGGCACTCGCTGTGCTGGCGACTCTGGAGGGCAGGGTGTCAGTGCAGACAAGGATGGTCTGGCCTGGATGGGAAAGCATGGGGCAGGGGCCAGAGCTGCTCTTCTGGGCCTGACCACAAGCCTGGGGTAACGTCTTTGGGTCTGTGAACCGATGGGTGATGTTCTGGGATGCTTTGACACTCTAGGAAGGTGAGAAGGGTCTTTCTGGCTCAGCCTAAACAGTAGCTGATCTCCCTTCTGCTCCCCAGTCTCCTCCCCACCATCCCAGCAAATGTGCAAATACAAGGTCTCTGCTCCTTACGATCCTCAGAGAGGTAGGGTGCTCTGATGGCTTGAACAAGTAATTTGGAACTTTTGAATTTTGGAGGAGTTCTCTGATAGGCTGATACATTTTGAGTTTAGAGTTTCCACCCACATCCCCACACCCCTAGAGTGCTCCACCAGGGAACCTGTAGACTGAGGACTTCTGCACCACAGATGTCTGGTGCCCAGAAGCAGAAAGTGTGTCTGCTTCAAAGTTGGTGGCAATGATGATTCTTGGTCAGAGTCAGAACAGGGCATTTCTCATATCCAGTCCTTTATCCGCTTGAACTTACTAAAGTAGAATCAGGTCTAAAAACCAGAGTTCTAATGTTTGAGAGTTCCTGGAACTCTAAGATATATAAATGTTCTTTGAAAACACACCATTTTGTTCATGCAAGGTGCTTATTTCCAATCCTCTTTCATTTGATGGCTAGCATTTTACTGGATTTTTACAACCATGGTTTAGTAACATTCACTGAGGAGGAAGTGAAGGATCCAGATGGAGCAACTTGCTCTGGGCACACAACACATTTGCAATTTTATACCCTCTTGATGATGTCTCAGCCAAACATTCTGCCCAGTCATCAATGCCCTCTTCAATTAATATGAAAGGACACACTTGGCATGGGATTCCAGTTGTGCACAGAATATACATGAGAAGTACACCTTTGTCATCCCTACTTTCAAAGGCGAGCGCCACCCTCAGCTTCTTGCAGGCCACTGATGCCTTTCAAATGAAACCTTGTGTCTGTATAGTCCATAGGCAACCACAGGCAAATGTGAGGGTGAAACGCTGTGTTCTATGTTGTTCTGTGTCATTGAAGCAAGGCAGTGCCAGCTCAGAGGGCTCTGGAACCTCAAGGTAAGGATGCCTAGTTGTAGATACTGCAGCTCCCAGCTGGGTAGTCAAATATAACTGCTAATACTTCCCTTATAGGCCTGCCATCATCACTGACAAAGTAATCCCAGCCTGTCTGCCGTCTCCAAATTACGTGATCACCGTCTGGACTGAATGTTACATCACTGGCTGGGGAGAAACCCAAGGTGAGATCAATTCCATTGCCCATGTAACAAATTGTTTTGGACCTACAGTGCATGTTACAAAATGAGCATTTTAGAGATCTTTGTAAAATTCCTATCCATGAACGTTGTCCAACCCTCCTGACTTTGCCTGGGCACCTGTCTGTGTCTCCATAATCAGTCTTCAAGGGATGTGGGCAAGGGGAGAGAGGCCATTTCTTTGAGTCTTTCTCTTTTTTTGTTTTCAGCATCTTTTTAAAAATGATTGTATGTTTCCCTTACACCAAAAACAAGCAAAAAGCCAGTAGATGTCTTTGAGTCTCTTAATTATAATTTCAGCATTCATATTGCTTCCCAAGTAAGTGGGGTTTTCACCCAGCCCTCAAGTTAAGGGTGTTAGATTATTTTTCATGTGAAATTAGCCAGACTGGGTTTCTAAACATGGTGCAAAACAATAACGACAAAAGTTATAATTAAACTAGTCTTCTTCCCAAATACCCACATGTCTAACGTGTGTGGGAGGGTGTTAGGCAGGCGACCTACATCTGGGGAAGAGGCAGACAGGCCCCGTGGCCCCAAGTCTAGGATGGCATGTGGTATTGGTTGATGGGTGAGAGCAAGAGAGGGAACACTTGTGCAGGATGTGGTATCAGCACCTGTACTACACCTTAGGGATTCCTTCTCTTTGCAGTATACCCTGACAATAATTATATCCATCAGCCTTACTCCCTTGGCAGCAGGAAAACTAATACTCTTAATGTCTCAGTTCCACTTTCTTAGAGGTGCAGGTGAGGACATAGGGAGTCTGGGGCCCTGGAAAAGCGTTCTGACTCTGCCGCTAGCCAGATAGACCTGAACTAGACACGTTACCTCTTTGTATCACTTGGCTCTAATCCCTTATCTGTGAAACCAGCATTTTCAAGTGGTGCTTTGCACATCAGCCTTTTGTATACACTTTCATTTAATAAAAAATTTTTTGGGTTTTTTGAAAAGGTTAAAAACCACTGGCCTAGCTAATTTCAAAGCTGGGTTTCCTTTTTCTGTCCCTTTCCTATTACATTTAAAACCTCACCTCCTTGACTTCTTGTTCCCTTTTTCTGCACTGCAGTCTGGGAACACTGAGGCCAAATAAAAGGAAACTTGGCTTGAGGGACACCTATGGGTGTGCCAGGCTGCTCCTGGTGTTTGCATATTTTAAAATTTAAATACTAGAAACCTCTGCATGTTAGGTATTATTTTTTCCATTTTACCATTGAGGAAGCTGGGGTTCAGAGAAGGTGCAGGGTGACAAACCTGAACTGGAACTCTGACTCCCACCTATAAGCTGTGGGGACTTAGAAAAGTCATGAGCTCTCACTGATTGTTTCCTCAGCTGATGTGGGCTGCAGGGCTGTTATGGGGGAAATAATAAGAAAGTGCATCAAGTGCCGAGCACATTCTAAGCACTCCATCGTGGCAGCTCCTACTACTAATACAGAATAGAGTTGAATCTAACATGACTCCTTGCAAGTGACAGAAAATCCAACTCAAATTGGATTAAGCAAAACAAGAGAAATTCTTAGTGAGCTGAAAAGCTTCAGGCTCACATGAGGCCCCAGATCCCAGGCATTCCTGATCATGGAGTAGGCACTATTTGGGGCACAAAGGTGACACCCCCATTGCTGCAGATGCTGTCATGGCTCTAGCTCTGCTGAGAAAGAATAAGAAAGGCCACTCTCCCCATTACATGAACAATAGTCTGCCCACTCTGAGAGACTGAAATTGGGTCATGGTCCTGCCCCTGAGCCCGTCACTGATTGGCTCTGACCTGCATCAGCTGTTCCATGCTGGAAGTAGAGGCAGGACCCCATTCATACCCAGAAGGGAGCAAAAGGTATCCCTCACCAAGATTATGGGGTGTAGGGTGAAAGGCTGCTGGGCAGCCAGAAAGCAAACAGATCCTCTACAATACTTCAGCTGATGAAAGCATGAAGCTAAAATCATAAGGATCTGAGTGCAAGTTCTGGCTGTCCCACCTTCCATGTGACATTGGGCAGTTATTTAATCTCTTTTAGCCTCAGCTTTCTCATCTGTACTTACATATAAGGTGATTGTGAGGATGAAGATTATGCATCTTCATCCTCACCTTCCAACACAACCATCATCCTCATCACCATCATCAACACGATCATCATCATTACTACCACTACCACCATCATCACTACCACTACCACTACCACCATCTTCACCATCACCACCACCATCGCCAATATCATCACTCTCAACATCATCACCACCATCACTATCATCACCACCATCATCATTACTACCACTACCACCACCATCACCACCATTCCACCACCATCACCATTATCATTACCACCACCATCATCACCATCACCATTACCATTATTACCTCCACCATCATCACCATCACCATCACCATTATCATCACCATCATCATCAATACTAAAACCATCATCACCATCACCATCATCACCATTATCACTACTACCACCATCACCATCACCACCATCATCATAAATAAACATCACATAACCGGCGTGTAGCTGGGCATTGACCATAGAGCCCACTCGCTGTTTCCTCCCTCCACCCCCATCCACACATTTCTAACCACCATCCTGCACTGGCTCCCTGTCTCCTCTGGTCTCACCCACATGTCCACTGAGAAAATGATTCTCAGAACGCTAACTAGACCAGGAGGAGTCACACAACATAACTCAGGTCTGTTTATCCATTTTCTATATGTTGATGACATCAGATTAATGGGTGTTCTCAGCTTCTCAGAGGGAGGTCGAAATTCTCCCCTTCTCCCCTTCATGTTTCCAGAACTCCCTTCAGTTGGATATTCCAAATGCAGAGTAGGGGTTGAGGCCAAGGGGCTCTTCCATGTCAGCCCCATCTGCAATGACTGAGCTGGTCCTGCGGCCCTCTCCCCAGGGCCCAGTCAGGGAGGGCTTCAATCCTCAGGTCACCTGTGGCCTACCCTGCCCTCAGAGGTGCCATCTCTATGTTGGCCACTGGATGGCAGCTCATACTCACAGACTGCATCAATTTCCTGGCAACTAGTGGTGGGTTTACCCCCTTATCAGGATGTTTGCCTTGCTCTGAGAGCAGATCCAAAAGCAGTGATATCTAACTTAATTTTCAACAAAATATTTTGAAAAGGGTGCTCCCTCACACATCTACACAGTCCAGGTCATGCACCCCCTGCCTGGTGCTTGGTAGTCAGGAGGAGCTTCCTCCATGCAGCTCCTTCCCAGCTAGGGCTGGGAAGAGCCTCTTCCATGCTGCTCATGTAAACTCCAGATTCAGTGTCAGTTTTCTGAACCTGAGACAATGATCTAAATGCAGTCCAAGACTCTGAGGGGGGAAAGAGTGCCTCAGCTCTTGCCTGTGTCACGCTCGCAAAGCAAAAGATTTTGCAAAATTCTAATGAAAGCTGGGCTTGCAAAATTGGAAAACTAGATTATTTGTGAGAGCACTGAGACATCCCTGGGCGTGTCCATCTGGAAAAACAGCATTCCCTCTGGCAATTTAGCAGATGTTCTGCAATTTGGCAAAGGAAATAAAGCAGTTTTTCACAAAAGAAAAACTACAACTGGGAGAATTGCCCCTAGTTGTATTTCTTCTCCCTAATTGTCAAGGAAGTGTAAATCAGAAAATGAATCAGGACAATTTCTCTCTACTATGTTAGCTAATATTTTAAAAATTGAATACTCACAAGGGTGAGGCGAAGTAATTGTTTCCAGTAACATTTTATACCGTCACACCCTTTTAGAAAATAATTTGGGAGAGTTACTGCGAGACAGAAGTATGTCTATGTAATTATGGGAGCTTAGACTTAAAATAATAAGAAATGAGAATGAACTTTATGAACAAATATGTGGAAGGTTGGAAGCAAGAGTGGGACCAATGTGCTTGGGGAGGAAGCATTAGGGCAGTGACTCCACAGACCCAGGCTCAGGCTGAACTACACAACCTCCTTACGCCTCAGTTTCCTCAACTGTAGAACAGGAATGATGAAAGTGCCTGTTTCATAGGACGGTTGTGAGGATGAAGTGACATACACCACATTAAGAGCTCGTGCCTGGAAAGGTTAATTCTTAGTAAATGATGGCTATTCTTTTTTATTGCGATAAAATATACACAACGTAAGAGTTACTATTTTAACTATTTTGGCGGGTACCACTGAGTGGCATTCGGTACATTCACAATGGTGTGCAGCCATTGCCATATTTTCAGAACGTTTTCCTCATCTCAAAACGAAACCTCATGCCCGTTCAGCAGTCACTCCCCATTAAAATATTAGTTATGAAGATTGTAGCATTATTTTTAAAACTCGTGATATAACAGTGATTGAAAAAATCAGTACGTAAAATTGTGCATTATGATGTCAGTAGTAAAGAAGCCTATAAAAAATCTGAAAAAAGTATATAAAAAGAATAGCAATTGCATTTCTCAGACACTCTTTACATTGTAAAAATCATTTTTGGACTTTCAACACAAAAGCAAAAAGTACACAAACAACCACCAACCTGAAAGCACTATGACAAAGCCCAGCTAGTTAAATCCAGGTCTCAGGAACACAGAATCACATATGATGTTTACACTCTCCAGGGTCAGAGCGGCACTGGGAGCTGCCTTGTGTTCTGCAGCCTCACGGACAGGCAGGAGGTCCAGCGCCGCTGCTCTGTTCTTCTGGTTTCCTCCTAAACTTGTTTTGGGTGCAGTAACCATTTCTTTCATCTTTTTAAACACAGGTACCTTTGGGGCTGGCCTTCTCAAGGAAGCCCAGCTTCATGTGATTGAGAATACAGTGTGCAATCACTACGAGTTTCTGAATGGAAGAGTCAAATCCACCGAGCTCTGTGCTGGGCATTTGGCCGGAGGCACTGACAGATGCCAGGTAAGAAAAGATCAAGAGACCAAAGTTAGTCTTGTGCTCTTCCATCTCGGTCTCAGCCCCTTAGACTTCAGTCCCAAAGTGACAAATTCTAGAAGGATTTGTCAATGTTAGACCCCAGTTTAAGTGTTGCTCACAAACTCCCTAGATCTGTCCCTGAATGCGTATTCAGATAATCTAAGGAGATGTCTTGGGGCTTGGGTTTGAGATCTGTAGCAAGGGAGTTTTAAGTGCCGTAACTACCTCAGGTCACTCACCCTCCTGGGGTGTGCTGGTGGCCAGGGACTAAAGTGGTGACTTTTCTGGTAGGGAAGGAGGTAGAGGGTACAGGACACAGACCAACTGCACACACTTTACAGTGATGCCCAGGCTAGGCCAGTCTAAAGGAAACACCAACATAGGAAGGGATGTGTGCAGGATTCACAAGGGGTTTTTTACTCCCAGGAGAAACTAAGTGGTGTGGTTTCACTGAATAGACTTTGCTAAGTACTCAAGCAGTGCAGATGCTCGAGTAATATGCTCATAAGTTCCTTTCCGATTTCAATTACCAGGAAAATATACATGTGGATAATAGACGAATGCCATAATAAAAGGCTGGCAAGCTAACCCTCACCTGAATTTTTCCCTACCTCTGTTTAGGGTGACAGTGGAGGGCCTGTGGTTTGCTTCGACAAGGACAAATACATTTTACGAGGAATAACTTCTTGGGGTCCTGGCTGTGCATGCCCCAATAAGCCTGGTGTCTATGTTCGTGTTTCAAGCTTTGTCACTTGGATTGAGGGAGTGATGACAAATAATTAATTGAACAAGAGACAGAGTGAAGCATTGACTCACCTAGAGGCTAGAATGGGGGTAGGGATTTAGCACGCTGGAAATAACGGACAGTAATCAAACGAAGACACTGTCCCCAGCTACCAACTATGCCAAACCTCAGCATTTTTGGTATTATTGTATATAAGCTTTTCCTGTCTGACTGCTGGGTTCTCCAATAAGGTGACATAGCTATGCCATTTGTTAAAAATAAACTCTGTACTTATTTTGATTTGAGTAAATTTTGGTTTTGGTCTTCAACATTTTCACGCTCTTTGTTCATCCCACAAATTTTAAATGGGCAGACTGAGGGGGTTTAGCTGCTTTTGATAAGGAACAGCTGCACAAAGCCCTGAGCAGGCTGCAAGGTCACAGAGGGGAGAGCTGAGAAGCCCTAGGAAGTTGTCCATGCATTTACCTCATCAGCTAAAGAGAGCTTGACACACATTTTTACTGTCTTTATTTCTAACACTGAGGTGAATGTTTTCAAAGCTGCAACATGTATGGGGAGTCATGTGAACTAGTTCTGTTATTGGGAATGAAATCTGTCACTGGCTGCTTGACTTGAGCCCCGGAGTACAGAGCAGAGAGATGTATATACCATGGAGTGAATCGGGCCATGGACGTGTAACACAAGACCAGCTGAGAGTCTGAATGTTATTCTGGGGCATATGTGAGTCTAGGACTGGTACCAAGAGCACATAAATGAACAACAAGCAAATATTGAGGGTAGACCACTTGTTTCCCATTGCTAATTGCCTGCCCGGTTTTGAAACAGTCTGCAGTACACACGGTCACAGGAGGATGACCTGTGGCAGAGACACATGTTTAGAAGGAAGAGAAAGGGAAAATGTACATTCTTTACAATTTCAAATTTTAATTGTCACCAAACAAAAATATCCACTCAAAATACAATTCGACAATGCAACAGTCATCTTACAGCACAGAAATGCAGAGAAAAGCAGAACTGCAAGTGACTGTGAATAACGGGTGAATATAGTCTCAAATCCTCAAAGAGCTGTGTTTATTTCATCAACAAATAGGTTACTCGTATTCAATTCTGATGTGTTTTAAGGATTAAGATGCTCATTTTACAATTAGCGCACATGTGTATACTGTCACCTGTTCTCCTTACAGAAATGTTCTTCCTCATGGTTAATGTTTCCCTTTGGTACCAATTTTGCCTGTTCACATAAAGTATTTCATTTTAAAAACTCAGCATAAAATACAGATTGCATCTGAAAAGATATTGAATATAACATACAAGCAGAACACACAAGTTCCACATTTCAAAAGCCTCGATAACAAAAAAGAAAGATCAAATCCCTTATTCGTCTCTGTAAAGTCATTTATAAAGCTCCTGCTGATCCTGTTAAGCATGGATATAATTGACCTTTCTTTTAAATTAAAATGTAAGCTCTTCCCCAAGACAACTCGAAGTGCCAAGATTGAATGGGAACTGTTCATGTTTTCCACTTATGACCATGGGCACCATCGTAACTGAACTCACAAATATAAGAAAAATATCCCTTCACTTTTAAAATCCTAAGACCCAGAAATCAGAATCCATAGGATTTGTTTAGTGAAAAAGGGAATCTGTGGCTCTATGTATCCACAAAAGGAGGGCCAAACATGTCCCAAATAATCTCAGAACCACAGCATCATTTTGTAAATAACAGAGGCAAGACCTCAGATTGTACAGCAGATTGGTTCTTATTGCTGGAACAGGGTCTAAACCATGCCTGGAACCCCAGATGTTACAGAGGAGGTGGATGAGAGAGACTCCTGACCTGTTCACATTGCAAAGGTATGCGGAAACCAAGGTGAGCAGAGAGCATGAATGCTCACACTCTATGGCCCAGGTGCCTGTGATTCAGCTTTCTCATTAACAGGATTCCCAAATCGTCATCCTCCATGCAGTCTTCAGAATGGTCAGTTAGGGGGTCAGTCCCTTGACTGATCAGATTTGATGAAAGCATTTCTGTACAACTTTCTCAAATCCTTGGTCGGCACATCCCACATTCTTGATGGAGCTGTCATGAGAACAGGTGGGGGGCTTGTCTTGTCTCTCTTTAGCCTAATGGGTCAGAGACCACAGGGAACACAAGAAAAAAACCCAGGAAGGCCTGTGCACCTGACAGGTTCTTTGTTAAACTGGCTACATATTATGTGTTCCCAGAAACTTCAACAGCATTACAAATCCTAACTCATCCAACACGATATAAAAATACTCTGGATAGTTTGAAGTCTTTATACAGTATTACAACAGCACGGCATGTTGTACTGAAACGCACACGTGCATCTCCGCAAGGCACAGTTTTGCAAGGAGGATCAGCTCCTGGATAGCTCCTTCCTTCTGTCTTTGTCAGGGGCCTCAAAGGTGAGAGCTGGAAACTGGGGTTTTATTCCTGCCGCATTTATAGGAATGTGGACTGAAAAAACAAAGGAGAAAGTCTTTAGGGAAGATTATGTAACTAGTTAGAAGAGGGTCTTCTGTTATTATTTAATAGTATAGCTGGTTTTGATCAAATACATTCATGCACAACTTCTCATGAAAACCCAACTCTAAGGTAACAACAGTATCTGTCTCAAGCTTGTTTTTTATCTGTGTTCAGACCTTAGACAGGGGTGTTACAGGAAGTCAGGGACCCCAAATGGAGGGATCAGCTGGAGCCACAGCAGAGGAACATAAATTGTGAAGATTTCATTTTAATATGGACATTTATCAGTTCCCAAAATTAATACTTTTATAATTTCTTACACCTATCTTTACTTCAATCTCTGAACATAAATTGTGAAGATTTCATTTTAATATGGATATTTATCAGTTCCCCAAATTAATACTTTTATAATTTCTTACACCTGTCTTACTTTAATCTCTTAATCCTGTTATCTTCGTAAACTGAGGATGTGTGTCACCTCAGGACCACTATTGTGTTAACTGTACAAATTGATTGTAAAACATATGTGTTTGAACAATATGAAATCAGTGCACCTTGAAAAAGAACAGAGTAACAGTGATTTTCAGGGAACAAGGGAAGACAACCATAAAGTCTTACTGCCTGCAAGATCGGGCAGAACAGAGCCATATTTTTCTTCTTGCAGACAGTCTATAAACGGATGTGCAAGTAGGGAAGATATCACTAAATTCTTTTCCTAGCAAGGGATATTAATAATTAAGACCCTGGGAAAGGAATGCATTCCTGGGGGGAGGTCTATAAACAGTTGCTCTGGGAGAGTCTGTCTTATGTGGTTGAGATAAGGACTGAAATACGCCCTGGTCTCCTGCAGCACCCTCAGGCTTACTAGGATTGGGAAACCCTGTCCTGGTAAATTTGAGGTCAGACCGGTTCTCTGCTCTCAAACCCTGTTTTCTGTTGTTTAAGATGTTTATCAAGACAATACGTGCACCGCTGAACATAGACCCTTATCAGTAATTCTGCTTTTGCCCTTTGCCTTGTGATCTTTGTTTTTGCCCTTTGCCTTGTGATCTTTGTTCTCCTTTTTGCCCTTTGAAGCATGTGATCTTGTGACCTACTCCCTGTTCTTGCACCCCCTCCCCTTTTGAAACCCTTAATAAAAACTTGCTGGCTTTAAGGCCCAGGTGGGCATCGTGGTCCTACCAATATGTGATGTCACCCTGGAGGCCCTGCTGTAACATTCCTCTCTTTGTACTCTTTCTCTTTATTTCTCAGCCAGCTGACACTTATGGAAAATAGAAAGAACCTACGCTGAAATATTGGGGGCTGGTTCCCCTGATACAGGGGTTTGTTAGCATTATAGCATTTAAGTTCTTCATGAACTTCTACTGAATTAACATGTGTTTGGAAATGAGCTGTTAACATGAACAAAAACCAGTAGAAATGATAAAATAATCCAGTGTGATTTTAAAAGGGAAATGATAACAAGTTTTAGTAATTTAGCACTAAGTAATTTTTGTAGAGTAAATAATCATGGATCACAAGTAATGTGCTTCATTTGTAACACTGTAAACCATACTTCTACTAGATTTTTTTCATGTGTAGAGACTAGGTATACTTAATTAATGTACCCAACTTTTCATTATGAAAAATTATAAACAGAAAACAATTAGAAAGAATCTGGGTACCTTAAATTTTAGCTGTAATCCCTCATGTTTATATGTTAGTTCCTTGCACACCATTTGGACAACCCCCCTCCACCCACATTCCCCAAGTCAAAAAAAGAAAAAACCTCTCCTAGCTGTTTATTTTTAATGTGACTGAAGCGGTAGAAGAGTCTTGATTTCAAAGGACTCCCTTTTCTTCCACTTTTTCCTGATGAGTTTGCAAAGCTGATCCCTGATTGGTTTGGGGATAAAGAATGAAAGCATCCCTCTCACTTTGTAAACAGATGCAGTCAATGGAATAGAATCAAAGGAAAGAAAGCTGTTCCTCAGTATTTTTTGTATATTAAAAGTATTTACAGTTCCATGTGTTTAATTCCCAGGTCATTATTAAGATTGCTTTTTAATTGTTAAATTAGATGTTATATCATTTTTAAAAACTGCACAAGCAACACAAGACTATGTGGTCTAATTTTTAAAGAAAATCAAACAGTACAGAAGCCTCTGGCAAGAAAGTGATGGCCCTCCCTTCCCTATCCCTCTTCCCAGAACATTTGTGTCTGCAGAGGGCATATATTATTATTTTACATCTTTTACTATACATTCTCATATTCATATCTCTATCTTTTTAATGAAAAAATTTCAAACAATTAGAAAGAATTTGTGTAATGTGAATTTTTCTTGACATAATTCCTCATGTTAATGTATTGTCTGGGTATTCGTTTTCCTTATACCCTATTTAAACATCCCCCTCCAAAATTCAATCTCTCTCTCTTCTCTATCTTCCCACTAATGTCTATTACCTATATATCATCTATTATCTATTTATCTGTCAACCTATTTATCCAGACATTACCTATCATCTATCTGTCTATCTATCATCTATTATTTATCATTTATCTACTATCACTTATCTATCTATGATTATCACCTATTATATCTATCTATCTATCATCCATCTACCTATTATCTATCATCTACCTATTATCTATCATCTGTGTGTCATCTGTCTTCCTATCCAGCTACAGAGAGAAACTGCCTTTGGTTTTAGTTTTTTATCAATACTATAGTATGCTGTTCAGTGACATTTCACTTTGTAATCAGTCTTGAAAATCTGCTTATGCCATTCCATCTACACAGACCTGACTCCTCACTCTGTAGAGTAAGCCACACTGTTAATCCCCTGCTGCTGCACATCCCAGCGATTTCCACTTTCCCACATCAGCAGCTCCTGCCTTTAGATCACTTCTGAGTCTTAGCACCTTACATGGAAATGCTTCTCTCTTCACAACCACATTTTAAAAAGTAATGCGTATTCTTATCTAGCTTTGGAGAGTTTTTTTACATTAACCTTTTGTATCTACTTTGAATTTTTTGCTTACAATATGACATGAGGATTTATTTTTATTTTTTTCCCTGTGGATATTCAATTTTCTTAACATCATTCTTTCCCCAGTGGTTTGAAATGTTGCTTTTATTTAGGGTGCATTGAATTTTGGACAGTACCTGCCAAGTTTTTCTACATCATCCACTGTCTCTGGCAAGGCAATACCCTTGGTTTCGGGCAAAAGCATCACGAGGCCACCACAAATGGATGCCAGGATACCTGTGGAATAGGGGAAAAGTGTTAACGCCCCAGGAAGACATAGCTGGGCCCTCTCCCATGGGTCTGCTCACTCTGAAGCCACCATGTTGCTCACTGGAGTAGCTCTCAACCACAGCAACCTATGCATCCCAGATCAACGCCCCAGCTCTCCCTTATCACAGCTTCAAAGCTTCTCTCCCTTCCTCAAAGCCTGAGTAGCACCACGGCCCCTGTACACCTGGCAGTCACTTGTTCACTCACACATCTCACAGTGATTGACTGAATGCCTTCTGAGTGCCTTCTTAGGGTCCAACAGCCAAGGCCTCCCCTCTTGCATTGCAGAGAAACAGAGTGCTAGAAGGGAGTCCCCTCTGCGCCCACTCACTGACACTGTCACTAACCTGCTCCTCTCCCTCCGATTCCTCCTATCACCTTACAGTGGAAAACTTGTCCTGGTGTCTACTCCGGGACCAGCCTTCTCCTAGGCCTGTCTCTTTGGGCTCCTCACTCTAGGGATCAACCCTTCCTCCAGTATCTTCAACCTATTGGGAGAAGCTTTCAAACACATTCAGATCTTTCCTGTTTGACCAGCCTTCTCTCAATCTCGCCTCATCCTTCCATTATCATCCTTTCTTTTCCTGCTCTTTAGAGCCAAACTAAATAGGAACACTTTTACACTGTTGGTGGGACTGTAAACTAGTTCAACCATTGTGGAAAACAGTGTCGCAATTCCTCAAGGATCTAGAACTAGAAATACCATTTGACCCAGCCATCCCATTATTTGGTATATACCCAAAGGATTATAAATCATGGTGCTATAAAGACACATGCACACGTATGTTTATTGTGGCACTCTTCACAATAGCAAAGACTTGGAATCAACCCAAATGTCCATCAGTGACAGACTGGATTAAGAAAATGTGGCACATATACACCATGGAATACTATGCAGCCATAAAAAAGGATGAGTTTGTGTCCTTTGTAGGGACATGGATGCAGCTGGAAACCATCATTCTCAGCAAACTACTGCAAGAACAGAAAACCAAACACTGCATGTTCTCACTCATAGGTGGGAATTGAACAATGAGATCACTTGGACACAGGAAGGGGAACTTCACACATCAGGGCCTATTGTGCAGAGGGGGGAGGGGGGAGGGATAGCATTAGGAAATATACCTAATGTAAATGACGAGTTAATGGGTGCAGCACACCAACATGGCACATGTATACATATGTAACAAACCTGCACGTTGTGCACATGTACCCTAGAACTTAAAGTATATTTAAAAAAAGTAATACTAGATAATGTCTAAAAGAATACCTCAAAAATGTAAAACAAATTTAAATAATAATAAGTGGTAGAATAAAAAAAAAAAGCCACCCTCCCCTATTTTCTCTACTTCTTTGTATCCTAGTAGTGTGCTGGTAAATGCCTAACAACCTCCTTTGGGCAATCAAGCCCTGATTGGCAGCATCTGCTAATGTGCATGGTGTAAATGCTCCCACTGTGGGCCCTTCGGGCTGCTGACACAACATCCCTGACTGTGCCACTGGGAAGAGATGCAGGAGCTCCATCAGTGGTGCTTCCACCATAAAGATGCAGCAGACACAATCTAAGGAGCACAAGTAATACTGAAGATGTAGTAGATGAATTAGGAACTGATGAGTGTTGGGCATTTATTGCCTCTGTTTCTCATATATTTCATATTCTTTACTTTTTGATATATCCGTGCTTGACGACTGACTTACAAAATTCTTGAAAATGTAGCTGATATGGTTTGAATCTGTGTCTCCAACCAAATCTCATCTCGAATTGTAAACCCCACACGTTGAGGGAGGAACCTGGTGGGAGGTGACTGGATCGCGGGGGAGGTTCCTCCATGCTGTTCTTGTGATAGTGAGTGAGTTCCCATGAGATCTGATGGATTTATAAGTGATAATTTTCCTTGCTCTTCTGTCACCTGCCGCGATGTAGGACGTGCCTGCTTCCCCTTCCACCATGATTGTAAGTTTCCTGAGGCCTCCCTGGCCATGTGAAACTGTGAGCCAATTAAACCTCTTTCCTTTATAAATTACCCAGTAGTGGGCAGTTATTTCTAGCAGTGGCAAATGAACTAATATGGTAGCAGTTGGCCCTGGTGAGTGGGAGGTGCCAGCACCAGCATAGCACCATGCTCCAGGTCCTGCCTCTGCCTGCCCTCCCCTGGACTCAGCCTATATCCTCCCTGGCTCCTCTCCAGTCAGGTTCCTTCTGCTTCTCGCTGGCCACCAGATCCACATGTGCTACTTTCAGTCCTTAGGGTGGACCTTGTCTCATGCCCTCCTGCCTTGGGCTTCTCACCTGGTTTCCACTTCCTTGGCCACCTCCTCTCCTTCTGCCTAGGTCTGTCACTTTGCCACCCCTCAGGTCTCTGTACTAGGCCTCTGCTTTCCTCTGCTCTGTCCTGATTTTCTGGGGGGCCTGGGCCACTCCCTCAGCTTCAACCAGTCTCTACTGCCAGGTGGCTTCCAGCTCTTCATCCTGAGGCCATACTTCCCTCCTGAGCTTAGTAGTGTTGAGCCTGCTGGTTTCTATTTCCACTTGAACTCTTCCAGGTGCCTCAAACTGTGAACAGCTGACACAGAGCCCCATCACCCTGCAGACCCCCAACCTTGCTGCTCCAGTGCCTGTGCCACCTGTGTCTCCCCAGGCACCTCGGCCTCCAAGCTCACCATGCCCTCTCCCTGTGTCCATCAGTGGTCCCATCTTGCCGAACTGGCTTCTAAGATATTTACTCAATGTGTCCACCCTCTCCATTCCTATTGCCACCCCCTTATTAGAAGCCACTGTGATCTCCTGATGATGACGTCCTTGAATTGTCACCCCCAACATCATCCCTCCAACCCACTTGCATATCTACCATCAGAGGGATGATGCTGGGGGTCCTTCCAACCCATTTGCATATCTGTTTCTACAATGCAAGGCCAGCTCTGTCCACCTCAGGGTGAAACTGTCCAGTCACTTCCCACTGCTGTATGTATAAAGAGCAAAACCTTGGCATGTCCTTGAGGCCCTTCCAGATCCAGTCCCTGCCCTGCCCTGGCGCTGCCTTTCTTAAGGTCCGTCTCACACCTGCAATCCATCCTCTAGCACCAGGTGCTTGAGGATGCGGTGTCCTCTTGCTCTGAACTTTCCACTGCCTGGAGCACAACCAGCCCCTCTCGGCCTAGACATTGTTTCCTTCCTCCCTGACCTGCTCCCCTACACTCAGTGGCCAAAGGTCCCTGTGACCTATTCTCATAGGAGCTTCTGCTTTCAGGGTCTCAGCAGTTATCACATTCTATTGTCACTGAGTTTTTAGAAATTCGGCTGTCTCCCTAGCAGTCTCAGGCCCTGCCTGCCTGCCACTGGGCTATGGGCTGCAGTCCTGAAGGTCATGTGTCATGTCTCCTGGACTACTCTGTCTTTGCTGGACAGTGGCACTTTCTGCTTTTTCATGCTGACCACAGAATTAACACTCAGCCTGATGACCAACTCCCATACAATAATTTGAAGTGATCCTGTATTGAGGTCACTGGTGTCAAGTGGTAGAAGCTGACTCTCTGTCCCTCACACTGTCAAAGGACTTTTGCATGAATCAGAAAGTCTGTCCGCATGGACTCAGTATTTTCATTCAAATTTCAACTGCTGAACAATAAATGAAAAACATTATCTACCAGAAGTAAGGAAGTGGAGGTAGAGAAAGGGTTGGGGGAGAAAGGGGCCAACCCATATCCTTTACTGCAGAGGAGGGCACAGGGGAAGTGTGTGAAACCTAGGCAGGACAGTTGGAGCAGCCCTGGAGAAGTGGGACACTGAATTCCCCAAGGTCCCTCCTAGACTGTGATTCTATCCCTTCACAAGTCCTATGGAAGCTGGAGGTAGGAGGAGCAGTGCACTCGAGGGATCTAGAGGAGGTGATGGAACGTGTGCCCGAGATTCCATGTCCCCTGCTCCCTCCGGATGGATTTTTAGCATCAAAGCCAATGAAGATATGATATCAATAGACAGAGAACACCAGAAATACAATTAGTCATTAGGCTTATTTTTGTTATTTTTTATTATTTACTTATTTTAGAGATAGGTTCTCACTCTGTTGCCCAGGCTGGAGTGCAATGGCGTGACCATAGCTCACTGCAGCCTTGATCCTACTGCCTCAGCATCCTGAGTAGCTGGGACTACAGGCACCCATGGATCACCATGCCTAGCTAATTTTTACATTTGTGTCGAGGCAGTCTTGCTATGTTGCCCATGCTGGTCTTGAACTCCTAATCCCAAGCAATCCTCCCACTTTTGCCTTACAGGCATGAGCCACTTCACCTGGCCCTCACTTTTAAACATATTGAATATTTAATTTAGTCCCCTGAAAATTATTGGTTATGTTCTGTAATACCATAAGAGTTTCATAACATTTAACTCAGAACCCAAAGAATGCTAATTGAACGTTATTTATCAGCACCCTTTAATATAAAGTAAATTAAAACCATTCATTATAACTGAATTGGCTCCTCAAAACTGAAATAGTTATTATAATAAGATGAAATTAATATCATAACTATCAATGAAATAGTTATTATAGTGAGATAAATGACTATCGTTATCATTATCGAACCTAATAATTATTATAGGTTTATTTTAATACAAAGAATGTAGATGAAAGCTCTTAAGAATAGCAAATGAGTTCTTACCAAAGATGATCAGAGGTAGTTCTAGCCACACGGCTGCTAGCCGAAAGAGGAGAAATGGGGCTATGATTCCCCCAAAATCACACAGACCTGAACAGAGCGAAACTCCGAAATTTCTGTTGAGTGAAAAGTAATTTTAAATGAAAACTATTTCAACAAATGACTTCAAGATAACATATTCAGACATGTTAAAAAACCAAAGGAAGTGTGACGATACTTTGCATTTTCTAACTTTGGAAACGACTACTCTCGTGAACTCCAAGCAAAACATTTCCATTCTGCACATTTCCCAGTGAGGCTAGTGAGGATGTCTCCAGCGTGGGTGGAGGGTGTTATCCATCGGCAACTCACTGCCCTGCCTGCTCTGGGTCACTTGGTGCCACTTTGGTTTCCTCATATGAGGGCAAAGTATGCCCATGGAATGCTTCCCCAGCAGAAGAGGTCGATTTGCACTAATCCGTGCACACTGTTGCCTTTCGTCCTTCATAATCAGCTGCTCACCACTGCACCAATGCATGTAATGCAGTCAAAGAGAGGCCATAGTCTTGTGGCAGGTGACGCTGATGGAATGAAGATTTAACCCACAGTCTAAGCAAGGGCACCTAGAGGTCTTCTGGTTCCAAGTCAAGTGCCTTTCCTCGAAACCGTAACAGTGTGTGAAGATATTAATATGAAAATACTTCTATCACAAAATGCAGCAGGCAGCAATGCAGAAAGCAGTGATAACTCAAAGCATATCTTCTTTACTGGCTGGATTCAGCCCAGGCTAATGTATCACTGAGCTAAGGAAACTATTTCATAGTTTTTAACTAAATCAACTTAAAACACTGGTCTACAGAGTTACTTAGGAGAAACCACAATGTTTGTAGAATTACCGTAATGTTGTTGGGTACAATTCTGAATTTACCAAATAAACAATTTCAAAGGCCATGGTTATCCCTAGTCTTCCCAGTGTAGCCACTGTGGTCCTCAACAATGGTATTCCTGCAAACACAGAAAGTTTGGAAGGGAGGAGTTAGGGGTCTGATTTCATTAACATTTTACAGAACAACAAAAGGTATTTGACTTTGTGGCCTCCAGTCTGAAGTCTTTGCCAATTTTAAGCACAAATGATAGAACCTTCTACTAATGTAACCAAATTGCAACAACAATGAAACTAGATGATAGCTAATATTTTAGAGCACTAGATGCCTTTCGGAGCAGGTTGGATTATAGGAAATACAATTCAAGGGCCATTTGTGGAGCATGAGCAGCCACTACATTGGAGCACTGTTCCAGGCAATGACCTCCTAGAGAGGTGGATGGAGCACACTGGCCTTTTGTTCAGGAGGTAGTTTCCAGTCATGCCTTTGAGCCACCACGTTCCCACTGCTGGTGCCCAGCTGTCCTTTCTGTGCTTACCTTGTGGTGATGACACAAGGAATAGCCGTTCCCAGCACACCAGGGGAGCTCCTCACGTGAGCTGACCTTGGTTTCTAGAGTAGTGCAAGCTTTGAGGACCAGGATCTTTGGAAGGGGACATCTATTCTGTGTGTAACCACTAAGGCAAATGTCACTCATTGTCTTCCTCATCCTCCATTGTACTACTTCCCTCAAGAAACCATCCAGAAGGAGCCACATTCATCAATGCTAATTGGTTCACCCATTTTAAAATGAACTGTTTAAGGACTGCTTTGGTTGTATGAAGAAATTTTCCTTTCCTCCCTAGAAACTAGTGGGAAATGCCAAACATTCTCTACTGAATATTTTCTTTCTTTTATGTTTTAAGGGCAGAAAAGTTAACCATTTTTTCTCTAAAAAGTCACTGCTCCAGCTTTCCTAGAAGTTGTGCAATTGATGTCTTCCCATCCTAGGAGATATGGTACTAAGGACATATGCCCTGCATGAACAAGACCATATCCGCTCTCCCAAGCAAAATGAAGCATGTCCAGTGTTCATGCACCTTTCATTTTCCCTTTATGCCCACACATATGTTCATTTAGCACTAAATCATCCTCCTGTTTTCCAGGGGAATTATTGAACCTTTCTGAATATATAATTTTTTAGTAGAAAGAGAGGCATGAATGAGGAGGATAAAAGAAGAGAATCAAACTCAGTAGACTTCTGTGTGTTCTCTCTAGAGAATAGCCAGGTTAAAAAAAAAAAAAAAAAAAAGGCCAAAATTCATTAAATAAAACAATTGCCCAGGAGGGCAAGCGTAAGGAAAAATGACTCAAGAATCCAAACCATTTCTGTGAGTCTGGAGTTTGCATATTTTGACTGCGAACTGGCCAAGAACATCCTGGTGCACTTCATGTTTTTCCCACATGAGAACCCTTGTAGCTGTCACGTTAACAGTTACATCAGGCAGTGAGGAGGCCAGGGTTGTGCTGATGTGGGAGGCCACTGTCTGCTCTGGAGCAGAAGGTTTGTCAACACGTGTTGTTTAGGCTTTGCTTCTTTATGAAGGCCAAGAAAAGGGGGGTGGAGACTAGGAAATGCATTCCACTCCATCTTTCAATGAGCATGTGGTACTGGGAGGGGAACGTGGGAACAAAACCTCAGATTCCCTGGGTGCCGGCCCAATGGGACCATCTCCTGCCACTCCCAGACTGCATAGAAGGCCGCCTGCTACCTAGGAAACAGCTTCACTATCCAGGTTGGGTTCTTTCATTGTAGGTTTCTTTTCATTGAATCAGGATTGCTCTAAAATTGAGTCCCACTGACAAATTCAAGGGCAATTTGGGTTTATAACTGAGGCAAGGTCTGTTTCATGGAAAAATCCAAACAAAAACCAAGAGACCAAATTAAAACACAAACACACACACACACACACACACACACACACATACACACACTCCTACCATGATAAACATATGTGGTTAACTCAGATAAATAGCCAGTCAGTTCAGTAAAACATTCAGAAAACACCAAATTGCCCCACTTGTGGAGATGTGGTCTGTTCTGCACGTTGACCTTAATCTGAAAGACTCCCAACTCTTTTCCAAGCAGTAGAGTCCAGTACCAAACTATACTGGAACAGAGATTTTGTTGAAATATGTAACCAAAGAGAAGTTGCTAAGGTATCGCATGGTTCATTAACTAAAAAATGAAAAGAAAACTATTAGGAAGTATGAATAAATATATACGCACACAAAAATTCTTGATTCCAGTAATAAGCTAAATTCATTTTGAGGTGGCCATAGACATATTTTGGCAGCAATGACCAAAACCACAGGGCAATTTAAAAATGAGTACTGAAACTAAAATTGTCTTCCACAGAGTTATATGAGAGCAAAGAAAATGTTTTCTTCTGAATGTGGATTTGGTCAAGCTACTAGAGATTATTGGGAATAATACCTCAATTACTGAAGAAAGGATGAAGGACTTAAACAAAACTTTATATGTCCTCTGAATGGATAATCTACTCTGAGTTCTGAAATAAAGTTTAGTGAGAAATTCTAGTAGAAATGTCTAAATTAAGATACATGAACTCACTTTTCACTTGAAGAAAAATAAAAGTGGAAGACAAGTTTCCCAGTTCAAGAAGACGACTTACCCGAACTGCTAGGTTTGTGGCCATCCTAAATAAACTCAAATTAAAGATGGCAGACAGATATGGATAAAGAAAGGTCTTTATTTTCCAGACATTAATGAGCATTCAGAAATTTGGGCTAGAAGCCGTGAGTCTGAAATGAGAATACAGCCAGAAATACTATTTCTTCTTCCAGATTTCCATTCTTTAGACCATGAAAAGTTGGGTCGAGTGGAGGGAAAGCTGATTAAAGTGTTTGCTGTGAGACAATTTTAGAGCTGGTTTCTCCAAAAGCTTATCTGTATTCTCCCCAGGGGCTGGCGACCTACTGCTGACGTCAGGAATGACTGAGCAGAAAAGCCTTTCTCGTGCTAAGTACCCAGTCGCTGGAATCAAGTCCAATGGGTCTTTAGATTGGAAATACTCAAGGGAGGATCCTCTGTTAATATTTGGAACTCAGTTTAGGGATTTGAAATTTATTCTTGCCAGTCAGTCATGACTGACATAGGACTATAAAAGCAGCCAAGTCTGCAGAAGGCAAAAATAAAATGTGTCTAGAATACGAGCAATTCATTTTCAGTCTTGCTGAGAACAATTCTAAAGCTTCAATCAGGAAATTATATCTATAAAATAAAACTGGTTAGACAAGGGAGAACAGTCTATTCTTGGTGCTATATTTTCCAGTATATGAAAGTATTCTCTACAAAATAGTTTTATGACTATCTGACTAGTTACTTCTATCTTGATTTGGACACACAGCCTTGAATGCTTTCTGGGGTCATTCTGAATGCAACAGACATGAAAGTCATACCAATCAATCCAGGACCACAGAAATCTTCTAGAGTAAAGTATATATAGATCATGAAATGAGACACACTTAAGTCATGCATCTTTCTCTCTGCATTTCTAATTTCATATACAATGAATATTTCATTCATTCCTAGTCCACATACGATGAGAACAGAAGACTTCATCTCAGGGAGCTACAGTTTTATGTTACATCCAAAGTACCAAAGTAAAATAGAAGAGTAACGTCTCCAATGTTTGCGATTTTTCATTCTTCTTAAATTATACAATTTTGAGGGCAGGAATTGTGTCTATTTTGTTCACCTCTCCATCCCCCTCCTAGTTCAGTGGCTGGCAATGAGTCGATAGTGAATAGACATGTATTAAGAGGTAGCTATTGTACAGATCCTCCAACTCTTAGAATATGTTAACTCCATGTAGCTGATTGAATAGTGTCTCCCAAAATTCACGTCTACCTGGAACCTCAAGCCTACCACATTTGGAAAATAAGGTCTTTGCAGATGTCATTAGTCAAGGTGACACAAGCAGAGAAGAGAATGTCCTGTGAATACGGAGGCAGAGAGAGGAGTGATGCCAAGGAGCTTCAAGGATTGCCAGAGAGAGGCATGAAGAGACCCTCCCTCAGAACCTCTGGACATAAGCTCCCCTGGATGCCTTGATTCTAGACTCCCAGCCTCCACACCCCTGAGAGCATAAATGTCTGTTGTTTCAAGCCGCTGAGTTTGTGGTACTTACCACAGCAGCCCTGGGAAGCGAATGCACTCAGGGAAAACAAGAGAGATGTAAATAGGTGGTTGCTGTTTATCATCAAACATTCCAACATGTCAGGGGACTTGCACATTGTGTGTATGTGTATGTGTATGTGTATGTGTATGTGTGTGTGTGTATGTGTGTGTGTGTATGTATGTGTGTGTGTGTATGTGTGTTCTGAATATTGGCATTCCCATAATTTTATTCAAATAGGGTCTACCTTGTGTTTCAATAAATCATAAACCTTCATTTAATTAATAAACTCATCTGTAAATGTCTGACTAGTCTGACTCCCACTATATTATCCATTTCTTGGCTGGTCCTCAGAGGATTCTTAAAGAAAGACAGCCTTTCTTGTGCAGACACAAAAGACACCTGGAGAATCCAGCTTTCTCTGTAATCCCCACTTTGCCCCTCCTGGAAGAGGGAAATGATGAACTTGCTCTACTTCGCACATTCCCCGGCACGTGAAGCCCTCCTCTTCCCAGTCCCTGGTGTGCTCTAGGGTAAGGATCTTCTGGGTGCTGCTCACCACACATCAGGAGTCACGGCACCCTCTGCTTCCTTCTGGCCTGCACCCCATCTACCGGGATGGAGCCCTGCGAAATTTAACTCTGCAACATCCCTGAAATGAAATGACCCTCTCTCATCTAGGTCTGACTGCCCCAATTGTAACTCCTGCTCTCAGCATCTTCCCTTGCTCATAGCCATCTCTAAACTGCTGCAGTTACACCAAGCTCACTCCTCCTCTGAAAGCTCACAGGACCACGTGCAGGGCCATCATGCTGGTGACAGATCATCTCTCAGGCTCGTTGCCTGGATTCCAGTCACAGCAATGAACCCTCAGTTCCCGAATGCACAAAGGTGTTTCATACTTCCGGAAACTCTTCTCTAGTTTGGAAACATCCGTCCTCTCTCCCCCTGATATCTGGCACATTTGAGTCTTCACACATGTTTAGTTCCCACTGCTGGGAAACTTTTCTTGAATCCCCTTCTGGATTGATCACTCCTCCCCAATCTATTTTTTATATTTCTAAATCTTGTAAATAATTTAGTTTCTAAATCTTGCAAATAATTCATGACAATAAGAATCGTGACAGTATTAAAGTATCTGTATCCCTTAATAGATTGTGAACCATTCGAAGTCAAGAACTGCTTTCTTCTTCTAGTGTAACCTCAGCGTTTAGCGTGGTGCCAGCAGCATGGCAGAGGCTCGGGATGTAAGTTAAACAACATCAGAGATATCGCAAAAGTCAGTCACATAAAGATGATTAACAGAAACCACATCACTATCAGCTAGATCAGGCACAATATCTGTTTCATTCATAAACGATCCTAACGATTGAGAAAAGAGAATCATCTACAGAACCAATCTCTTATCTCCAAAGTTTTTACACTGATTAAGCAAAAAATGGAGGGACATCATGAAAGCTTGCCTGATGCCAAGACTGTGATTCGATTGCACATTTCCTAAGAACAAGTGGCTCCCTACACTTGATTGTGGATTTAGGTGTTTTCAACTCCTTTGGCTGCCAAGCAGATGTGGGGTAAGATTACCTTCTGGTAAGAATGCAGTGACAAGGCATGCCACCCCCGCCACTATATTGCTTGCCGCAAAGGGGAGGCGTCGTCCAAGGCGCTCAATGGTTAGTAAGATCAAGAGAGCTCCTGGCAGTTCCACCACTCCCGAGATGAAAAAGTCTATATAGAGGTTGCCTCCTATAATTCCCAGGCGCATGACAAGTCCTTGATACACCACTGCACTTGTGAACCTGTAGCAACATTGAAAGACACCAGAGAACAAGTAAGAGATAACTTCCAGCTGATTTGAAGAAAGGGATGTGTTGTAAATTTAACGCAAGCTTTCAAATCCATCACAAGTCAAACTTACCAAGCAAACATAAGAATAAGTGTGCATTTCCTCATTTGGGGAGTTCTCACCAGATCTAAAAAGGATGGATTACTAACTTCCTCATCTGTAACAGTGATCTATATAAGAAAAGCAGATTTCAGTAGCAATAGACAGCAAAAACAATAACAACAACAACAAAAAACAAAACAAACAAACAAAAACACCTGCATAGCATAGACTTGTCATTAACCAGAATCAAATGATCTTACTGAAGTGACTAGCGGCTTTCATAATATGTTAAAACCTGAGAATTAAAACACTTCTGCTCTGGCATTTAGAACACATCAAATTCACAAAGATAGGATTGCTGCACTGAGAATCTGTTCTTAGGATAATTTCAGTACTTTATGTTACACTGGTCTGTGTGTTCTAAAGTAAAATACACATGCATATTTATTAAATTGGGGGAAATGAGAGTCAGGGTGGGTGAAGCAAGTGGGATCCAACCAATTTAGGGTTTCTTTATAAACTAAATCCTCAAATCAGACTTTCACAAACAAAATAGAGCAATGTTAAATTTGAGAGCAAGCACCAAATGTATTATTTTGCTTTTGTCCATTTATTGTAATCTAATATCTTTTTGATCCGGAAAAATTCAGCTCATCTCTATCTGGCCATTCAAGAAGTTGGTCTTTTCACTTCAATTCAGTAAATACTGCTATTGGCCAACCACGTACAAGACACTGAAAAAAGCGAAGCTGCAGAGGACACCCCCGATCCCCACACCCTGCCTCTAGTCTAACATGCGGAAGCATCAGAGCACGATCCCCTGCAGTGACCACAGCTCCAGTTTCCTGCGCTTATCAGTCTCTTACCTCTGCATGGAGGGCTCTTTGACCTCCTCAGTCCTGATTTTACCTCTCCTGGGAGGCCTTTCCTAGCCTCAGATAGAATTGATGGCTCCCAAATTCTGCCTCTACTCCCTGGACCTCTATCCTAGAACCTGCACAACAGCATTCCCCTGCAGGTCTGGAGCTCTTAGAAGGCAGGGAGTGCATTGTCACACCAAGCAAAGTGCCTGGTGTTCAACAACTGTTTGTATAACGACTGAGTGCTGAAGCAAGAAGTCAAGTGCCCTGGTTATATCTGTCTTGGTGTTGTCCTCGGTTTCTCTGCTCCTATTAAACAGAAATGCTGGCTACTAACGACAAGGTCCCTGTGGTCTATTTGTACAACACCACATTTGGCCCAGATTGAATGAAAATCTAGGCAAATTTTCTCCAAAGCTTTGAGCCAAAGTCTCTCTACCAGTATTCACACAAATTTGACTTAGAGCATATGCACACCGATAGTACCTTGTCAATCATAGATTCTAAACAGTAAATTCAATAGATTAACCAAAGCTTGATATCTTCTGCCTATCTTTGCTCCAAGGAAAGACACACACACAAAAGTAGACTGCAAAATGAATGCCTTTGGTCACTTTCTTTTCCAAAGTCTTCACAATCCTGTATTTCTTTTATACCAAAAATTGGTTTTCTACATTTTAACATCTCTTAATTGGAAGGTGTCCTACAACTGAGCTGATAAGAGAGCAACGTGTCCTAGTTTAAACAACATGGTTTCCCTTACTTAGTGGTACATAAAATGACTATGTGTCTTAAAATCAATAGTGTCTAGAGTCAACAAAACAATAGTTGCCATGACAATCGCCGTGGAAGACTGCTGATTGATTCCACCGTCCATTCTTCCCTTCCCACTTTTGAGAATACATAGAATTTTAGTTGGGCATATGGCAGCCTAGTGAGAGTCATTTTTTCTATCCTCTTTTTCAACTGTGAGTGGCACTGTGATAAGACTTCAGCAATGAGGTGGTTGTGGGGGTCATGTTCTAGGTCTCAGCATTTAAAAAGGTAATAACTTGCTGCAAGAAGATGCCGGCGAGCTTCAACCATACAACCTGTGTAGACCATGGTGGAGATGCAAGACAAATGGAACTCAGGCCCTGGAGGGCCTCATGGAGTACAGCTGCCTCGCTAGAGCTGGGCTGCTCACCTCTGGGTGGGTGTGCTAGAGATAAAAACACTTTTCCCTTTTTCATCACTGTATTTTCGAGGACTTTGTTTCATTAGCAAGTTGACCTGGATCTTAACTAATATAATGTCTATGAAGATGACCCCTGAGCTAACCTTCTAAATTTGAAGACCCCAATGAGGGATTTTTCTGTGTCTACCTTAACCTTTGCTGTTCAAAAAACAAGTCAGGAATATCAAAAGTGAAAGACAAGAACTCGATATATTACAAAAATATATATTGTATAGTTTGTTGCCGAAATGTTTTCTACAATTCATTTCTATGTGTTAATACATTAAAATGGCTGGTGTTTATGGAGTGTGTGATATTAGATTCTGGACTAAGCACTTTACATGGATTATTTTAAGTCTCATCAAAGTTCTATAAAGTTAGTACTTTTGTTAATCTTACTCTATAAATAAGGAAAACAAGGCTTAGGACTTTAAGGAGTGAATAGTTGCCAGGAATTCAAACCAGGCAACTGATTGGTGAGCCTGTGCTCCTGATCCCCACATGGCACTGCTGAATATATTTCATTCTGGAAACATTCTTGATAGTTGATGGTCACATCTAAACATTTTTAAAGAAAGACACTGTGCACTTGACCTAAAACTAAATCTTTAATTAAAACATTATTTTATGAAAAAATTTTGACTAATTTAGATTTTAAAGATTTTTAAATTCAGGATTAAAACCACCCATCCTGCGAGGACAATGTTCCTGCACGAAAGCATCACCACCAACTCATTCCCATGAGTTTTTCCTTTTACTGAGGGCTTTTCCACAACTCAGACTTGGGGCTGCCGGGCTGTGTTAGTCTCAGACTCTTCTCTCTCCAGGGATTCCCTGACAGGATCCCTTGTCTACATATCAACACCACTGTCCATTCAGTGCACACAGGTGGCAATACTTTTTTCTTTGCTTTTCAAAAGAAATATTCACAGCAATTTATTATTGGCTCTCTTTTATTTCCTCTTCAGTCTTCTGCTGAGAGCTATGACTTCTATCCACCAGCTACGAGTCTGAACAAATTCACTCTCACTCAAGTTTCCAGTTCCAACATCCCAGAGTTGAAGGGAAATCCTACATCACAAATTTCAAGATCTCTGGTCAGTTCAGGTAGATAGTTTGACTTTTAAAAAAAAATTTAAAAAAATGTTTTTGAGATAGGGTCTCTCTCTATCGCCCAGGCTGGAGTGTAGTGGTGTAATCATGACTCACTACAGCCTTAACCTCCCTGACTCAAGCAATCCTCCCACCTCAGCCTCCTGAGCAGCTGGTACCACAGGTGTATGCCACAGAACCTGGCTGCTGCTGCTTCTTCTTCTCCTTCTCCTTCTCCTTCTCCTTCTCCTCCTTCCTCTCCTCCTTCCTCTCCTCCTTCCTCTCCTCCTTCCTCTCCTCCTTCCTCTCCTCCTTCCTCTCCTTCCTCTCCCTCTTCTCCCTCTTCTTCTTCTTCTTCTTCTTCTTCTTCTTCTTCTTCTTCTTCTTCTTCTTCTTCTTCTTCTTCTTCTTCTTCTTCTTCTCCTCCTCCTCCTCCTCCTCCTCCTCCTCCTCCTCTTCTTCTTCTTCTTCTTCTCCTCCTCCTCCTCCTCCTCCTTCTTCTTCTTCTTCGTTGTAGTAATAGTAGTAGTAGTAGTAGTAGAAGTAGAGACAGGGTCTTTCTGTGTTGCCCAGGTTGACCTTGAACTCCTGGGTTTGAACAATCCTCCTGACTCAGCCTCCCAAAATGTTGGGATTACAGGCATTAGCCATCATGCCCAGCCTAATTTGACATTTAAACACATTTGTAGATTTTTCAGTTGTTCATGATTTTTCATTTTTTTTTAAGTGATAAAGAAGCATCTCTTGCTTTCATGTTGGCTCTGTAGATAATTGCCTTTCTCTGGCAAATCTCCAGTCACTCAATGACCACAGAATTATGACATGTTAGATTTTGGCAAGAAAATAAAGATCTTATGTATTAACCTAGAGGTTGGCAAACCTTTTCTGCAAATGGCCATCTATTAAATGTTTTTGGTTTTGTGAGCTCTAAGACCTCTGTTGGAACTACTTAACTTTACCATTGTATTGTGAAAACAATCATAGACAATACATAAATGGGTTCCAACAAAACTTTGTTTACAAAAACAGGTTGCTTGCATGTCTGGCCTGCAAGCTGTAGTTTGCTGACCCCTGAACGAGAGACTTAGTGCTGGAGCAATTTGTACAGATACTACTATCATTCCCATTACAGAGAGAAAGAAGTTGAGGTGGAGGAAAGCTATGTACTTTACCCAAGGAGGACACACAGACAGTAAGAAGACGAACCAGGAGGTTGATAGCAAAGTCTGTATGTTTAACCATTATGCTGTAATGTGTCTGCAGTATGTAGAATATAATATTTATTGTTTAAAAGTATGCCATATCATTTCATTAATTACTTTCTTCTTTTCAGCTACAAATATTCTCTGAAAATTAAAAATTAAGCCTACATTGGAAAGCCAAAGCGGACAGATCACGAGGTCAGGAGTTTGAGACCAGCCTGGCCAACATGGTGAAACCCCGTCTCTACTAAAAATACAAAATATATCTGGGCTTGGTGGTGGGCGTCTGTAATCCCAGCTACTCGGGAGGCTGAGGCAGGAGAATCGTTTGAACCTGGGAGGCAGAGTTGCAGTGAGTGGAGATCTCGCCATTGCATTCCAGCTTGGGTGTCAGGGGAAGACTCCGTCTCAAAAAAAAAAAAAAAAAAAAAAAAAAGCCTACATTATTTTCGTAGCAAAAAAAGCTCACTTTTAAAGTCATGGACTTAAATTAGACACAGTGTACCCAATCGTTGACTTCCTTCTGTTTCCTAACAGAACTCTCACTACACTCTCCCACACTACCAATTCACGTGTTTACGGGTGCTGACTCTGCTTCCAGTTGCAGGGGGGAGGCCTGATTAGTTTAGGGAAATCCTATCCTCCATGTCAGTGACTGGGCACGTGACCCAGTTTGAACCAATGAGAAATGGGCATACAACCCAATTCGGGCCAATGACAAATGGACTTCTGGGAAAGTCCTTCATTGCTCTTAAGTCAGAAGTTCCTGAAGAAATCTTTTCTTTCTTCCTTCAAGGAATAAATGAGGAGATTGTGGGCTCAAATACATCTTAGCAGTCATCTTACACCGATGAGACAACAAGTCTTAAGATGAAGCTATCCTGTCAGCAGAGTGGAGAGAGGGGAAGAAAACCATGGTTTAATGAGATTGTCGAGACCCTGGTCTGGCCAACCCTGAATGCTGGTGTTACTAGAATTCCAGACACATGAGCCAGTGAATATCTTTATTGTCCGAACCTATTTAAGTTGGTTTTCTGGTTACTTGTTGCCAAAAGCAGAATTATGTGAAGAATCCAATCCAGAACAATGCTTTTGCTTTAGTAACTGAATATTTTAGGCAATTTCTTTTTAGCAAATAGTTAAAATAATTGCTTCTGTACTCCAGTCTACCCCATAAAAATACCTGTTATAAGTCTTAATTTCAAATTTTTAAGAGTTAGAACAGAGTGGTAATATGATCTCTGCTTTTCCAGACCACAAGTTTACTGCCTCATATATACCCTCTACCAAAAAAAAAAAAAAAAAAAAAAAAAAAAAAAAAAAAAATACTAAGTGTTGATAACGAATAAAGGGAGTCAGGACCATGAAACCAATCTTCCCTGTCCAGTGAATGAAAGGATTAAGAGTACTTCCAAGCAAGTACATATTTTGCTACATTTAAGGACAAATCCAGCTGGTCTTTGATTTACTAACATCTCCACAATGACGCACATATTCTGAAAGATGACCCACTTTCTAGGCATCCAAAGGCCCTGAGAGACTTAAAACCATATCTTGGGTGGAATTCATCCAGGAAAATCTTGGCAACTCCTGTGCCGTGGCGGCCGCCACTATTATTCTTTTACAATAACTTCTAGCTCTATATCTATGCTGAGTTTCTGTTGCCAAAGGGTTACTAAATTTTGCCCGGTCTGAGTCAGACACACAAAAAAACCAAAATGCTATGCCAGGTTTAAAATTAAAAAAAAAATTGCTTTATTACTCACATACCATTTACATGCACTGTATGATATTTACATATAATTTATGTACAATAAACTCCAGCAATTCTAAGTGCACGCTTTGAAGACTTTTGACAGATATATAGTCTTACACCACTACCACAACCGTGGTACAGACACTTTCCATGATCCCCAAAATTTTCCTTGTGTCTCAGTGAAGTCAGTCCCCTCCACCCACTCTGGGCTCTGGAAACCCAGATCTGCTTTCTATCATGACAGTTTTGCTTTTTCTAGAATTTCATAGAAACAGAATCAACAGTGTCTCACTTGGCATCCCATTTTGTCGTACCTTTTGTGCCATCTAAATGGGGATGCTGGTTTTGATTTGAAGCAAAGGGAGAAAAGGGTGATGTTCTGGGTAACACTAGCTGTTCGGAGGCTTGTTGCCTAGTATCAACACACTACTCATAGGAAAAGGTATTGCTCAAGGTTAAACTGCAGAGGTTAGTTTCCTTGCAATTATTTAATGAGCTGAATTTCTACTTGCCCTATTCATCGCTTTGATTATCTTTTAATTCTGCCAAGACTGTGTTTTCCATCAACAATGATGTACTCTATATTAAAAGAACACTTTATTCATCTTTCTTTGATTAATTCAGCTCTCTTTGCAATTCTTGCTGGTGAAACATTTCTTCAAGTTGACATTTTAATTTAAATTGCCAAAGAAGAGAAAGACATTATAAATAATCATCTGTTATAAATACGGTGTTCAGAACTCCCCACATGGAGTACTGGTCTCAGAGTAAAAAAAAAAAGACAGTCAGGGTCAGGCCAGACATGTGGTATTCTACTCAGAACATTTTTTTACTAGCATGTTATTTAAACTATTTGAGCCTTAGTTTTCTCATCAGTAGCAGGAGAATAATAATATTCAATTTTATTATTTCAGTATTATTATCAAATATTATTCATTTATCAAATCACACCTTATTAGTTTTGAAAATTCATTTAAGTAACCCATCTATATAGATACACAGATATGTGTACATATACACAGATACATACACGTGTGTGTATATATACATATATGCAACTATACACACACACACACCTGGCACACAATATGTCATATTCAGTAACAGAGGCTGTCAACATTAATATTGTGTTTTATAACTTTTGAGAGTTACTTTATTTCCAGGTGATAATTCACCCAGCAATTTTTCCTTTAGTAATTAGTAGCTAATGCTTTAATACATAAAGGGAGATGCTTTTAAAGGTCCTCAGATAAAGAGAATGGTTGCTCTGCCTTTTTTTTTAAGAAATGGATTTCTTTTTATGTTGAATTTTCTTAAATATACCAGATGTATTTAATGTTGATTTGGAACTGCGGATCTACCAGGATTAAGGCAGGGTAATTTTTCATGAATGTGCACACTGGCAAACACCACGTACGGAGCCTTGCAACTCAAAGTATGACCCACAAGTCAGCAGCGTCGGTCTCTCCTGGGAGCCTGCTGAACAAGCCTTGCCCCAGATCTAGAGAGAAAATCTGCATGTTAACCACATCCCCAGGAGGCTAGCATGAGAAGCACTAAGAGTCAAGGAACAGCAATCCCACCTCATCGGTTCACTCACATTGTTTACTTCCAACTGGGGCTCTGGGTGCAGAAATGTGAGTCCTCCCAGGTTTAGGAGGGAGAAATACATTTACCAGCAGGGTCTACTATGGGCAGCGGGAAGGCGACAGTGTTTGTAGCTGCTTGTCTAGCCTTGTGATTTTGTCTGGTTGTTCTCAATAAGAGACTTCTTCATCAGTTGTTGTATTTCACAAGGAAAGATGACACCGATAAGAAAGAAAACTTATCTGCTCTTGAGTCTAATACTGTGATTTATTCGGTGAATGTGTCATCACTAGTTCCCTAAAGGTTCTGCTCTCTAGAAACTTTTCATCTCTAAGAAGTCTGTGTCAATAAAATGTTATTTGAGGTCTTTGGGCTTACCGATTGGGGGAACCAGAAACCACTTTCAAAAGTTAAAGTATCCATTGGTCTTACAGACAAGCATCAGGAACCAGAGGGCCTGGTGGGGCTGGGAGGAAGCTCGGCAGTGACAGCTGAGGTGCTCATGTCCTTCCATCTCACTGCCCAGTGGATAATAAGCTCATTAGTCAGAATAGGACCAGCCCAGAATGGCCAGGAGTAAGCATGTCATGTTACAGAGCTGTAGCCAGCTTCTAGGGGAAAATAGCACTATCTGGTACCCATAAAAGAGAATTTGCCAAATTACCTGTAGTACTGTGGCAAGTTTTGAAAACCTGCTTATCCTTTAAAACAAGAGTAGATAAAATATTTACCATGCAAGAGCATTTATGATGGAGAAATATTCCGTATTAAAATTATCATGAATGTTTGATATTTATTAAAGTAGTTAAAAATAAATCCCAGGCCTCTGAACCAGTGCTGTCCAGTAAGAATATAATGTGAGCCACACACGTACATTTACATTTTCTAGTGGCCACATTAAAAAACATAAAGAGGAACAGGGGAAATGAATTTATAATACATTTCATGTAATCCAATGTATCCAAAACGTGATCATTTCAAGGTGTAACCAATATGAAATTATTCATGAGGCGTTTTATACCCTTCGCTTCCTGTTAAATCTTTGAAATCCATTGTACAGTTTGCTGGACAGCACATCTCAGTTCAGACTTGCCACATCTGAAGTGTTCAACTGTACATGAGTCTAGGAGCTACCGTGCTGCACCGAGCGAGTCTGGTCACCTGCAGCCCAGGTGGCTCTTTCATTGAGACACTCCATGGAGAAGATATTTTATTCCGTTAGCTCGAGTTGGCCTGAAAGAGTGCCCCAGTCCCCCACCTCCTAGATGACTGGGCATGCTGCCCAGAACAGCAAATGGGCCTCTATCTATGCAGTCCCAGGAGGGACCCAGAGGGCAGCCTCAGTACTGGCAAAGGTTAACGGATTGCAGCTGTGGGTCACATGTTGGAACATTTCTTCATTTCTCAAAAGCAATGCTGGGAGGGTTTTATTTTTATTTTTTGTTTGTGTGTGTGGGTGGGGGGGGGGGAGAAGAGCCTATTGATGTAAGAGGAGAAAGAAAAAAAGAGAATGTACTCTCAGTTCTAAAACTCTAACTCTAAAGGCTCAGAAATTAAGGGAATATGCATCAAAACTTGTGTGGACTGAATCCAACATGTCATCGAAAGCTCCAGCAGCACCTATGCCAGCAGTCATCACAGAAACAGAAAGGTTCTAAATATCACATTTTTGAAATGCCCAGTGCCTGAAACTATGGTAGCATGTATGGATACACAAAATTTTAAGTTCCATGTAGAGGCAAATTGAGTGTCTATAAGACACTGGTCAGCCAAAGTTGTTTTGAAGAGAGAGAAAAAGAGAGTTTGAGTGAAGAAAATCCTCTGCTCTATCGCAAGTAAAAATCAAAACCACACACTCCTGCCAAGAACAATTCTTATCATCACTTCTTCTCAGTCTTCTGAATGCTTTGGGAATTATTTCAACAGGAACATGGTCTTTAACATCAGCATCAGTAATGTATGAGTTCATCAGACCACCTGTCCACTAGCCAGCTGAGGGAACTGTTCCAGCCGTTAGGTGTGGGCAGGATTCCAGGATCACTGCAACCTTGTCCCGCTAGATTCCTAGGAGGTGTCTCCTGCTGGGGCCTGGGCATAGAAGGCCCTCCCCACACTGTCCTGGGTTGGCAGAGCTTTCTGCACAGGTCAAGGACAGCCAGGGTGACATCAGCCCCAGTCACTGAGTGCTCAGAGAAAGGGTGACTGGGGCAAGTCCCGACTACATTCTCAAAGAGCCAGTAGCTGGGACTTGATGCCGCCTATATTCCTCCAGCCCTTTTCTCAGGAAAATGGAGCCTTCCCTCGTTTCCTGCATTTTTCCTGCATGTTCTCTTGGCAAGCCGGCAGTGGGGTCTCTGCGTTGCCCTCAACCTTCCCCCATCAGCTCGGGTCACAAGAATCTCTTCCATCGCTGCATGCTCAGGGTGCTTTGTCTTCATCCTGGCTCTGACCTGGTCCCTGCCTGCTGGAAGAGTCCTGACTGCCCTTCGATTTCTTCTGTTTTCCATGTGCTCCAGTGAAGTTACAAAGAATCTCACCAGTAACTAGAGATGTGCAACTCAGTGCTTTCACTGAGGGGGCTGGAAAAGTTAGGAAACTGGAGCATACTAAATATAGATGTGGACAATAGGGACCCACAGGTCCCACTAGTGGGGTAGACACAGAAAGCAAGCTGGTGTTATTCAGGGTACAAAGCTTGCCCGCACACCAGGACCCAAGGGATCCGCTTCTAGGCCTTGAACTCCATGGAGAACATTACACAGGTCAGAAGAGGACATGTATGAAAACACCGATCACAATTATTGAAGGCAACCCAGGTGTCCATCATTAGGAAGATGGAGACCAGAGGCACAGCAGGTGTGGCCTACTGAAAATCACACGACAGTTGGAAGCAATGCACTCACACACGAACAAGTTGGATAGACACTTAAAACACATAGTTGAGTGAAAAAGTAAGAAATACAAGGTCTGGAGTGGCACGATGCCATTTGTATCACCTGAATACACACAGCACGCTCCACTTCATAAGGACACATTAATAGCAAACACATAAATCAGACACATTAGAGTGGAAACCTACCGAGGGGAGAGTGGGGATAGAGGAGGAAGGGGAGAAGAAAATCAAGCAGGACATGAGATGAGTGTTGCACAGCCCAGTGATGCCTGAACCATGCACAGAGTCCTAAGTAACCCAACTCTGTACCCCTCAGAAAACAAGAACCAAAACCACTTAGTCTAAGTGACTAAGAGTCCCTTAGATGTCATCTTGGAATTTCCTCCATTTTCAGTGCTTCCAATTTGTCAAATATCCAAATTTTGCCTTCCTTATGTAGCTCAGACAAACTTTGGTTTCGTCTGAAAATGCTGAGAAATATTCCAGAGAAAGTCAGGTATAGTTGAAAAGTTTGAAGATCAGTGTAGATGCACCTCAAAATAAATATCACAGTCATTTAATGAGTTTTGGAGTTTGTGGGTTGCTTACTTTTCTGGTTCTTGATTTGCAGAATATTTTCTGCATATGGTAACTCATTTTTCACTGGTACATCCTTTATGCTGCTTAAGGCAGAACGTTTAGAGATAGCTGAGATTCTCTTACGTAGCAGCCATAAGCGAGTAACACATGCTATCTCTGGAATTCCAGTCCTGAATATTGCTGACAGCGAAGCATGTTGTGTCTCATGGCTGGTCTCTGGGCCATGGTAATTAATCTGCATTAATGTTATATTGTGTTCACTATTTATTCAACTTTGAACTGTGACTTGATTTATCATATTCCAACAAATATATAGACTAGTTTCCATAATTAATAACTGTCCTTACCCTACCTAGATTTCAATGTGAATGTCTATGTGTACTTCAATCAAAATTAAAACACACTGTGGTGATTTCCAGACATTGCATATAGGACTCAATCTACTCTTCAACTTCAGGTTTAGTTGTATTGTGCATATCTATATGATGAAACAAGTATAGTTAAATAAAGACCTATTATTAGTAGGGAGAGATGGAAAACAGCTCAAAAAGAAAAAAGGAAAAAGGAAAGCAACCATAGAGGATTAGAGATAATAGAAGGCATCTTAAATGCGTGTGGGGAGACATTTTTGAAAGTGAACATTGCACAGAGGTTATTTTAAAAATAGATGCCTTGAATGCAGCGCCCAGTAACTATCTGCTGAATAAATGGAGGAATAAATGAAGATAAATGACTGCTACATTGTGTATATCCATACACTTTTGTTTCTGGGACAACCTCATGTCAGTGACATTAAAATAGTTTTTCAAAACATGTGGTGATCAAATAAGAATTCTGTGATTCAGTTTTTAATGTGAAAAATTTTTCACTGCAATGATTAATACTCAACTTGTTTAAATTTAGAGGTTGGCTATTTCTAGACAACAAAATGTACCAAGTTGTTTACAGAATTGTGGAAAGAAAGGGGATGGCAGCAATCCTACATGAAGTTGATACTATATTTCACTCAATTGACATCAAAAACCTGTCTCCTGCTAACTTGAGAGCAGCCTGTGTCAATGCAGAGTATAAACTGTTATGAACTGCAGAGGGAATACCTGAAATATCTTTAGAAAAATGTGTCTAGGTCACATCTCAAAGAGAAGTGTGTAAGCCTGGCTGAACACACATACTAATCAAAACATGTGTGTAAGTATTCAATCTCTGTTTCACTCTGTGCCATAAAAATAATTGTGCTGAGTATTCCATAAGCCTTCCTCAGTCTTCCTCAAGATCTAAACTACTTGTGATGTGTTGACTCTGAAATGTAAGCCAGAAAAGGCCAAGATTCATCTTTGAGAGACAGGCAATTGGGAACCGTGGTACTCAACCCATCCTATGCACCTTTGAGAGACAGTAGGCAGCTGGGAGCCATAGCACTCAATCCACCCTACTTAACATGTAGAATTTGTCCCTAAGGTCAGTGGAAGATAAAAATATAATGAACTCAGGAGTATTTTATTGAATGAAAGAAATAAAGAGATCCTAGAAGTTGTTATCATGAAGTTTATGTATGTGTGCATAAATTGCATAAACATATGTATGTATGTAAGACTCTCAGCAACAGGTAGAGACACCTTACTTGTGCTTACAGTGACTCATCCTTTTTGAGCATGAGGACGTCTGATTAATGTCAAAAAAATTTAAAGATTGCCCACATGACAGGAATTATGCTCTTCACTTCTGTTCTTCGAGACCACATAATGACACAAATTTACTATGATTTAATAACACTTTTCAATTTATTATTGGTTATTAATTATAACTGTATTTAATTTTATCTGAAGAAAGTACATTTTTCTAATCCAAGATGTATTATTAGTTCATTCAACAGACAAGGCTTGGTTGCTGATGGTTTGTGGACCTTTGCAATAACTCCATAGTCCCTAGGATCTGTGGCCCACTGGGACAGATTCCTTTATCAACTCCAGGACTGAGGTTACAGTGGCTGGGAGACAGGAATGTGTAAACAAGAACATCCAGGATTCCCTGTCTGCTCACCCTCCATGTTCATCACTAAAGAAGGTGACAAAGTTTTGCTGTTACACAAAAGATTTCTGTAGCAGGAAAACATCCTTGGTTCTGGCCGTTTTCCCTAACACCATCTAAGCTCTTCTGCAAAGGCTAAAGGGACTTCATCACCAATTAACACCTCCTTTATTCAGACATCTTACAAAGACTTTGTCTCAATCCGTTTGCCTTTCTGTATATGAAATTATATTTCCTTCCCTCAAATAGCACCAAATTCGGAGAAAAAAGAAAACAGAGCAGACCTATGTTACTTTTTCCAAACCAAGTTATCTAGCCATCTCTGTATTGCATGGGCCTCATGCTGTTTGTATGACTGGGTGGGTCCCACCATCAGCCCCCACATGAAGACGTGTTGCTATACCAACATAACCCAGGTGTTCATCCACCCATTTATGAGATAGATCTTAATTTTAATTCTTTGTAGGGAAGGGAGGATTGATTCCGTGAAAATCCAGCACCTGATACCTTTTTTATCATCTTCCTGGATGGGACCTCAAGAGATTAAATGACAATGTGTTTTCGCACTTACTTACTGTTTAGTACAATTTCCTCCAGCTTCATCTACATCAAAGGGGCACATCTGTGTACACCGACGTTCAATCTAGTGCTGGGGAATTTAAATGAATTTCATCTACTTCTCGAGCCACGTCTCTCTTCTTACGATTGTTTCATGAAGAAAGACAATTTTCCCGGTGGGTCAAAGGTCTAGCAAGCAGTACTGCCATGGCAACACAGCTCTGGGTTATGAATAACACGGGGACTTCTGCCAGGGTTGCTGGCTGTGCAGAGCTCTGGCAGCTGTATTCATTATTGTCTCCACCAAGGAGCGTGTTCACAGAGAGGAGTATTTTCTCATTTATCCACAGTCAAGAAGCCCAGTAACTTGGATTGCAGAAACTGGTTTTGTTGAACACACAAGAATGGACCAAATGGCAAAGGAGCAAAACATGTGAAGAAGCTGAGCCTCTTCCCTCACACTGTTAGACTGGAAGGATTCCAGAAAGGGTATCAGAAGGCCCTTCCCCAGCAGATGCTTGAAATGGAAAAAGGACAGGCAAACTCACTCCTCTTTTCTGTTAGAGAGGGACACAGAATCAAAATAATAAAATTAGATGCTTACACAACTCCCGAAAAAGAGAACAACCAAGATTAATGGAATAAAACAAGGCTGTGTGGCCGAGGAGTTTTGCCTTGTGTTTTACTTTTGTTTGTAATACTGCCGGGGCTCAGGGTAGGCAGGAAAGAAAGAAATGCTTCTTTGCCTACCAAGGGGTGCTGGAGTAGAAATGGGAAGACTCTTGTTCCTAAAGGGCAAGGGGAAGCCCAGCCTTTGAGAAGGGAAAGGGAGAAGCCCATGCATTTAGATTCATAACTAATCACGAATAACTGAGCAGTTCCCAATGTCACTTTGCAAAGCTCGGAACTCCTGTGTCATAAGCCACGTGGACTGCCAGGATCCCAGTAGTAGTGAGAGAAGAGTCAGTGAGAAAGGAAAGGGCTTTGGCTCTCCCTAACCAAGCAACAGGACTTGTTCCTCCATATGGAGAGGCTAGTTAGGGAAAAAAGGGCTTTGTGTTTTCCATGGGCTGGCCCTGCTGTCTGTGGCCTGGGGACTTGTCTGGGAAATGGGTTGGCAGCAGCCGTCTCTAGGAAGGGCAAGTCCAGTCATCAAGACAGCATCAGCATCTTGCTTTAAGGCCATGGATGTGTGGGGACAGGACAGAAACCTGCCTTCTGAGGATGAAGCAGGCAGGAATTAAGCAGGGCCAGAACCATAGTTGAATGGGCAAGGACTCAGGGACCAGATGAAGAACTGGGGGAGACACGAGGCTCTGAGGAGGAAGGGGCGGGGGAAGAAAGAGGAAGCCTAGCAGGCAACTCGACAGGCTCAGCAACCTGCCCCCAATCCCAGGAACAGCTGGCAAGCAGATCCCAGACCCATCCTCCAGTCGGGCGGGAATCCCGTGTCTTCTCCTAGGCATCAGGGCCCATGGGGTGGGCAGAGAGGACTTGTGATGCCTGCAAGTGTAGACCTTAGGAATCATCCTCTGAGCATAACTGGGGAGACGAGGACTGACCCAGTCATGGAGGAATCAACTCTACCCAGTTTGCCTGAGACATTTTTTGGTGTTAGCTCTGAAACTCCCAACTCCCCAGCCCTGGGCAAACAGTTGGCCACCCTGCTGGACACTGCCTGAGTCCCTCTGTTGTCCTGGGTTCTGTAAATACACTCACTCTTTAGCAATATGTCCTCAGACACCAGAATTGATTGTGAGGACTGAACGTAGGAAGTTTATGGGACCGTAATGCGGAATGCTTTCCTTTCCCAGTTCCGATTAACAGTTTTCAAGCCCTAACTTGTACAGCAGAGATAGTTAAGATTTTGATAAAGGCATGACCCAATTATTTATTTTCCCAGAGGAAATCTGGAAGATGAGTTTGGGTGAGTAGGGGGAAAGGCCCTGACTCACCACGGTTCCTTGTGCACAATGCTGCTCTCTGATGAGGCACCCCAGAAGTCTGCCTAGCCTGTTCCAAGGCTGCAATCTCACTCCTTAAAGCACCTTTAAATTGAATTTCCAATTCAATTTAAATTCAAGTAAAGCTGTAGGAGAACATCCTCCCCTCAATATCTCTCCAGGTTGAATGACAGCCCACTGACCCGGGCGATGCCAGGCTGAGTTTCCTTTTGTGGAAGGAAATGAGTGCTGGGCACCATGCTTGAGAAAGGACGTTGGGGGTCTTGACATGCTATGGATGGAACCGTTCACTGGTACAGTCTTTATGGCTATTTCATTGTAGCATGAACAGTTTTCTTATTTTATGCCATATAGTCTTGTTTTCAAAAAGTTAAAGACATGGAAAGTAAAGAAATGCATTTAAATACACACCATTTCTAGAACTCAGGCTATTTTTTTAAATAGGAAGTATTATTAAATTAATTATTGGCTACAAAGGTCCATTCTGTGTTGAGTATGTCCAGTGTCCTAACATATTTTTATGCATTCAGGCATATTCTAAGTTAAAGTGAGTGTGATGGTACACATACTACAGTTATCATTTTTATGAGTCATTTTGAAGATGAGAGCTTTGCTGGTAGAATTGGCACCATTCATCCTGTAAAAGGAGAGGAGGAAGACTTAGCCTCTCAGGAGAAAGCTCTGGATGGGTTCCCAGTGACTTTCTTTCCAATTTAACTGTTTTTGAGACTTTCTTTGTTTTTGAGACTCACGCCTTTCTCATTCCAACACTGGTCTGCCTTAGAGATCCCTCAGGTACTCCCTGTGCCTAAACTATGTTCTCTGGATCTTTTGAAATGAATTCCCCGAAGAGAGATTTCAAATCTGAAGTCTGAGATTACAACTAAACACAATTAACGAAGACAGCAGTAACTGAACTGAAATCAACTAAACACAACAATTAACGAAGACAGCAGTAACTGAACTGGAATACCACCATCCCCGATGGGCTCCAAGCAAGTTGGAATCACAGTGTGGTTCCCCTTTTGAAAAAACAAAAATTATGTTTATAAAAATCCCCCTTTGAAAGGAAATGTCAGAAACAGATATTCCCAAAGCTGGAAAGTCCCTTTCTGTAGCAATATTGGTGTTTGTGTGACCGCTCAACAAATGATAGAAAAGACGGTAGCTATTAAGGTCTAGAAGTCTCCCTGATAACTAAGGTAATAAAAAAAATCCAGCAGGACACTTTCTAATGAGGTTTTAATCTTTTCTATTTTTGAAATATTTCAAACAGTGGTGTGGTATCATTTATATTGATGATGGGGCTAAAGGAATCCCTTTGGAATTGGAAAGCTCAAATTCTGTTCCTGATGTCACATAAACATACCACCATGGGAACTGCCTCAAGCATGTTTATGTGTGAACATGTATTGATATAACATCTAACGTTTTATTTTAAAAGCAGTAGATTCGCTATAAACTATACTTGTGTATCCAAAAAACAAACAAACTACAATCAAACCTTATGGGTTTATTGAGCCAGTATAGGATAAAACATCACTAACAAATATGGGCATATTCAGTTCCGTAGTAACAGAGTCCACTTGTTAGCTAGAATTGTAACTACTATTCTCTATGAGCATATCCCATACAAAGATGAGAGGTATGGGGAGCTGGGGGCAGAGGAGAGGGATCTTTAGGATAAAGGCCTTTAAGATCCTGGGAGGAAAAAGCAAACCAAAATTGCTGCCACAGTTACTACCTGTGTAGCTGCATCACCTAGGTCAGTATAGTGACAGTGGCTGCTCACTCAGTGTTGACACAATCGGCTATTGTATTGGTCAGGGTTCTCCAGAGGGACAAAACTAATAGGATCTATGTATATAGGAAAGGGAGTTTATTAGGAGAATTGGCTCACACGATCACAAGGTGAAGTCCCACGATAGGTTGTCTGCAAGCTGAGAAGGTAGGAAGCCAGGAATGGCTCAGAGTCCAAAAGCCTTAATAGTAGGGAAACCAACAGTGCAGCCTTCAGTCTGTGGCCAAAGGCCCGAGAGCCTCTGGCAAACCACTCATGTAAGTGCAAGAAGAACCTGGAGTCTGATGTCCAGGGACAGGAAGCATCCAGCATAGGAGAAGGATGAAAGCTATAAGACTCAGCAAGACATCCTATCTCACCTTCTTCTGCCTGCTTTGCTCTATCCACACTGGCAGCCACCTGGATGGTGCTCACCTACATTGAGGGGAGGCTTCCTCTTCCAGTCCACTGACTCAAATGTTAATCTCCTCTGGCAGCACCCTCCTAGACACGCCCAGAAACAATACTTTCCCAGCTATCTAGGCATCCTTCAATCCAATCAAGTTGACACTTCACCATCAGAGCTATTGATAAATAATGCTGCATAACAGTCATCGATCTTAGCAGCATAGAATAGTAAGCATTCATTTATCTCATGTGTTTGTGGGCTGGATGGGGCCTGCTAGTGTAGGTTCCAGGAAGCTTTGCTAGGTCAGCTCCATTCTGAATGTCTCTCAGCCTCCTTCCGGGCCCATAGGTGAGCCTGGGAATTTCTCCTCATGGTGATGGCTGAGGTGCGGAGATAAAAGCCCAACCACACAAGCACATTTCAAGCTTCTATTGCATCACATCTAGCAACCCCCCACTGGCCAAAGCAGGTATCATGGTCAACGCCAGCATCAAAGGGCAGGAAGGCCACTGCACCTATCATGAGGCCAAAGCAATTTCATTGCCACGCCCAACATCTACAGAGCCAGGGAGTATTTTCATCCCTTGGAAATGAGAGAGAAAATGTGAATCTTCCCAAACAGTAATTTAATCTATCCCAATCCCTCACTTCTGCATCACCAAAATATGTGTCAAACCCTACTCTGGCAATTAAACTAGTAATATGATCAATTGCATTAGTTAGCTTTGGCTGCAAGAACAGATACCCGCAAATCCCTGCAGTACATACAGACACATTGAGCAGTTGTTTAGTGGGGAAACAAATTTTTCTTGGCCATGTCCCATACAGCTGCTGCAGCTCTGCTCCAGGCTGCAGCTCTTCTTCCGAGACCCACTCTGAAGGAACAGCACCGATTTGGGGTCTGCTGTTCTTGTGGCAGGAATTCATGACGCCTCTCAAAGCTTGTGCCCTGAATTGATATTCTGCTACTTCTACTCCTTGGGCCCACTCAGGTCAGGTGGCCAAGCCTGACACTGGGGGGGGACATATATTGCCCACATAGAGATACTGCTGTCAGTCATGTGGCAATGGGTGGGGTCGGGATGTAAAATCCTTTTACAGAGAAGTGAATAGTTGAGAGGATTAATACAATGTATCACAGATAATAGTGTGTTCGGAATTGGTGGGTTCTTGGTCTCACTGACTTGAAGAATGAAGCCGGGACCGGTGAGTGTTACAGTTTCTAAAGATGGTGTGTCCGCAGTTTGTTCCTTCAGACGTTCAGATGTGTCTGGAGCTTTTTCCTTCTGGTTGGTTCGTGGTCTCGCTGTCAGAAGTGAAGCTGCAGGCCTTCCTGGTGAGCGTTACAGCTCTTAAAGGCAGCGCGTCTGGAGTTGTTCGTTCTTCCCATCCCAGTGGATTCCTGGTCTCACTGGCTTCAGGAATGAAGCTGCAGACCTCCCCGGTGAATGTTACAGCTCATACACGCGGCATAGACCCAAACACTGAGCAGCAACAAGATGTATTGCAAAAAGCAAAAGACCTAACGCTCCACTGACCGCAAGATGACCCCAGCTGGTTGCCACTGGCTGGCTCGGGCAGCCTGCTTTTATTCCCTTATCTGGCCCCACCCACATCCTGCCGATTGGTCCATTTTACAGAGAGCTGATTGGTCTATTTTACAGAGAGCTGATTGGTCCGTTTTGACAGAGTGCTGAATGGCCCGTTTACAATCCTTGAGCTAGACACACAGTCACAGAGAGCTAGTTAGCTAGCTAGAGTACCAACTGGTGCCTTTTACAAACCTTGAACAAGACACAGAGTGCTGATTGGTGTATTTACAAACCCTGAGCTAGACACAGAGTGCTGATTGGTGCACATACAATCCTCCAGCTAGATATAAAAACTCTCCAAGTCCGCATCTGGTTCGGAGCCCAGCTGGCTTCACCCAGTGGATCGTGTGCCAGGGCTGCAGGCGGAGCTGCCCACCAGTCCCGAGCCGCGCCTGCACTCTTCAGCCCTTGGGCTGTGGATGAGACTGGGCTCCACGGAGCAGGGGGTCGGGCCCATCGGGGAGGCTCAAGCCTCGTGGGAGCCCACTGCAGGGGGAGGAACTCAGACATGGTGGGCTGCAGGTACTGAGCCCTGCCCTGCGGGGAGGCAGCTAGGGCCCCGGGAAAATTTGAGTGGCGCCTGGGGGCCGGCACTGCTGGGGTACCTGATAGCAACCTCCGCAGCTGCTGGTCCTGGTGCTAAGTCCCTCACTGCCCTGGGCCGGTGGTGACGGCCTTCCGCTCAGTGTGCGGCCTGCGGAGCCCGCACCCACCGGAACTCACACTGGCCCGCGAGTGCAGCACGCAGTCCCGGTTCCCGCTGGCGCTGCCCGGGTTCCCGCCCGTGCCTCTCCCTCCACACCTCCCGGCAAGCGGGGGGGGGGGGGGGGGGGGGGGGGCGGGGCTCCGTTCTCAACCAGCCCAGAGAGGGGCTCCCACAGTGCCGTGGCAGGTTGAAGGGATCCTCAAGGCTGCCAGAGTGGATGCTGAGGCCAGAGGCTGAGGAGGCCCTGAGAGTGAGGGCTGTTAGCACCTTGTCACCTCTCAATAGCAGTTCATGCTTACATGAAACTATCTCAGCTCTCCATTACTCACCAATAGACCAAGTCTACTACCACCAGATGTGTGGGCACTCTGAAGTACTTGCCCATTCTTTTTTATTTTGACGAGCACACCGATTCAGTACCTGGAGCAATGGCCATATGCTCAGATAAGCATTGTTACTCAATCCATTATTCATGCTTGCACACAGTACTGTTACTTGTCTATCATATGAGAGTGAAAAGTTGAAGTGAATGGTTAGTGATCAGGTGTAAGGCAAGAAACAGGACACTACAAGTAACAAGCAGGAATAATGTCAAACTGATACCAAAGAAAAATTTCACATTTACTGCACCATAAAAGAACTTTGCATTATGAGCAAAACAGAGGGTGTGCCCAGGGCAGAAAACAGTTCTCTTTCTTGACATGTTCTCTGGGGTCAGTGGAAGATTGTGGATGCTCCTGAAGACATTGTGAGACACTGTCATGTTGTAGGTGTGCCTGTGCTGTCATTATTGTAGACTTACCTATAATTTGCTTTTTTTTTTTTTAAGCAAGCCTTAAAAATTATCGTATGCAAATGCTGAAAGGCTGAGAACCACCAGACTAGATGTCTAAGCTAATCCTCCTTCTGCACTGGGTAACTACCTACTGCTTAAAATTCTACCCATCCACTAATTCTCTTTAATTTCTACCTAACCTCCTAGGAGCTCAAGCCACTGAGCTGTTTTGCATTGGTTTTTGATTTTGGGATTTTTCCTTTTAGTGAATAACAGTTATAGTGTTTGTATGTTCAGAGAGCCTGGACCCTGATCACCTGTATTTATCCCTGCTAGTGCTAGCTATCTCTTCAACAAAGCCAGAGGCCAGCCAGAAACCTTGGCAAATGGAAGCCTAGGAACAAGTGAGACAGAGACAGAGTTTGCCTACCTATGAAAGGAGTAATGTCCATGTGAACTGTAACTGAGATGATTTGCAGGATAAACAACCCTCAAAATGTGCCTGATTCAATGTTGGATCAAATATATCATACTGTTTTCCTCTCATATTTTCCCTTCACTTACTAAAGCTCTGGGGATTGGTGTAATCTTAGTTTGTAGTGAATTTAGCTTATCTGTACTATGGAACATCCTTGGGTAGATTTAAGCTAGGTCCTTAGGTTCTCCTAAATATACCTGGACCAGTGATGTCAGCAATGGAACAGGTTGGGGTTGGCAGGTGGCTCTTTTCACAAGAGAACTGTGCTGACTTGCCAGGTCTCCTGGGGCTGCTTTGAATCCAACCATATTCTTTCAGATCCATTCTAACCTTCTCCGCACCCTATAATGGGCACCCTAAGAATGAGGTGGGAATTGAAGAGATCGTGAAGGATGAGGTCATTTACGCAGTGATAACTTGTTCTAAAAGTCAGAAGTTACTGAAGAGAGGTTCTGTGAAAAGTAGAAAGAGATTGCTGGGCACTTCTGTCGTGGGTCTGAAGGTCCTGGAGACTGAATCCAGAGAGAGGGATATGGGCTAATGTGAAAGTAACTGTAAACACACAGTTTCAAGGCGATCCTAACATAGACCCGGACAGTATTATTTGAATCACCAAAATATGAGTAATTTATATTGGCTATACTTGTCCTTGCACAAAACCTGTAATGGAATCCTGCTCTGATTTTGGGAGTTGGAGCTCAAGTACAGTGCCTATCCTGCTGTCCAGTGCTTCTGCATCATCACGAGGAGGTTTTCTGCTCAGGATGGTGCTTGTGGGGATATAAGGACCTTTGAGATGGAAAACTATGACGTGGCCCATAATGTGGCTGAATTCTGCTCTTAGCAATGTGTTTTAAACTTAAATGTTAAATCTTTCTCTTGAAGATAACACTTTGCTTTTCTGCTTATGCTTATGTACAATTAAAAAGATTAAAGATGGGTAGGTTCGGTTTGAAGACATTTGTTTCAAAAACCAAAGCTCCCTTGGATGTGAGACTGGAACTTACAAAATGAGACTGGAAAATCTCATCATGCTAAAGAGCAAGGAAATATTCAGAAGCTACTAGAGGGTGTCAGACTCCGTATAAGCTCCATCTGCCCAAAGATGGAGCAATTTGAGCATCCAAAGGGATACTCAACAAAATAACTGCTAACATGGTTTGGCTGTGTCCCCACCCAAATATCATCTTGAGTTGTAATTCTCATAATCCCCATGTGTCAAATGAGGAACCTGGTGAGAGGTAACTGAATCATGGGGATGGTTACCCTTGTGTTGTTCTCATGATAGTGAGTGAATTCTCATGAGATCTGATGGTTGTATAAGGGGCTTTTCCCCTTTGCTCGGCACCTCTCCTGCCTGCCGCCATGTGAGGAAACACATGTTTGCTTCCCTTTCTGCCATGATTGTAAGTTTCCTGAGGCCTCCCCAGCCCTGCAGAACTGTGAGTCAATTAAACCTCTTTCCTTTATAAATTACCCAGTCTCAGGCATTTCTTTATAGCAGTGCGACAACACACTAATGCAACTGCAAAGGATTGAAACATATAAACTATGTTTAAATAAATACACTCAGCTCATTAATCACTTTGGGAGGATGTAGGGAGCCAATTTATTCTTTGGAAAATAAAAAATGATGCATATGTCTTGTCTTTTCGATATGAACTATATCTCAGGGTCACCAAGAGTTGATGGAAGAAATTAGTCTTTATTTAAGCACTCCAGCGATAAATGAAGAAGTAATGATAAGATGAGAATATTGTCATTTGGCAACCTCTGATTAGTTAGTAAATCCAGGCAGTGATTATCAGTGGCAAGTAATGTTCCAAAAGAAGAGACAAGCGGCCACCAGGTATCTCTTAATGGAAATGTACTAAGCCACTTATGAAGTAGTCTTGCCAGAAATATTAAACTTGAACTTGATTAAGCTCTAGATCTAACTACCAGTTGACAGGGAATATAAAAGACAGAGAAACATGTTAAAGGATCCTACAGATATAATCAACAAAATTTAGACTGTAGAAATTCTTCAGGAGAAAAACCCCAGGATTTTTTTTTTATTCCCAAAGCTGGAATGAAATGAAAAAGAGCAGGAACCTATGGATTAAGTAAACCCAAAGAGATCAACAATTCACAATCCATAACTTCAGGAGGAGTCTAATGCACAAAGATGCTGTGAAACATTGTAGGACAACCAAGGAGGTGGAACACTGACTTGATATTAAGGAATTGTGGCTATTTTTCTTAGGACAATGACATTGATATTAGTTTTATATTTATATTTTATATACCACTGCCCCATCTTTGCTCCCACAATAGGAATCAGTCCCCACAACTGGATCAAAGGTGTGATTACTTGTATTGAATTTTAAGAACCACAGGAATAGTTCTTGCTCCTCATTCAGCAGTGTCCTGAAGATAGTGCACACATAGTTCCAGAGATACCTATTTATTCCTACTTCAGAGGAAAATATCACAAGATGAAATGCTATGATGGCTGGATTGATTCCTATTCAGTGGATGGGGAAACTAGGCGGAGTATAGAAAAAGTAAGATTGATCAGGAGTTGATAACTGCTGAAGCTGAGGGATATGCATAGAGATTCATTAAACTATTTTTTGTATTTTTGAATATGTTTGGAAATTTCCATATTAAAATTAAAATGACTTGGAAACCACTGGATCCCATAGTTCATGATCTCTCATAAACACAGCCATGTGGAACATTGAACTACTTACCTGTTGTCATGATCTCTGTGGTGCTCATGAATAAAGCTGGGTCAGTGGGTCTGTGGGAGCAGCGCTAAACTGTACACTCATATGTAACAGCAGCTGCTTCGGGGAATCAGACTCGTCTCTCAGTGAGACTCACTATCACACATGACATGCCTGGTTAATCCAACATTATATTTCACAAGCTACCAGCACACAGCTATTTTTTCTACATTCCTTTCTATATCCCTTTCTAGATTCCTTTCTATATTCTTGTTTTTCTATATTCCTTTCTAGATGCCTATTTTTCTAGAATACTTTCTATATTCCTATTTTTATCTATTCCTTTCTTTATTCCTATTTATTTTCTATAATGCTACTTTTCTATATTCCTTTCTATATTCCTTTTTTCTATATTCTATATTTAGACCTTTAAATCAATATCTAAACCTTGATGTAGATAATGTACATGCTTACCTCTGGACTATGTGTGCAGTATCTTCAGTATACTGCTGAGAAAAGAGCAGAGATTATTCACTGGATGATTAAAATTGAATACAAATGATCAGATCTTTGACCTGGCTATGAGGACTATAGTCAATGGATGAGTGCAAGCTGGGAAAACAGGTGTATATTATTTTTCCCTAAAAGGAACACACAGCTCAAATGTGCTCACTCAAAGAGTGACAAGGATCAAGGATGGATGAATCACAGTGGTTTAAAAAGACCATGCTTTGTCTTTACCACACATTTTATGATCTGTAAACCTCAAGGTATATCATTAACCTACTTGCACCATTGCACCTGTGACATCTGCTCAGTTGAAACCTTTGGACAACAGCCTACTGCTTGCCACTTAATATAAGAGAGAGGAAGAAGGCAGAAATCCAAACATACATGACCAAGCTTCAGGGGCTGGGGAGGGGACAATATAACCAACAAAACCCAGTTCTTTTTTAGACAGAATTTTGCTCTTGTTGCTCAGGCTGGAGTGCAGTGGGGCAATCTTGGCTCACTGCAACCTCTGCCTCCCAGGTTCAAGTGATTTTCCCGCGTCAGCCTCCCAAGTAGCTGGCATTACAAGCACTCGTCATCACACCCTGCTAATTTTTGTATTTTTTAAATAGAGATGGGGTTTCACCATGTTGGCCAGGCTCCTCCTGAACTCCTGACCTCAGGTGATCCACCTGCCTCGGCCTCCTAAAGTGCTGGGATTACAGGCATGAGCCACCACACCCAGCCCCAAAACCCAGTTCTTACCAGAAAGTTCTTATCAGAAGGTTCCTATGAAATCAAACTGAATGCTATGAAGAAAACAAAGTTGACAACCTAGTCTTAAATCAAGATTCATATCTTCCAAAAATTATTCTCTAACATTCCTTTTATAACAACCTTTCTGTTACTCTGTAGTCACTTAGTCTTTGGAGCTAAAGCATCGTTATATTTTTCTTTATATGCTATTCTCTATTTAGGGGTTGCTTTAAATATATGTTATATCCTCAAGTGTATATCAAATATTCCAAAGGGCGAAAGCTTTTAATTTTTGTCCCATTTCATTTTCTTTTTATATCTTTTTTAGAGACAGCATCTTGCTCTGTCTCCTAGGTTGGAGGGCAGTGGTGTGATCATGGCTCACTGCAGTCTCAAACTCCTGGGCTCAAATGATCCTCCTGCTTCAGCCTCCCAAGTAGCTGAGAGAACAGGTGTGTGCCACCATGCCCAGCTAGTTTTTAAAACTTTCTACTTGTAGAGATGGGGTCTTGCTATGTTGCCCAGGCTGGTCTCGAATTCTAGGCTCAAGCAATCCTCCCACCTCAGCCTCCCAAAGCACTGGGATTATAGGAGTGAGCCATTACACCCTGACCTCCCCCATTTCTTAGTACACTGATGCGGAGGCACCCAAAAAGCCTTTCTTGGAAGAAGGACGGAATGGAGGAAGAAAAGAAGAAAGTGAGAAAGACTAGCATATAGGAGTTTAAAGGCTGAAATATTACATTACTGCTAAAGCTCTGGTATGAATAAACAGATTTTTTTCAGAGCCAAACTTAAAGCTTTAAATTACAAGTCAAAAAAATGTTTTACAGTTTGTGCAATCAAGATGAGTGATTCAACATTATGGGGCTTACAGTAAGTAAAGTATAATAATTCAAGTAACTTGGTGCAATTATTAAAATAGGTACTGAAATGATCAATTAGCCTTGCCTATAATGCTAATACAGCTTCATAATCATTTCTTCTTTAATATGTCCTATGATTTTTCCCAAGATTTTTTTTCAGTTAAGTCATATTGAAAATGATTTCCCAGATGTTTGATTGTGTTTGTGTGTGTGTGTATACACACACACTCTATATACATATACATTTTCTATATATATATTTTATATATATACAAACATATATATTTTGCACATAAATTTAAGAAGCAACATTAAGTACATAAGTGGCAACAAAATCAATTCACCTACTTTAGCAATATTTGTTACTCATACTAAACGAAATTACCTGTGAGTAACTTGATGAGAGGTATTTCCCATTGCACTTAGCAATGCGTCTCAGGATCTGTAATGCTTTATCTCCTTTCTTCCGAGTAATCAGCCAACGGGGAGACTCGGGGACAACCCTGGCAAAGAAGGAGGCTTTTGTGAGTTATGTCTAGGAATTTCAAAATCTAAAATCTATTGCCTTGAGTTTTTCTATCAAAATGGATCTTGCAATTAGATATAAATTTGGGAGTCAATAAGAGTTGATAATAGGTCCCTGAAACACAGATTATTCTTGCAAGATTATAATGGATGGGAAAAAAATGCTAGCTTGATAATTGAATCATTGCTCATCAAAATAATCAATATGACATTGCTCTTACAAAACCAGGCTATCTTACAATATATTGATTCCATATATGAAAAGAATTGGGATTTAGTGAATATTAAGAAAAGCTTAGGAATCTGATTTATATAAACTGACTTGCCCATATATTAAAATTAAATTAGAAGAATCATTAAAACATGTTCATTCCAATAAAAATCAAGTGCTGGCTGGGTGCAGTGCTTCACGCCTGTAATCCCAGTACTTTGGGAGGCTGAGGCAGGTGGATCATTTGAGGTCAGGAGTTTGAGACCAGCTTGGCCAACATGTTAAGACTCTGTCTCTATTAAAAATAGAAAAATTAGCTGAGTGTGGTGGTGCACGCCTGTAATCCCAGCTACTTGGGAGGCTAAGGCAGGAGAAGCACTTGAACCTGAGAGGCAGAGGCTGCAGTAAGCCGAGATCGTGCCACTGCACTCCAGCCTGGGCAACAGAGCGAGACTCCATCTCAAAACAACAGCAACAAAAATCAAATGCTTATCTGTTGCTTTTTGATAATGTAATTTTTTGATGCTCTTAACATTTCCTTATTCCTCAGAGAATTTCTGAGTAACATTAATTTGCTTTATAGAACACACAGAGAAGCAAATAGACTTCATTGCATTTAATTTGCATGTTGAAATACTGGCAGATATGGTTTGTTGCCTTATAGTTTTCATGAAGCTATTTATTACAAAACAAAACATAAAGCACCACCATACTTAGAATTTTGTGTTCTGGTATTTTGTTTTGTTTTGTTTTGATAATTATTAATAAAATCATCAACAAATACTCTCTATAAATCCTAAAATTCTCTAAAAATTCTCAAAGCAGCAAATTTCCTTTATTGCTTTCATTTTCATGTTGGTTTGGAGTCTAATTTCTGTGGAATCAGTATAAATATGATGATAACCAAAACCACATTACCAGTAATAAAGGAGGAAGAGAAAGCTGGGCAGCGTGATGGCTAACTGGATTCCTTGCCAATTGGGGATGAAGTAGGCAATTCCAGGGAGAATTATGATTCCAAGGGTAAAAAACATTTGAATCACGATTCCCACAATCCTCCTTTGTTTCGAACCTACTATTTCTGTCACTAAAGGAAAACAAACACAAGAGGTCACAGAAGCACAAAGTCAGCTCCAAAATAAACAAACAAATACAGAGATGTTACACCTGTTACATCCATCAGCATTGCTAGAACACGCTAGCACTCAGATACCGAGGCTTCCACACTTGTAGAAAGGATGGAGGTGTCCTTCTTGATACTAAATGCTTTTCTCCCACTCTTGCCTCTGCCACTTATCACAGGCACTTGCCATGTTCCTCTTATGCACCCAGCCCTGCAATCTTCTGGGTACAATAGGGAAATATGAAGAATACATGTGTCGGTTTTAGGAAAGCTTCAGTGATGATTATTTTAAAAGGTAATTGTAATTATCAAAACATAAATATGTTAAGATGGCTACATTGTATCACTGTATCTCTAGAGATATGCACCTTCTAGTCTCCTTAGAAGATTCATTATAAATATTAGACTCTACAAAGACTTTTTGTTATCACAAGACAACTTCTATTAAATGATAATTCTTTCCACAGCGTTGTACTTTTCGTTGACAATATTGCCTAAAAATCACATGGGAAATTTTATTGCTGAAATCTTTTCCTTTCCTGCCCCTTCCCACTAATTGGTTTCTTTTATTCTGATTATCCTGGGATAAGCTACTTTATTGTTGCCCTCAGATCACAACTTTGCAGATTCATCTAGACTGAGTCTCCTTAAAAATGCCTTGCATTCCAACGTTACTCTTTCTGTTCCAGACAGTGACAACCAATCCCTCTAATAATCTTCTCTCTTTCTCCCACTCACAGAAAGATCTTCAAAGGTCTCCAAAATGTGCGCTGCTTGGAGATTGCATAGCAGTGACAGAAGAGAGTGGGTGTGCAAAGATCTGCAGCAATAATCTGAGAATTCACATTTTCCTGGTCAGAAATACACCACTACTCTAGGTGGCTGGTCCCGAGCTAGAAATGGAACAAAAGGAGTAGCCAGGGCTTTCCCAAGGGATATGAGAGAAAAGTAAAGTGAACTTTTTCCTTCTTCCATCCCCAGAAGGTCAAACTTTCTGGCTGTAGAAGATATCCAAGGGTCACAAATGAACTTCTCATTTTTAGAACATAGTTCTCCCATAGTAAAAAGTTCCCCACTTGTACAGAAAGAGGAGAATTGGGAACACAGGAAAGTAATCTCAAACTGTACCACAGAACACAGTGCAGACAAAATGCTTTAAAAATGCCTCAAGAAGCTACTGAGATTTTATAAAAATTAATCTCTTATAAAGCAAAGCTAGAAACCATATTATATCAGTATAGAAGTACTTAAAAGTAGTTTGCCCCAGTGTTTTATAATATTCTATGTTTGGCTCCCAAAGTAAGATGGTATTTTAGTTTCTAAAGCACTCAGAATCCTACCTCTGAGCTCTCCTATCTGCAGAAATAATTACTGTAGCTGCAGTGAAACCTCCTTTGTTAAAGGACACATGAGGAAGAGGAAGGTTGATTAACTAGCACTTGTTGGCCATCTGGCCCTAGTTTCCAAATAGAGAAGATGGTGTAAGAATGTCTTACCAATCACGTAGCAAGTCATCCATGTCCCCTTTCCAAACACACCTTGCAGGAAGCGGAAGATCACAAACACAGGGAAGTTTGGTGCAAAGGCCACCACAACCCCAGTGACGCCAACACCAAGGCAAGAGAGCAAGTAAATGACGATCCTGCCATACCTTTTTGAGAAAGACAGGAAAAGAGCTCGCCTTAAACATTTTCTTCAACACAATGGGAAAATATAACATAAAATATGACATCATATTATATTATTATATTATTTTAAAAATGTTTTGCAGAGACAGGGTCTCACTATGTTGCCCAGGCTGGAATCACAAAATTTAAAGCACAGAATGCATCCTTTGTGATTGCAGTTTCTGAAAAGATGACCCTCCTTAAAACTATTGTTTCACGTAGAGTCTCCCCAGTGGTAAGGATTTGACACTTTCTAACATTTCTTATGTGTCAAGTCATAAGGACAGAGAGGCAGAAAGAAGGAGCAATGGTGTGTTATGGCCAGAAGGCCTTGCCTTGAATCTCACCTCAACCATCTACCAGTCATAAGACCTTGGACTAATTCCTAAGGTCTTCAAAACAAAGGTTTTGCTTGCTTGTTTTTGTTTTTTCCACTTTTTCCTAGAGGTAGGTTGTAGAGGGGATCAAATAAGATGTGAATGTGAAAGCGTTTTATAAACTACAAAGTTCACAGGCAATGTCAGTGGTTCCTAAATTCTGTATTTTATTTTCACCATTGGCATAAGTGTTATTAAATAGTTTAGGAAAAGGAACAAGGTATCATGCACAGCATTCTGAGAGTCTGGTGTTAATTGGTTCAGCATAGAGGTGTCAAATTATTGTCTGGTAAATGTTTGCTAACAATATCCATTAAGAGGTTTGATTCTATGACATCTATGACAAATTCATAAAAATTTCCATAAAATAGGTACATATAGCATCTTGCTTGAGTCAGCAGAGTAGAGTTGGAAATAGCCTTAGTTTATCTAGATTTTTTTAGTGGACTCTGTGTCCCCTGCCCCTACACATGCACAGCATTCTCCTCGTTAACATTGCCCATGGGAGTGGTACACCTGCTGCAATTGACAAACCTACAGGGACACATAATCACCTAATGTCCACAGTTTACCTTTGGGTTCACTCTTGATGTTGCATATTCTATGTGTTTTGACATGTATATAATGACACGTATCCACCATTAAAGTATCTAACAGGATAGTTTCTCTGCTCTAAATATCCTCTGTGCTCTGCCTATTCATCCCTCCCTCTCCCCACTCCCTAGCAACCACTGATCTTTCTTTTTTTTTTTTACTGTCTCCATAGTTTTGCTTTTTCCAAAATGTCATATAGTTAAAATCTTATAGTATGTAGCCTTTCCAGATCAGCGTTTTCATTTAGAATTATGTACTTACGTTTCCTCTATGTATTTTCATGACTTGATAGTTCATTTCTTTTCAGTATGGAATAATATTCCATAGTCTGGATGTATCACAGTTTGTCCATTCGCCTACGGAAGGGCATCTTGGTTGCTTCCAAGTTTAGGCAATCATGAAGAAAGCTGCTATAAACATGTATGTGTAGGTTTTGTGTGAACATGAGTTTTCAACTTTTTTGGGTTGGAATTGGAATACCAAGGAGGAGACCTGCTGGATCATATAGTAAAAGTTTGTTTAATTTTGTAAGAATTACAAACATGTGTAAGAATTTTGTCATCTAAAGTCACTGTTTCATTTTGCATTCTCACCAGCAATGAATGAGAATTCCTGTTGTTCCACATCCTAGTCAGCATTTGGTGTTGGCAGTGCTCTGGATTTTGGCCATTCTCATGGGTATGTAGTGGTATCTCATTGCTGTTTTAATGGGCATTTCCCAGATGATATATGACATAGAGCATCATTTCATATGCTTATTATCATCATCTGTATACTCTCTTTGGTGAGGTATCTGTTAAGGTCTGTGGCCCATTTTTTAGTTGGGTTTTTTGTTTACTTATTGTTGTGTTTTAAGAGTTCTCTATATATTGTGGCTAACAGTTCTTTATCAAATATTTGTCTTTTATTAATATTTTCTCCCAGTCTGTGGCTTGTCATTTCATTTGTTCTCTTGATAACGTCTTTCACAGCACAGAAAATTTTAATTTTAATGAAGCCCAGCTTATCAATTCTTTTTTCATGGATTATGCTTTTGGTGGTGTATCTAAAAGGTCATCTAGATTTTTTCCTATCCTGTCCTCTAGGAGTTTTATAGTTTTGTATTTTACATTTAGGTCTGTGATCCATTTTTTTAAAGGGTGTAAGGTCTGTGTCTAGATTCTCTCTTTTTTTTTTTTTTTTTTTTGGCGTGTGGTTGTCCAGTTGTTCCAGTACCATTTGTTTTCTGCTTTGTCAAAGGTCAGTTGACTATATTTATTATCTATGTGGGTCTATTTCTAGGCCTTCTATTTTATTCCATTGAACTATTGGTAGAGGTCTATTCTTTCACAAATACGACACTGTCGTGATTACTGTTGCTTTACAGTAAGTCTTGACGTCAGGCAGTGTCAAGTCCTCTGGCTTTGTTCTTCTCCTTCAATACTGTGTTGGCTATTCTGGGTCTTTTGTTTCTACATATAAACTTTAGAATTAGTTTGTCAATATCCACAAAATAACTCTGTAGGATTTTGATTAGTATTGTATTGAATATATACATCAAGTTGGGAAGAACGGACATCCTGACGATATTGAGTCTTCCTATCCATGAATGTTGAATATCTCTCCATTTATTTAGATCATCTCTGATTTCTTTCATTAGAGTTTTGCACTTTTCCTCACATAAATCTTGTACATATGTTGCTGAGATTTATATCTAAGTGTTGTGTATTCTTGTGGGTGCTAATGTAAATGGCATTGTGTGTTTAAATTCAAATCCTACGTGTTCATTGTTGGTACATAGGAAAGCAGTTGACTTTTGTGTATTAGCCTTGTACCCTGCAACTTAACTATACTCACTTATTAGTTTCAGGAGGTTTTTGTTGTTGTTGTTGTTAATTCTTTTGATTTTCTACATAGACAATCATGCCATCTGTGAACAAAGACAGTTTTTATTTCTTCCTTCCCAATCAGTATACCTGTTTTTTTCTTTACTTGTCTTATTTATTGTATTAGTGAGGGCTTCCAGCATGGCATCGAAAAGAAGTTATTAGAGATGACGTATTTGCCGTGTTTCTGATCTTAGTGAGAAAGCTTCTATACAGTTTATCATCATTAAGTACGATGTTAACTGTAGGTTTTTTCATAGACATTCCTTAACAAGTTGAGGAAGTTCCCCTATATTTCTACTTTACTGAGAGCTTTTGTCATATATAGATGTTGGATTTTGACAAACACTTTTCTGCATCTAAAGATATGATCATGTCATTTTTTATTCCTTAGTTTGTTGATGTTATGGATTACATTAATTGACTTTAGAATGCTGAACCAGCTTTATGTACTTGGGATACTACACACTTGGTATGCTACGGTATCTGGTTGTGGTGTATAACTTTTTTATACACTATTGGATTCTACTTGCAAAGTTTTGTTGAGGATTTTTGCACTTACGTTCATGAGATATATTAGTCTGTAGTTTTCTTTTGTTGTAATGTCTTTGTCCAGTTTAGGTATTAATGTAATGCTGGTCTCAGAATAAGTTAGTAAACAATCCTCCTACTTCTATCTTTGTAAAGAGTTTTTAGGGAATTGGTAGAGTTTCTTCCTTAAACGTTTGGCAAATTCACCTGTGAACCCATCTGGGCCAGGTGCTTCCTGTTTTGAAAAGTAATTAACAATTGATTCAATTTATTTAATAGATATAGCCCTATTCAGAGTGTCTATATAATCTTGGGTGAGTTTTGGTAGATTGTAATCTTTCAAGGAATTGGTCCATTTCATGTAGGTTATCAAATTTGTGAACACAGAGTGTTCATAGTATTTCTTTATTATCCTGTTAATGTCCATGGGATTGGTCAAAATGTCCCCTCTTTTATTTCTAATATTAGTAATTTATGTCTTCCACCTCTCTCTCTCTCTCTTCTTTCTTTTTTCTTAGTCTGACTGGAGGCTTATTGATTTTTTTTATCTTTTCAAATAACCAGCTTTGGGTTTTATTTTCTCCATTGATTTCCTGTTTTTAATTTTATTGATTTCTGCTCTAATTTGTTTTTTTTTTTTTCTTCTACTTGCCTTGGGTTTAATTTGCTCTACTTCTCCAGTTTCCTAAGGTGAAAGCTTAGATTATTGATTTTATATATTTCCTCTTTTCTCATATATGTAGTCAATGCTATAAATTTCCCTTTAAACATTGTTTTTGTTGCATTCCAAAAGTCTTGAGTGTTTTCATTTTCATTTTGTTTAATATACTTTTTAATTACTCTTGAGATTTCTTCTTTGACCTATGTGTTACTAGAAATGTGTTGTTTCATCCCCAAGTATTTGGGAATTTTCCGTCTATCCTTTTGTTATGAATTTCTAGTTTAATTCCACTATGGTCTGAGAGCAGACATTGTATAATTTTTATTTCTTCACATTTGCTAATATATGTTTTATGGCCCAGAATGTGATTTATCTTGAATATTGCATGTGAATATTTCATGAGAACTTGAAAAACTGTTAATTGTCCTGTTGTTAGATAAGATTGTCTAAAGATGAAAATTATATTCTGTTGATTGACGATGCTGTTGAGTTCAATTATATCTTTATAGGCTTTCTACCTGTTGAATCTGACCATTTCTGACAAAGGGATGTAGAAGTCTCCAGTGAAATAGTGGATTAATCTATTTCTCATTCCAGTTTTATTACAGTTTTTGCCTCTTATAATTTTATGCTCTGCTACTAGGCACATAGATATTAAGGATTATTGGCTTCTTGGAGAATTGACCCCTTTATCATTATTTAATGCCCCTTTTTATCCCTGATAACTTTCCTTCCTCTGAAGTCTGCTCTGCTGATAATAATATGGCCACTTCTGCTTTAGTTTGATTACTGCTATCACGGTATAGTTTTCTCCATCCATTTACTATTAATGTATATGTGTCTTTATATTTAAAGTGTATTTCTTGTAGCCAATGTATATAGTTGGGTCTTGTTTGTTGATCCACTGTGAAAATCTCTGTCTTTTAGTTGGTGCATTTGGACCATCTTACATTTAAGGTGAGTATTGACATGGTTAGGTTAATGTCCACCATATTCGTTACCATTTTCTATTTGTTTCCCTTGTTTTTTATTCTTATGTTTGTATTCCACACTTTTTTCTGGCTTTTGTAGTTTAATTGAACAGCAGTTTATAGGATTCCACATTTTCTTCATTTTTAGCATATCAGTCATGTTTTTTTTTTTTAAAAAAATCGTTTTTTAGTCATTGCTACTAAATAAGAAACATATTTTTCTTATTCTTAATTGACCTAACAGATAACAGTGTATTCACTTATTCCTCTCCAACGCCTTTCCTTTATGTAGATCTGGATTTCTAACCGAGATCATTTTCATTCTCTCTAAATAATTTCTTTTAATATTTATTACAAGGCATCAAATTCCCTCAATTTTTGTCTAACAAAGTCTTTATTTCTCCTTCACTTTTAAATGATAACTTTTCAGAGTATAGAATTCTAGATTGGAATTTTTTCTCAACACTTTTAAGTATTCCACTTTCTTCTTGCTTACATGGTTTCTGAAAAGAAGTAAGATATAATTTTTATCATTGCTCTTTTTCTATAGTAAGAGATTCTGCCCCTCTTCTTTCAGAATTTTTCCTTTATCTTTAGTTTGACTATGATATAACTAAGTATACTTTTTTATGTTTATCTTGCTTGATTTTCTTTGAGTTTCTTGGATCTGTGGTGTCTGACATTAATTTTGAAAAATTCTCAGTCATTATTGTTTAAAATATTTTTTCTATTTTTCTCTCTCTCTTCTCCTTTTGGTATTCCTATTACACAAATATTATATCTTTTGTAATTGTCCCACAGTTATTGAACATTCTGTTCTGCTTTTTCAGGTTGTTGTTATTTTGTATGTGTGTGTGTGTGTGTGTGTGTGTGTGTGTGTGTGTGTGTGTGTTTTCAGTTTTGGAGGTTTCTATTGGGATATCCTCAAGGCCAGAGATTCTTTCCTCAGCTATGCCCAATCTCCTAATAAGCCCAGTAACAACATTTTTCATTTCTGTTACAGTGTTTTTGATCTCTAGCATTTCATTTGGTTTCTTTTTTTAGAATTTCCATCTCTCTTCTTACATAGCCCATCTGTTCTTGCATGCTACTTTATGCATCAGACTTCTTGGCATAGTTGTTTTACATTCCTAGCCTGATCATTCCAACATCCCTGCCATATCTGAATTTAGTTCTGATGCTTGCTCTGTCTCTTCAACTGGGTGTGTGTGTGTGTGTGTGGTGTGTGTGTGTGTGTGTGTTTTGGCTTTTAGTATGCCTTGTAATTTTTTCTTGATAGGTGGACATGGTGTACTGGGTAAATGAAACTGCTGTAAATAGACCTTTAGTAATGTGGTGAGGTGTTGGGGGAGGGAAGGCATTCTGTGGTTCTATGAGTAGCTCTCAGTCTTTTAGTGAACCTATGCCTCTAACCAGTGAACTTCACAAGTGCTTCTCTATCCCTCTCCTCTTAACTAGGGGAGAAAGGCTAGAGGGGGCTGGAGCTGAGTATTTCCCTTCTTCCAAATTAAAAGTTAGAGGAGGCTAGAATTTGGTGTTTCTCTTTCTCTACCTGTAAGGCTAGAAGGGGCTGGAGTTGGTATTGCCCTTCCCCCAGATCAGTGAGGCTCTCAGAAAACCCCAGAAGATTAGGCTCTGGTTAAACATCTTCTCCTGAGGGCAGACGTTGTTAAGAACAATGTTCTGGCATATTTCAAAATTGTTCCTTTTCCCCTCTGGCTGCCAGAGCATGAGGAATTTTCCTTAATATTCTCCTTTATAACCTTGTAGAGCTTCAGGTGGCAAAACAAACAAACAAACAAACAAACAATCACAAAAGCTTGGGCCCTCCTTTGAGTGAGTCCCTCTAGAGTTTTTAATCCTCCAGGCCATCCACACTGATCCTCTTGGAATTCATCAATTACAGCTCATGTTTATCTACCCTGGCTCTCTCAAGGAGGTTTCTGTGCCTGTGTTACGATTCTCTGTATTCTCCTGTCTTTCTATTTAGTGGGGCCGGCGGGGGACAGGGTGGTGCTGAAGGCAGCAGTTTGCCCTGTGCTTTCACTTCTCTTATGGATCTAAGAAGAATTATTGATTTTTCAGTTTGTTCAGCATTTTACTTGTTGTCAAGGCTGAGTGGCAAATTCTAAGCTCCTTATATGCTGAACCGGAATCCAGAAGCCCCAATCTAGATTTTCAAATTCACTTTCCACCCTTCCTATATTGTACTCTCATTGACAAATGGCCTATTAAGTTATCTCTTGTTCTTCCTTCACATGTATAAATAATGGATATGGTGGAAGACAAGAAGCCAAATGCAGGAGGCAGGGTTATTCATGACTCCTCCTTCTCCCAGGTCTGGCCCCTCCCCTCCTGCAGCATGTCCTGTATGAGGACAGATGCTCAATCACTTATGAAAATACAGGTAGGGGAAATTCCCCACTTTAGTAAAGTTAATTTAGTTTGGAGATATGTTTGCTGACTGAGTAAGATTAAAAAAAACACAGATGAAGCAAAACCTACTATCTAAATTAGAAAGAGTAAAAACAAAACAAAATAAATAAATATTTAAACTGCACAGTTCCAAATTGTAGCCAGCAAAAAAACAATGGCATGCAGGGAAAATTAGGAAAGGAAAGATGAAACTTGAAAGAGCTAGAAGTAGAACAGGAGAAAAGGACATCAATAAAAAGAAGAAAGAGGGAAAGGGCATCACACACGAAAGGATCCAGCAGAAACTCACATGCAAAGAACAGCTGTGGAAAGGGCGAGAGAGAAACATGAAAGAGAAAGAAAGAGTGACAGAAAATGAAACTCAAGGCTCTACCCATTTTGAAGCACTGCTCTGATTAAACTCAGATCTTCAATTGGCTACAGGATGTGGGACCTTTTGTTGCTCTATTAGCTAATTAATTGCTGTTTGCAGTTCTCTAAAAGGTACACTTAGTATCACCCACTGAATGGTACAGTCACAAGAACCCACCATGGGCTGGGCTGGATTAACCAGTATAATATTAGGCCAGATATGGCCATGAGTCAGAATAGATTAACCAGAACAATATTAGGCCAGATACGGCTATGAGTCAGCGATTCCCAGTCTATACTCCTATTACTCCTGCTAAGGGGGATAGAGAGGAATATTAAATTACCGCAAGTATTTTCATAGTTAGAATTGGGATAAAAATAGAGTTAAACATGAATACAATAACTAGCATCAATAATGTTAAGGAAGAAGAAAATTTAAATAGAAAGCATGACTGTCTTGAATATATACACTCACCATGCCTGCCATTGGGCAGTTGCATTTATGAATACAACATAATAGAAAAAAAACTCCTTTAATGGATTTTGGAAAAATGTTTTTTTCACAGAGTTTCACATTTATAGAAAAAATATAAGGATATCTTTAAAAAAATTAGGTGAAACAAATTTGGAATAGGCCGATCTTATGACTAAATTAATAAAACCACAACCAGTAAGTTGTTACTGAAGCACATCGAATTGATTGATTCTATAGTATCCAGCACAACAGTGCATCAACCCAATTATGATGTTCCTGCTTTGGAGGTCTGTGTTTTCATTCCGATGCTCTCAGACCTACTGGGAATAGCCTCAGACCTTTGTGCAGTTCAAGGAATAAGGAAATGAAGTTTGAGAAGAAAAGATTTAGTCAAACCAAACAAGTGTGAATGTCATGAATGATGAAATCAAGAATTGTTTGCGAATTTAGCAAAAAGACTGTTTTAATAGTTAACAGAAAACATTTTTCTCCCCATATTAATGCATGGTGTTATAGTGACATAAAATGGCAGTTACATCGGTGTCTACCTGTCCGCTGCATAGCCTAAGGTGAATGCTCCAGTCAGGAAGCCAAGGTTCAGGATGGCTTGGGTAAGGTCCAGCATCCATGCATTGACACAGACAAGGTCAAACTGAGAAAACAGAGAAAACACACATGGAGACATGCCAGAATGCTGATCTTCAAAACACCTTATCTTTTGTACAGATCAGTGATCTGTCAACGTTTTTGCTCATATACTCCTTAAATAAATTTTGAAAATGTATCACATGCATATGTTTACAGTAACATATAAATATTCTTTGTCAGTTTAAATAACTGTAAAGGATGTAATTTTCAGTATACTATAAATACTGATATTTAAAAATAATGTTGTTATAACATCATTCTTTTTCTTTTTTTCATTTTTTTTTTTTTTTTTTTTTGAGATGGAGTCTCACTCTGTCACCAGGCTGGAGTGTAGTGGAGTAATCTCTGCTTACTGCAACCTCTGTTTCTCGGGTTCAAGAGATTCTCCTGCCTCAGCCTCCTGAGTAGCTGGGACTACAGGCATGTGCCACCACGCCCATCTAATTTTTGTAGTTTTGGTAGAGATGGAGTTTTACCATGTTGGCCAGAATGGTCTCAATATCTTGACCTCGTAATCTGCCCACCTCGACCTCCTAAAGTGCTGGGATTATAGGAGTGAGCCACCGTGCCTGGCCAACATCATTCTTTTTTAGTGTATTGAATAGAACAGGGGTTCCCAACCACTGAGTCACAGAGCAGTACCAGTTTGTGGCCTGTTAGGAACCGGGCCGCACAGAAGGAGGTGAGCAGCAGTGGGCCATGAGCATTACCGCCTGAGCTCTGCCTCCTGTCAGCTCAGCAGCAGCCTTAGATTCTCAAAGGAGCATGAACCCTATTGTGAGCTGCTCATGGAATCTGGGTTGCGCACTTCTTATGAGAATCTAATGCCTGACGATCTGAGGTAGAATTGTTTCATCCTGAAACCATCTCCCCCAACACCCCTACTCCCTCCATCCATGGAATAATTCTTCCACAACACTGGTCCCTGGTGCCAAAAAGGAAGGCACGGCTGCAATAGAGTATGAATATTATAGCAATCGGACACCTGATAGCAGGTGTCCGATTGCTATAAACAGACTGTTCTTTAACAGTCTGAAATTTGACATCAATTTTTTTCTCTTTGAACTCTTATTTTCGTTTCCACAGACTTTTATTCTAATGTAATATATTTTGTGTAGAAAATGTTTTATAGGTTTTGTCACCATACTTCTATGTACAATAAGTTACATATATAAATTGACATTTAATTTTTAAAATTTTCCTGTGGCAATAAGGCTTTAAATATTGGATTTTTTTCTGATTGGGTTATAATTACAACTACTTTTAGACCATAATTGATAAAAAATATAAGATGTAATAAATTTTAAGAAATAATTATTATGCAGAAGTAAAATTTTGTCAGAAATGTACATCTCCATGGCCAGAAAAATGTTAAGGGAGTCTACGTTTTTCTAGTTAGGTCATGAAATTAGTGGATATATTATTTATTACTAGAATGAGTTAGGGCTCAAAATTAATTCTATTTCTGGTTTTCATTTTTATAAATTTATGGGCCAAGAAGACTTTTCCGTATAAATAAATCAGTGGGAATGGAGGGAGTTCTGTTACAGAAATGTTACTCAATTCTTTAACCTCCTTCTCAGCTATATGCCAAGATTCACAGTGATCTATCACCAAATTATTATTATTTTTTTATTAGCCAGCATGTCATGTAAGTTCTCCCACAGTTCTGCTCTAAGGAAAAAAAAATGGAAACCATCAGACTTACAAAAAGTTGTTTGATTAAGTCATTAGTCATTTATATTTACTTATAATTAGTCTTACATTAAGAAAGGTACTTTTCTAATACTGGAACAATATGTCAAATTGTCCCATTGTTTGATGCCCTGCAGATTTTAAAACTTCAAGTCAGTGCCTCAGAGTGAGATGAGAGAGAGGCATGATTAACTTTGCCAAGTGGGAAAAGTACAATTTTGGATAGGAACCCGCGTCCTTAAGAGGGACATGTTCTTAGACAAATTTGTTATGGGAAAGAGGACAAATGTAAGTTGAGGATCTGAAAACTGGCTCCCTTAAAATTATCCAGGCCCACAATTCCTGGGATCATCTTTTCAAATCTCCAAGTGGTATGCTTACCCCAGTTTCATGCTGCAGTCTAACCACAGCATTAGACCCTAGCATGAAGAGAAAATTAATGTGGTTGGAATATGAATTGTGAGGAGTCTCATAAATACATACTCATAAGGAAAGTATCATATTTACTTATAAAGTCCAACCTCTTGCCTTGATTTTACAGCTAATGACCTGTCACCTAACATAGCTGGAAGAAATTTGGAGGCAGTAGTAGTCGGCCTCTCACAGAGTTGCTGAGATGATCGGTCGAGATGTAAGAAGTAAAGAGATTTACAGATATGCGTAATAGTTGTAATCATCGTCATTTTAAAGGATTTTTATTACCAATTTTGGTTTTTCAAGGTACAAAAATTTTATTTTAAGTAAACAAGGTGATGATTATCTATCTGAAATAATTTCTCATTGGAATTAAGCAGGCAAAGAATGTACCTAAAATAAAAGTACATAAAATTTCAGAAAGCAAACAGTGAAATCAAACTACCAGCAGAAATGCAATATTTACTTTGGAAAAGTATCAACCAGTGTCAAATATAAAAACCCAAACAGTAGAATTTACTTCTTCCATCTGTACTTCAAACAGCTGAGTTAGCTAGCTTAGGGAAACAGGGGTGCTTTTTGTAGATGACATACAAGGCCTATCAAGAGCTTGCCTTTTAATACATGTATTCAGCTGCTTTTGAACTATGTGAATTAAAATGCCCCCAAAATATTCTTTAAACCCATAAAATATTCTTTAATATAATACTGATTATCTTCTTGACTGTCCCATAAAATAAATAGTCAAATAGTATTTGTCTCATATTCGATATGTAAATAAGAACTAATTTAAAATAAATACTTCAATGATTAAAGTGCAGCGATAACACAACATTTTCTAAAGCTCATGATGGGCATCTGGGCCAGATACTGCCTGCCCTTCTGTGTTGTCTTCTGTACCTCAGGGGACTACATTTCTCAGATTCCTTTACTGGCAGAGTTCTGTGTAGGCTGCACCAGTAGGGAGCTAGCGCGAGATCAGAAGGTAGGAGGGAGGTAGTGGACATTCTGCTTCTGGTTGTGGCAGCAGCTCCAGCTCCAATACTGACAGTGGTGGCTGTGGGAGTCAGCCAGGGCCCCACGTGCCTGGCCACATGGGGGCAAAGAGATATTGTCCCACAGGTGCCAGCTTTGTAATGGCCACCCAGCAGGGCAGGGACTGACCACCAAGACACTGCAGGAACTGTCCTTCCCGACCTCTGTCCTCTCCTTCTTCTTCAGCTCTTCCAAAACAGCTCAAATCCTAACCCTTTTATTAAAGTCCTCTCTGGTTAAAATACCTAGCCTAGTTTCTGTTGTTTTGGTTTTTTTTGTTGTTGTTGTTTTCTTGTTTTTTTGAGATGGAGTCTTGCTCTGTTGCCCAGGCTGGAGTGCAGTGGTGTGATCTCGGCTCACTGCAAGCTCCGCCTCCCAAGTTCATGCCATTCTCCTGCCTCAGCCTCCCGAGTAGCTGGTACTACAGGCGCCCACCACCACGCCCAGCTAATTTTTTTGTATTTTTTAATAGAGATGGGGTTTCACTGTGTTAGCCAGGATGGTCTCAATCTCCTGACCTCGTGATCTGCCTGCCTCGGCCTCCCAAAGTGGCCTGGTTTCTGTTTTTGTGACTGGGATCTTGCCATTTTTCAAAAGTAGAAAATAAAACAACAAACAAAGTATGTGTTGCTAAAGAAATGCACACACATCCACACACGCTTGTGTTTCCTGTACAGGGAATTGCAGGCCCAAGGATTGAAGGGCTTGGTGTTGACTCTCGCTCATAGAGTCAGGGAACAGACCTCTGCCTCTAGGGTCTGACGCTTCCTAATCAGCTCTCAGCGTGCTGCCTGCCTGCTGATGCAACAGCTCTGGGCCTGTGATGTGTCTTTCGTGTTTAAAGAGAGGTTAGCGGGCACCAAAGCCATGAGCTTCACAGGCTAAGTCCTTCTTTCTGATATAAAGTACTAAAAGCTTGGTGTAGTTCCTAGGGAGACCTAAAACCCACCTCTTGTCAGTGGGAGATCATTGTGAATCACCAACAATTTACTTAAGTCTGAATCAAAGGTGCACATTTATGTCCTTCTCCTAAGGCAATCTATGTGGAACAACTGAGGCATCTCCTATTTTTTTTCAAAGCATACACATGCAAAAACATTAAGCAATTTTAAATGTTCATAAATCTATGTGTACCCATTCTGTTACTTATTAATCTTCAAAGTCACTTTTACACAAAGAAAATAATGCCTTTTGGCGTGAGCAGAAAGTCAGTCTGATAAAAGACTCAAACAACTGTTCTCATAATGTAAGGATTACATTGCTTCGTTTTGCAGAAAGCCTGAGTAACTGTAGCCAAATGAGAAACTTTTGAAGGGTTTCCAAGTGAGGGTTTTTCTTAGCTTTTTTCATTGTTAAAATCCAAATAGACATTATGTTAATTTGAGTTGTAATGATGAAATACTGGGACAAGTAATTGTTCGATATATGCTAAAGTTGTAATTTCTAAATTATCCTTAAAACAAGAGCAACAAAACATCTCCCATTTACAAAGGTCAAAAGTAAGAAGTAAGGGAGAAAATAATGCAAGTATTCGAAAGGCTTAGAAACTCAGGAGAGGGGCCTCATTTGCTCCTTGGACCATAGGGAATGGATCCAGGTGGCCATCAGTTGGATTTTTCCACTGGGGTCTAGGTTAGCCCTCTTTGACAAATTCTCACTTAAGAGATTCTAAGGTTAGACAATAGCACAGTATTTTACTTTAGTTATGAGCCATGAGAAATAGCACTCATTTGCGATGTGCATTGTTCTAGGAGGAGGAAGTCTCTGAAGTCAAATTACAATATCTATGTGCTTCTGTTTTAATTTTCTAGGGATGAGTTGTCAATGGAACCTTTCCTAATCAGCTCTTAGCTTGAAAACAGGAGTCATTAACGTCTTCATTCATGTTAAAAATAACAATAATAATAATAATAATCACTGACACTGTCAGGTGTGGTGTGCTCCTGGCTACATTTTGTATTGGCCAAAGCAATGACATGTAGACCTCCATGGGCAATTTCCATTTTTAATCAACCACACAGTACCATAACAGAGCCTAATAATGGCTAAAAATTATAGTAATCATAAATAATTATTTAGTTTGGGTTTCCATGAGGAAAAAGGATGTCGTTATTAATTCAGGTCACCATGAAAAAATTTTAACATGATCTGATAGCATTATTTGGGCACTTTCATTTAATATCAAAAAGTTAACACTTCTTATACTGCAGGTATAAAAAGTAATCATCAGGTATGTTGGAGATCACCCCAATTTGGTTTGCCTGGCATTATGCCAACAAGGCTGGGAGGAACACCTTGTTTCTGCCCGTGGGAGGAACTTGTTATATAGTTTGGGAGCCAAGGTCAATTTATGTGAAGCAAATGTAGAGCGGCTGAGATCTAAACAGAATGGAATCCACTAAATGTAAGAGAACCTCAGACAAAGAAATGGCCCGTGGTGGCAAGAGCAGCTGGAGACTTGAAGAAGGTGGGACCAGAGCAGGTCCTACAATGAGCTGGATTTAGACAGAAATCAAAGGGAAAAGAAGGGCACTGAAGACAGGATGAGGAGCAGACCTAGGCACAGAGACAGAAACGTGGGTGCCAACAAGGTTGTGCCTGGCACGTGGCTGGGAAGTACAGCGTTTTAAGCTGGGCAGCCGCTTCTCCCCATCCTACCTTTGATGGGGAAGGGAGTGTTGGTCCAGGGCCAAGACAGGAAAACAAGGGGATCTGCAATGATTGTCCAGAATAGGGAGATTTAGTTTAATGCAGAGAGGCGTCATTATGAGATACAAGCTCTTAGATCCTCACTTGTCATAGAAGCTGTTCTCTAAGGTTCATAACTACCAGGCTTTACTGTAGGTTAGGCAGCTAAGCTTTGAAATAGGATGGAGCGATGTCTTCTAAATGCATCGCTTTTTGTCTAAACTTGTGAAACTGGGAGACATGAAAGTATTAAATCTGTTTGAATAATAATTCCTGCCATTTATTAACTTCTGCCCTTGGTGACTCATCCTCAGGTTGTACAAGATGTGTATCTTGTGATACGTCAGCCCCTCTCTGTCCAGGCTGTTTTATTTCTTTGTAGTGAAGGCTTGCAGTTACGCATCTTAAAATGTTTACGATTTCTCTAAATAACTGAGACTGTCTAAAGATGAGAAGAAGATGAAAGTTTCTAAATATGTGCAGGGTCCTCCTGGCAAAGATGAATCCCGGTTCTGGAGCCAGACAGCCTGGATGTCTTGACTTGGCTGCTCCCAGCTCTGTGTCCTCTGGCGATTTTCCAACATTGTTGACCCTTGTGTTCCTATCTGTAAGACGAAGAGCTGGAATGAAGAGTCATTGGTATAATATATATAAAGTACTCAGCCCGGTGCCTGAGACATAGTAACTGTCCAACAAATGTTACCAATTGCATTATAATCAGTGATGTAATACTGATGATAATAAACAATATATATATAGAATTACTTGAGGTAAATGAAAAAATGCCTGAGCCCAACTCCAGTCCAATTAAATAGGATCTAGTCTAATATGCAGTTGATATAGAGGTTATCAACTATTTACCTGCTGGAAGATAGTTAATTTCAGTATATTTTGTTGGATTAGTGTCCCTGCCCCAACACCCTACATTTTAAGTCCGCCTGAAACCTCAGACTTTGACTTTTGGAAATAGGGTCTTTGCAGATGTAATGAGTTAAGATGAAATATTGCTGCATCAGAGCAGGCCCTAGTTCAATGACAGGTATGCTTCGAAGAAGAGAAAACAGAGACACAGCCACATACAAGAACAAGGTCATATGAAGCCAGAGACAGAGATTGGGGTGATGCATCTACCAGCCAAAGAGTGCCAAGGACTGGCAGCGGTGCTGGAGCCAGGAGAGAGGCATGGAGCAGACCCTCTCCTAGAGCCCAAGAGACAGCATGGGTTCAAAGCATTGAGAGACACTGCTATGCACATTAACAAAATAAGCCGTAAGAAATAGACCTTGGCTTCCAATTCCTAAAGGTCACTGAGTCACAGATTTATGGATTCCTGTCTCTCCCCATTCCAACTGAAAGATACATTAACACAAATTCCAAGCCACAGATAGAAACTAGAGAAAGGTCAGGCCCACAGACCCAATAGTTGGGGAAGTTTTGACAGAGAGCAGAGCAGGCAGGAGCCACGTCATCTGTCCCAGGCAAGGGAGCCTGCGAGGGAGGTGAACAAGGATTTATGGCTCCCTTTTACTGTTCCCCTTCACTAACAGCTTCTGCACTGGCTGCAAGGCAGAGGAAGGCTGCGGGGAGGATTCTGGGATCCGGTTGTGCAGGAGCCCATGGGTCCAGCTGCCCACAGTAGGGCCGAGGAAGCTTGCCCTGGGTGCAGGTGTGTGTTGAGGGACTGGAGGCCACGGGGCAGGCAGTACAGAGGTCAGTTGCTGAGCACCTGAAGGGAGGGCTTACCTCCTTCCCTAACTGTCTTGTTCAGCCCCATCAAACTCTCACAAGGAAGAGTGGCCAGAGCTCCTGAACCCATGGTATCTCCCGCTGAGCTCCGCCAACCAGAAAAAAATACAGTGACTGGGAAGCGAAAGAATTGAACAAGGCACTGTGTCTCCCATGACAGAATGCAGTGCACCTACTACACCGAACAAACTCTGTCCATCTACAAGTATGAGGAGAAGATGCCGGCCAGACAGGGCAGCAGGCTCAGCACGATTCTTCAGAACAGCAGAACTGGAGAAAATGATTCCATGCACAACAGTACGCAAGAAACAAGAAGTAACTAAAAACCTGAATTCATACTTTCAGTGAGACACAAGAGTCTGTTGCATTGATAAAATGAGAGAATTAATCATGAAAAAGGAGCATCCTGCACCAAGGAATCATTGGAGATGAAAATTATAACTGCTGAACTTAAGAACACTGGGAGGCAGGGAACTGCACACCGGCGGCTGGAGGAGAATGAGCAGGACCCGGAGCGCTGGTTTGATAAATGCACCAGGAACCTGAGAGCACAAGCCACAGAGGAGGAGCCTGCGAGACAAGAGGAGGAGCCCAGAGAAAGGCCGCTGTGTGCAGCCTGCTTTCCCTGCACGGGAAAGAGGGGAGAGAGACATGATGAGGCACACAGATAAAGTCCACCATGTGGAGATGGCTTCCCCTGGGTGGGAAAGAGGAGAGCAGAGACACAATGAGGTCCGCAGAGAAATTCTGAGGGTAGAAGGCAGGTGGGAGTCGAGCAGCAGGTCGTGGAGGGAACACTTAGATCCCCTTCCCACCCAGCCTCCCAGACCCCTGGGGCTGCTTAGGGGAACCAGAGATCTGGGAACCTGGATGCTCCTCTTAAAGCTTGCACGATTCTCTTCTGTTCAGCCCACTGGCACCCCTGGCTTAGAAACACCTGAGTCTTTCCTGGTTTCTAAGCTGCGAGTTGCCCCTCCCCAAATGCTCCTGTCTCCCGCCTTCCTCACCCTTAGTGTGAGATTCTTGTTTCTCTGCTGAACTAAGCCAATTATTGTCTATATTTATTGAGATGGACAGATGTCATATCAATAATTTTTACATTCTGAGTAAAAATTAAAATCAGATTATGAAACTGGGAATATGATTCCATTGGTGTAAAACACCCTGAATTTATGTATATACAATCATCCTCAGGAGATGACCATAATCTGGGGATTCGTTCTAGGACCCTCCTTGGATACCAAAATCCACAGTTTAAGTCCCTGATACAAAATGATGTAGTATTTGGGCCAGGCATGGTGGGTCACACCTGTAATCCCACCACTTTGGGAGGCCAAAGTGGGCAGATCACCCAAGGTCAGGAGTTTGAGACCAGCCTAACCAACGTGGGAAAACTCCGTCTCTACTAAAAATACAAGAATTAGCTGGTCCTGGTGGTGTGTGCCTGTAATCCCAGCCACTCAGGAGGCTGAGGCAGGAGAATTGCTTGAACCCAGGAGGCAGAGAATGTAGTGAGCTCAGATGGCACCACTGCACTCCAGCCTGGGCGACAGAGCGAGACTCCATCCCCCCCACCAAAACTGATGTAGTATTTGCATATAACCTATGAATATCCTTCCATGCACTTTAAATTATCTCTAGATTATTTATAATACCTAATACAACATAGCTATGTTTATAGTTGTTGTATTGGTTTTTATTTATATTATTTTTATTATGTTATTTTTATTGTTTTTTAAAACATATGTTCTATTCCATGGTTGGATAAATCTGTGGATGCAGACCCTGTGGATAAGGAGGGCAGACTGGACACTGAAATGTCAGAAGAGGACACCTATTAAACTGATCTAAAGTTCTGAGTGATTGGATGAATGGTGAGTTTGTTTTCATATTTGTGTTTTATCCATTTCTTTTTGTATTGAGTGTGTTTTATTTTTGTGTAGTTTTACAAAAATATAAAACTATATTCACTTTGGAAAAAAAGAAATTCTATATATAGAATATAAAGTCACACATTAGGAGGGTGGGGAAGGAGTTTTCATTGAGGGAAATAAAGTGTAGTGAGCATAGCAAGAGGAAAGGGGGAAGGGTCCCCCAGGGTCAGATGCAATATCTATCAGAGGCTGATTTGGTGTCCAATGGAGTGGGGTGCTCTTTCTGACAACTATATTTGAAGTAGTTATTAGTGGGAATTGGGATAAGTTGAGTGGGGTGGGCAGACTGCCTTTAAAAGTCTTTCAAATGATATTTGGTTTCACTTGAAACTTAGAAAATAATTTAAAATGTGAAAACACTGAGGTTAACCAAGAACCTCTCTCTAGGTACAGTTAATTGTGTATGGCCTAAGGCAAGTTCGCTCATACTGCTGACAAATCCAGTTGTGTACATGAGTGTTCCTGGCATAGTGCAGCCCTAATTCACTGCCATTCCCTCATGACCTGAAGCCTAATGCACAGGCAGAGCTTGGATTTTGTGTGCTGGACTCCTTGATAGTGGTTTTTTGTGGGGGTTTTTTTCTTTCCATTCTTAAGATTGGGCCATTTTTAAAATCCATTGTAAATTTCATTTATTCTTGCTTCTGCCATCTCCAATCTGCTATTGAGACTGTTTAGCAAGTTTGTTATTTCAATTATTGTACTTGTTCAGCTCTGGAATTTCCATTTTTTAATAATGTAATTTCTCTGTTGAGATTCCCTATCTACTCATTCATTAAGACAACTTTTCCTTTAATTCTTTTAGTGCCCTTTGGTTGAACATATCTACAACAGGCGCTTTGAAGCCTTTGACTACTAAATTCAACATGGAGGTCTCTTTAGAGTCAGTTTTGGTTGACTGACATTTTCCATCCTCTCCCAGCCCCTGGCATTATCACATTCCCGGTTTCCTTGCATTACTTACTGGCTTGATATATCAAAGGACAGGGCCTAAATCTAGCAGATAATAGTCACTGCAGCCTTTCTGAGTCCTCACTCTCCTGGTGATCATTGGCTTATTGTTCTGGTAAGAAGTTAGCTGACCTGGACTCAAACTACAAACTCTGCTCTCTTGTGATATGTAGCAACTGATAAAACCCTAAATTTTTCAGCTTCTGCAGTTGCTTTGTTTCAGGCTGGCTTCCTGGAGTCTCCCTTATATTTGCATAAGCTGGTGGTCAGCCAAGTATTGGGAAAGAGTTTATATTCAGATTTGGGGGTTCATCCTGTCTGTGGTTCTCCCATTTCTGGGGAAACTTGCCCTCCTAATTTCTAGCTAGTGTGCCAGTTTTAGGCTCTGTTCTCTTACATCTTTAGCCAGCAGGGTCTCAGCTTCCTATCACCCAATGTGCACATGGATTCAGGAAATATACTCAGTTAATAAGTGAATAAATGGATCTGCATTTTTATTTCTTTTCTAGTCATACTGGATGAAATTGGGAATCAGCATGCTTTGGCTCTTGTAATATAATACAATACCTACAATATTGCCTGCTTCCACATTTAAAAATTACAGGAAATGTGCTTTCAGACTACAAAATAATTCTAAAATAAATGATTTATTTTATTAAGAAGACTAAATAATTCCTACCATTATACATATGTCCTTTAGATTTTTTTAACTTAAAATTTTTCTCCATTCTTAAATATTTTTCTCCATTCCACTGTACTCACTGGAAATATAACTAAATGAAGTATTATTGTCACCACATGTAATGCTGGAGTCTCAGAGGTAGGATAGTTCTAGTACTGTCTTTGATCCCAACCCCAACACATCACCCTAAGTAGGTTTTTGGTTCTACTTTCCATTGGTAGAAAAATGATGGCTGAAAATAGACATCATAATAATCTCTTTGCTAATAAAAGGCCCCTATTATTCCTCTTCATAATAAATTTATGAAAAGAAAATCAATGAGTTTCCATTAAACCACTTCTTTCTTAGGCCTAATTAAGTGTGTGTCTCAATTTATGTGTTAAACCTTGAAGATATTGTAGTATAACTTTTAACTATTAGTGTTTAAACAATATACTCATATACCTTCCCTTTAGAACAGTGTTAATTAGAGTTGTGCACAGTGTCCAACTCACACTTTTCCCAGTATTCTCATTTCCAGAGACCACGGTCAGCCTTGAATACTGGAGAGAGGAATCAGCTTCTGTTGTACGTTACTCCATGGTATGAGTCATAACTCCTATTTGAAGTTCAAGTTTCAGAATGCATGCTTCCAAAAATGTGTCTGCTGATATGCTTTTAAAAAGTGTTACATCAATGTACAGATAAAAGACCTTCAGGTACTGTCTTTATAAGATACTACTAACGTAACAATCCACCATAGAATAAGAACAGCTCCTACATGTGGTATTAGGAAGGAATGCCTTTTTTGTTTTTTTGCCTTGGAAATGAGATTATCCCTGCTTTGATTAAAACCTTCAGTAGCTCCCCACTTTTACAGAATAAAGTTTGGGCTTTTTAAATTTATTTCAAGGCCTTTCTCATTGTATCCTGGCAGTTTTTTCAAATCCTATCACCTTCTCGGCTGCACTGGTATGTTCACCAATATTTGAATTATGTTTACCTTTCTGAGCTTCCAGCTGTTCTCTGTCAGAACCTTCACAGATATCTGGCTCAGTTTGCTCTAGAAGCTGAACACCTCAATTGTGACCACGTATCTTGAATTTTCTGGAAAAGTCCCAATGCCATTGTATCTTTAATCTCTAAAATGAACTTGGCACTTCTCAGTCTATGTGTCCCTGTTTTTTCGGTTCAGAAACGATGTTTACTACAACGTTATCATTCTATGTCATCAGATTTAAAAGCTGATAAAAAGCAAATAATTTTTAAAAGACTATTGCACATAACTTAATTTTTTGAAAATTTAAATAACATAGTGACTCTATAGAAATTAGAAGAAAACAACAGAAATCATTATCATCACTTGCATTTCCACTCTGATACGCATATTTTTCTAGACTTTTGTCTATGTATTTATGCATATGTATATGTTTTATAAAGACAAAGTTATGTTCTATTAGTATTTTAGATGAGTTACATGTGATTTGTGAGTCTGCGAATCTTTCATATCATCATAAAAGGTTGCATTTAGTATATTGTGTATATGATCATAATTCTCAAACCAATCCTTTATTTTGGAAAAGAGATTACATGCCTTTATTTTTCATTATTGTTACAGAAACACATTGAAAACCTGTTTTCAAAAAAGGGACACTAAACCTAGAAGAATTTGGAACTATAGTCAAGCAATAGCAAGCAAAATATGCATTGGGTACAAAAATTAAATTATAATTTCAGTTTATTATTCCAGTTGTTTATAAACCTCACATTTCAACTTATTCTAAAACAAGTTTTTAAAATATTATGTAACATAATTTGGAAGTTTATGTAGATTACAGATTCTTTTGTGAAATGCCTACACAGATCTTCTAAAATAAATACACTTGAGTATATTCTATAAATATCCATTATTTTCTCCACAAAGTTTTTAGCCTCAATATGTCAAAAATATGATACAGGATCTGTCTAGATAAGCCTCAGTTTAATTATAGTGATTACAACTTCTTCATGTAATTGAGTTTGTATCTCTTATATGACAATAATCCTCTGAAATAATTAGGAGTTTTAAGGACTTTAGAAGGGTGTGATAAAGACATAAAAATGACTCAATATTTTTGAAAGAAGCCTGTCCAGACTCAATGATGGGAGAAATAAAATCTGGTGACATACTCAGTATATATATTTCAGATGTATTGATCTTCATATGACTTGTGAGCACAGGTAAGAAATGAAACACAAATCAAAAAAACATGGCAAGAACAGAGCACCAGTCATAGCTCCTTGCTTTCTGATGACTCTAACTGCAATAATTCATGGTGGCTGGTTTGTATTTGGAATTACACAACAATTAGCCAAAAATGGGCCAAGTGTTTAATAATGGTAAGTACTAAAAAGCAAAACTAAACACACAGGATAATAATAAAGCAGAGTTTCACTGGTTTTTATGGTTCTTTGGTTTGGAAAAAGAAAGGTACTAAATTAACCCATCAGGAAGAAAGAGACTTTGGGACTTTACTGTTGCAAAAAGTAGTTCTATCACATTTAGTTGGCATTTTGAAAAGAGTGTCGGAGGATATTCTTTGGCTACTAGAAATTTTCCTCAAATACAGAGAAAGTGACATTGGGCAGCTTTGTGCATTCTAAGACCCCATGTAAGGAGAAGGAGCAGTACTACAGCCATCACAATGCAGAGAAGGTGCCAAGGGAGAGTAAAACAGATAGAGGAAAAGCATTAAAAAGTACATTTTTAAAAAACCTCAGAATGAGTTTCACTATCCCTTTCGAGGAAAGGAAAAATATGGACAACTCTCCCTCCTTGCCTTGATGTGAGGGCATGATGCTGAGTTCTGGGTAATTGTTGGGGCTGCTTCCAGGACTTCTAGACTTCAATCTCTTTTGGCAATCTGCCTCCGTAAGATGTCAATGACTGCCTGATCTACAGACGGTCCCCAACTTAGGATGGTTCAACTTGGCGATGTTCGACTTAATGATGGTGTGAAAGTGATATGCACTTAATAGAAATGTACTTTGTTTTTCAATTTTGATCTTTTTCCAGGCTAGCCATATATGCTGGGCAGTGGCAGTGAGTCACAACTGCCAGTCAGTGATACGATCACGAGGGTAAACAACTGATACTATATCCAATAAATTACATGAGCTATTTAACCCTTTATTACAAAATAGGCTTTGCGTTAGATGAGTTTGCCCTACTGCAGGCTAGTGTAAGCACTCTGAGCAATTTAAAGTAGGCTGGGCTAAGCTATGATGTCTGGTAGATTAGGTATATTAAATGCATTTTTCAACTTAAATGATATTTTCAATTTAACAATGGGTGTATCTGGATGTGATCCCATCCTAAGTCGAGGAGCCTCTATATATTACTGTCCACCAGACATTCCATGAAAAGAAATTCTAGGGTAGAGGATGAAAGCCATCATATCTGATTAGATTTTAATTTCTGTCTTTCAACATTACGGTAGCCCTTTTTCTCCACTTGGAAACCACAGTTGCCAAAGATTTTCAAAATCTCATCAGAACATGAAGTAACACATGTACCTTTTAAAGTTAGCCAAAGCCTACATTTTCTAATAAGAACACCCTCTTATGACATAGACAGCCGACCTGATGAAACAACAGCACCCGTGCCATATGAAAATCCACCTTTCCAGAATATGAAAACTAGCCTACAGAATTTAAATATTTAGTATTTTCTCAGTTTAATGTGTATCTTTTTGAAACTTCTAAAAATCATTGACTTTTATATAAATACCAGACAGCTATATTCTAATTCTACTACCATGTTTTTGAGCTCAACATATTATTGTATAATCTTCACAGCCTCAGTTTTGTTCACACATCAAATTAGGGAACACAAATCAAACAGAACAGTCTTGAAGGCTGGGACTTTCTTGTTCTGATATTTTCTGATGCTGTGAATGTTGAAGGATTATTAAATACAAACACCAGGTTACTCATATCACTGAGAGGATTGCCATTAGATTAGGAGACAAACATACAATGAAAAGGTTTACAGGAGGAACATAACACTAAATAAACCAATTTTAAAAAGCAAAAGCTACTGTTAGAATGTGTGAACAAATTTCCACAGGTTAAAAACAGTGAGCTGATTCAAACAAACAAAAATCTTTGAGCCAAACCTACGTTTTCTTAGCAGCTTCTGCAGAGGGCCCCTCTTCCTCTTGTGTCTTGCATCCGCTTTTACTTTGTGTTTTGTTCTTTTGGTGGATTGTGTTTGAGAGCAAGAGTAAGTGAGACTTGACCACAGAATTATTTTCATAACATTTCCAATTGATTGGAATCAGGAAAAGAGACTTGAGAAACCTCTTAATCTTAGGAGAGTTTTGGCCAGGTTTTCTGGGCAAAGAGCTTCAAGGAAGTCCACTCCAGCCTTAAGACAATAGGATTATTGACAGAAGTCAACCTGGAGATGGAAGCTTTGCAAACATTTCCCTGTTTTTCTTTCTTTCTTTCTTTCTTTCTTTCTTTCTTTCTTTCTTTCTTTCTTTCTTTCTTTCTTTCTTTCTTTCTTTCTTTCTTTTTTTTTTGAGATAGAGTCTCACTCTGTTAGCTGGAGTGTCTTGGCATGATCTCAGTCCACTGCAACCTCCACCTTCTGGGTTCAAGCAATTCTCCTGCCTCAACCTCCTGAGTAGCTGGGACAATAGGTGCCCACCACCACACCCAGCTAATTTTTGTATTTTTAGTAGAGCTGGGGTTTCACTATATTTGCTAGGCTGGTCTTAAACTCCTGACCTCAAGTGATCTGCCCACCTCGGCCTCCCAGAGTGCTGGAATTACAGGTGTGAGCCACCACGCCCGGCCACAGTTCCCTGTTTCAACTGGAGAGTTTATAATTATTTGATTGGCCAAGCCTGCAGACCGAACTTTGTTATCAAGCTCTGAAGAGCTCTGCCTGTAGAAAGATCTTGTTTCTAGTCTCCCTGCCCCCACACCAACAGCATCTTCCCCAAATTCTTTAGGATACCCAAAGCTGTCCTTGCCAGGTGTTGGATGTGATGGAGTGAGAGAACTGGCCTATCCCACGACTGAGATGCATGTTGATTCTGCCAGATCCAGGGCAAAATTAACTTCTCACCCAGGACTGCCATTCTAATTTGTCATGGGACCTGAGGTCACATTAATAATAGTTGTGCAAAGTCCCAAATTGATAATATTTGCTTCTTAATACATTTTACAAATAATTGTTTTCATTTGGCTACTTGGAGTTATTAAAACAAAAAATATATATACAGGGACTTCATGATGACCCAGCTTTAAGGCCTCACAGAGCTAAAAGGAGGTGCCTCTCTGGGATGGCTCCCTGAATATACTTTAACAGAGCAAGTAGCATAGAGTGATGCAGCAACCTTCAACAATTGAGCAATTTTTATTTTACATATTGAGGTGTTCGGGTGAATAAATATACAGGTAGATGCCTAATCACAAGTACCATGGCATGCTTCAACTCTAAAATCTACTAGCTAAAATTCACTTTCTAAAAAATTTTAGTTTAGTTTAAGTTCTGGGATACATGTGCAGGTTTGTTACATAGGTATACATGTGCCAAGGTGGTTAGCTGCACCTGTCAACCCATCATCTAGTTTTAAGCCCCGCATGCATTAGCTCTTTGTCCTGGTGTTCTCCCTCCCCTTGCCCCTCTCTGCACCATCCTGTCCCCCTACAACCAGGCCCTGGTATGTGTTGTTCCCCGCCTGTGTCCATGTGTTCTCATTGTTCAACTCCCACTTATGAGTGACAACATGTGGTGCTTGGTTTTCTGTTCCTGTGTTAGTTTGCTGAGGATGATGGCCATTAGCTTCATCCATGTCACTGCAAAGGACACGATCTCATTCCTTTTTATGGTTGCATAGTATTCCATGGCGTATATGTACCACATTTTCTTTATCACTGATGGGCATTTGGGTTGGTTCCATGTCTTTGCTATTATAAAATTCACTTTTTTTGAGACTTCACATTACCTCTCTGTGGGCCAGGCTTTAGATTAGTTGCTCTACATCTCATTAAGTCCTCCCAACAATACTGTGAGGTAGACATGATTATTATCCTCATTGTGCAGGTGAGAAACCCAAGGCTTAGAGGGTTTAAAAACCTAGTCAGAGGTTCCAAGCTAGTCAGCTGGTGGAAGCCTAAACTCAGACCCCTGACTCCTGGGTCCATACCTCTCAACCCCAGAGAACAGCCATGAACAAAGAAATGCTATTTTTTTCAAACTGCTGAAATATGCATTCTTTATTTAAGCAGGCTCAAGAGATCATTCTTAAAACACTTGTACTTAGGTAAACATACAGTGCAGGAAATATGCAAGACTTTCCCTTGAGAATTAAAAAAAACTTGTCACTGTTCTTTCAATAAATAAGACTTTAATTATTCCTTTCTTAAGTGAGCTACTTTCATCATATATTTGCCAACTGAATATTGTCCCACACTTGCTTAAGTACTTTCTCAAACTGGTATACGGCAAAAAAAATGTTGGTATCTTACCAGTCTGATTTTTCTTTCCCACTAAACACCACTCTGGCAGTTTATATTGCTTAGAACCCATTGCTTGGGGATGGAGGGCAGGAGTGTGGGAAATGTGTAAGCTTTTGATTACAAGAGTTATGCATCTTGGTCTTAAAATTATGTTTGCTTTGCAAAGAAGAGAAGGTTCTGGAATAGAGTGTCTCCTTGGCAGTTTATATGTCTTTATCTTGGCTCAGACTTAGGCCAGACAACAAGCAAGCTGCCCACTGCTAAGATTGCAACTATTCTGTGAAAGCCTATGGGGCATTTCAGAAAGGCAGGGGTCCTGGTTGTGTGCACGGAGGTGAGATCTGGCTTTTCATGAGCCTGATTCCTTCCATTTCTTTCAGGAAATAGAGGAGCAAGGGCATCAAATTTCCAGATCTGGCTTGCTAAATTTCTGGAAAGACATGCTGCCACCAAGGTTTTGGGTGAGCATGTGATTGTTCCTGCCTTCCCAAGTTCACTTTCCCCCTTAGGAAGGAAGTGGTTGTCAGCCTTCTATGCGAGTCAGACAGCACAGTCTGTGTGCGCTCTTGCTCTGTCTCTGTGGAGTGCACCCAGGCAGCAGAGATGCCCCAGCCTCTGGCACTGAACTTGGCTTACAAGTTGAAGGTGGAAATAAGACACACATTCATTTCTTTTAAAAACATCATGCTAAGTCCAGAGGCTGGGACTCTTCCCAGGAGAGGCCTGAATGCCCTGCCCTCCCACTGCCAAGTCTTTCTTTTCTTTTTCTTGTGGCCTTTCTTGATCCTGGTCTGCTCTAACTGGAAAGCCAGGTCCCCAGAGATGGGCCCTGTGGTACTGAGGGGGTGGGAGTCATGGGAAATGTCCCCCATCACCAAAGCCAGGGGCCTCTCCACACACACTGGGTAATTTTGAAGGAGCAGGGATGATGTCTGACTCACAAGACTTTATTCAAGATTCTGTATTTTCCACAACCTGAGTGAGGCATGAGCATACAAAGCACAGTGAAAAGACAGTTCATTCATTCATTTATTCATTCATTCATTCAAAAGACTTTCACATGGGGCAAGATGGCTGAATAAGAACAGCTCTGGTCTGCAGCTCCCAGAGAGATCAATGCAGAAGGTGGGTGATTTCTGCATTTCCAACTGAGGTACCAGCTCATCTCACTGGGACTAGTTAGACAGTGGGTGCAGCCCATAGAGGGCGAGCTGAAGCAGGGTGGGGCATTGCCTCACCCAGGAAGTGCAAGGGGTTGAGGAACTCCCTCCCCTAGCCAAGAGAAGCCTTGAGAAACTGTCTCATAAGGAACCATGCATTCTGGCCCGGATATTATGCTTTTCCCATGGTCTTCACAACGTGCAGACCGGGAGATTCCCTCGGGTGCCTATACCACCAGGGCCCTGGGTTTCAAGCACAAAACTGGGTGGCCATTTGGGCAGACACTGAGCTAACTGCAGGAGTTTTCTTCATACCCCAGTGGTGCTTCACATGCCAACAAAACAGAACCGTTCACTCCCCTGGAAAGGGGGCTGAAGCCAGGGACCCAAGTGTTCTAGCTCAGTGAATCCCACCCCCACGGAGTCCAGCAAGCTAAGATCCACTGGCTTGAGAATCTTGCTGCCAGCACAGCAGTCTGAAGTCGAACTGGGACACTCGAGCTTGGTGGGGCAGGGGCGTCCATCATTACTGAGGCTTGAGTAGGCGATTTTCCCCCTCACAGTGTAAACAAAGCCTCTGGGAAGTTTGAACTTTACAGAGCCCACTAAAGCTTAGTAAAGCCACTGTAGCCAGACTACCTCTCTAGATTCCTCCTCTCTGGGCAGGGCATCTCTGAAAGAAAGGCAGCAGCCCCAGTCAGGGGCTTACAGATAAAACTCCCATCTCCCTGGGACAGAGCACCTGGGGGAAGGGGCAGCTGTGAGCACAGCTTCAGCAGACTTAAACATTCCTGCCTGCCGGCTCTGAAGACAGAAGCAGATCTCCCAGCACCGTGCTCAAGCTCTGCTAAGGGACAGACTGCCTCCTCAAGTGATTCCCTAACCCTCATTCCTCCTGACTGGGAGACATCTCCCAGCAAGGGTTGACAGACACCTCATACAAAAGAGCTCTGGCTCACATCTCGTGGGTGCCCCTCTGGGACGAAGCTTCCAGAAGAAGAAACAGGCAGAAATCTTTGCTGCTCTGCAGCCTCCACTGGTGATACCCAGGCAAACAAGGTCTGAAGTGGACCTCCAGCAAACTCCAGCAGACTTGCAGCAGACGGGCCTGAGTGTTAGAAGGAAACTAACAAACATAAAGGAATAGCATCAACATCAACAAAAGGACATCTACACAGAAACCCCATCAGAAAGTCACCAGTATCAAAGACCAAAGGTAGATAAATCCACAACGATGAGGAAAAACCAGTGCAAAAAGGCTGAAAATTCCAAAAACCAGGACACCTCTTCTCTGCCAAGGGATCACAAGTCCTTGCCAGCAAGGGAATAAAACTAGATGGAGAATTAGAATTACTTTGATGAACTGACAGAAGTAGGCTTCAGAAGGTGAGTAATAACAAACTCCTCTGAGCTAAATGAGCAATGTTCTAACCCAATGCAAGGAAGCTAAGAATCTTGAAAGAAGGTGAGAGGAATTGCTAACTAGAATAACCAGTTTAGAGAAGAACATAAATGACCTGATGGTGCTGAAAAACACAGCACAAGAACTTCATGAAGCATATACAAGTATCAATAGCCAAATCAATCAAGCAGAAGAAAGGATATCAGAGATTGAATATCAACTTAATGAAATAAATCATGAAGACAAGATCAGAGAAAAAAGTATGAAAAGGAACAAACAAAGCCTCCAAGAAATATGGGACTATGTGAAAAGACCAAACCTACGCTTGACTGGTGTACCTGAAAGTGATGGGGAGAATGGATCCAAGTTGGAAAACATTCTTGAGGATATTATCCAGGAGAATTTCCCCAACCCAGCACAACAGGCCAACATTCAAATTCAGTAAATTCAGAACACCACAAAGAAACTCCTTGAGAAGAACAACCCCAAGACACATAATCATCAGATTCACCAAGGTTGAAATGAAGGAAAAAATATAAAGGGCAGCTAGAGGGAAATGTCAGGTTACCCACACAGGGAAGTCCATCAGACCAGCAGTGGATCTCTCTGCAGAAACCCTACAATCCAGAAGAGAGTGGGGGCCAATATTCGACATTCTTAATGACAACAATTTTCATCCCAGAGTTTCATGTCCAGTCAAACTAAGCTTCATAAGTGAAGGAGAAATAAAATCCTTCACAGACAAGCAAATGCTGAGAGATTTTTTTCACCACCAGGCCTGCCTTACAAAAGCTCCTGAAGGAAGCACTAAATATGGAAACGAAAAACTGGTACCAGTTACTGCAAAAATATATCCAATTGTAAAGATCATTGGCACTATGAAGAAACTGCATCAACTAATGGGCAAAATAACCAGCTAGCATCATAATGACAGGATCAAATTCACACATAACAATATTAACCTTAAATGTAAATGGGCTAAATGCCTCAATTAAAAGACACAGACTGGCAAATTAGATAAAGAGTCAAGACCCTTTGGTGAGCTGTATTCAGGAGACCCATCTCATGCGCAAAGACAAACATAGGCCCAAAATAAAGGGATGGAGGAATATTTACCAACAAAATGGAAAGCAAAAAAAAAAAAAAAAAAAAAAAAAAAGCTGGGGTTGCAATCCTACTCTCTGCTATAACAGACTTCAAATCAACAAAGATCAAAAAAGACAAAGAAGGGCATTACATAATGGTTAAGGAAAAATGCAACAAAAAGAGCTAACTATCCTAAATATATGTGCACCTAGTACAAGAGTACCCAGATTCATAAAGCAAGTCTTAGAGACCTACAGAGACTTAGACTCCCACATAATAATAGTGGGAGACTTTACACTGTCACCTCACTTGTAAACAAATTTAAACAAATTTATAAGAAAAAAAAAAAACCCATCAAAAAGTGGACAAAGGATATGAACAGACACTTCTCAAAAGAAGACATTTATCCGGCCAACAAACATATGAAAAAAAAGTTCATCATCACTGGTAGTTAGAGAAATGCAAATCAAAACCACAATGAGATACCATATCAAGTCAGTTAGAATGGCAAAAATTAAAAAGTCAGAAAACAACAGATGCTGGAGAGGATGTGCAGAACTAGGAACACATTCACACAGTTGGTGGGATTGTCTTCCACCATTGTGGAAGACAGTGTGGCCATTCCTCAATGATCTAAAACCAGAAATACTACTTGACCCAGCAATCCCACTACTGGGTATATACCCAAAGGATTATAAATCACTCTACTATAAAGATACATGTGCACATATGTTTATTATGGCACTATTCACAATGGCAAAGACTTGGGAACCAACCCAAATGCCCATCAATGATAGACTGGATAAAGAAAATGTGGCACATATACACCATGGAATACTATGCAGCCATGAAAAAGGATGAGTTCATGTCCTTTGCAGGGACATGAATGAAGCTGGAAACCATCATTCTCAGCAAACTAACACAGGAACAGAAAACCAAACCCTCATGTTCTCACTCATAAGTGAGAGTTGAACAATGAGAACACACGGACATAGGGAGGGGAACATCACATACCAGGATCTGTCAGGGGGTAGGGTACTAGGGGAGGGATAGCATTAGGAGAAATACCTAATGTAGGTGACGGATTGATGAGTGCAGCAAACCACCATGGCACCTGTATACCTATGTAACAGACCTGCACGTTCTGCACATGTATCCCAGAATTTAAAGTATAATAATTAAAAAATAAAAAGACTTTCACAGCCTGCTCCTGGGTGGGAGGCATGTTGTTGTGCACTGAGGGCTACAGAGACTGGGGTTAGGTTTGCTAGAAGCTTCCAGGTGAGCCCCAGTGATGTGATACATGAAATAGAATACAAAAGATGATCTGTGTAAACCCACAAGAGAAACACAGAATACGATAAAAGCACAGAAGAGGGAGACAAGATAAGCTGGGAGGTCTGTGTCAGGAAAGGCTTCTAGGCAGCATTTGAGCCAGGTCTTGAAGAATTGATTGCATTTGGACACAAGAAATGAGGCAGAAGCGAAGATTACAAGTCAGCAAAGAAATGAGAGGAAGTTTAGGATAGGATTACAATATCAGAAAATCTGACTTAAAGACTTAATGATAAGGGGCAGCTTAATAGCTCTGCACAGTTTACAAAGCATTTTACTATCTATTATTTTATCTGATTCATGCAAAATATGAACTTAAGTCTCAAGACTCTTATCATATTTTATATGTAGGAAACCTGGACTGAAGGAGCAAACGTGAAAATAGTTTAAGCATTGCAAAATCCTACATGAAGTGAGATGCTACTATTTATTACTAATGATTACAAAGTATTAGAGTAGACAGTATAGTATAACTAAATTCAATGTACATATTGTTTTATTAATGCTGCATCCCCTAGCCCAGCTTGAATAACAATAACATAAGAGCATTAACAATGCCTGGTTCTAACAATGGATTTCATGACTCTCTGTGATTACTTTTTAGAAAGATGGAGATACAATGAAGAGACATTCACGTGGATACTCACATATGCAGGGAAAGTGCCCACACATGTTTGGACTGGAGACAAACTACAAGACTGGATGTCCCTGAAGAGGGAGACTGGGACTTCTGGCCTATCCAAAGATGGCATGACTCCCCCACACGTTCTCTTTCAGAACTTTGCTCCACCTTCATCAGGAAATGGCATCTAATTCCCTTTCCCTTAAATCCAGGAAGGGCTTGTGACTCTCCTGGAACTGACAGAATACAGCAGAAATGAGGCAGTGTGATTTACGAGGCTAGGTCCTGAAAGGCAATGCAGCTTCTGCCTTGTGAACTATTATGGAACACACCCATGGGGCTCTGAACCACTTAGTGAGAAGTCTGCGGCTGCCATGCCACGAGGAAGCCCAAGCTACACAGAGGCATCATTTGCAGTTGTTGCAGCTAACTGACGGCCCAACTGACAGCAGTACTGACTGCCAGATCAGCGAATGAAGACACGCTGATGGCTCCTGCCCTGGCCATCGGGTCATCCCAACCTCTAAGCCTTCCTATCTGAAGCTGCACTTTGTGTAGCAGAAACAAACACTCCCTATTGTGCCTGTTCAGGATTCATAACTCTCACAATCTGTGAGTAAAAAAAAATGGTTGTTTTAAATCACTAAGTTTTAGGATAATTTGTCACACAACAATAGTAAGTAGTATTTCAACTTGATCTATAATGGCTTATTTCTCCACCAAAAAATCTAAAGAAAATATGACAAAATGCTAACATTTTTTCATTTGGAGAGGTGGGTACATATGTTGTATGTGTTAGACTTTTCTTTGAAAGCTTTCTTACTTTTAATTGGAAAAGTTTATGTGATCTAACATGAAATACAAATTGTTGAAACGTCCAGTAAATTTACAAGTGCTAATGTTAAAAAATAATTCTAAAAGACCCACAAATAAAGATATTTACATTTACTTTGTATATTTAAGGATTAAAAAAATGGAGATGAAAATACAGAACTATGAAGTGGGCAATAAAGATCACAAGCAGGCATCACTGGAATTGCTGTAGTAATGGTTTATACAGTAGCAAATTCTGGTATTGTTCCCCATGACTTATAAATGAGTTAAACATTTTCATAATAGTCTGGAAAATGTTAGCATGCTACGGCAGCATTATTTGCATGATATCCATTTTGGAATAACCATGGATTTTGGCGTGATAAAAACAGGCATCCAGGAATAATTTGTCAATACACTATGTCAGGCTTTGAAGTTTAGGTTGTTTACAGATGGAGCATTACTGAAAAAATAAAGAACAATGGCAAAATGCAATCATTGATATGAAAATCCCCTGAAAGTATCTACTGTTCAAGTAGGCACTTGGAAATTGTGGCATTGGAGATAATGAAATACATGATAGTTGACCTAAGATTACTTCAACATTTCACTAAATAGAATGCTTTCTACAGACCAGCTCCAGATTTCAGATTCGTGACTCCTGGAAGTATGGGTGAATCAGAAGCCCGAAGCACGGTCAGTTGTGTCCATCTGTGAAATGTGTTTGGCTTCATCAGAGCTTGGACAGAATATGCAAGCAGTGAAAGAAGAGATGTACCGGGAAGCACAAAATGAGCAGAACGGTGAAATATGAACCAGTGACTATGGCAGCTACCTGCGCTGGCCACAGGGGTCCCTACAGAGTTGGAATCCTATTCCTGCCTTTCGCACAGCTGACGCTCTGGTGTGATACACAAGACCAAGTGTGAGGAGGTGAGTGAACGGCAACCTCAAGGTCATCGGAGACCCTGGGAAGCGCAGATTCTGTGGTGTGGCGGGGATGATGGAGACCACACTAGGTTGAGGAATGAGTGGAAGGTGAGAATGTAGAGATGATGAAAGTGTCTATGACAGAGAATTACAGGTGCTCAGCTGTAGAGGAACACAGGGATAAGGGACACTGCTCTAAACAGCGGATGAACTTAAGCAGGTTTAAGTGTGGACGAACAAAGAACACCAGTGAAGGAGAGACTGAAGACAGGCATCAAAGGTGTGGTGGGCAGGTGGAAATCACCTGAGAAGCCAGGAGGGGCGGGGACCAGAGCACAGGTGAAAAATAAGCTTTCAACAGGGGGTGGTGTTATAGCTCTTCTACTGTGGGGTTAGAAGGAAGCTATGGGAGCAGAGATAGAGAAGTTGATTGTCCTGGTGCAGGACATTGAAGAAATGTATTATTCCAAGTTTTCTATTTTCTCAGGGAAGTGAAGAGTGAGTGGTTTGCTAAGAGTAGGGGAAGAGAGTATGAGTGGGGAGGGGCAGGTGGGAAGTTGGCAGAGAATAGAGTCTGGAGAGCCAGAGTAGACATCAGGACACTCAACACGACTGTCAGGCAACACCAGACACCAGGAACTAGAGAGGATAGAGCAGCATGTGCTGGGAGTGGTGTCTCCAGCAGTGCTCTCAGCCCAGGCAGGACAGTAGGTAGGGCAGCGGGGCCACTGGAAGATATGGGCTGAAGAACTGGACCAGCGACTAGGCTGGATGGAGGAGGAAAAGGAGGAAGACTCAACAGAGAGGGTGCAGGGACATTATGGGTGAAGGTAGCTGAGTGGCCTGAGGCTGGCACCGACTACAGAGGTACAGGGGAGGGACCTGGGCCTCTTGTTCATGGCAGTGTCCCAGCACCTATAGCAGTGCCCCATCATCCACGATGTGTCTGGATGCCCTGACCACTCTATACTACCTCTCAAATGAACAAATTAGTGCATTTCAGGCATGGCCCAAGGCAGGGCTTCCGGGATGACAGGAACACCACTTGGAGACAGCAGCGGAAGACACTGAACAGCAGCATGGACTGTCAGGGCAGAGGAAGGTTCGGTTACATTCAAAATATGCACATGGAGGTGCTATCAATTCCTGATGGGAGTATGTGCTGTTTTTATAGGACTCGCAAGTTGCAATAGAGGTATGCAAGTTGCAGTAGAGGGGAAAATGCTTCAGTGAAAGAAGCCATGTGATATGGTTTGGCTGTGTCCACCCAAATCTCATTTTGAATTCTAGTTCCCATAATCCCCATGTGTTATGGGGGAAACCTGGTGGAAAATAATTGAATCATGGGGGCAGTTACCCCCATGCTGCTATTCTCATAATAGTGAATGAGTTCTCATGAGATCTGATGGTTTTATAAGGAGCTTTTCCCCCTTTTGCTCAGCACTTTTTGCTGCCGTCATGTGAAGAAGGACGTGTTTGCTTCCCCTTCCACCATGGCTGTAAGTTTCCTGAGGCCTCCCCAGCCATGCAGAACCGTGAGTCAATTAAACCTGTTTCCTTTATATATTACCCAGTATTGGTTATATCTTTATTAGCAGCATAAGAATCAACTAATATAGTAAATTGGTACTCCAGAGAATGGGGTGCTGCTATAAGGATACCCAAAAATGTGGAAGCAACTTTGGAACTAGGTAACAAGCAGAGATTGAAACAGTTTGGAGGGCTCAAAAGACAGGAAAATGTGGAAAAGTTTGCAACTTCCTAGAGACTTGGAGGGCTCAGAAGACAGGAAGATGTGGGAAAGTTTGGAAGTTCCTAGAGACTTATTGAACTACTTTGACCAAAATGCTGATAGTGGACAATGAAATCCAGACTGAGGTGGTCTCAGTTACAAGCCTTGGCAGCTTTCACATGGTGTTGGTCCTGTGGGTTGGCAGAGGACAAGACAAGAATTGAGGTTCAGGAACCTCCACCTAGATTTCAAAGGATGTATGAAAACACACGGATGTCCAGGCAGATGTGTACTGGGGGGCACAGCCCTCATGGAGAACCTTTGCTAGGGCAGTGCAGAAGGGAAATGTGGGGTCAGAGCCCTCACACAGAGTCCCTACTAGGGTACTTCCTAGTGGAGCTGTGATAAGAGGGCCACTGTCCTCCAGAACCCAGAATGGATAGATCCACTGACAGCTTGCACTGTGTGCCTAGAAAAGCCACACCCTCTACACCAGCCATGAAGGTAGCTGGGAGGGGACTGTACCCTGCACAGCCACAAGAGCAGAGCTGTCCAAGGCTGTGGGGGCCCATCTCTTGCCTCAGTGTGACCTGGATGTGGCTTGTAGCACCTTTATTTTGGTCAATTTTTCCCATTTGGCATGGTTGTATTTACCCAATGCCTGTATCCCCATTGTATCTAGGAAGTAACTAAATTATTTTCGGTTTTACAGGCTCATAGGTTGAAGGGACTTGCCTTGTCTCAGATGAGACTTTGGACTTGGACTTTTTAGTTAATGCTGGAATAAGTTAAGAATTTGGGGGACTGTTGGGAGGGCATGATTGTGTTTTGAGATGGGAGGACATAAGATTTGGGAGGGGACAGGGTGAAATGATATGGTTTGGCTGTGTTTCTACCCAAATCCCATCTTGAATTGTAGTTCTCATAATCCCCATGTGTCGTGGGGGGACCTGGTGGGAGGTAATTGAGTCATGGAGGTGGTTACCCCATGCTGCTGTTCTCATGATAGTAAATGAGCTCTCATGGAATCTCATGGTTTTCTTTTCCCCCTTTTGTTCAGCACTTCTCCTTGCTGCCACCATGTGAAGAAGGAAGTGTTTGCCTCCCCTTCCACCATGATTGTAAGTTTTCTGAGGCCTCCCCAACTGTTCTGAACTGTGAGTCAATTAAACCTCTTTCCTTTATAAATTACCCAGTCTCAGGTATGTCTTTATTAGCAGCATGAGAAAGACTAATACACCATGTCAGTGAGTATTAGCTGAATTTTAAAGAAGTGAACTTCTGATGACTTTCTTTGAAAAAAGCTACATTTTTCATTCAAGTGTAAGGTTAGCCATCATCATCACAATGAAAAAAATCACTAGCTAATACAAGCCTCCTTCTAGACAGTGATCCTCAAAGTGTGGTCCTAAGACCTGGGACAACAACATCTGGGAACTGCAAGTGTTAGAAATGCAAATTTTCAGGCCCTACCCCAGACCCACTCGATCAGAAACTCCAGTGAGGCCCAGCAGTCTGGTTCCACAAGCCCCCTAGGTGATTCTGAGATCTAAAATCTAAGAGCCCTCAAGTCAGGTGGATTGGGACAGGACATTGGTTTAGGGTGAGGCAGACCTTGCAGGGAAACCATTTTTCATGATGTCTTAACTTGGGCGAGTCACAAAACTGCTCCCAGCCTCAATTCCATCCTTCAAAATAGGGGAAAATAATGACTTACCTCATGAGGCTATTTCTGATGCTGAAGACAGTTTAACATTTAAAACACCTGGAATGTATCTAGCTATTATGTCTTGTGACTAGAAATTTTCAGTAATCAAAATAACCCCAAAGAATACATTATCTCTCACACAGATTTAAAAACCTTAATGGCTCATGAATCAAGTGTATTTTGCTACATAGTAAAAAAATCATTGATTTTACTATGTAAATACACTTACTATGTAAGTGTATTTTTTTACGTAATAAAAAAGTCATTATATTGATATAAAACAATATAAACTTGATAAGGTAAAAGATAATGTGTACACTTTAACAGAGCATAGCTATTAAAAGCTATAAATCAGATTACAACCTAAATGAAGCCATTGCCTTTTCAATTATTCATATGGAGGAAGGTAATTGTAGGTTTCGTATACCATTTCAGCCTAATTTATCATCTGATCCTGCTCTGAGCAATGGAGTCTTTTTGTTACAACAGTTTCCTAACTGGGGAATTCCCTCTGGTGCCAGAGGCTTGATTCTTCTCTAAACAGACCCCTCTTTTCAGAGAGTCTTTTCCTTCACGTGGACAACTAGGTAACAATTTTGCTTCAGAGATGATCAACAGGTACTTTTACTAACTATAGGTCTTGACAACCTCCCTCTATTGTGCCTTATGGAAAAAACGATTTAGTGCCTGTTCCTTTACTGAAAACCCAATCCAATTTGTATACTTTAATTTCTGCATCTTTGACTTGTTCCTCAGAAATCCCATCAAGTTGAACAGCATGACTGTAGTTATTGTCAACACTGCACCCATCCACTCATCTGTGTCAAATGTGGTGCCACCACGAAGGCTGCTTCACACCTCCTGGTTCTGCATTTGGCAAAATAATATCTGAATTAGTTAAGAAGGAAGTGTAAGCAGCAGTAACTAAAAGCTCTCGCCTTTAGGGCTCCTATGCAGCCAGTCTTTACCTTCCAACAACTCATCTACCACATGGAGTGCACAAATACGGTTGAAATCATACAGTCTGCACAAATGTATAACCCAGCCTTCTTCTTCCTTAATATACCATCAACATTTCTGTATTATTTTATAAGCATGGTTTCCTCATCCCTGCAGTAACTATTTCAAATGACTACACCACATTTATTTAGCCATATTCCCTCTCTATTACACATGCAAATAATTCACAGCTTTTCATCATCATACATTTTATGAATCATTTTTCTACTTGTGGGTCACTTAGGGTGACCAATTGTCCCCGTTTATCTAGGACTCTCCTGGTTTTAACACTGAAAGTTCGTGTCCCAGGAAACCCCTTCACTCCCGGCAAGTGGGGACAGCTGGTCAGCCTGGGAAAGCCCCAGATGCAAGCAGAAGAAAGTGGGGCCGGCATGCTGAACAGAGTCATCAAGGAAAACCCCCCACAGACAAAGGCGGGTTTGAAGGCAGCCACTGTGCTGGGGTCAGGGACATGTCTAAGTAAGGTTTATGGAGCTGCCCCTTCAGGCGGACAAAAGATGGTGGCAGCGGATGCAAGACATGCAGGCGCTTGGAAACAGAGAAGCACATTCTGCAGAGTGTGGCCTGGGAGGATCAGGGACAGGGTCTGTGCTCTGTCCACTGTGGGGAGTGGGCAAGGATGGTGGTGGCTTGCTGGGACTCACCCCAGGCCACAGGAAAACCCCAACCCGGCCCCATCCAGCATTCAGAGCCAGCTGCAGGTGAATCTGAGCTGGGCACCCATCTGCCACGGGTGACAACCGGAGCCTGAGGCTTCACCCAGGAGGGCCCTGCTCTTGTGAGCAGGCTGCCTGCACCTGGGAGAAGCTCTAGCCCCCAAAGAGGGGCACGGGGCCGGAGTCAGAGCTTCCTGCCTCACAGGTGTGCCGGTCACGTGGGACACACGAGGCCTTCGCGATGGGATCTTCCTAGACAAGGGGTCACGACAGAAGCCGGACTAGGCCCAGCAGGGGCGGGCTGCAACCTCTGCTCCGCTTCCAGGCCACTTCCCTCACCTGAAACTCCCACCTGCTCTTCCCGTCTTGGCTCATCCCAGCTCCTGCTGGACACATCGCCCCCTTCCAGCCTCTTCTCGGACCTTCCACCGGGTTTAGGCCAAGACCCTCTCTTCCTGCTCCTCGGCTACACTGTGCGCACTGGGGCACGATGCCCCATGTCTGCCTGATATAGCTGCCTGCGCCCCCGGAAGCCCAGCCTAGCCTCGGTTCTCGGCGGGCTCCGGGGCTGCCTGCGCTCAGTTAGAGACATCTCCGTCTCCGTCAGCCCAAAGGAGACCCTGGCAGGAGTGAAGGATCCGTGGGTGCCTGGATGGGACGTTCTCGGGCTCCCTGGCCCCGGCCCAGCCCTGTCGGAGCTCTGAGCGCCCCGCTGCCGGCACCACCTCGAGCTCGGACCTCCTGCTCCTCTGCTCCTGGGCGCAGGATTCCACGCTGGGGCCGCCTGGGTCCCCTCCGGGCGCCGGAGCCTAATGCCAGAAGGCTCATGCCTGGGACAGAGTTTTCCTCCTCTCCCCCACTGCACTGTCTGGCCTGCCCCCATCCACTGGGGAGGGCTCGGCCTCTCTGGACTTCCCGCGGTGCCCCTCAGTCCCCTCTCTGTGGCGGCTCCACAGAGAGTCTAATGCATGAAACAGCTTCCACGCCCTCGCTTCAGCCTCTGCTTCCCTGGAAACTCACATGGAGACACTACCATGCTAAAGAACCAAAAAGACAAACGGAAAGGGTGACCTAGAAAGGAAAGCGGTAAGAGGCAGAGCGTTTGGTTTCAGGCAGGCCTGAGCCTACCCAGAAAACCGCCAGAGCAGACCGGGCGCGGTGGCTCACGCCTGTAATCCCAGCACTTTGGGAGGCCAAGGCGGGCGGATCACGAGGTCAGGAGATCGAGACCATCCTGGCTAACACGGTGAAACCCCGTCTCTACTAAAACTACAAAGAAAAAAAAAAATTAGCCAGGCGTGGTGGCGGGCACCTGTAGTCCCAGCTACTCGGGAGGCTGAGGCAGGAGAATGGCGTGAACCGGGAGGCGGAGCTTGCAGTGAGCCGACATCCTGCCATTGCACTCCAGCCTGGGCGACAGAGCGAGACTCCGTCTCAAAAAAAAAAAAAAAAAAAAAAAAAAAAAAAAAAAAAAAAAAAAAAAAAAAGAAAAGAAAAGAAAAGAAAAAGCCGCCAGAGCACAGTCCTGCAGAGGGTTTTGGACACGTCTGCTACCTTCTCTTCCTAACCAGGAAGCTGATGTGCTCCTTGAAGACAGAAGCAATCCCTGAAATTCTGAACCTGAGAACACATAAAAGCATCCTACAAACTGTGGATTATCCAAAAGAAAAGCTGGGGAATGCAACTACTAAATTTGGTGATTGAATTATCGGATTAATACCAGGTTTTTCAGATGGAAACTGAGACGCATCTTCCATGTGACATGTTCTAGGGTCGCAGCATCCCTGGGTGACCCCTGAAATCTGTGCATTGTTCATCCCCGTTTTGCAGCCAGGTGACACCCACAGGTAAACAGCTCCTGGGAAGGCTTGAGTCAACTGTCCTAAGGGGATCAAAGTATCTGCAGTATTAGCACACTTAGGATGTATTTAGCTTGCGAAGCACAAGTGTATGCCACAGGTCACTTTAAATGATGTTTCATTGTATTCTCAAGTTACCAGACAGAAGCTGACCTAGTATTAGAAAGGGAAAACTCCCCAGACACACGCATTTCTTCATGTGCTTAGTGGTCTTTTCGAGAAGTTTCTTCTCATGAAAACTATCTCTATCCTTTGTTGATTCCTCTGCAAGACTTGCTATCTTTTACTTGTTGATTTACAGAACTTCTTTTCCTATTCTAGAGATGTCAGTTAATTACTTGTTGGTTCAGACATTGCAATTTCTTTTCCAACTCTCCTATCCTGCAGCTCCAGATTCTGGACAAGTTATCTAATCTCACTGTATCTTCCTTCCTCCTCTAAAAAATATCTAAGAAAATGGCACATGCCTCATCAAGTGGGTAGGATTGAGTTGAACACATGTCAAGTGTCTATAGCAGTGTTGAGCACACAGTGAACATTATTGAAGCGTTTGATACATTGTATAACTCCCATAATGACCCTGATTAGAGTAGTATGGCTCTACTCAGTATCATTGTCATCATCCAATTAATTCTGCTAATGGTATCTGTCATGAGACAGAAATCTGATGTAATCTAGATAATCCATTTTTGGCTTATATTTTTCTTTAAAAGTCTTTCCCTGACCTTGTCATGTTTCTCTATATGTTCCTTCATTAATATTACCGTTTACTTTGACATTTAAGTCTTCAACCCCCTTCGAGTCCACTTTTGTACGTGGGGATAGGTGGATTGATTATTCTCCATTTCTGATGAGTCATTACTTTTCTCAACACCAGTTAGCCAACAATCCATCCTCTCCCCATGGAGTTATGGGGCCATCCTTACTGTATATGATGTTCCCCTGGGTGAAGTCAGTTTCCGAGTGCTCTGATCTGTCCATTGGTCCACTTGTCTGTTCTTGTTCCAATACCATGCTGTTCTGATTACTTTGGCTTAAAATTTCACTTTAATTTCTGGTAGAGGAAGCCCTCCTCTTACTCCCTACCCCTTCTTTTAAAATGATTTACCTGCTTCTGGGCCTTTATTCTTCCATATAAATGTTAGAATAACTCCCTTTGCCTCTTCTTTCCTTTAACTGATGACAAATAGGAACATGGATCCCAGCTCCATGATCACCCTATATTTTGTCACCAAGTCAATAATAGGTTAAGGTAAAAAGACTACATTTTGGGGGGGGGAGTTAATAAATACAAATCTTATATCACCATTAACTTAAATGCTTTTGCAAAGGGAAATACAGAATGGACCTTCCTGAGACTGGTTTAGGAAAGGTGGCCTTGAAATGGACTTTTTTGGATGATGTTTTCTGGGTCAGGAGAGTACTTCAATTTGACTAGTGCTGGACTCTGGAGCTTTTCTAGTAGTTGTTATTTGTTTATGTTCTTAAGGGAAAGAGGTTTAATAAAAAGAGACTGAGAGAATAAAAAGGGAGATCAATATAGAGTAATTCAAATAATTTGTAGCTTGTATGTATCTTTTTTTTTAAGATGGAGTCTTGCTCTTGTTGCTCAGGCTGGAGTGCAATGGTGTGGTTTCGGCTCACTGCAACCTCCACCTCCTCGGTTCAAGTGATTCTCCTGCCTCAGCCTCCTGAGTAGCTGGGATTACAGGAGCCTGCCACCATGGCTAACTAATTTTTGTATTTTTAGTAGAGACAGGGTTTCACCATGTTGTCCAGGCTGGTCTCAAACTCCTGACCTCAGGTGATCCACCCACATCGGCCTCCCAAAGTGCTGGGATTATGGGCATGAGCCACTGCGCCTAGCCGCTTGTATGTATCTTTTATACTTTGACAGGTTGTATGGTTTAAAAAAAGAAAAATCATTTAAGTGAACTGTCTATGAAAATTTAGTAAGGAAAAATAATTGTATAGTATGCTATCAAATAAGAATTGAAAACTATTATAAAAAGAATACTATGATTATAAATACTTGAAAAGTATAGGAAATAACATTTTTACTATTCTTCTAATAGTTGTAATAAGATAATGAGTTAAAGGTCATGCTGTACCAATGTGAAATCCGAAAAAGGAGTCATAATTAATCTTTCTTAGACTCTGTTTACAAATGTTATTACAGTTCTTTACCGAAAATCTTCACATATAAAAAAAATCACTGTTCAAACATAGACTACCTGTTGAAATGTAGAGTATATAGAATATAGGTCAACAGCTTCCATTGTGACTGCTTCTTGAACAAGGTTGGATTTCAACCCTATCACCGATTTTCTGTTGCTTTTATCTCCTGGTTTTGTGATGTATCAAATCCATAAGGCTAGATTCAATTACAGCTTTCTATTGCTTCATAGCATAGCCTGTTTGATGTAGACCATTAATGAAACTGCAGGGTCTCCTTTTGGCCAAAAAATCCAGATGCTAAGTTGTCTTTTTCTGATATATCCCTTTTTGCTGAACACCATAAGCTCTCTTTCCCTAATTTTAAATTTAGTATGATTGATTATTAAATGTACTATGTTTTCTGGTAATTAAGGAAGAAAACAAGTTTCTAAGCAGGAAATGAGTATTGATAACTGTAAGCATAAATGGAGTATATTATAACATGGCGTTTTGTTCCCATTGGATATTAAACTACTTTCGTGAATTAAGTTTTAGTGTCTATTCAATGTTATGAGAATTGGAATGCTCAATATATAAAGCACTTTAGTCCAAATTTACCTCAACCCTAACCTGAAGCTCAGCATTCATAATTACTGCCCCACCATAACTGCTGTGTCTTCATTTCATAGATTTGGATTTGGCTTGGGGGAGTATTTTCTCTGAGGTCAGATTCTCGTAGCAACACAAGCACACTGTGATCTGATGTTTTCATTGCCTATAGGACCATTGCAACTGCCCACCAACAACCTAAGGCAAATTTGTCTTATTGACCCAACTAGAATACAGGCATGAGCCAGATGGGTGCCTTTCTAACCACCATAAGGCACCTTTGGGGCACCTTTTGTTGTCCATATTTATTGAAGGATTTCCAGGCTCATGAGAAAACATGGGATGGAGTTCAAGTCCCGCAGTCCCACAGCTGAGTCTTCAGCCCCCACTGAGCTCTGATCTAGTCCTGTCCTGGGATTTCCTGGTTTTAGGAAAGTCCAGGGCTCTGTCCCAGCGTTCCTCTGCTCAGACTGCAATTGGAAAGAAGTGTGGGGTTCTGAGCCAGTCTACGTCCAGCAACCCCAGACCAGACCAGGCAAGGGGAGGACTTGGGCACTACAGATAGTGACAAAGAGCAAGAAGGAGGGGACTGGCATGTGCCCAGAACCTTCCACATGCTCAGCGGTTCCTGCATGTTTCTCATTAGTCCCCAGAGCCACCTGGATGGGGGAATTGTTCACTCTATATCACCACTGAATCCATGGGGGCTTGAGAAATCTTGCCAAATCAGGTAGCTCTGACTTCTACCCTGGGCCTTTCCCTAGTTTTCATTACTAAGCTCCAGTTTATACCAGCTCCTGAGAGTGGACCCCGGCCACGTCCTTAGTGTTGGAATCTTGGTGCCCTGCCTAAAGCCTACTTCCCTCAGCCCTAGGGGCTTGCCATCTGCCCAAATTTCCAAGCCCAAGCTGCCTCTCTGAGTCAACTTCCTCAGTATCTGTTGTCAGCATCTATGATCATCACCAGCTACTTACATATCTCAGACGACAGGACAAGCACTTTGAATGCCTTATTGACATACGTATCCCCCCTAAAACCAGGGAAATCTCAGGACTGGGCTAGTCCAGAGCTCAGAAACCCTCAAATTCAGCCATTTGCTTATATCCACAAAACTAGGAAGTCTACATTCTTAGCCACCTATTTGCCTTAGCAATACACTACACTAAACCAGTTTGGATCTAAAATTTGATCATTTTTTCACAAAACTTTGCAACAATAAATTGTTATTATCTAATGATCTCTGCAGTTGATAAATAGAAAGACAATTTTATTTGGTTTTACAATGTATTCTACTTGGTTGGATTTAAAATAAAAATTATTGTGTATGCTCTATTAGATACAGACTGGATAGGGAATTGTAGCAATCTTACAAGGATGCTAGGGACTGACAAAAGATGTGATAAATGTGTCACACAATTTCCCACTAACTGCCACACAGGAAGATCAAGAACCTCTGTGGGAAAGGTTCCTGGAACACCTTCTTACATCCTAATAACTTGGACATTTATTTATTTGATTTTTTAAAAAGTTGATGCCAAATTAATCTGAATTAGTTCCAATCTAATTTTCTCCTCTACCTTGAATAGTTAATGTTTTTAACTATCCAGGCAACTTCTCTATGGGTATTTGCATTAAAATACTGATTCGTGAACAATTAAAGGCATTCGTTTCTCAACAGATATTTGCAGTGATTGCTTTTTAAAACATCATCAATATTAAATGTGCAGGCTGTTTTCACCACAACCACTTAATCCCCACAAATGTGCTACCAACAGTTTTTAGTATAGGAGCTCCTGGCACCTTGTCCCTTCGGTTTCTGTCTCAGAAGCATCAGCTTACGACGTCCCTCCTCACTAGCCTGCAAACACGCATGTTGTCTTTCATTCTGTGCTGTCGGTTGCCCAAAGCTTCCCGTTGGCAGAAGTGCCATGAAATCAGAGCCATCCTGTGCGTATGCTGGGCAGACGCAGCAACTGGGAAAGGCCTCTGAGACACTTTGGCATGTTGGGACCAGTGGTCTCTGTTAACGTGGAAAGACTTGCTTATCACTTGGTTATTTCCATTGCTGGTGCCCTATAGTGATCCTATGAGAGAGGTCACCTGCCCTCCCAGAACCGACTTTGAAAGCAGAGTAGGTGCTTTTGTTTCTCAGGTCCAGGCTTGTGCCCATCCTTGTTCTGTCCAGTGGTTTCCACCATGCTCACAGCCACGGACAAGTCCCCTCCTTGGACTCTACAGGGCACTAGGATCCAGAGTAGATGTTAAGGAAGGTGGGACGGATGCCTGCCCCAGAATTGTGTAAATCACATTTATTTATTCACCTTCTTCTAAGCCCCTACACTTCACCCCTCACTAACTTTCTCTATTATCACACAAGTACTAGCCACAGAGTTATTTTGTTTAATTACCAACACAAAGAGAAGTAAGAGAATGGTAACCCTTAAAAAGTTGTTACTGACCTCACCCAGATAAACCAGTATTAGCCATCATTTGACAAGCTCAACAGTCATTTATCACTTTAAAAAGCTACACCAAAGACCATTAAAACTTTGCTTTTTCCTCACAGAATATAAATAAACTTCCTTTCTTGGTTATGGTTTAAGATGGGGGGAAAAACTGGGGCAGAATGTTGGAAAGGTTTTATTCTGTTTTGGAAGGTAGGTGGTGTTTGCTCCCCACTCCATAGCCATGAAGTGGACAGCGCTGCGCCCTGGGAGCTGCTCAGCCCAGGCCCCTCAGTGCTCCTCGCTGCACCGGGCCTTGCACCTGTGCCCAGCTGCCCTGGAGCAGGCTCGGCTGATGACACAGACTACTGTGCGGTGCCAGGACAGCTGGGAAAAGTCTCTTCGGCACAATGGACGTCAGCACATTAAAATTATGGCCCCAAAGAGCCAGCAGTTCTATTCCTTCCTGTTCCTTTCATGTTCCAGGTCACATCCCTACATTAAGATTCTGCAGACACAGACTCCATGAGCAGATAGGACTCGAGTGAAGTGGAGGCCTGTTTTCCCCCTGCTCCAGAGGTCTGTGGGGGGCCATGGCTGCGATGATTGTTCACCCTGTGACTGATCACACCTCGTGGATGCAAGGCTGAGGATGACGCAAGGAATCGGCGTTAGAGGTCAACAGGAAGCAACACCATTGGTAGAGGGCCTGGGTTAATCTCTGAAAGCCAGTTCCAGGGTTGGCCTAGCCATGATCATAAAAAGCATTACATGTGCCAAGGAATCCCTTTCTCATTCATTCATTAATTTAATCACAAATATTTGCCAAACACTGCATTAGGCTCGGAGGACAGAGTGCTGGCCCTCCAGTGCCCCAGAGTCTGATGAGGCCATGTGCACAAGATGAGTACAGCAAAGGCAGCTAGACAGAGAAAGGAAGCCAAGCCCAGCCCTTGGTGGAGGTGGCAGTGGGGCAGGTGTTTCTGGAATAGGTGTGTGTAAAGGCACAAAATGGAACAGCCTCATGAGGAAAGACAGGGTTTTTTTGTTTGTTTGTTTTTTGTTTTGTTTTGTTTTGTTTTATGAGACACAGTCTCCTTCTGTCGCCCAGGCTGGAGTGTAGTGGCGCCATCTCAGCTCATTGCAAGCTCTGCCTCCCAGGTTCACTCCATTCTCCTGCCTCAGCCTCCCCAGTAGCTGGGACTGCAGGCACCTGCCACCACGCCCCACTAATTGTTTTTGTATTTTTTTTAGTAGAGACGGGGTTTCACGGTGTTAGCCGGGATGGTCTCGATCTCCTGACCTCGTGATCTGCCCTCCTCTGCCTCCCAGAGTGCTGGGATTACAGGTGTGAGCCACCACGCCCGGCCGAGGAAAGACAGGTATTTTGAGGAAAGGAAAGGAAATAGCACACACAAGAGCTCAAGGGGAGGACAGCTGTGGCACGTGTCCCAGGGTGACCTCCTGGAGAGTGGGAGCCCTGGGTGCCCAGAGAGGGAAAAGCCTCAATGGGGTGGAGGCACGGAGACCTTGTGTACCAGACCCAGGGGAGGATGCTCTTAGAGGCACCAGCCTGCATGCCATTTTATCAGGTGCCTGCAGCCTTGTGACCTGTGCCCTACCAGGCAGCACACTAAATGCTGTATGAGTCAGAGCAGCCTAACAGTAAGAGCTGCAACAAGCAATCTCCCAAGTTTCAGTTGTGAAACACAATAAAGCTTATTTCTTATTCGCAATCCCATATTCCTGTGCAGATGAATTGGTGGGGAGGGGAGGTATGGGGCTCCTGCCCTCCTTGCATGCTTCCAGGAACCCGTATCCTTCCATGTCAGAACTCCACCATCCTCTAGGGACTGCAGGAGAAAAGTCGCTCTGGCTCCAGGTCTAGCAGTTCCACATTCGCTTCCCCAACATTGTTGACCAAGCTTCAGACATGTAGCCTCTCTAACTTCAAGGGAAGCTGGGAAATATGACCTATCTGTGGGGTCCAGTGGGAAAGTATTGGTATTCTCAGCCTCTAGAGCAAATTAGTGTCCGAGATATTTTATTTTATTTTTCAGAGACAGGGTCTTCCTCTGTCACCCAGGCTGGAGTACAGTGGCACAGGTCAACTTCCTGGGTTCAACCTCCTGAGTAGATAGGACTACAGGCATGCATCACAACACTCGGCTAATTTTTTTTTAATTTTTAAAATATCTTTGTATAGATGGAGTCTCACTATGTTACCTAGGCTGGCCTCAGACTCCTGGGATTACAGGCATGAACCACCACACCTGGCCAAGGGTTTGACTATTTATATTTAAGGCAAATTTATCAGTGATTTATTATGCTAGACCAGGGATCAGCAAACTTACAGCTCCAGGGTCAAATCTGGCCCATAGCCTGTTCCTTCCCTCCCTCCCGACTCCCACCTGGCTTAAGGGTCTTTATGTGTTCACAGGAACCAACCGTACTGAGCGCAACCTATGACCAGGCACAATGGCAGGCACTTTGCATGCATATTTCAAGCCAATTGCTAAGGCTGGCATTCTTGCGCCCGTTCTAGTGCTGAGGAAACTGAGGGTCAGGCGGATGCTCAGTTGACTTGCCCTTCAAGTTAATAAATAGAGGAGCTGGGATTTAGGACAAGATTTATCTGACACCAAAGGACACGTGTATTCTTTCCACTCTACTAAGATGCCAATGCCAAAAATAACCCGTGGGTCCAAAAGTACAGATGTCTCTGCAACATCTGTTGGAGCTCCCTACCTCTGCCCAAAGCTGCTTTCTGAGGTTTACCAAGATTCCCAGAAAATGTGGTTCAGCTGTGGGCTTCCCCACTCCCCAGTGAATCCCAGGATTTTATTATCAGTTGCCCATCCCTGGAGAACTCAAAGCTTTCTGAAAACAAACAGCAGCACTTCACCTGATAAGATTTGGGACACCTGTCTGAGGATAAAGGGATAATGTTCCCCTCCGAGAGTCTCCAGGGTGTGCTTGGTGGAACTGGCACTTCTCTCCCAGTCATTATATTCTCGTCATGCTCCTCATTAAAGAAACACCCAGCTCGTCTCTCTGTGTGGTCCATGGACCATCTGAAAGGGCCCTAGATGTTTGTGAAAAAGGAAAATTCCTGAACTCCAACCCTGATCTTTTGATTCCAAACCCTGTATGTGCGACCCAAGAATGCGCACCCGACCACTGCCCCTGAAGGCACAAAATAAATGGGTGCAGAGGAAATAATGAAGATGAGAGGGTGTGAGAATGGAACATCTTTTCCTCATATTTTCCTCTTGGACTCCTCCTTGTACTCTGAGGCTGAGGTTAAGGTCAATGTACTTTCTGCCCCAGTTCACTCCTCTGTCCCATCAGAGGGTGGTACTCTTTACCGCACCCACAGCCACTGTCATCACATTATCTCTGCAATTTTCCCTGCCAAGCTCCACACTGTTTGGAGAAAGACTCATGTATCTTTCTATCCCCAGCCCAGCCCAGTGCCTACAATATAACAAATGCTAAATAAACTTCAGCTGAACTGCTGTTGATAATCCAAAATATCAGCTGCCAGAGAAGAGCGGGAGATACGCTTGCATACTCTCATAATGAAGATCTTTATTTTAAATATTTTCCTTGTTCTGAGGTCCAGAAAGCATTGCTGCATGAATCTGTTTGGCCATTCTGCTGCCTAGACCAAGAATCAGACACCTAGTGGGGTGGCTGTTCACTCGTTCACTCGAGTCCTGCTTTCATTCCATTTAAAAATAAACTATTAGGCCAGGTGCAGTGGCTCATGCCTGTAATCCCAGCATTTTGGGAGGCCAAGGCGGGCAGATCGCCTGAGGTCGGGAGTTCTAGACCAGCCTAGCCAATATGGTGAAATCCTGTCTCTACTAAAAATACAAAAATTAGCCAGGCATGGTGGCGGACACCTGTAATCCCAGCTACTCGGGAGGCTGAGGCAGGAGAATCGTTTGAACCCGGGAGGCAAGGTTGCAGTGAGTCGAGATTGTGCCACTGCACTCCAGCCTGGGCAACACAGCAAGACTTTGTCAAAAAATAAAAATAAATAAAAAACAAAATTAAAAAAGCCTATTACACTATTAAAACACTTTTGTTGTCATCAGCAGAAAGGACTAGGTACTTTGAGGGACAAGGGTCAATATAAAATACAACTTTTGTTGAATTGTTGATGTTTCAGAAAGTATGGGAAAGACATGCTCTTCTAATAAAAACAAACAATGGATTCAGTTTTTATAGATTCAGCCAGGTCATCTGGAAGGGAAAAAGTGATTCCAAGTCAAAATGATCTGAAAAGGAAAAACAAATGTGATTCAGTCTATTTTTAAAGGTGCTCTGAAGCCCTGCTCTGAGTGCTAGCCTAGGGAGAAGCTCTTTTTTTTCATCCATGGCATATTAGCAAGCATTGAAAAATCCTAACATCAATCTTGAAGATACTCCCTGGGCAGTGAATTGAAATATTTGGGACAGGGGGTCAGACTTACTTCTCTGCATTACATCGTCTTTTATTCTGCCCAATATCTGACAACAAGATAAGACCAAGATTCAGACATTAGAAAAGTCTCCATTGAGGAAGTTCAATGTAGGTGATAAATCCACTGCCTTGCCTTGAGCGGGAGACACAAATGGGGAGTCGGCCATAAAAAGCTGTGCACTTGGCATTGATTTCTGACTTAGTGTCTTAGAACTATCTCAAGTTGTAAGATGCGAAGAGGGTGTATAAGATTTAAATGACCATTTTGCAACTTGCACCTCAGGAGGCTAGAGAACCATTCCCACCAAATGAAAGCACAGCCTTCCCTTCCACCAGTCTGGCTGATTGTGGATCCTGACACCATAAAATGAAACAAAATAGCCCATTGGAGGACCTCGATAGTAAGAAAATAAATATAAAATTTCAGCAAGGTTTCTGCAGGTTATAAACAGTGAGAGAGCTGAGTACCATGTTTCATTGACTTGTTTGAAGGATTTTGACCACTTTATGGAGGAAAGTGGACTGACTTACAATCAAGGCCCCCCGATTTGAATCCATTTTGGCTACATAAATGGCGTGGGATCCTGGAAGGTCCTCAGGTTTCTCTTCTATAAAGCCAGGACAATGATTCCTCTCCCACCGTGGTGCATGGATGAAGTATTATAGCTCTATGGAGGCATTCTGGAGTCTGGTCATCCCGCCCACTTTGTAAACTCTCCCAACTCACCCCTTTGCATGATTTATATATTAGCCTTCAAGTTTATAAAAATACACTGGATACATAATGTTAGCGGAAGATGTAACTACAGTTCCTTTCATCAGACAGAATTTGAAAGAAAAAAATTAGTCGAACCAAAGACAGCAAATTAGCTACGCAGAATTCAGAGAGTGGCTGACTTGTTTTGGATAGTTGAACTTTATGAATAGATAGATGGGGGTTTTCCTTTTAAGAATCCAAACATGAAAAACAAACCAAAAGAAGCACAAAACTATTTGGGATTTAAAAAAGAGGTCAGGCGCGGTGGCTCACACCTGTAATCCTAGCACTTTGGGAGGCTGAGGCGGGCAGATCATGAGGTCAGGAGATTGATACCATCCTGGCTAACATGGTGAAAACCCATCTCTACTAAAAATACAAAAAATTAGCCGGGCATGGTGGCGGTCGCCTGTAGTCCCAGCTACTCAGGAGGCTGAGGCAGGAGAATGGAGTGAACCTAGGAGGCATAGCTTGCAGTGAGCCACTGCACTCTAGCCTGGGAGACAGAGTGAGACTCCGTTTCAAAAAAAAAAAAAAATACAGAATCTCTCCAATATATTTCAAAAACTTGTTTGAGGTTTTAAGGGGTACATTCCTAATATCATTTTACTTTCTTAAAGATTTTAAAATCATTGTTCTGGGCACACCAAACAGTAACCAGGTGGTGACCCTGATGGTATTTGGGGCATTGTAAAGGGCTGAATACAATGGCTAATTTTACAGATGAAAAAAGCCCAGAGAGGGCAAGTAACTCACCCAAGCCATACAGCCAGCTGGAGACTGAGCCAGCCCCTGACCCTCCATCACTGCACACCGCATTTTAGGAGCCACTGATCTTCATAAAATTACCTTATTGTAACCCCAGAATGTCAGTAACCCTGCAACCCCAGAATGCTTCCAAAGTATCTGTGGGAGCATTCGATTACAGATTTTTATGTCTGTCTTCTTTGATGTCCATGGATCATGCTCACTCATGCAAACCTCACTTGAGCACTTTTTGAGGCTCATTTTATTCTTCATCTTTAAATGTCTTCAAAAATCGGCTGTCTGCCCTCCATGTGGGTCTTCTGGTTCACTTGGGAAGTAAGCACTAGGCAGCACTGCTGAGTGGAGTGGAAGGAGCCACCTAACAGACGTGACTCACAGAGATAACTCCCCCTGTCACCCAAGTCCATGCCCTGTCCTTTCGACTGTGAAATCCCTAACAAGACCATCACCCATTATAAAGTAGTCCCCGGCCTTACCATGGATTAAGTAGAAATTAACGATCCCAAACACACATGTATTGCCTGGTTGTCCTGCCAGAGGGTTTTATCCTGAGATAACTTAGCATAGAGCCACTCAGTGTGCTGACACACCTGTCTATAGCATTACAGAAACACCCGGAACACACATACACATCGCCTGGCCATCCTGCCAGGCAGTTTTTAATCCCTGGAGCACTTAGCATAGAGCCATCCACTGTGCTAACACACCAGCACATGACATTAGAGAAAGATCCCAAACACATATACATATTGCCTGGTTGTCCTGCCAGGGGTTTTATCCCTGGAGCACTTAGCATAGAGCCATCCACTGTGCTAACACACCAGCACATGACATTAGAGAAAGATCCCAAACACATATACACATCGCCTGGCTGTCCTGCCAGGGGTTTTATCCCTGGAGCACTTAGCATAGAGCCATCCACTGTGCTAACACACCAGCACATGGTGTTATAAAACATGCACAATTGCAACCACCGGCACTCCCAACTGCAGTGAGATAAGCTCACCAGACCAACAGCAACAGCGGCAGAAAGGGCACTCCTACCTCCTAATCCAGTGTTTTCCCCACTCTTCAAGTAGGCCATTTTTAAAAGTTTATCACAAAAAAGGACAAACCTTTTTTTCCCAAATGTACCTGATCACATTCAATCATTTTTTTAAATTAACTTAAGCTGTGATTGTAGACAAAGCTCAATACAACTGCTCTTCCCTGCAACCCATGCTCCATTGAGGCCGTTTCTGAGTTCTGATTATTACAAAGTGACTCTGCTCGGTATCTGGACCTCGCAGAGAGGCAATCTTCCATTTCAGCAAGGATGTAGAAACAGATTACTGAGGCCAAGGGTGAAGGAAGCTCCCCTAACTTCCAAATACACTGACTGCCCAAAATGTGGGGATCGTCCCCCCCGCACCCCTCCCCACTCCCGCAGCAGCCTCCGCCTGCAAATGGGTTGGGGATTTGCGTTGGAAGGCTGTGGCCCTCCCGCTGTGTTCCTGCAATGTACTATCAGAAAAAAACTAAAATGTATGCAGTACTTCAGTTTTCCCAACGTCTCTCAGATGTTGCTCTTTGCCCGAAAGCAATTTTACCAAAACCATTCCCCGGGAAAACCTCGACCTTTGTCCCCTTGCATTTTGGGTAACCATCTGGGCAACTTGGAAAAGCTGCCGCTGCCTTCAAACGTTGGTTCCCCCTTTCCTTTGCCCCTGGAGACCACAAGCGAATTCGGATCTGCCAAGGTCGCTCGCCCCAGAGACTGACGTTCCCTATCGCGCGCCAAACCGTAATTTCCAATGACTGCGCCCGCACATCTCAAAGATGACGCGGTGCTGGATCTTTGACTTCTTGAGCAGGCGTGCGCCAGGCGTCTAGAACTCGGCTTCGATGAAAGTTTTTGTTCACACTCGAAACCAAACTATCTGTGCACTAACTCACGGGCTCAGGCAAATAACAAAAGGCTTTTTCCCAGCATTTACGACGCGGCACTTCCAAGGGTGCGCTGAATCCTGCCTGTCCCCAGAGGCAGCCGACCGGTCCCGTCTCCACCGACCTCCCCTGGGGGCCAGCGTCTCACACGAGGCGTGTCCGCCTGGGAGCCAGCATCGTCCTCTCCCGCCGGCTTCCAAAGGGCCGGGGCACCCTTACCTCGCTGATGATGGTGGAGTGGGCCTGGGCATAGCGCCAGCCGCCGCGGCACGGCACAAGGGGCGCCGAACGGTTGGGGAAGGCGGCTAGTGGGTCCGCACAGCCGAGCGCGCTAGTGGCGGCGGCGCTGTAGTTGGCCGCCTCCAGGAGGTAGCGCTGGCAGCGGCCGCGGCGCTCCGGGGGCTCCGGGCCGCGGGAGGCGGGCGCCGTGCGGTTCCACTCCTCCTCCGGGCTCCAGCCGCAGCGCTCGGCCAACGCCGCGGCACTTGGCCCGCGGCACCAATAGTGGTCGGGCTGCGTGCCCAGGAAGACCACGCCGACGAAGAGGAAGGCGAAGGTGATGCCCGTCAGGCACAGCAGCAGGAACACGCGCCTCTGGAAGCGCCCGAACTCGCCCGCCCGCTGCAGCGCCTCGTCGAAGGAGGGCATGGTGCGCCCGTCGCCCGCTGCCCGCAGCCCGCGCCTCGGAGTGACCCGCGGGCCCAGCCGGCGGCCTCTCTTCACTCCGCCGCCTCCCCCGCGCCACCCGCCTCACTCGCCCTGGCGCGGTGCCGGCCGCCGCCGCTCCTCCTGGCCCCCGCCTCCCTTCCCCGGGCGCCCGCAGCAGCCCCGGGCCACAGGTCGCCGGAGGGACGGCCGCGAGCCGGGCGTACCCAGCCGGCTGGGCGCGCGGTGGGGCCCGGGCGACGCGGCCTGACTACGCGCCAGGGAGCGCCAGGGACCCGGCCTGGGACCGCGAGTGACGGGCGCAACCTCAGGCCTGGCGCGGAGCTCCTTTTGGTCCCTGCCAGCAGCCTGCTCTGCAGTCAGCCCCAGTTTGGGCTGCAGAAGAAGAAAGTTCCAGGGTCACCCGACCACTCCCGGAACTTCTGGGACCCGATCTCTCAGCAGTCCGGAGTGCAGCCCGGGGACTAAGGACGCGTGCGCCCCGGGTCCGGTGCCTGTATCGGGAGAGCCCCCCTCCAGCCCTTGGCCCTTGCGCATGCAGAGGCCTCCTGCGCCCATGTGGGGCAGGGCAAGGCAGGGCAACCCTTTCCCAGCACAGCGCTGACCATCGCCGTCGACCCATCGAGAGCTACAACTGGGATTTGATCACCCAACTTTCCCCAGAGGGCAGCCGGGCAACCCACACAGGCGAAGGGGCTTGTTCAGCGTCCAGGAGGTTTGGGGTGAGAAGGGATCGCCTCAAGGCCAGGCCTGATGCAGACCTCCTTCGCCAGGGCCTTCTCGCCTACCCTCGGTCTGAACGCCAGGGAAGGGTGTTGGTGGTTGGTTTGAATCCTGGTTTTTCCACTTACTTATTGCTCCTGCTGATTCAGCAGAGCTCGATCAGAACTTTCCCCGCCCAGGCTGTCCAGGCTGCTGGGTCCACACAAGGACGCTAGGACGTCCCCGGGCCGGGTCGCGGTCCCCCCACGCCCCCACGTTATCGACCCACGTTCTGCCTTTAGCTCGCTTTTCTCCAAGACCCTGTTCCTCCGGAACAAGGAGTCCGAAGCCAGGCTGCTTGGATTCAGACTGGCCTCATACCCTCACTAGCAGTTTCAACTGCCTGCTAGACCCCAGACTCAGTCTGTCCCCCTCCAACCCAGCTCCCCTTTCCTGCCCTGCCTTTCGGTGCAACCATGTCCTGGGCCCAGACTCAGAACCTCAGTATGGCGGGGACACCCCTCACTCCTCAGGCCTGTACTCTTAGGTCACCTCGGCTTGGAACCCCTTTTACCGATGTTGGAGCTCAGAAAACAGTACACCAAAATGAAGGCCTCAGAAGCAGTCTCCTGTCTCTCGGTCGCATTCTCCCCCAGGCTAGCCATCGAAACCAGAACACTTTTCCCCAAAGCCAGTCATAAAACAAAAATATCACTGAGATTTTCCCTCACTTGTCTGTGTAAAAACTGGCCATAAGGAAATCACCTGTTCTACCTTGTTGATTGTAAGTCCTAAGACCACCCCCACCCCCCGCCCCATTCCACAGAAGGACCTACCCCTTACCCAGAAGGAAAAAGGGCTGCTCAGAGAGGCCAAGAAGAATCTAGAGGGACCAGCCTCGCTGGGTTTCCCCACTCAGTATCGGCATTAGATCACACCCTTTTGGTCCAATCCTATTTGGACACGGCTATCCATATTTTGTTGAACCTAAGTATAAAAGTAGGCAATTTCCCCTGTATCTTTGGACCTTCATTCTGAAGGCCCCCATGTACACCTTAAAGAAATGAGTACACCTTTTCTTCTGGCCATCGGTCTCTTTTCTGTGAATTTTCAGGGAACTTTGACCCACCCCAACCTCTGCACACATGAGCACATTCCCCCCTTTCCTGCTTTGTCTCCAAAGCACTTATTGTCATCTAACATAGGTATGTTTTTATTCATTTATCATATATTTATATTTATACTTATTCATTTGATTTATTTATCTGATCTGTGTCCCTCTATTACAACTCAGGTTTCATGAGGGCACAGTTTTGTCTGTTTTCTTGTATTGCTACCTTCTGGTACAGTGCTTGGTGCATTATAGGCGCTCAGTAAATATTTGTGAAATAAACAGATGCTTCTTGACTCCCCCACCATACACACACACTCACGTGTCCCCTCCTCCCAGCTTTATGATTGCCTTGGGCTCCCCTCAGGGTTCCATCCCTGCAGCACCTGTCCTCTGGTCCAGCCTGCACTCGGGATCATCTTCCCACAGTGCAGCTTGGGGGTGTCACCTTCAGCAGCTTGCCTTGTTTTCTAAAATCCTCCTTTCTCACTCTCCCTTTCTAGCTCCTAACCTATGTTCCTTACCAAATTGTTGCCTGTGGACAGCCAAACAGAACTACTTGCCAATCTTCACATTCTTCTTGAAATTTTTAAAATCTATGCCTGTACACACAAAGTTTCCTCTTCTTATAATCTCATCCTCCTATTCCTCCCCGCCCATCACCCAGCAAGGCCTGGTTCAAATGTCAACAGCCCCTCTTTAGAGTCTTCCTCAGCCACTACCACTGCCTTCCTCCCTCGGCAATGCAGTCCTCATCAGTGCTCCTAACATATCTAAGAAAATGTTCATGGAATTTCACTATTTTTTTTTGTATTGTGGTTGTCAGGGTATTTTAATTTTAATTACTTTTTTTATATGTATAAAAAAGGGCCAGGCGTGGTGGCTCATGCCTGTAATCCCAGCACTTTGGGAGGCCAAGGTGGGCGAATAATGAGGTCAGGAGATCGAGACCATCCTGGCTAACACAGAGAAACCCCATCTCTACTAAAAATACAAAAAATTAGCTGGGTGTGGTGGCGGGCGCCTGTAGTCCCAGCTACTCGGGAGGCTGAGGCAGGAGGATGGTATGAACCTGGGAGGTGGAGCTTGCAGTGAGCCGAGATCGTGCCAGTGCACTCTAGCCTGGGCAACAGAGTGAGACTCATCTTAAGAAGAAAAAATTAAAATAAAATTAAAATAAAAATTAAAAGAAGGAAGTTATCTCAGCCTATGGACAGATACATCCAGTATAGTTGCTGACTACATGGTGGACCTGGGAGCCAGACCCACTGGGTTCAAACCCCCTCTCGTACTTATAGCTGAGTGATATTGGGCAAGTTATTTAGCCTCTTCTGTAAAATTGAGTAATAATGGAACCTTCTCATTTTTAATGCAAATCACTTAGAACAGGACTTGAAACATATGTGCTAGGTAAGAGTCAGCTAATAATAAAAAGAGAGATAAAAATACCACCCACCCCCAGAATTAGCAAAGGTCATCTTATGTTTGCTTTGTATATATTGTTATAATGTCCTGACATATCACAGACACAGCTGAAGTCTCCTTCCTGTTGCTTCAGATCCTATCCTCTGTCTCCTCCCTTCCTCCCTGGGGCAGCCATTAAGTCTTTTCTTTGGGACAAGGGGCTCAGAGCTACTGAGCAGGGAATCCCAGGGTCCCACCTCTCAGAGTGTGGTTGGAAGTGGGATGGGGAAGGAAGGTGATTGACTTTAGGTGAGCACAACCTCTTGGCCCTGGAGGAGGCTGGGAGTAGGGCCTGAGTGAGCACCCTCAAGGCCCCAGGCCTCTCTTGCCCAGATGTAACTTTCAAGAAGCTATTTTTCTTATCTGTGTAAAGTCTTTAACACACAGGTATTGCAACGAAACAGTAGATAGTATTTGGAGTGCTTTGAAAATTTTATGTAAATGGTACCATACTCTACATAGTTTTCTATCCCTCCTTTCTTTTTACACCAAAATATATTTTTGAGACCTGTTAGCCTTGATAGAGATCAGGCTCCTCTAACTGCTCGTATCATTCTATTGAAAGGTCATCCTATGACTTTTCCATTCCCTGCTGGGGAACATTTAGTTCATTTTAATTTTTCACAGTTAGAAATAGTGCTGCAGTGAACATATTGTGCACATTTATGTATTTATGCAAGCATTGGTCGAAGATAAATGCCTAGAAGCAGACTAGATGAACCATAAGTGGGCTTGTTTGAACTTTACTAGACATTGCTGTCAATGGCTGTCCTCAACTGACATCCTACCAGCAACACATGAGATGATTCATGTCCATACCAACACTTGGTCTTGTTAGACTCAACCATGTTAGCAGATACTATGGGTGAAAAATGCGGTCCCATTGTTCTGATCTAGTCAGGGACGTGACTAACACATTTACTTATGCATTCATCGTTCAGGTTTTCTCTTCTGTGAGTTGCCTCTTCCTATCATCTGTTTATGTTCTCTTTGTTATCTGTGGGTTTTTTTTCTTATTGGATTTTTGAGAAATTATTTGCATAATTGTATATTCTGCTTCTCTGCCAGCTGTATATATTCAATCTTCTCAGTCTGGGGGTTGTCTTTTAACTTTTAGTATCTCGGCGGCTACACAAATTTTAAATAGTGGTATAGTAAAACTGATCATCCTCCCTCATAGCTTCTGCTTTTTCAGACTTGTTACAATAATCCTGCTCTAGTCTGAGATCTTAAGTACTTTCTTCTATACATTCTTATTAAATCATATTTTTCAAATTGAGGTTTAATATCTCTGGAGTTATTTTTGGGCAGAGAATGGTGGGATCTAACTTTACTTATTTCTTTCGAAAGGACAACCACTCACCAAAATGCCACTTAACTGAACTTCTCCTTGACTCACACTATTGCCTCTCTCTTAAATTAGGTTCCTGCCCCTGCTTCCTTCTGTTTCTAAGCCTTCATTCTGTCCTACTGCTCTGTTTGCCCACTTCTAGGCTAATATTTCACCATTCATTCCCGGTGTTCTATTTATTTATTTATTTATTTATTTATTTATTTTTTGAGACGGAGTCTCGCTCTGTTGCCCAGGCTAGAGTGCAGTCGGGCAATCTCCGCTTACCGCAAGCTCCACCTCCCGGGTTCTCACCATTCTCCTGCCTCAGCCTCCCGAGTAGCTGGGACTACGGGTGCCCGCCACCATGCCCGGCTAATTTTTTGTATTTTTAGTAGACACAGGGTTTCACCATGTTAGCCAGGATGGTCTTGATCTCCTGACCTCGTGATCTGCCTGCCTCGGCCTCCCAAAGTGCTGAGATTGCAGGTGTGAGCCACTGCACCCGGCAATTCCCAGGGTTCTTAACCAGTCTTAATATCTAGTAAGACAAATCTCACCTTTCCTCTCCCCTCACCTTGTCCTCTCCAAAATTTCCTTGACTATCCTTGGACTCTTTTTCTTCCATACAACTCTTACATTTTACCAAGTTCCACAAAAATCAGTTGAAGTCTTAGTTTAAAATCATGTATACACTTTTTTTCTTCCATGGCATTGTAGGCATTTTGAGAGAAAAACCAAATCACACTCACCTTTGTATCTTTGAAACATCCGTTATCTGTTCTATATCTGCACCATCCAAAATGTTGTGTCCATTTAAATGTACGTTTATTAAAATTAAATAAAATGAATAATTCTGTTCCTATGAGCCATATTCCAAGTGCTCAGCAGCCACAAGTGCAGGAACTAGCACACTGGCTTACACAGAGATAGGAAGAACATTTCCGTCACCACCAGACATTCTGGTGCACAGAGCTAATCAACACATAGTAATCAATAAATGTTGGTTAAATAGCAATAATAAGAATCAATTGTCCCACAACCATAGGCTTTCGTGAAAACACGCTGACATTAACTTTCCTTAAAAAGGTAATCATTTTAATTTATTCATCTGAAGTTTTATGGTTGGTAGTTTTATTGCATTTAGGAATGAATATACCAATGCCAGAATATTCACCACATAGAGTTGCCAAACTAAGTCATCATGACATTTATGCAGTTTAGAAAGAGTAAAGCACTAAGAAGATGAGCTTGGGAGTGCTATAATAAATGTTGGTTTCAAGATTTTTTTCCTAAGATTCACGGGAGGGAAATTTGGCAGGTGAACTGGTGGTACATGTGCTCAGGCCTATGGAAAAAAAAAATGAAGATTCATATTTACTTTTTAAACAAGTGGATAAGAATGTCTGAAAAATCTCTCATTCTTTCTTTATCTGGCGTAGAGTTGCTATTTTTTACGTTAGCATGTGAATGTAATAAAAACTACAGAGCACTGCCATTATTCTATGGCCTATAAATAGACCCTAATGTTGAGTTAAATTGACCAACAACCATAATTATCTGTCACTTGCCAGTGGATTACAGTTTGGACTTTGTTAGAGGAAAGTCTTCATTTTTTAGGGAAACTATTACAGACCTTTTGAAATAGATGCTTTTTCTATACTTAAAACCTATAGGATCTTAGACTTAAAGTCACCTTTGGAGAAGGGAGTAGCCAAAAAGAAAATGCTAAATAAGACTAAATATTCCAGAGTTGAATTACAACAAGAGAATTCTAGGGTTCATATCTTTTTGTCACGCAGTTTGGGGAAGGGATGGGAAGCAGGCTTTTGCTCATAGCCCACCACTCTTATTTGGCGGGAGCTGTCTGGAACACAGTGTTGAGGCTGACTTTGAGGCTGAGTGGAAAACAGGCCCCAGCTGGTTAGGAAGGTCCAACACGGGGAGAGAAAAGGGGAGTGGTAGAATGAGTGTGAAAAGGTGGTCATCCTTCCGCTGATCAGTGCAGCTGGGGAGGCACCACATTGCCACAATAGTCCTCATCAACCTCCACAACTCTTAGGGCAGGCATTCTGTCCCTTAAGTCACATCATAAAGTGCCTCATCTAATGAATCACATTTTTTCCCACAGAGCTACCGAAATTCTCTTAGAATATTCCATTTATATACAGATGTGGTTCCTAACAATTTGGAAACCTGGGTTTGTTGGGCCTTCTATGTTTGCTTGTGTTGTAGAAGTCTTAAAATGGAATATGAAGCCTCATCTCTACGTGCAGAGGATCACTATCCAAATAATGTGCATATGTGGTTGTATAAGAGTCTAATGAAACATTTTCTCCTGATGTGACCAATATTCACCTTCCAGGCTCAGAGCCTGTCCAATGCTAAGCCCATAGCGCTGGGTTCAGAAGCCACTGGATTTGACACAATAAATGCTAAGATTGAAATTCTTAACACAGTTCAAGTAGGCAGGTTCACTTATAACACTGTGAAGGTTTGATGTAAACACTTTGTGAAAAGTATTCATGGGATACGTAAAAAAGTTTTAAATTAAAGTCACCATTCTACTTGTAGATTACTTTTGTAATTAGTTTTTGCTTGTATTTTTTAATTATAAATGATTTTTTTCCGAGTCAAAGCGTAATTTCTCATTCTGGTATAAACCAATAAATGATTTCTTCCTCAAAATACAATAAAACTAAGATCATTAGACCATTTCCTGGTTGTAAAATGCAGCGGATTCAAGTTATCTTCCTTTAAACACAAAGCCAAAATGTATAAATTATGGCCATCCAGGTTATTTTTCATGCAGTTTGCACATACTTGTACAAAACCTGTACAAACTAAGGCAGGTTTTCTGAGGCAGTTTGTAGGACTCTGGCAGATGAAGTATTCAAAACTTTTTCTTTCTTTTCTTTTCTTTTTTTTTTTTTTTGAGATAGGGTCTTACTCTGTCACCCAGGCTGGAGTGCAGTGGCTCAATCACAGCTCACTGCAGCCCTAAACTCCTCAGCTCAAGTCATCCTCCCCCCTCAACCTCCCAAGTAGCTGGGACCACCAGCAAATACCACCACACCCGGCTACGTTTTGTATCTTTTGTAGAGATGGAGTTTTGTCAGGTTGCCCAAACTGGTCTTGATCTCCTGGGCTGAAGCGATCCTCCCATCTCAGATACCCAAAATGCTGGGTTTACAGGTATGAATCAGTGTGCCCAGCCTGAAATATTCAGTTTTGTAAGATTTTAAAGCTATGTCTTAAACATGAAAAGATGAAATCCATCTAAAACATTTAAAAGGAAAACTTTTTATAATGAGTGCCAAAGAAATAGAAGGGGAACAAGAATATCATTAGGAAATTTGATGTAAATGACCGGAGTATATGCAAATATTTCTGTTTTAACTGCCTTTTATTCTTGTTTTATGTAATTAATTGTCTAGATAATTTTACAATTTATATTGAGTGACAGCAATGAGAAGACTCTATCTGAGATGCTACCGTAAATACTCAGAGAAAAGCCCAGAGAATGGTAGAAGAGAAGGGTTCATGGATAAGAAACTAGTATGAGCAGCAAGTCACCAAAGTGTTGTTTTGTTTTTATATTAAGATATCTTAGGTTCTCCCTAGAATCCACAGTCCAAATTCTGATCTCGGATTTACTGTGAGATAAAGGGTACGTGGGACCTGTTTGCTTTTCCTAAACATGAATGAGAGAACTCTGGTTTGTGCATTTCTGACTGTCTGCAATTCAGAGCCCATTGAGACCGAGAGTGCCTCTCCATCCGCTTGTGAGAAAGCCCAGTCACTTTCCTCAGTTCAGCCTGGTCAGTGCCCAGGTTCCAGCCACACCCAAGCACAGCAACATGTTCCCCTCGGGGGTTTCCTCAGAAACCAGGGGCTCCCCACTTAAGCTAACTGCCACTGTCAAAGGCAGACTGGCTCCCCGGTTCCCTTCACATCGTCCAACTCGCACTCTTCCCAGGCTGTACTTCATTCCCAAGGGTTAGGCCCTCCTTATCCTCCACGGAATGGGTTCTATACCAGGGGCCCTGCTGTGTGCTGGATGTACTGTGGCCCTGTAATCCTCAGAACCACAGTGATGGGTGGCTGCCCGCCTTTCGCAAGTGTGGACACTGAGACTTGGAAAGGTTGGCATCAGTTGCATAAACGTCAGGCGGGCTGCAGTGGCTCCCTGGTGGCACCCCACAGCATGCCTTTCCTGCTGCTCTGGGTCACCCACAGGTCTCCTGGTCCCCTGGACACTCACAACACGTTTACATTTTCTTTCCAACTTTCCCCATGACTTTTATGTTCTGACAAGGCATTTTTTCTTTTCACTTAAGTTCTAGTTTTTTTTAAAAATAAAAATAAAACCTTCTTATGCATTCTACAACAATCTCTATATAACATGTTAGACATGAAGGTATCGTAGGATTTTTTTAATTGAAATAAGTTTTAGAAGCTGTGTAATCTAATTTCCTTGCTTTACAATCAAGTAATTAAGGACCGAAGGGATTAAATGACTCAACTGAAGGAACTTTGCTCGGTTTATAGCAACAGGGGAAACAGGACCCAGGCCCGTGAACTGTGATAAACACACTGCCTCAGATTCTTTACTAAATCCTTCATTTCATAAATCTCCTTTTGGTTACAGTATATTCTATACATTAAAAAAAATTCGCTTTATTTATATTGAAATTAATTTGTATGAATGTAAAACCTACCCAGTCTTCATTCAAATAACATTGTCAGTAAAGTTTTTCTTGTTAGCAGTTCCTGGACCAAATGCGTTGTTGATGTTCCCACCCATTTTGAACTCGAATAAGAATATTGCACAAATTTGCTTTTTGGCACAGTGGCTCAGGCCTGTAATCCCAGCACTTTGGGAGGCTGAGGTGGGCGGATCACAAGGTCAGTAGATGGAGACCATCCTGGCTAACACAGTGAAACTCCATCTCTACTAAAAACACAAAAAATTAGCCAGGTGTGGTGGCGGGCGCTTGTAGTCCCAGCTACTCAGGAGGCTGAGGCAGGAGAATGGCATGAACTCGAGAGGCTGAGGCAGAAGAACCACAGGAACCCGGGAGGCAGAGCTTACAATGAGCCGAGATTGCACCACTGCACTCCAGCCTGGGCGAGAGAGTGAGACTCTGTCTCAAAAAAAAACAAAAGAAAAAGAAAAAAAAAGTTTTTCTGCAGTGAAGAATGGAAGCTTTTGTTGCAAAAATAAAGATTTTTAGCATTTGTAACACTTGAAAAATAATTCCAGAGCATTGTATTTGCTTAGGGGGAAAAAAGGGAGTAAATCAAATCCAAGTAATCTCTCTACCTGAGATAATAGCATTGTATCAATGTCAGCTTTTGGTTCTGACAAGGCACTCTAGCTCTGTATGACATGGTCATTGAGGAAGCTGGCTGAAGGGTAGGTGGAACCCCTCCGTACTATTTTGGCAACTTCTTGTGAGTCTTGAGCTACTTCAGAACAAAAAGTCATTTTGTTTTGTTTTGTTTTTTTCAGCAATGATATATGGCTAGGACAACCAGCCCTGAGAAACTTTGCGAAAATGATCATACCCTGGTGCTCCTCCTTTAATAGACATGGCAGCGCCTGAATTCCAGATCCAGCCCCACCTCCCAGGTCGGCTCTATCCCCAGCCTCACAGGTGCACGGGGGCTCTTGGTACACTTCAGAGCTCAGGGGGCTAATAGAGTTTTACAGGCTGGCCTGAGAGTCGAGGCTTCTTTCCTAGCATGGTTTCTATAGGGAAATGCTTCTGTATTCCAGAGAATCGATTCACAACTGTACTCTTGAAGTCAAACCCGTCTGTAGGTTGGGGGTGGTCTATGACCTGCTGTGACTGTGACCTTAGGTATAGTACAAAGGACAAGTGAAATGGAAGCCACAGCTATGAGTTTCTTCTGCTTTGAAATAAGCATTCACCTGACGATGAATGGGCAAGTTTCACAAGTTTTACAAATATGGTGACCAAGCATATTTCCCCAAGCCAAAGCCTTATAAGAAGGCCATTACTGAAAAAAATAATATTTGTGTTTCTTCTACTCTTTTACTGTTTTAGTTACTGGTGTTAATTAGTGATCTTACTGCAAAAGACTTGCTATCTTTTCTTAATAGATACAACAACACAGCATGGTGCATAGGACTTGTGTGTGCACATCCCACAACATACCTAAATGTACCTCCAAACAGTTTGTATTTAATACCTCGTTCTCCGGGGCATCTGTGCTCACAAATGCAACCCCTTCAACACCTCCGTGTGAACCTCAGTAGCGGTCATTCTTCAGTCCTGCAGGATAAAGCCCTATCCTCGCAGTGGTCTCACACTCAAACGTCTCTGGGAGTTCCCAGGAACTGATTTTTATAATTCCCCAAACACCATCTTGACAGTTTTCTGTACTTCTTGTACCTTTCTAGGAATCTCTAGGACGAGGACGGGTGGGGGTGTCTCATGTGTACTGTGGATTTGCATTTTACTCATGGGCAAGTTCATAAGTCAGAGCACAGGAAGAAAATAGTATGTGGTTAAAAATCATAGCTGAATGTCTTTTCAGTATCCAGAATGAGAACAGATCATGGGTGTTCTGGTCAGGGGTCTGATGAAGCCATTGGCTTGAGCACAGGAATCATCTTGTTGGAAAGTGAACAATTCAATTGGTGATGTATACACGTGGGAGGCTTGAGAATGCCAGGAACGGCAGGTTCACGTCTCTTAGTGCACACTCACTAGGGGCCTCTGTTCTCTGGATAGGGATGAAAGGGAGCCGGACAAATTTCCCTTCCAGTCCACCCTACAGGTTCCCACTGCTCCCAGCTCCAATTTATCCCTCAGATTGGTGTGTCTGAGCCACAGATACAGTCAGAGTTCGAGTTTTCTCCCAAAGGTTTCCTGGCCTCCAGTCAAATCAGTGGATATCCGTGGCATCTAGGCTTGTGTCCCTAAATATTCTGTGTGCCCAAAGCCCACAGACAAAGTATAGTGGTTACCTATTTGATCAACCACTACACACTTGAGTCTTCGTTCCAGACTAGCCAACACTTCCTGTCACGTGCTAACACTGACCACTGGGGACCATAACCCATCCCCAATCATGTGACCCCTCACAAGTTAAGCCCTCTTTATCAGTCAGTATTTTCATCACCACCCCCAAGCCCATGCCAATTCCCTCTTCATACATGTGCTTAATCCTTCTCTTCAATCTGAGATGATCTCTCTTATCACTATCTCCTGTTCACACCACATCTAATATATACTCTCCATTTATACCCATATCATATCTTTACCCACACCCTGTAGGTCAACATAGCTAGCTATTGCAGCACGGTGGTCAAGCAGGCAACTGCTAGAAGCTGCTCTGGAATTCCACCTCTGTCATTCATTTGCTATGTGTCAGACACACTGCTCACCCTCTTTGCATTTAATTTCCTCTTTGGTAAAACGGGGATAAATAACAGCATCAACCCTGTAGAACTGTAGGGAGAAACAAAGGAAACACTGTAAGTCAATTGCTTAGCATAGTGTCAGACAAAAAGAAGGGTTTGATCAATATTAACTATTTTTCAAAGTTCTTGCCATTTCCAAATCGCACTTAATCTCACTTCCCTCATGCCTCTTTCCTAAACTCTGCTTGTTTCTCTTAACTCCTAAATATTTATGCTCACATCAAACCACTTAACATTCAATAGCATACCCTTAGCAGGAAGTTCCCTCCTCCTGCCTTTTTTTTTTTTTTTTTCTTTTTTGAGATAGGGCCTCACTCTGTTGGCCAGGCTGGAGTGCAGTGGCACGATCTCGGCTCACTGCAACCTCCACCTCCTAGGCTCAAGCAATCCTCCCAAGTAGTTATGACTATAGGTGTGTGTTCCCACACCCAGCTGATTGTCATATTTTTTGTAGAGATGGGGTTTTGCCAGGCCGATCTCAAACTCCTGGGCTCAAGTGATCCACATGCCTTGGCCTCCCAAAGTGCTGGGATTACAGGCACGAACCACTACACCTTACCCGAACTTTTAAAAAATTGTGTTAAATAAGTTATTATTGTGTCCTTAATCTTTTTGAACACAGGTACTGTATTATATATTTCTCTTGTGTGAAAAATGCCCAGTGTAGTTCAGGACATATCACTAGATATTCTACAAATAATTCCTTGACTCTCTGAATCATTTTGAGGAAAACCCAACAACTCATTTGATTATGAGTTTAGAATATTCATATTTTCTGCACCTCTTTTTAAAAAAATGATTTGGTCTAATCATACCTTCCCCAACACCCAAGTGAACAAAATAAATTAGGTCTTCTGTGGTTTCCAAACACCATTATTTTTTGTTCATCCAAGAGCAGAAAAGCCATGATCTCACATTATCAAAATGGGCCCAAATGCCTGACGCAGTTGCTAATTATTGCTCCGCTGACGTTTTCGGATGTGCTTCTGAGCAGCCTGTCATGAGCCAGTGATGCCAACACAACAACTTTACAAAGGAAACTTGCCAGAGTGAGAGTTGATTTATGGCCTCATTGCCCTTGCAGGTATCATATAGACGCAACCTAAAAGATCCTCAGTTTGTGTTGTTGGCAGATTTTGTTCAATGGGGGTGCATTTTTATACCTCAGATACAGTGGCCGACAAACTGATTTAAAAAATTTTTCCACTTGGATATTTTGTGACTGTGAAATCTCCATTAGAGAATATCAAAATTTTTTTTACAGATATGATGTCTGAAGCGTTGGCATAATCTTCACTCATGAAATGCCCTAGGAATGACTTTTCAGATGGCTGAAAGTATGATGTATACATAGCATTAACTAATCAAAATACTTAGAAAACTGGGTTTGGAAAAATGGTGCAATTGAACTTTTAAATATCAGCTCTAGAATAGAATTTGAGATTCCTGTTATCCTTTCAGGAAAGCCAATATTAATGGAAATGAAAGGAAAATGATTTAATTATGCTAGCTCACCTGTAGAAATCAACTAGATGGATGGATTATTTAGATGACAAAATATCTTTAAACTTAACTTTTAAATAAGAAGTGTATGTTTTATTCTAGGATATCTGTATGGATATACTCTAAATTTCTGACTCTGAAAACTCAAATTTCAAAACATGAAATATTCAGGTTTGAGGCTCACCTCCCAGAGCATGTTGGAGAATAATTTGATTTGTCTTTCCTTAAGGTGCCCGGCGTGAAGCCCCAAAAGGCAGCAAGACCCAACTTTAAATTACATTTCAATTAAGAAATCAAAATAACATTTATACATCTTACTTTATTAATCCTCAGTTAAGGTGGAACAAAATGTTTTCTACCAAAAAGAATATAAACCTCATAAAATAAAGGGAATCTCTTAGATAAGCATAGATGTTCCTAATTGAGAAAAAAAATCAATTTATAAAACATGTCATAAACTCAAAACATATTGTGTATTTGAAAAGCAGAAATATGTTGACACCTCATAGCCATTTTGTTTTCAGAAGACTGCCCCGAGTCACTGCATAGGAAACCAGTGAGCTCTCTTAACTAGGGTCATCCCACCATGTTAGTAAATTGAAAGACGATGACAGCACAGTGTTCACAAACTTTAGGAGATATTAAAACTTCAAGATGTGACTTGAAGAAAAAAGTGTTGCATTTCAAACATGTTTGGGAGGCCTTGGGCAACTAAACTAAGCTTTGCACTATAAAACTTCTTCCCAAGAAGGGAAGGGGTACACACTGTTTCCAAAACTTATTGCGACCTTGGTATCTTTCTCTCACAGAACATCTTGAAAGACTAGTGGTTCCTGGGGGCAAACCATGGGAAATACAGGCAACATGGTAGACCCTTTTATGGTGGATGTCTTATGGGCAATAAGAGGAATGAGTCCAGAGAGTAACAGTATGATTTGGGGGCTTTCTAGCTAGTAAAGGATCTGAACCTAAAAAGTGAGGTAAGGAATCAGTACCACAAAACTGCATTTATCCCTATCTTCTTCATTTCATTCATTCATGTATGCATTCATTTGTTCATTCATGGAGCTCCTATTATTGAACCAGCTACTAGGCGTACAGAAGTTAGTAAGATACTATCCTTGCCCTGAAAGAATGTGCTCTCCAGGATAGAAGGAACAGAGAGATATATGAAATCAGATCAGAGTACTAGTTTTGTCTCCAGACAAAGGAAAGGTGGTCATCAGTTCTGTCTGGGAATCAGGAAACACTCAGCCCTGGATTTGGGTCTGAGCCATGAGGATAAGAAGCCACTCTAGGCTGAGGATGATGAATGCAAACAGGTAAAGACAAGTAAACCACATCACATTTGGAATGCTACAAACCTTCTCCTACAGCTGGAATCCCAAAGGGGAAGAATTCCTTGAAAGACTGGGTTATTTAATTGTGGAAAGATCTTAAAGAAATGAGGATATAGACAAGGTAGCCATTCAGGAAACTCTCTCAGTAGTCCCTGGAAAGACAGTGAGGACATCTACTAAGGGGTGACAGTGGGTGTTAAGAGGTAGCAGGCCAGCGCTCTGTGTGGGGAGGGAGAAGATGGATTTTAGGGTGGTCCACAGGCATCTGACTTGGCCACTGGGAGGATGAAAGGTGGAGCCAGGCAGGAGGATAAGAGAAGCAAGAGACTGGAAGAAAAACAGGAAAGCCAGTTGTAGACACGCTGAACTTCAAGTGTCCAAGGGACCCCCAGAGGGAGCCATTGGGTTGGCAACAAATTGGTTATATGAGACAGCCACCTGGACATGAGACAGCCACTTGGTATGAGACAGCCACCTGAACAGGAGACAACCACCTGGTATGAGACAGCCAGCTAGTATGAGACAGCAACCTGGTATGAGACAACCACCTGTTATGAGACAGCCACCTGGGACGAGACAGCCATCTGGACAGTAGATGAGAGTTTTGGAAATTATTTGTCTGCATCTTTAATTTCCCTTTTTTCATTAGAATTTAAACATGGTGTCTACTCAAAAAAGGAAAACAAGGAGGCATGAAGGAAAGAACTAAAAAGAAAGAGAAGAAGAAGGAGGAAGAAAGCACGTCTTCCAACAACCACATGTCTCCGCAGCACCACCCACTCTTTCTCAGTCGAGGTTTCTTCTCCCCTTGCCCTCATTCCCCCACCATGTCCACTTGCCCTGTCCTCACCATGCCACTATCTTGACACGCTTGCTCAAGACCACCTTTTGGCAAGGTCATTACTTGTCTCCCTGGCAGCGTTTCATGCTATTGAACATTCCTCCATAAAGAATGTGCAACCACTCTCTGGGCCACTTTCTTCCCTTGACTTCTGAACGGCCCAAAAGCCCACTCGTTAGACGTCTTAGTGGGTTCTTTTTCCCTCTGTCCACTCCTCTCACTGGGGCATTCCACGGGTTCTGTCCAAATTGCTTTCCTACAAACTCCCCTTGGGCAATCTCCACTACCCCTCAGCTCCAGTTGTCATCAGTAGCAGAGTAGGCATAGCTGCAGTAGCAAATGGACCCCAAAATACATGGTGACTCATCCTATCTGACCTACTTATATCATTAAGCTAATGGATCTTTAATTTTGCTAAGACAAGGAACAACTGAGAATCTTCTTCCCAGTCACATCATCGAAATCGGGATTCTTTCCCACTTTCAGTCCTTCCCACCTCTCCTCCCTCTTTCTCCTACCTCAATTTCATAGGCAGCCTTTTATTTTATTTTTACCTCCTCAGCTCTTACCTCTTCCGGTGGAATATTCACTAGACCATCCTCGATATTTTTGCACACTTCATCTCATTTAATCTTTGCCCAATTTCATAGGGTAAACCAGGATTCAGAGAGGGTAAATCCACACAAATCCAGAATTCAAATACAAATCCATCCGATTCTAAAGCCAGTGGTTCCTGCACCTGGTCATTCTGCTTTCTTCTTTCTCAGAGAGACTGAAGTTCAGACAAATAAGCCATCATCAGTTAAGAGGCAGAGTTGGGATTTAAACCCGGATTTTTTACCTCCAAATTAGAGCTCTGAGTCCTTTCTATATTTATCTGTTCCAGGTCTTTATCAGCATTAGTGATTAATTTCCCAGGTTCCTGGGTCTGCATTTGCAAATTAGTTTACATTTGCCCAAGAGGAACTTGCCCTGAGGAATGCGGAGGAGGAGATCACAGCTGCTGTCATCTACTCTCCCTTGTCTCCCACGTCTTGTAGAAAAGGCCTCCTTATTGCTCCAATGGGCTTTAGATGGGAAACAGTGAATGCCTGAATTCTTGAACAAACTTGGTGAAGAATATAAAAAGTAAGATTTTTACCCCCAAAATTGCTGAGTGGTAGAGAGTGCCTTGCATTTCCGAGCACAGCCTTCTCCAGTACCTAGTGAAAGGGTTCATTAACTTTTTTGTCTTTGACAGACATAGCTACATATCCCCTACATAATCAAAATTGCCTTCCAAAACCCATCTTTGAAATAAATTTTAAATGGGGAGAGGCAGACAGAGTGAGAGAGAGAGAGAGAGAGCGAGGAAACTGTGTGGAACTGGATGGAAACGACTTCTCTCTTCTCTACCCCTTTCTAATAAAAAAATTTTAAAATTCTTCCAATTCCAAAATTATCCCAGCATTTTCTGACTACCTTGCAAATCCATGAATGCTGACGACGTGCCATGGCACTTGCTACAGATACTAATGGTAGGGATACCTTTTCAAACAAAATCAAGACCAGTTAGACATCACCAGCACTTCTACTCTTGGACAAAAAGCATCCTGGGTGATTGACATCAGTCTTTAAATACCCCCATATTCCCAGTCTTCACAGATTTGTGATCCAAGCCAAGCTTGGCATGGACGCTCCCTGGTGTGCCAAAGGCAGCTTATGAAATGTGGGCCCTCAGGCATAGGCACAAGCAGGGGCCCTGTGACACCAGAGACCTTCTGGGAACTCTGTAGCCCATTATAAGTTGTCCTCTCTGGGGACTGGTACCTGATACCCAGGACTAGGAAAGAAGTCCAGAGGGGCCCCATTCCATGGCTCTCCGGCCTCCTCTACCCCTTCTTCACTCTCCCTCAATCTCTATTTTGGAAACATATTTTACTGTTGGATTATTTTATTTTGAAACATTTCATTAAAATAATACATGCATATGAAAACTAAATGATATAAAAGGAAATATGGAAAACAACAGCCTATTATGCAACCTGTCACCTTAAATAACAGAGGCTCTCTAAAGGAAAAAGAGGCTCCTCGGGAATAGGGCATTGCAGTGGGAATACGTGCACCATGGTAAACTATATGCCTATTCAGGGAGGTAAAGGAAGACAGGTTTTTAAAGGAGAAATGAGGAGGATGACACGCTTGTTTTGAAATGATTATCCTTGGCTACAAGGATCAATCACAAGGGTCATGCCTGTCCAAGGTTGGACAGGCAGTTGCTGAGCAGATGTCCCCGCAGAAGTATTTTCTGTGTAAGTTGCAGTGGCCTTTGTGCAAGGCTTGGCTTCTGCAGAATCTTTTGTGAGACTTTTGTTATCAGGCATACAAGTGTAAGAACCCTCTCTTCATAGCCTTCCTAGCTCTGTTTGTCAGGGCGTTTTGTTTTGTTTCATTTAACACAGGTGACTCCATTTTGATTCTGATGACTTTCACAAACCCTTCCCCTTCCCCAGTGCCACATCCCAAAGCTGACCACTTTTTTTTTTTTTTTTTTTTGGAGAGACAAAGTCTCGCTCTGTCGCCCAGGCTGGAGTGCAGTGGCTGGATCTTCGCTCACTGCAAGCTCTGTCTCCTGGGTTTATGCCATTCTCCTGCCTCAGCCTCCTGAGTAGCTGGGACTACAGGCACCCACCACCTCGCCTGGCTAGTTTTTTGTATTTTTTAGTAGAGACGGGGTTTCACCGTGTTAGCCAGGATGGTCTCGATCTCCTGACCTCGTGATCCGCCTGTCTCGGCCTCCCAAAGTGCTGGGATTACAGGCTTGAGCCACCGCGCCCAGCCAGTCGACCACTTTTTTAACAATTTCAGTTTTCAGTCCTCTTGAAAGTTACTGCTATAATGTGGAATAATAAGCTTAGGCTTCTCTTTCTTGTTTAGTAACCCTCGATAACATCTAGTGACTCCTTTCTGCAAAACATAAGCAATTTTTCCCTATAGTCCTTTAAGTGTTTTACTGCTACAGATAATTTTGAGTTATGTGTTTAAATAAAGTTATTAAATCTTGATTTCTTGTCCTGGAACTGTGGATGGTGTCTCCTGACTCAACCATGTGTGACGAGAATACCAGCTTTCCTGCATCTCTGATCTTCTAACATTTTTTATGCCTCCCCCAGCTTCAAAAGTGTTAAGACTTCCCATGGGGATGGTGAAATGGGCCATTCCTGAGTGGTATAATAAATCTCACCAAACTTCGGGCAAGTCTGTCGTCAGCCAAGTCCTCTGGTGAGGCTGCTGGCATTTGAAAATGAGGCTTCTCGCAGTGTATTTCGTTTCTTCAGCTACTCAGTTCAAACTTCAGTTATTTCAGTGTTCACTCTTGTGTTAATCAGCTTTGAGGTAGAGTCACAAATACAAACATCAGAAAGCTTTTTGCCTTTAGGCCGGGCGTGGTGGCTCACGCCTGTAATCCCAGCACTTTGGGAGGCCGAGGTGGGTGGATTACCTGAGGTTGGGAGTTCGAGACCAGCCTGACCAACGAGGAGAAACTCCATCTCCACTAAAAATACAAAATTAGCTGGGTGTGGTGGCGTATGCCTGTAATCCCAGCTACTCAGGAGGCTGAGACAGGAGACTTGCTTGAACCTGGGAGGCGGAGGTTGTGGTGAGCCGAGATTGTGCCATTGCACTCCAGCCTGGGCAACAAGAGCAAAACTCCGTCTCAAAAAAAAAAAAAAAAAATACAGAAAGCTTTTTGCCATCTCCTGAACAGGACTGAATGACAGGGAAGGATGAAGCATGTAGGCCAAAATGTAAAGAAGACCCAGTTCCTGGCTCAAAACAACAGAACTCCATTATCTGATAGTTCTGGAGGACGGAAGCCCAAGATCCAGGTGTCAACACGGCTGTTCTCCCTCCTGAGGCTCCAGAGGAGGGTCTGTTCCCAGCCTCTTCCATTTTCTGGTGGCTGCAGGCGTTCCTGGGCTTGTGGCTACATGGCTCCCTTCTCTGCCTCCATATCCCCATGGCCTTCTCCTCTTCTCCCTGTGTTTCTCTCCTCTGTCAGCTCAGGCACTTGGCATTGGATTTAGGATCCACCTGCATAATTCAGGATAAGCTCATGTTGAGATCCTTAACTTAATTACATCTTCAAAGACCCATTTTCCAAATAAAATCACATTCAGAACTTCCAAAGGTGAGGGTGTAGACATATCTTTTGGGGTGAGACACTATTCGACCCACTACATTGCCCCAGGAAAAAAATATATTTTGATATAAAAACAAAGGTAGAATCCTTTTTCCCCCTTTGTCCTCTAAAACTAGGGCAAGGAAGGAAGCCTTTCCGTGGCAAACATCTGAAGTCTTTTGCCCAAACCAGGCCTCAATTTAGGTGTTGTTCTTGATGTTTTGTGTTTAAAATCTTTTTGAGGGTGAGGCTTGGGGGAGGTTGCCCGCAGGAGGCACTGGCCTCATGGAACTACTTTCTGTGATGCAGATTCAGCTCCTGGGGGTTTTAGGGGGCAGGAAGGGAAGGACTATTTAAAAGAAGCCCCTAAACTTCACCCTGACACACAGAGTGCCTATCTGTGTGTGTGTGTGTGTTTTTTTTTTCTTTAAGGGAGAATGGTTGTATTCCATTTCATTAGGGTCTCTTAAAATAAGCTCACACAACTGCTTTTGATATGAGGATCTAGACCGAATGTTCTAGAGCTCTCCAGCCTTTAGGAGGAAAGGACATTATTTTGGCAGGTCTGCCTAGGTTATAAGGGCTGAGAGCTTTCAGCTCTTAGTGGCTACATCAGCTCCCAGCCTGCCTCCCACCACCCCCACAGACCTCCCCACCGTGGCGGGGCCTCCCTGCACCCTCTGAAGTAAGCCTGACCTGTGGTCCTGCGTGTCCCCATCGCCCCTGCAGCTGGTACGTCCCTGAGCAGGTGGCTGCCTCCACCATTCTCCTGTCTCCACTCTGTGCTGCCTGCAGCTGTCAGGGCACCAGAGCCCTGGTCCTGGACCTCTGGGTGGAGGGTGGACGAGCTGGCTTCCAGGTGGCTCTGCGTTGTCTTGCCACCTGGCCATGAAGCTTCTGCTCCACATCTCAGAGTCTTGCACAGAGTTCCTTCAGTTTCCGGTTTGTCCCTTTTTCCCCAGGCACTCCAAATCTCAGGTCTGGCAGGATGGACGCCATCCCAGCTCCAGCATTGGTCACTGCTTCTGGCTTCTTTTGGAGGCACTGAAACACTTCGTTTCCCCAAATTTTCCTCTTTTAGCCAAAAACGAAAGTCCTATAAACTCCACAAACATAAACCCAGTCTGGGATCTGGCCGGATTCGGAGGCAAGTGGGAACATGAGTGCCATGCGTCCACGCCACACCTGTGGACCCAGCTCCTCTCTCAGGACCAAAGTGAGTACCCAGAATGACTCCTACAGCCTTTCTCCCATTAAAAATAACAATAATAAGCCTGAACTTGTGTACTCCTTCTTCCTTTCCAGCCCCACGAAGCTTAGTAAGTTATTTTCTCCCCACACCCTTTCCAGTTTCACGTGAGTCTGCCTTCCTCATTTCTCTCTGGGAACAGGATTCCCAAAATAGCCTGAGAACACTCCTTTCTGTGACACTGCCAGCCCCTGTGGGAGGGGCTTCATCATGAACTCCATGACTGGAGACTTCTGGCATCATGTGGCGAGGCTACCAGAAGCAGCGTGATCTTGACCTTCAGTGAAGGATGTCAGTAACTTTCTCGTGATGTAACAAGCAGTTAATGTGCACAAAGAGGCCACATGCTCACTGAGATGTTCCAAGGACGCACTGGAATACCTGACCTAAAGTTTTGTTTTCCTTTTCATTTACCAGTTGCTCCTACTCTCCATTTTGATCATTGTATTGTTATAGAAGACAATAACACAAAAGCCTTTATTTTTTGATAATTTCAGCATTGCCAATTAATTATCTGGATCACCCAAGCAATGTCTACAAGTTCTGTTCTGACACTAGAAACCTTGATAGAGGGAGATATGTGGACAAAATGAAGCACTGAGAGCACTCTGTGGATGTCATACGAACCCTCCCTGGATGTCAATACGTAGCTGATAATAGATATCAGGAATTCATCCTGTTGAATAGCCACCAAAGAGAAATTCTCTTTACTATGACCAACTAGGGACCTGGGAAGAAAGTATGTCCTCCTTTCTCATTTTGTAATAAGCAAATCAACTGAACAGTGTTGTGGAGGCTTGTGTAAAACAGCTTTACAATTCAGACACTGTCTTGTTTTGGGGATTCTTGGGATCAACCAAATGGATTCTTTTTTTTTTTTTTTTTTCTTCACATGAAGTCTCACTCCAGGCTGGAATGCGGTGGCACGATCTCAGCTCACTGCAACGTCTGCCTCCTGGTTCGAGCAATTCTCCCTGCCTCAGCCTCCTGAGTAGCTGGGACTACAGGCATGCACCACCATGCCCAGCTAATTTTTGTATTTTTAGTAGAGACGGAGTTTTGCCATGTTGGCCAGGCTGGTCTCGAACTCTTGACCGCAAGCGATCCACCACTCTTGGCCTCCCAAAGTGCCGGAATTACAGGTGTGAGCCACCGCGCCTGGCCTGGATTCTCAATAAGTCTCTGTTTGAGGAGGAGTCCAGTAAAATATCTATGTCTGGAATCCTGTATTCAAAGACTCTTTAATAATGTGAAAAGCTCTCAGCTACTTGGGAGGCTGAGGCAGGAGAATCACTTGAACCTGGGAGGCAGAGGTTGCAGTGAGCCGAGATGGCGCCACTGCACTCCAGCCTGGTGAAAGAGCGAGACTCCGTCTCAAAATAATAATAACAACAATAATAATAATGATAATAATGTGAAAAGCTCATGATACTGCTGTTTGTTTGAAAAGTATCAGTATGCTAAACTGTAGCTATAGTTTAATCTCCAAAATATCTCTTGCTTGATCTAGAAAATGTTTTACTTGGAAACAAAGGTGTTGATTCCATAATTCCTCTCAAAGCTTAAATATAAGTTCCTGAGAAGCTGCTAAGCTTCTCTGTTGCTAAGCTGGTCACTCTAGGCCTTTGAAAGTCACATCCTTTTCTGAGCACACTATTTTGATATGGGATGAAATGTGAAAGCTCTGGGTGCCAGGAAATGGAAGGAAAAGATGGAGGGAGGGGATTGCCTCAGGGAAGGAGGCTGGTGACTCTGAAAAATCAGCTGGGCTCAGTCAAAAGTGTTGTGGGCCCCGGCTAGAAACTGGCAGGGGATTGGGGCCTTTGGCAATGGGAAAATTGGTAAAATCAGGCTGCTATAATCTCAGACAATTTCACCTTCTTTTGAACAGAACACAGCCTGTCCTTGTTGCCATTCTTTCATCACACTTCACTTTATTATATTGAAAGTGAATGGGTTAAATTTTCCTGTTCACTCAGATTGGATCAGAAAACAGATTTGAGGTGCTTAGCATGTGCTTCTAAAACAATATGACACCCTGAGTTTGAGAATAAAACATGCCACGTGAAAAAAAAATTTTTAATAAATATAAACTTACATCCTTTTAAGAGTTTTTTTTTTTTTTTTTTGAGATGGAGTCTTGCTCTGTCGTCCAGGCTGGAGTGCAGTGGCATGATCTCGGCTCACTGCAAGCTCTGCCTCCTAGGTTCATGCCATTCTCCTGCCTCAGCCTCCCGAGTAGTAGCTGGACTACAGGCACCCACCACCATGCCTGGCTAATTTTTTGTATTTTTAGTAGAGACAGGGTATTAGCCAGGATGGTCCCGAAATCCTGACCTCGTGATCCACCCATCTTGGCCTCCCAAAGTACTGGGATTACAAGCATGAGCCACCGCGTCCGGTCAAGAGTTTTTTAAAGTAATTTTTTCATGCCTTGAGAAACTACAGTTACATATTTAGGATGAATATTATCTGCAAGTGGAAAGTATGTTTCATGGCTTTTTCTTGGCTAAATATATTTACTCCCTTATATTTCAAAATAGCCGTAGTAGCCAGTGCCTTCACAGAAGAGAGTAAATCAATTTGTTTATTTAGTTATCAGACAATGAATACTTTTTAAGGGACTAATTAATATGCATGAGAATTGAAACAATGAGAAAAAAAAAATCAGCCCCCAGTTACCCATGACCTTCGAAGAGCCGGAAATAGGATAATTATCACACAAACAAAAGAGTGTTCACTGTGGTCAGTGCTCTGAAGAAAGGAACAAATGGCCCTAAGGATATATTAACTTCATGTCAGGGAGAGGAGAGGCGGCAAGCCCAGCCACAAAGGCGTTCTCAGACCAAGCTGGTTTCCCCCAGGCTTTGACCCCGCCGTCCACACCAGCTCCCTGCAGTCCACGCTGGCCAAAGGCAAGGGTGCTGCCTGGAGGAGAAGCAGGGTTGGGGGGCTGGCTAGGGCACACACATCTAAAAAAGCATTAGTCATTCTTTGCTTTGGCCTAGAGGCCCATCCATCACAGCACTTTCGAAACACAGGATTGGATTCTCTATATTATCCTCTGTTCTCTGTACTCACCCTGGACTCATGGGTAGCTCGCAATGGGGTGCCTTAATTCTGGATTTGGGGGTGCCCTTCCTCTTGTACCTTCTTCCCCCTGCCCCTCAGATCTTTTAATCTCCTCATTCTCTGCTCTCTCCTCCTCACTCCCCTCCCCAAGGTCTCATGTCTTTTTCTGTGTGGTCTTCAGTGGGGGGCTGACACTTGTTCATTCTCCACTGGGGTCTGGGGAAGTGGGAGCTTCAGTCCCTCAGGCTGAGAGAGAAGGAAGAGAGCTCACTGGCTCTGCCTGCACTGGGACATCCAAAACCCATCAGATCCCTGACCCGGTGATGACCGCCAACCTGCAGCTGACACATCACCTGTGCCTCACTGGGTAGAACAGTTGTCAACCTCTGCCCACACCTTGATCTTCTGGCCTCTTGAATCGTGAGAGGACACATTTCTGCTACTGAAGCCCCCAAGTCTGTGGTACTTGGTGATTGCAGCCCCAGCAAACCAATCCAGCCATGTTGAGTTTAGGGTGTGTTTGATATGCACTAATGTAGATGTCAAAGAGGCAGTGAGAGATTTGGTCTAGTGCTCTAGGGAGAAGGCAGGGCTGGGTGTGTAAATTTGAGTCATTTGCATATGTGTCAGTTAAAGCCACAGACAAGGCTGACATGAGGAGGGAGAGAGTAGCAACCGCAAAGAGAAGGCTCCACGCACTGAGGAGGCTCATATGTAATGGCTGGGTGAGGAGAAGGAGCCTCACAGGAAACGCAGATGTGACCACATAGGCAGGAAGAAACCCAGGGCACGGTGTCTGAGGAGACCCAGGGCGCGGTGTCTGAGGAGACCCAGGGCACGGTGTCTGAGGAGACCCAGGGCACGGTGTCTTGAGAAGCCAGAATAAGAGAGTGTTTCCTGAAGTCCGTGATGGAGAGGGTTTAATAGTGCTGAGAGGCCAAGGGAGCTAAGGTCTGGAAAACGTCCCTTCAGTTTGGTGACACCGATGCCATTCTTGTTCATAGCTACTGATACAGGCACTGGGAAAGATGGACAACTGAAGTAGAGTGAGGGCTCGTATTTTAGGTGAAAGAGGCATGAACGTGTTTAAATGTTAATAGAAAAGATCCAGTTCAAACAAAGAGACCAAATGTACACTAAACTCCTGTGAAGGAGGATAGACTCGTCTGCTCCTGAGATTGCTGAGGGCAGGACATGGAGTCCGCAGCACAAGACAAGGACTAAAGCCTGGGTGGCCTTGCTTTGTGCTCTTTGCTCTCAATTTTATGGAAATATTTTAAAAATCTCTCTCCTTTCCTTGGCCCACCACCTTCTTTGTCAAAATGTAGGACTCACCTTCAGTGTCCAGGTGCACCATTAATTGAGACAGACTCTTTGGAGCTCGACTACTCGAAAGTAGTCCTACAAAGCAACCTCTCCAAATACTGGGACAGCTGTCCTTTTGTTCGTAATAAATCTAGAATGTGCCAGGCACTTTAGGAAGTGCTGGGTGAGCTTGAAAGTTGTGCCACACATGGATTATCCCTCAGAGAAGTCGAATGGCTGGCAAGGGTCATGAATAATGTACATAAATAACCATTACATGACGGAGCAATTGTTAAGGTTATGTGAGACAAATCCATTCATAGTCCTATAAGAAAGACAAACGAATGTTGAGGCATCCAGACTGAAGGAGACCAAAGGGACATGGTAACCAAGGGCAGCCAGTGCTCCTGGATTGATCCTGGTTTGGGGACAACAGCTATAAAGGACATATTGGGACAATTGATGAAATTGGAACATAGACTTTGGGTTAGATAATAGTACTGTACCAATGTTACATTTTCTAATCTTGATTATTACACTGTGGTTTGCAAGAAAATGTCCTTGGTCTTAAGACACACACACACAGAAGCACTTAAGGGAAAAGAGGCAACATGTTTCTAATTTACTCTCACATGTTTCATAAAATGTGTGTGTGTGTGTGTGTGTGCATGTGTGTGTGCGTACAAGCACACATGTGCGCAGAGGGAGAAAAAAGCAAGGCAAGATGTGAGTAGTCTGTGAATCTGGGAAATGGTACACAGAACTTGTTTTTATTACTCAGGCAACTTTTCTATGTATGTGAAATGATGTCAAGATAAAAAGATACAAAAATTATTATAGATGTTGGGAAGAAGAAGTCTGGTTTCTAACTTGGGGACTGTATTAGACTGTTCTCACACTGCTAGAAAGAACTACCTGAGATGAGGTAATTTATAAAGAAAAGAGATTTAATTGGCTTACGGTTCCACAGGCTGTACTGGAAGCATAGCGGCTTCAGCTTCTGGGGAGGCCTCAGGAAGTTTCCTATCATGGCAGAAGGCAAAGGGGGAGTCAGCACTGCACATGGCGGGCGCTACACACTTTTAGACAACCAGATCTCACGAGAACTCACTATCAAGAGAACAACACCAAGGGGGAAATCCGCCCCCGTGATCTAATCACCTCCCACCAGGCCCCACCTCCAACATTGGGGATCACAGTTTGACATGAAATTTGGGTGAGAATATAAATCCAAACCACATCAGGAACCTTGGAGAAATGGTAACATTTTACTTGAATACACCTGGCTCTTCTGAGAAGAAAAGTGGAAGAGTCCTGAGCAAGATTACGCAAGGAGGCAGTTCCAAGGAGAAATTTGGAGAATCGAACGTGTTTTAATTTAGGACTAGACAATAGAGCTGGAAGAGAGACCAGCAATAGCCCAAGAAGGGCTGTGGATGACAGGCTGAGTGGTCTAGGATTTCTTCTGGAGGCTGCAAGAGTCTGAAAGCACAGCACAGGTGAGATGGAAGAGGGCAGAGGTGAGGCGCCAAGGAGAGACCAGGGCAACAGAACATGTGAAAGCCCCCAGCTGAGGGGTGGGCTGTGAGCACAGAGGACAGCTTTGAGCAATGTTAAGAAGTTCATATTGGCAGGACAGAGAAGCTACCAGCATCTCTAGCCAGACCAGAATCTTCCAGCAGTCTCTGGAATTCTGTTCCTCTTCCCATGGGCTATTTTGGTTATTTATGCCTTCTATTTTTCTTGACTAATGTTACCAAAGGCTTACCAATTTTTTTGTATTCTTAAGAGAGTTGTTTTAGCTTGGCTGATTGTCTCTATTAGGTATCTGTTTTATATTTAATTAACATCAATGTCTTTAAGTTCTTTGGAGAATTACAGTTTTACTTGAGTCTATCAGTGGTTCCTAACAAATGAAGTAAACTGATGAAAATTAAGATTCATAGTGAGTTCTAACATTGGGAGTAAACAACTGCATTTCCCAGCCTCCTTTGCAGGAATGTGTGACCATGTGACCCAAGTTCTGGCCAAGGAGATGTTAGCAGTTTTGGGTGGGACTTCGGAAGTTTCCTTCAAAAAGAATTGATGTCCATGTCCTTCTTTTTCTTCTTGCCACCTGGAACACAGATGTGGTGGCACATCTGTACTGTTACATAAGACTCGGTAATGATGCATATAAAATGACAGCCACAGGCCGCATTCAGCCACCAGCTGGTTTTGCATGGTTCATGAGCTAAGAGAGCTGTTTGCAGATGAATGTTTGCAATCAACTTGATGATAGGGAGCTGTAACTCTGAGCACCATTCTAGCAAATGCTCGCTCCTTAAAAAAGAATCCTATTCTTCTCATTAGCATAGTGGCTGGGGGCCTGCGGGAAGGAAAGTACTGTGTCCATTTCTATCCAGAAGAAGAGCTGGTCTTTAAATGGCTGACAGAGTCCAATGTAGTCAACTCACCACCAAGTGACCAAGGCCTCCTAGAGGGATAGAGCCTGTAGGGGCACAGCATTCAGCTTTGTGGCTGGCAGGTTGTATATTTGGCAGCAGCAGCAGCTTGATCCACCCTTCCCCTTGCAAGCCCAGGCTCTTGCGCCCACTCCTCCATTCCTGCCTCACCTGGCCTCCCCAGGTATCCACTGGGCTGGCCTTGTGGTGACCAGTTACTGGTCAGCTCATATCATTTGGCTTGGTCATTTTGTTTCCTTGGTTGTTCAATTCCTCTTTCAAGGTGAAAGCACACAACACATGACATGGGACACTCATCCTTCTCCTGTGTCCATTTACGCACCACTGCCTCAGGCCTTCCACTCCCCAGCCTTTCAATGTTTCTCTTTTTAGACCAGTGGCCCATCAGCCAGGTGATTCTCCACTGCCCCTGTGTCTGTTTGACCCTGTGCAACACAGTGGGTGACATGGGGTCCTAGGCTACCTGCTCATGAGCTGGAAAAGCTTCTGGCTCAGCTCGTACTCAATACCAAATGCACCCATTCCATGATACAGTGGGCCCACCCGATCTTGTGACTTGGTGGTTCTGACAGAGCCCGCTCACCTGGGCAATTGTTGCCACATTGTCATTGGTCCTCACAGTCAGGCACCCCATCTCCAGGGCTCAGTAGCACAATAGAAATTGTTTTCCAAAAGGCAGGGAGTTCTCTACTGCAGATGGCATGACTAAGCCCCAGAAACCTAGGAGTCTTCATTATGATTCTCCCACAAGGCATGTGTTTTAAACTGTACCTGGCACCTTTTCCCACCACTAACACCTCCCATATCATAGGATCTGAAAGATTGTATGGCCCAAGTGGCAGGGCTGCTTACATCATACACTTTCCTGCCCTGGACCCCACACCAAGCTAGAAGTCTCTCATGCCTTCCACTATATGGATTCTACTGTGCTTCCTTTTTTCATGGTGGAAGATGTAAGATGCAATACTTTCTCCTACTCTTTGGATGGGATATTTCAACATATCCTTGGCCACTGAATCCCTAAAAATTTTACTAAGATGGCGGGTCCCTGAATGTTCATGAAGGATATCTCATACTTGCTAGAATGCACGTGCCTTACCAAGGCTTCCAATTCTTGGATTTCTTGTCATCCAGCCTCGTTCTCATGATACCACTGATAAAATGAATCAATGGCTAGGACTTTAAAACAGTCCATATCTCTTTGGACTATATTGTGACAGAGGGTGGGTGGGACAAAGAACTAACAGGCCTGGGACACACTGCAAATTTACACCGTTAACCATTTCAGTTAAAATTTACACTGTTAACCATTTCATGTGAGTGCAAATGGTTTCTCATCCTCTTTTCTTCAGAGGATGCAAAAAAACCTATTTGCCATATCAACAGCCACATGCCATGCCCCTAAGGCTGTGTTGACCCCTTCTAAATATATCATATTCTGCAGGGTGAGGGCAAGGCTCGCTACTGCTTGCTTGAGTTGGTGGTACTCTACTGCCATCCTCCAGGGTTCAGCTGGGTTTTGCAGAGCCCAGCCTGCTGAATTAAATAAAGATATGACGAGAACCACTGTACTGCACTTTTTAGATCTTTAAGGAGGGGACTAATTTCCATCATCCTTCCCAGGGCATACAATATTGATTTTTATACACTATCTCTGCTGAGGCAAGAGGTTGGGGGAGACCATTTCAAGGACTTTCCCTTGGGCTCCTACCCAATAGGCCAAGGACCTGATGTGAGGTTATGCCAACTACCAAATGTAACGTGTCCGTGTATAGAAAAGGAAAATGGCCATTGCACCCACTGAGATTCTAACCTTGGCAGGTCTCAATTTATTACTCACCTTCAATATGCCCAATCTCTGACATGGGATACATGATAATGTACTGAGTTTCTGGATGTCTGTGTCAACTTCGACCCAGTGTCCAACAATCCTTGACATGTTTGGTATTCTCCTTTCCATAGTGTACAATTACCCAAGTAACTGGCCATAAATCCCTTTGTGGAAAGACTCGGGTAATTGTTATTGTGTGAACTTGCTGCGATGTTGCAGGATTCTTCCTCGTGGAGCCCAGATACTTTTTAAAAGATGAATGTAATTTCTGGTAAAACAATAAATAAAATAAAATAAAATAAAATAAAACAAAATAAAATAAAAATGGCATTGATTCAGTAACTGTTCAAGGAATCATGACACTTTACTAGGGCAATTGCTCTCAACCTCCTGATCATCTATCCTTGTTTGTTTGGTTTTTTTTTTGGTTTTGTTTTGTTTGCTTGTTTGTTTTTGTTTTGTACAGATTGAGTAGTAACCTTGTTGGAAGCTCATTTATTTTGTCCCTAAACATGCTATAATCTATTGGGAGTCTAACTCTCAGGTAATCAGGCTCCCTGACTGTCCCTACGACCTTGCCATTTACGGTGGCAACTACATGCACCAGTGCATTCCTTGTGGCCTGGAAATGGTGTTTTCTTGAAGCTTTCCCATGAAACACAGGCATTTGGTGGGTTTCCCAGTCTTACAAAGTCTATGCCCTCCAGCAGGCTCACTTCTCTGAGCCTTTTAATCCTTTTTCCCACTGGCAGCCATGGTAATTCCGGAATTTCAAGCTCACTTGGCATGGACCATTACTGTTTCTAGGCTCCTGGGAGCCATCCCAGTGGTGAGTTCACACTCTATTCTGAGGCCCTTGCCAGCATGCTAAATCTTGTAACTGGGAACAGGACCTCAAATCAATAAACTCTTCAGTTTCCAACCTCATGTTTTGGTCTCTTTTTCAAAACAGCACCCTCAGGAAGAAGAAAAAAAGTTGATAATATGGAAGCAGAGAGTAGAACAATGGTTACCAGAGATTACGGAGGGTATGGGAGAAGGGTTGGTCAACAGGAACAAAGTTACAATTAGGAGGAATAAATTCTGATGTTCTGTTGCACAGCAGAGTGACTATGGTTCATGGTAAAATATTGTATATTACAAAATAGCTAAAGGAGAGGCTTTTGAAGGTTCTCATCACAAGCAAATGATAAATACATGAGGTGATGGATATACAAACTACCATGACTGGATCTTTATACAACATGGATATGCATCAGAACATCAAATTGTACCCCATAAATATGTACAATTACAATGTGTCAATTTAAAAAGTTAAAAACAAAAACAAAAACAGTGCCCTCTGAATCCAGTCATATGATCCTATGATTCAAATCTTCTTCCAGCTCTTACCTATCAATGCTGAGTGCTGCAGCTTATTTGGGATATAGTCCCTTTCCTCTCCTATCAGGGTCAGTGCAACCCTGGCTAAGGTTGGGTTCAAACTTATTAGCTATAAGACTAGTGATAGATGGGTAGGTGGGGGGATCCCAAGGGGCCACATGTTGTCTTACAGGGTAGAGGCCTCTGCATTGTTTACAAATAAGGGAAAAGTAACCCACCTCTATAGACTCTTCAGATTTAGAGGAATTTGTGCATTCAAGATTTAAGAATAGCTTGGGCCGGGCACGGTGGCTCATGCCTGTAATCCCAGCACTTTGGGAGGCCGAGGCGGGCAGATCACAAGGTCAGGAGATCAAGACCATCCTGGCTAACATGGTGAAACCCCGTCTCTACTAAAAATACAAAAAATTAGCTGGGCGTGGTGGCGGGCGCCTGTAGTCCCAGCTACTGGGGAGGCTGAGGCAGGAGAATGGCGTGAACCCGGGAGGCGGAGCTTGCAGTGAGCTGAGATCCGGCCACTGCACTCCAGCCTGAGCGACAAAGCGAGACTCCATCTCAAAAAAAAAAAAAGAAAAGAAAAAAGAATAACTTGAAGTATGTGAAAATCCTGGAGCAGGAAAATCCAAAAGTCCACCCAACCATGAAAGCAATAAAAAAAACTGGCAAAAACTTTCAAAATCAATTGTTCAGAACTCAAGAAGTGAACTAAAAGCTTCTAATAACCAAGAGACGCTTTTGTAAAAAGTTGAATTTCAGTAAGAAAATCAAACTCTATGGCTTTTTCATTTACCCAATTGTATCTGCCATGCTCCAGCTCAGTGATAGTCTTGATAATCCAATCCTATATCCCTAGTGCAACAGAGAGCAGAACAAACATCATTTGCCAAGAATTATAACTGTTTTGACCTGTTTGGTGGATCCCTGAAACACCAGCTTAAAAGGTTTGCCTTCATGTCACCTACCTTGAACTCATCCAGTGCTAAAATCACTATCTGAGAGCATCTGTCAAACAACATTAACAGGCAAATGTAAGTTACAACTTGGTAAGAGCTAATAAATGAGTTCAGAAAAGTTGCAGGATACAAGGTCAACATGCAAATATCAGTTGTATTTCTATAAAGCAGCAATGAACAATCCAAAGATAAAGTTAAGAAAACAATTCAATTTATAATAGCAACAAAAAGAATTTGGGGAATAAATTTGACCAAGGAAGTGCAAGTGCTGTAAACTGAAGACTACAAAACATTACTGAAAAATAATAAAGACCTAAATAAATGGACCGATGTATCATTTCATGGATTGGAAAACTTAATATTATCAAGATGGCAATATATGCCAAACTGATCAACAGATTCCATGCAATCCCTACCAAAATTGCAGTGGTTTTTTTTTTTTTTTTTTTTTCAGAAATGGACAAGTTGATTCTAAAATGAACAAGTGACTCCCAAATAGCCAAGACAATGTTTAAAAAAGAACAAAATTGGAGGACTCAGACTTTCCAGTTTCAAAATTTACTACAAATGTACAGTATTTGAAACAATGTGATACTGGCATATGGATAAATGTGTACAACAATGGACTAGCATTGAAAGTCCAGAAATAAGTTTATATGCCTATGGTCAATTGATTTTTCTCAAGGGTTCCAAGATCATTCGAAGATGGAAATAATAATCATTTCAACAAATGATGCTGAATATCTACATGCAAAAGAATAAATTTGGATCCCTGCTTTACACTGTATACAAACATCAATGCCAAGTGGGTCAAAGACCCAAATATTAGAGCTGAAACTATAACTTCTTAGAAGAAAACATAGGTACAAGTTTTAGTGACCTCACACATGCAACAACAGGCATGAACCTATAAAACATTATGCTAAGTGACAGAAGCCAGACACAAAATGCCACATTTTGTATGATTTCATTTCTATAGGATATCCATAATAGACAAATCTGTAGAGACAGAAAGTAAATAGATAATTTCCAGAACATGGGAGAAGGAGGGAATTGGGAGGTACATGGTTTCTTTGGGGTATGATGGAAATATTCTGGAATTAGATAATGATATGGTTACATATTTTGTATATACTAAAAACCACTAAATTAAAGAATTTGACATTATTATAATGGTGAATTTTATCTATGTTAAACAACAAATTAAAAAAATACATATTTGGAGGAACATTGACCCACTTATCCCCACTTCACGTGTCCCATTGAGCACCCTGACTTTGGTATTACAGACCTGCCTTGATTGAGCATTTAGCATTCTTTGGAGCTTGGCTACTCTGAATTAAGTCTGAGGTCTTATCCTCAGCTCTGTCTTTTCTCATGCTGCAGATGAGAAAGTCTTCGTATGCTACCAAGGTTTCCACTTGCTTGTTAATCAATCTCAAGTCTTTGTTATACTTTTCTCTGAAATGCCTGATGTATCATGTCATCTACATTTCAGCACATCTCTTCCCTCATTACACCATCTCAGTTTCCCACTAGAGAAGTGAAGCCATTAGACTTCACTTTTTAGTCTTATACTAGAAGATATCTCCATCTGCCATCTATTACCTCCATCTACTGACTCCAGCTACCACCGGTGATGGGGTCCTCATTGCCATTTGAATAAGTGAGTATGCCAGCTCCAAAACTCTATTTTTTCACCTGCTTTCTTAGCACATTCCTGCTACTAACTGTTACAGATTGAGTTCTCTGGGAAAGTTTCTGAGAAAGAATTTTGCATGATAAGTGCTTGCTCAAGAGTGTCCTTGAGATTAATACCTGAAGGAGGGAGAAAGGAGAAGGAAGGAGAATGGGGCAGAGAGAAAAACTGAGCTGTAACAGGGGCCCAGAAGTAACACCCAAAGACCCACAGAGACCTCTGGAGCTACATTGGTTTTTCAGAGTTGACCTGAGTTGGGCCAAAATGGCCAGACATTGTATTTTTTTATTGTTCTCTCATTTAATGTGGGCTGCCCAAGGAAGGAGTGGGCAAGATCCCTTTCTGAAGCTAACATAATTACTGAAGGTTCTGACAATAGAAGACATCAGCCAACAACAGTCCCTGCTGCTAGGTCAACAAGTCTTTCCTTAGAGGGATCTAGAAGGCACAACTCAGTGTTCATCAGTTCCTTCATTGGATTTTTCAGCTGCATGTCTTTCATTACTCTTTTAGTTGTTCCTATAGGGATTACAATATAAATATTTATCACAGTCTACCTAGAGTTAATGTTGTGCCACTTTTCATAAAATATAAGGACTTTGTAGTATTATAGTTCCACTTGTTACCATCCTTATTTCTATTATTGTCATATTTATCTATCATATCTAAATACATTATAAATCCCCAATATAGTGTTACACAGTATCATGTCTTTTAAAAAATTAAGAGAAATAAAAAGTGTGTAATCTTCATATGTGCCACATACTTACTATTTCCGGTGCCCCTTGTTTTTTCCTGTACCTTTATGATTACATTTGGAGTCTATTTTTTTAGCCTGAATAACTTTTTTTGCTATTCCTTATAATGTGAATCTGCTGTGACTGATTCTATTTTCACTCGCCTGAAAAAGTCTTTATTTCATCATCATTTTTGAATGAAATTTTTGCTAGGTACAGAATTCTGGGTTGAAGTTTGTTTTTATTCCCCTGAACTTTAAAGATGTTTTTTCAAAGTATTCTCCCTCCATTAATTCTGATGTGAATCATTCTGATGGAGTCATTATTCATGTTGTTGCTTCCCTATAGTTAATGTGGGTTTCTCACTGTTATTAGTTGTTTTTTTCCCCCATTTCAAATATTTTCACTTTATCTTCAATTTTCAACAGCTTGCCTATGACATGCCAAGGTGTGTATTCCTTTGTCTTTATTTTTCTTGGGTTTACTGAGTTACTTGGATCTGTAAGTTTAAATTTGAGAAAATTTAAGTCATGTATTCAAAATACTATTTTCTGCCCTATATTCTCCTTTTTCTCTTTCTGGAACTCCAGTTACATGTGTGTAGACTTCTTCATCTTGTCCCACAAGTCAATCTCTTTTCAATCTATTTTCTCTTTATTTTTCAGAATTGACAATGTTCATGTATTAACCTGCAAGTTCCCTGATAACTTATTTTGTCAAACATAGTCTACTATTAAGCCCAGCCAATTAATTTTTCATTTTGGATATTTTAATTCTTAGTTCTAAAATTTCTGTTTGCTTCTTTTTTATGGTTTCCATTACTCTGCTGAAATCCTGTGCCTATTTTTGTATTATAAGCATTTCCCTTTTAATTTCTTGAATATATTATAATAACTATTTTAAAATCCTTGCCTACTTCTAATTACCACATTAAGGTTATTTCAGAGTTACTTTCTATTGGTTTTCCCCCTGATTATGGATCACATTTTCCTGCTTATTACCCATCCATCAGTGTAAGATGTAATGGTGGTTATTGTGAATACTACATTGTTAAGAGTCCAGATTTTGACATCTGTCTCTGGAAACCATATAATTTTGTGCTGACAGATGATTAATTTACTGATAGATAAACTTAATTCTTTTGAGGCCTATTTTTAAACTTTGTTAGGCTGAGTCTGGAATAGTCCTTACTCTAAGTAGAGTAGCTTTACTTCTAAGGTGTGGCCTTTCTGCTACATTAGCTGAAAGCCCGGCATGTTCAGTGAGGTCACTCTACTCTGGCTGAGTGGAACTCTTGTCTCTCGATATTATACCACCTTCATCATCTCTGTTAGTGCACAGCTTAACTGAACTCCTACTCAGGCCTCATAGAGCCTCGTTCTGTTCAGAAGCAAGTGTTTCTCAGCCAAAGATTCCATAATCTATGAAGATTTTTATAGGCCTATGGCAGTAGATCCCAGTGCTAGGCCAGCCCCCACGGACCTCATCCCCTGTGGACCTAAGTTTCAAACCAGCCTCTACAGCCCCAGGATCTAGGCTAGCCCTCATTAACCTATCCTCCAGGCCAGTACCCATACACCCACCCTCCAGGCTGGCCCCAGTGGATCAATACACCAGGCACACCCCAACCCCAGGACCATCTCAGTGCCCAGAAAGCCCCTGCAGACTAAAGCTTAAGGCCCACTCAAGTGCCAGGTCAGCCCTTGAGGACCCAGGCTTCAGGCCATTCTCTGCAGATATAGGCTCCAGGATTACCTTCTGGACCCAGGCTCCAGGCCCACCCCATAGACCCAATCAACTGGTACCCCCAGTGGCTCCAGGATGTAGACCCACCATACAGACCCAGGCACCAGGTCAGCCTGCCTGAAGAGTCCAGCAACAAAGCTTCTTACAAACTATACCAGGGAGCCTGCCTAGAATCTCTAGGTTTTTTAGTCTGCCAAAGCTAAAATAAGTCTCTGCTTTGAATGTGTAAACATCACTGTAAGGCAACAAGTAACATAAAAAACCAAGGAGATATAACATCAGTTAAAGAACACAATAATCTCCCAGTACCTGGCCCCAAAGAAATAGAGGCTAGGTACTGGGCCTATTTTAAGGGAGCTTAGCAAACCTTAAGAAAATACAGATAATTCAATGAAATCAGAAAATAATAAATGACCAAAATGAGAAATGTAATAGAGAGATTGAAGTTATTTTAAACAGTCAAACAGAAATTTTGAAACTGAAGAATACAATGAATGAAATGAAAAATTCAGCAGAACACATCAAATACAGAATCGATCAAGTAAAAGAAAGAATCTTTGAACTTGAAGACAAGTTATTTGAAAATATACAGTCAAAGGAGAAAAAAGAAAAAAGGATAAAAAGGAATTTGTCCTTTAAAAAGGAAAAAGCTTATTGAACTTATGAAGGAACATGAAAAGAGCTAATATTTGGGTTATAGGAGTTCAAGAGAGAGAAACAAAGCAGTAGAAAGCTTATTTAAAGAAATAATGACAGAAAACTTTTCAAATCTAGGGAAAGATATAAATATCCAGGTACAGGATGGTCAAAAGTCTCCAATCCAATTCAGTTCAAACACAATGCCATCAAAACATAAACTGTCAAAAATCAAAGGCAAAGAGATGATTCTGAAAGCAGAAAGAGAGAATAAGCAAATCACCTATAAGGGAGTTCTAGTAAGACTAGCAGCAAATTTCTCAGCAAGAAACTTACAGGTCAGGAGAGAATAAGATAATATATTCAAACTGCTGAAGAAAAAAACTACAAGAATACTGTGTATTCACCAAAGCTGCCCTTCACAAATGAATGAGATATTAAGACTTTACCAAACAAACAAAAGCTGAGGGAGTTCATTACCTCCAGACCTGTCTTACAAGAAAGCTTATATGGAGTCTGCAAGCGGGACAAAAAGATGCTAATTAGTTACCAAAAAAAAAATGAAAAAATAAAACTCACTGGTAAAAGTAAATAATAAAAATAGCTACAATAATTTGTTAAGGGGCATATCAGATAGACATTTTGACAATAAAAATCAAAAATTTTAAATGTGGGGAGGTGGAGAGTGAAAGTGTAGTTTTCATGTAATCAACATTAAGTTATCAGTATAAAATAGCCTGTTATAACTAAGATTTTTTGTAAGTTTCCTAGTAACCAGAAGCAAAAACCTATAGTAGATATACAAAAGATAAAAAGGAATCAAAGCATGACACTAGAGAAGAAAGAAACAAAAGGTCTACCAAACAACTAGAACACAATTAACAAAATGCCAATAGTAAGTCCTTACTTACCAATAATTATCTTGAATGGACAATGATTAAATTCTCCAATAAAAAGACACAGTGGGTGCGGCACAGTGGCTCACACCTGTAATCCCAGCCCTTTGGGAGGTCGAGGCAGAGGATCATGAGGTCAAGAGATCAAGACCATCCTAGCTAAAATGATGAAACCCCGTCTCCACTAAAAACACAAAAATTAGCTGAGCGTGGTGGCATGTGCCTGTAATCTCAGCTACACAGGAGGCTGAGGCAGGAGAATCGCTTGCACCCAGGAAGCAGAGGTTGCAGTGAGCTGAGATCACACCACTGCACTCCAGCCTGGCAACAGAGCAAGACTCCTTCTCAGAAAAAAAAAAAAAAAGACACAGTGACTGAATGGTTTAAAAAATAAAATCCAACTGTATGTTGCCTATGAGATACTCACTTCACTTATAATGACATACCTAGACTGAAAGGAAAGGGCTGGAAAAATATTTCATTAAATGGAAACCAAAAGAGAGTAGGGAGAGTTGTACAGATTGAGTATCCCTAATCCAAATATCTGAAGTCTGAAATACTCCAAAATTTAGAATATTTTGAGTGCTGATATAATGCTCAAAGGAAATGCTCACTGGAGAATTTTGGATTTTGGTTTTTAGATTAGGAATGCTAAAACAGTAAATATATAATGCAAATATACAAAAATCAAAAAATTTTAATTTAAAACATTTCTGGTCCCAATCATTTTGGATAAAGGAATCTCAACCTGTATCAGATAAAATAAACTTTAAGTCAAAAACTGTAAAAAAGACAAAGAATATACTGTTATCATTATAATAGAATGACAAAGAGATTAATTTATTAAGACAATATAACAATTGTAAAAATATATGTACCCAAGGCTGGGGTACCTACATATGTCAACTAAAGCAAATATTAATAGATGTAAAAAGAGAGGTAGAGCGTAATACAGTAAGAATAGAGAACTTTAAGAGCTCCACGTTCAGCAATGGACAAATTATACAGATAGAGAATTAATAATGAAACATCAGATTTAAACTACACTTTAATTCAAATGGAACTAATAGACATATACAGAACATTCCATATAAATAACTTATGGTATGCAGCAAAAGCAGTTCTAAGAGGGAAGTTTATAGCAATAAACACATCAAAAGAGAAGAAAGAGGGCCCAGATCAATGGCTCATGTCTGCAATTACAGCACTTTGTGAAGTCAAGGCAGGACTGGCTTGAGCTCAGGAGGAATTTGAAACCAGCATGGATGACGGTTTTTTGTGAGACCCATTTTTGTGAGACCTTGTCTCTACAAAAAATAAAATAAAAATTAGCCAGTTGTGGTGACTTACTTGTAGTCCCAGCTACTTGGGAGGCTGGAGTGGGAGGATCACTTGAGCCCAGGAGGTCAAGGCTGCAGTGAGCCATGATCATACCATTGCTCTCCAGCCTGGGTGACCAATCAAGACTCTGTCACAAAACACTGAAACATAGACAGCTGGCTGTGGTGGCTCATGCCTGTAATCCCAGCTCTTTGGAAGGCTGAGGCAGACAGATCACCTGAGGTAAGGAGTTGGAGACCAGCCTAGCCAACGTAGTGAAACTGCATCTCCACTAAAAATACAAAAAGTAGCCGGGCATGGTGGTGGGCACCTGTAATCCCAGTTACTTTGGAGGCTGAGGCATGAGAATCACTTGAACCTGAGAGGCAGAGGTTTCAGTGAGCAAGTGCACTCCAGCCTAGGTGACAGAGTGAGACTCATCTCAAAAAACAAACAAAAAAAGTGAAAAATAAAAATAAATCTTTATTTTAAAAAGGAAGAGAGATCTCAAATAAACAAGCTAACATTATACCTCAAAAAACTAGAAAAAGAAGAACAAATTAATACAAAAGTTAGTAGAAAAAAGGAAATAATAAAGATCACAGCAGAAATAGAAGAACTAGAAACTAGCAAAATGGTAGAAAAGAGAAACAAAACTAAGAATCAATTTTTAAAAAGATAATTAAAATGGACACACTTTATCTAAACTAAGAAAAACAGAAGACTCAAATAAACAAAATCATAAATGAAAGAGAAAACACTATAATAGATACTGAAGAAGTACAAATGGTCATAACAGACTACTATGAACAACTATATACCAACAAATTGTATAAGAGGAAATGGAAGAATTCCTAGAGGCAAACAACCTACCAAGACTAAATCAGGAAGAAATAAAAAATCTGAACAGAGTAATAATGAGTACAAGACTAAAATCAGTAATAAAAAGTCACCCGTCAATGAAAAGTCCAGGACCTAATGACTTCACTACTGAATTGTACCAAACGTTTAAAGGACTAATAAGAGCAATCCTCCTCAAACTCTTCCAAAAAATGAAAAAGGGAATACTTTCAAATTCATTTTATGAGGCTAACATTACTCTGATACCAAAACAGAAAACAACACTATCCAAAAAAAGAAAATTAGAGGCCAATATCCCTGATGAACATGGATGCAAAAATCATCAACAAAATACTAGGAAACTGAATCCAACAGTACATTAAGGGGATCATTCACCATGATCAAGTGAGATTTCCCCCAGGAATGCAAGGATGGTTCAACATACACAAATCTGTAAATGTGATAAACTGCATTAACAGAATGAAGGACAAAACTCATATGATCATCTCAATAGATGCACAAAGAGCATTTGATAAAACTCACTATCCTTTCAGGATAAAAATTCTTTAAAAATTAGGTATAAATAAATGTACCTTAACACAATAAAGTGACAAATCTTTATTATGAGAAACCCACAGTTCACATTACATTCCACAGTGAAAAGTTGAAACATTTTCTTCTAACATCAGGAATAAGATAAGGATGCCCACCCTTGCAACTTCTATTCAACATAATAGAAGTTTTATGGAATGGAAGTTTTAGCCAGAGCAAGTAGGCAAGTAAAAGAAATAAAAGGCATCCAAATTGGAAAGGAAGAAGTTAAATTGTTCCTGTTTGCAGATGACATACTCTTGTATATAGAAAACCCTAAAGACACTACCAAAAAACTGTTATTCACTAATAAACAAATTCAGTGAAGTTGCAGAATAGAAAATCAACATACAAAACATACAAAAATCAGTATCCACAACATACAAAAATTAGTATGTATTGTATCCACAAAACATATATTGTGGATATGTGGATATGTTTTCTATCTACAACATACAAAAATCATTATCCTTTCTATACACTCACCAAAATCTACCAAAAAATTAATCAAGATAACAATCCTATTTTAAATAGCTACCAAATAATTGGAATAAATTTAATCAAGGAGGTAAAAGATCTGTACACTGAAAACAATAAAACATTGATTAAAGAAGTTGAAGAAGACACAAATAAATAGAAAGACATCTCATGTTTATGGATTAGAATAATTAATGTTAATATCAATTTATGAATAAATAAAGGTTTGTCACCTTTATTGCGTTGAGGTACATTCATTTATACTGAATTTGTTAAGAATTTTTATCCTGAAAGTTAAAATGTTGCTACTACTGAAAGCCATCTATTGACTTGATGCAATTCCTATCAAAATTCTAGTAAAATTTTTCACAGAAATAGAAAAACATCCTGAAATCCATATAGAAAGCAATAGACCCCAAATAGCCAAAGTGATATTGAAGGGAAAAAAAGTCAGAGACATTATATATTACCTGACTTCAAAATATACTATAAAGCTAGAATAGTCAAGACAGTATTATTCTGGCATAAAAACAGACAATGACCAATGGAACAGAATAGCAAGCCCAGAAATAAATCCATGCAGTTAGTCAGTTGGTTTTTTACAATGGTTACAAGCACATACAGTTTCTTCTATAAATGGTATTGGGAACACTGGATATTCACATGCAGAAGAATGAAATTAAATCCTTATCTAACATCATTGTATTAAAAATAAAATCAAGATGGATTAAGGACCTAAATGTAAGACCTGAAACTGTAAAACTACTAGGAAAAAACAGGAAAAAAACTTCTTGACATTGGCCTGGGCAATAATTTTTTTGATATGACCCAAAAGTACGGGAAAAAAAAATGCAAAAATAGATAAACAAGATTGCATAAAAGAAGGCACACAAATGACCAACCGGTATATGAAAAATGCTCTACATTACTAATCATCAGGAAAATGCAAATTAAAATCACAATGAGGCAGCAACTCACACCTGTTAGATGGCTATTACCAAAAAGGTGAACGATAACAAGTGTTGGCAAGGATGTAAAGAAAAGGGAACACTTGCACACTGTTGGTGGGAATGTAAATTGTACACCCATTATAGATAACAGTATGGATTACAAATAACTTAGGATCCAGCAATCCCACCACTGGGTATATATCCAAAGGAAATGAAATGAGTATGTTGAAGAGTTACCCACATTCCCATGTTCATTGTACCACTATTCACAGTGGCCAAGATATGGGATCAACCTGTGTCCATCAACAAATAAATGGATAAATAAAATGTAGTATATATACAAAATTGAATACCATCCAGCCTTAAAAAGGAAGGAAATCCTGCCATTTGAGACAACACAGATGAACTTGGGGGACACCATGTGAAGTAAAATAAGCCAGACACAGAAAGACAAATACTTTGTGATCTCATTTGTATGTGGAATCTGAAAAAGCCAAATTCATAGAAGCGGAGAGTAGAAAGGCAGTTACCAGAGGCTGGGGGAGAGGAGATGCTGGTCAAAGGGCACAAACTTCTGTCAGGCAGGAAGAATAAGGTCAATAGATCTATTACGTAGCATGGTGACTACTTTTTATAACATTGTATTGTATTCTTGAAAATTGCTAAGAGAGGAGATTTTAGGTGTTTTCATCACAAACAAAAAATTGATGTTTGTGAGGTAAAGCATATGTTAATCAGCTTGATTTAGCCATTTCACAATGTGTACATATGTTAAAACAGCATGTTGTACATGATAATTATATACAGTTTGGATTTGCCAATTAAAATAAGATTTTTTTTAAAAAAAGTATAACTCAAATGCACCTGTTAGCAAAGAGCTGAGAGGCCCTGGAGAGGTCCTGGGAAGGAAGAGACCTGGGCCAGGAGCCCAAAGCCCCCCACCCCCATACACATTCCTGCCATCAATCCCTTGTGTTACATTGGATGAATCACTTTTCCCCCAAGCCTGTTTTCTCCTCTGTCAAAGAGAGACGCTGCCTGCACCCTCACTTCCCTCCCCCGCCTTCCTTCCATCCTTTCTTTCTTCATCCAAGCATTAGTTGAGCTCCTGGCAAATACTGGTCTGGTGGCCCAGAAATGAGTTACTCTGTCTTCTGGATAGCTTCCACACTCCCACCAACTTTATTGGATCATTGTGGGGAACAAATGAGAAGACAGAGTTGATGCTGTTCTGTTTAAGAAGGTACTTCCCAGGCATGAGGCATGATTGACCTTTTTACAGCATTCCTGATCTAAAGGCAGGATTTCCTTTAGTAGCATCCAGTGTAACTATTGCCTGTCTGTGGGGCAGCCCTGGAACAATCCTGCGTTTTGTTCTGGGGGAAGCTGAACAGGCTTCTATGTTGTCTGGCTGGCCCCGTGTGCGGGCACAGACCCAGCCTGGCATCTGGTGGAGTCACCCTGGTTACCCCGCCCCCACTCCTCCCCAGTGGAATACACACAGCAGGCAGGCGAGCCTGGGAGTGTCCAGGCTTCCTAGAGCCTCAGCTGAGCCCAATTAGAAAGTCAGCACAACACACAAGCATTTGGGAAGTTTACTTTAGATTCTTCCACAGACATCAATGTGTGAGTCAAACAATTTTAAACTATCCTCTGTTTAACATGTTCTTACTACAAATATTTGTATCAAAAATTCCAATCAGATATGCTTTGCTTCACTACCTTTATTTCTACAACGATTGATCTTAATCACTTTGATGCCAGTCTTCAACCTTGGGGGTCAGCACATGACTTCTGGGTTTTATGAATGGCCAATGTGTCTGCCTCCGCGTGTCAGGCACAAAGCTAGATAAATTATGATCTCCATGAGGTTCAGTTGGCTCTTCTGTTAAATGAGGGGACAGACCAGACTCGTTTAGCCTTCTTAGTTTCATAATTCTACAATTTTAATTCTATTCAAGTTTTAAAGCTTCTAGAGCTTATAGTATAAATCAGGATCTAAAGCTAACAAGAAAGTATAAAATAAAGATCTCTCATTACCACTTCCCCATCTTCAGTGATCCGTTACAAAGAAAAGACACATCTTTTTATTTTCAGAGATCTCACCAAAGTGCACTGTAAACTAAAGAGCCCATGAACATCAAGGCACATTGTGATTCTATCTCCAAGGGCTCCATCGTCCTGTCTGAAAAATGGATTAGTTAGATCATGGTGCTGGTCTGTGACTGCATTTGCTGATTTCTGTAAAAATGGGAGAGGAGTGTAAAAACAATGTCATTACATTTTTATAAGATTAAATTTCTTCTACTCTAAATTTGCAGATGATTCCCACTGTTTCTGATATCCACCTGTGTGGTTTTTTTTTTTTTTTTTTTTTGACAGGGTCTTGCTTAATTGCCCAGGCTGGAGTACAATCTTGGCTCACTGCAGCCTCAACCACCTGGGCTCAAGTGATATTCCTGCCTCAGCCTCCCAAGTAACTGGGATGACACACATGCCACCATGCCTGGCTAATTTTCTTTCTTTTCCTTCCTTCCTCCCTTCCTTCCTTCCTTCCTTCCTTCCTTCCTTCCTTCCTTCCTTCCTTCTTTCCTTCCTTCCTTCTTTCCTTCCTTCTTTCCATCCTCCTTCTTCCTTCCTTCCTTCCTTCCTTCTTCCTTCCTTCCTTCCTTTCTTCCTTCATTTTTTCCTTCCTTTCATTCTTTTGTTCTTTCTGCATGGGTGTCTCACTTTACTATCCAGGCTGGTCTTGAACTCTGAGCCTCAAGCAAACCCCTGCCCGAGCCACCCAAAGTGCTGGGATTACAGGCATAAGTCACAATGCCCAGCCATACAACTTTTTGCCATTGCTGCTTTGGCTTGATTTTTGTTTGTTTTGTTTTTGAGTATCTAGTTGGCAACCCTGTGTCAATCATTCTATTTCTAAAATTTATTTTCCTGGTCCATGAAGTCCAACTGATATAATTTGGCTGTGTCTCCACGTAAATCTCATCTTGAATTGTAGCTCCCATAATCCCTATGTGTCATGGGAGGGACCTGGGAAAGATAATTGAATCGTGTGGAAAGGTTTTTCCTGTGCTGTCCATGTGATAGTGATAAGTCTCATGTGATCTGATGGTTTTATAAAGGGCAGTTCCCCTGCACACACTCTCTTGCCTGCCACCACATAAGATGCGCCTTTGCTCTTCCTTTGTCTTCCACCATGATTGTGTGGCCTCCCCAGCTATGTGGAAATACGAGTCCATTAAACCTCTTTTTCTTTATAAATTACGTAGTTTCGGGTATGTCTTTATTAGCAGTGTGAGAACAGGATAATATAGCAAATTGGTACCAGGAGTGGGACAATGCTGTAAAGATACCCAAAAATTTGGGAGTGACTTTGAAACTGGGTAAAAGGCAGAGTTTGGAACAGTTTGGAGGGCTCAGAAGAAAACACGAAGATGTGGGAAAGTTTGGAACTTCCTAGAGACTTGTTGAATGCCTTCGACCAAAATGCTGATAGTGACATGGAAAATAAAGCCCAGGTTGAGGTGGTTTCAGATGGAGTTGAAGAACTTGTTGGAAACTGAAGGAAAGGTCACTCTTACTATACAAAGCTGGTGGCATTTTGCTCCTGCCCGAGAAATCTGTGGAACTTTGAACTTGAGAGAGATGATTTAGGGTATCTGTCAGAAGAAATTTCTAAGCAGCAAAACATTCAAGAGGAAGCAGAGAATAAAGGTTTGAAAAATATGCAGTCTGATGGTGCAGTAGAAAAGAAAAACCCATTTTCTGGGTAGAAATTTAAGTGCCTGGCCAACATGGCAAAACCCCGTCTCTACTAAAAAATTAGCCAGGTGTGGTGGTGGATGCCTGTAATCCCATGCTTGAACATGGGAGGCAGAGGTTGCAGTCAGCCATTGCACTCCAGCAACAAGAGCAAAACTCCATCTCAAAAAAAAAAAAAAATCAAGCCAACTGCAGAAATGTGCATAAGTAATGAGGAGCCAAATGTTAATCACCAAGACAATAGAGAAAATGTCTCCAGGGCATGTCAGAGACCTTCATGGCAGCCACTCCCATTACAGGTATAAAGGCCCAAGAAGGAAAAAACCCCTGCTGTGTGCAGCCTTGGGACTTGGTGCCAGGTGTCCCAGCCACTCCGGTCATGCCTAAAAGGGGCCAAGGTACAGCTCAGGCTGTGGCTTCAGAGGGCGCAAGCCTCAATCTTTGGCAGCTTCCATGTGGTGTTGATCCTGTGGGTGTGCAGAAGACAAGAATTGAGGTTCGGGAACCTCTGCCTAGAAGAGGTATGGAAATACCTGAATGTCCAGGCAGAGGTGTGTTGAAAGGGTGGAACCCTCATGGAGAACCTCTGCTAGGGAAGTGCAGAAAGGAAATGTGAGGTTGGAGCCTCCACACAGAGTCCCCACTGGGGTACTGCCTAGTGGAGTTATGAGAAGAGGGCCACTGTCCTCTAGAACCCAGAATGGTAGCTCCACCAATAGCTTGCACAGTGCACCTGGGAAAGCCACAGACACTTAATGCCAGCTGTGAAAGCAGCAGGGAGGGAGATTGTACCCTGCAAAGCCACAGTGGCAGAGCTGCCCAAGGCCATGAGAGCCCACCTTTTACATCAATTTGACCTGGATGTGAGACATGGAACCACAGGAGATCATTCTGGAGCTTTAAGATTTGACTGCCCCACTGGATTTTGAATTTGGATCGGGCTGGTAGCCCCTTCCTTTTGGCTAATTTCTCTCATTTGGAATGGGCATATATACCCAAAGCCTGTACCCCCATTGTATCTAGGAAGTAACTAGCTTGCTTTTGATTTTACAGGCTCATAGGTGGAAGGGACTTGCCTCGTCGCTAATGAGACTTTGGACTGTGGCCTTTTAGTTAATGCCAAAATGAATTAAGACTTTGAGGGACTATTGGGAAGGCATGATTCATTTTGAAATGTGAAGACATGAGATTTGGGAGAGGCCAGGGGTGAAATGATATGGTTTGACTGTGTCCCCACCCATATCTTATCTTGAATTATAGCTCCCGTAATCCCTATGTGTCATGGGAGGGACCCAGTGGGAGGTAATTGAATCATGAGGGTGGAATTTCCATGCTGTTCTCATGACAGTAAATAAATCTCATGAGAGCTAGTGAGTTTATAAAGGGCTGTTTCCCTGCACACACTCTCTTGTCTGCCACCATGTAAGACATGCCTTTGCTCCTCCTTTGCCTTCCACCATGATTGTGAGGCCTCCCCAGCCTTGTGGAAATGTGAGTCCATTAAACCTCTTTTTCTTTATAAATTATGCAGTCTCAGGTATGTCTTTATTAGCAGTGTGAGAACAGACTAATACAGTAAATCGGTACTGGGAGTGGGGCACTGCTGTAAAGATACCCAAAAATGTGGAAGCAACCTTGGGACTGGGTGAAAGGCAGAGTTTAGGACAGTTTAGAGGGCTCAGAAGAAGACAGGATGATGTGGGAAAGTTTGGAACTTCCAGAGACTCGAAAGGCTCAGAAGACAGGAAGATGTGGGACAGTTTGGAGCTTCCTAGAGACTTGTTGAATGGCTTTGACCAAAATACTGATAGTGATATGGACAATGAAGTCCAGGCTGAGGTGCTCTCAGATGGAGATGATAAACTTGTTTGGAACTGGAATAAAGGTCACTTTTGCTTTGCAAAGAGACTGGCGGCACTTTACCCCTGCCCTAAAACTCCATGGAAGTTTGAACTTGAGAGAGATGATTCAGGGTACCTGTTAAAAGAAATTTCTAAGAGGCAAAGTATTCAAGAGGAAGCACAGCATAAAAGTTTGAAAAATTTGCAGTCTGACAATGCAGTAGAAAAGAAAAACCCATTTTCTGGCTAGAAATTCAAGCTGACTGCAGAAATTTGCATAAGTAATGAGGAACCAAACGTTAATCACCAAGACAATGCGGAAAATGTCTCCAGGGCATGTCAGAGACCTTCACAGCAGCCCCTCCCATCACAGGCCTGGAGATCTAAGAGAGAGAATTGGTTTCTCAGGCCAGGTCCAGGAACCCCCTGCTATGTGCAGCCTTGGGACTTGGTGCACTGCCTCTCAGCCACTCCAGCCATGGCTAAAAGGGACCAAGGTACAGCTCAGTCCATGGCTTGAGAAGGTGCAAGCCCCAAACTTTGGCAGCTTCCACATGGTGTTGGTCCTGTGGGTGTGTGGAAGACAAGAATTGAGGTTTGGGAACCTCTGTCTGGATTTTGGACGATGTGTGGAAATGCCTGGATGTCCAGGCAGAGGTGTGTTGCAGGGGTGGAACCCTCATGGAGAACCTCTGCTAGGGAAGTACAGAAAGGAGATGTGAGGTTGGAGCCTCCACACAGAGTCCCCAATAGGGTACTGCCTAGTGGAACTATGAGAAGAGGGCCACTGTCCTCCAGACCCCAGAATGGTAGATCCACCAACAGCTTGCACTGTGTGCCTGGGAAAGCCACAGACACTCAATGCCAGCTGTGAAAATAGCAGGGAGGGAGGTTGTACCCTGCAAAGCCACAAGGGCAGAGCTGTCCAAGGCTGTGGGAGCCCACCTTTTACATCAGTTTGACCTGCATGTGAGACAATGGAGTCAAAGGAGATCATTTTTGAACTTTAAGGTTTAATGACCCCCACCGGATTTCAGACTTGCATGGGGCCTATAGCCCCTTCATTTTGGTCAATTTCTCCCATTTGAAATGGGCGTATTTACCCAATGCCTGTACCTCCATTGTATCTAGGAAGTAACTAACTTGCTTTTGATTTTACAGGCTCATAAGTGCAAGGGACTTAGCTCATCTCAGATGAGACTTGACTATGAACTTTTGAGCTAATGCTGAAATGAGTTAAGACTGTGGGGGACTGTTGGGAAGGCATGATTAGCTTTGAAATGTGAAGATATGAGATTTGGGAGGGCCCGGGGCAGAATGATATGGTTTGGCTGTGTCCCTACCCAAATCGCATCTTGAATTGTAGCTCCCATAATCCCCACATGTTGTGGGAGGGGCCTGGTGGGAGGTAATTAAATCATGGGGGTGGGTTTTTCCGATGCTGTTCCAGTGATAGTGAATAAGTCTCATATCTGATGGTTTTATAAAGGGCTCTTCCCCTGCACACACTCTCTTGTCTGCCACCATGTAAGATGTGCCTTTGCTCCTCCTTTGCCTTCCACCATGATTGTGAGGCCTCCCCAGCCAAGTAGAACTATGAGTCCATTAAACCTCTTTTTTTTCTTCATAAATTACCCAGTCTCAGGTATGTCATTATTAGCAGCATGAGTACAGACTAATACATCAACCAGCTGCCACTGATCAGCAGATTTCTTATCTGAATCCACAGCTCTTATCTCTAGTAAGCCCATGCATTATCTAGTTCAGCAAATTAATTAACACAGTTTTTCCTATGACTCTAGTTTCTCAACCTTTGTCTTTGTGCCCAAACTCTAGCACAAACTCTATTCCAGCCACCGCTTCCTCAAGGCACCAGATAAGCAAATCCTCTCCCTCCCAGAACATCTTTCCCCTTCCAGGCCAGGTTCCTCCTCCATCCCTCTAAACTCAAGTGAAGATTTGCTGATTTCATAAACTTTTCCTGAATTATTCCACCCTCTTCCGGGCACTGTAATCTAAGTGATCATATCCTGATACCATTAATTGGGAAAAATGGGGCCAACCCATGTCAGAAAGTGTGGACTATATTGGATATGTGTTTCTCTTTTTCTCACCAGTAATGCTTTCCTCTACCTAATACTCTGTAACTACCTCCAAAAAGTTAAATAAATTAGATCATTAACTAGGAGAGGCCTTTGAGGCTAAGTGACTTGCCCAAGTTTGCAAATCTTATTCGGGGAACAGCAGGGACCAGTTCCCAGCACCTGGCTCTTCCTGCCAGGATTGGTGACGTTGGCCACACTGCCCTCTTGTCATGGTTCCTAGAAGAAACTCCTCTGATTAATGCACCACCTTAAACCCTACTAGATGATTTCGGATGATTTCATCCAACCAGATGACACTTACCTCTCAGATAAAAGGCTCGCTTAGAGATTGGCTATCAGGCGCAATCGTTTTCTAGAAATAGCCTCTGCCCAGAATAGATGGAGGCCTTTCAACCTGGCTATTTTCTAAGGTAGACCCTTGGTGAGGCCTTTGAAGTTACTTTGCAGCTGCAAATGGCTGGGCCATGGACAGAATAGGACTTGATGTCTAATAATTCCAGAGCAGGCCTGTAAAGTTATCTCAAAGCACAGTGCCCCAAGTGAACATTTTCTTAGCATAAACATCCTATTCCTTAATATGTTATTACTTCCACGAAACATAGATTTCTTAAGTTCTTTCAATCTGAGATAAAGTGCAACTTTTGTTTAGATTACAAAATATTAACCAAAGAAAAGGGCCTTTAGAAATTAACTTGAATGACAATTTTAGTATGTCTTTAAAAGGAAAGACTCAAGAATGCCCACGTGATCCTGTCTCAGCAGAATAAGTGGGTCTCAGCTGCCCGTGTCCATCACAGGCAGGGTGGTGGCTGATCAGAAGACTGTGTTCTCAACATGGGTGAGATGCTGGGGCTTGGCCACTGCCCAGGCAGCACAGGGAAGCTCCACAACCTGGGAGACCCCAGCAATGGGCTTTCTTATGATCCCTTACTTCTCACTTATTTGGAGCAGTACTGATTGTACCAAGTGTGTTTAAACTGTGCACCAGATCTGCCTTAAAACTCCCTGAGCCAAATCCTAAGGGAAATCCTCACAAGCTCACAAGAGGTAGGGATAGCTCAGGCTGCCAATATTTAATGGTGTTGTGCCCTGGTGGGAAGAGAAAACATACAAAAACCCTCCTTTTCTCTTTTTGTAGGTATGATATTACTCAATATCTCCCTGCTCTTTGGATGGGAAAGCTGGAAATTGAATTGCTATACTGTGGGGGAAGGAGAATTTTGCTTGTGCAGCCACATTCTCAACAAAGCCTCAGCATGGTGTAAATGATTCTCGGCAGATGAGGTTGCTGTGATGTCCACAGAGACCCGAAGGATGCTGTTTGTGTCTCTCAGCACCTAGCTGAGCCCCGATGGTGTGCACGGCAAGGGGCTTGGTGAGTGCAAAAGACACTGCCCTAAAAAGCCTAAAACTCTTACCAGCATAGCATCAAATGCCAGATGTGGATTTCCAGAGGTAAGTGCCGCAGGGACTCGATAAACACCTACAAAGTGCCAGCACTGGGCTGCTTGCGGGAGACAAGGGATAAGTGGCAGCATCCGGGGAAGGCATCCTAGACACGGTGAGAGCCAAAATGTGGATTTTCCTAGAGAGAAAGGTAAGGAGAGTGCAGGAGTAAAGCAACAGACTGGCCAGAACTTGCTCCACTGGGGGATGGGTGAGGAGATGGGGCCTGGCAGAGTGAGATTGTGGAGGGGAGTTGAGTCCCCCAATCCCATCTGGCACCTGGATGGGAGGGTGTGGACTTTGTGTTTCCCGCATGGGCCACACCTCCTCCCACCCACTTCCTCCGTCAGACACACCCTGCCCACTCCTTTGCTGGGCTGGCCCCTGCCTGCCCTTCCAGAAGTCACACTTCTGGGAAGCCCTGGCTGCCCCCGCTTTCCTCGTCTCGGAGGTTCACTGTTTGGATCTCCCCAAGCCCTTGGCAGGTGCTGTATAACCACCTTGGGTTTGCTGGTCATGGTCCCCGGCAGGCGATGAGCGCCCTCAGATGGCATCCCGGGGCCCAGCACCATGCCCAGCATGGAGTTAGCTGAGTGTGGAGCCAGAGGAGAAGGGCAGAGCCCGGGACTTCTGAAGGCTGGGGCGGGGGCGGGGTGCACTCTGCTCCCTGACAGGGAACTACAAGATTTAGAGGGAAGCTTTGCTGGCGGAAGTGGCTCCTGGAGAACAGTCATCTTTGGGTTTATGTACCTGGGTTCCCTGAGCGCCGCCAAAATCTGCTGAAGCTCCCTGGTTATTATGGAAATCAGATGCCTCTCGGGGCCTCAGTTTCCCCATGGAAAGAAACAAACAGTTTCTTAGAGATGGTCACAGAATTGCCAGTTATTATTAAAATCTTTACTTTTGATCCTGCCATCCCACTCCTGGAAATCTGTCCCATAGAAATAAAAGTATATTCCGGGACATAACGGCACACAAAGGATGGTTATTGCAGCAAAACATTGGAAACAACGGAATGCCCATCCACAGGAAGACCAAGCCGTCTTCTCGTCTTCTCGCTGTGTCGTCACGTGGTCTTCTCTCCGCACACGCGCATCCCTGGTCTCAGTGTGCGGCCAAATTTCCTTAAGAGGACACCAGTCAGACTGGATCTGGGCCCACCCTAAGGCCTCATTTTAACTTCACCCTTTAAAGGCTGTGTCACCAAACACAGCCACATTCTGAGGTACTCGGAGTTAGGACTTCAACATAGGAATTTGCAAGGGACGCAATTAATCCAGACTGCAACTGTGCGTGTGTATGTGTATGTGTGCATAGATGGGTATGTGTGTGCATGTGCGTGTGCATGCTCACATATGTGTGTATATATGTAAGTATATGGGTGTGTATATATGTGCATGTGTTGTGCATGTTTGCATATGTATATATGTGTCTGTGTGCATGTGTGTGTGGGGGTATGTATGTGTGTATATGTGTGTGTGTTTGTGTATGTGCATGGGCATGTGTGTATGTGTGTATAATATGTGTATGTATGTGTGCATATCTGTGTGTCGTGTATATATGTGATTAGATATGTATATGTGTGTATCTATGTGTGTTTACATGTGTGTATGTGCTCATGTATATATGTGTTTCTGTGTGTGTGTGTGTGTGTATTTGTGTGTGTGCATGTGGATATGTGTATGTGGGTGTATGAGCATGTGTGTATGTGTGGTTGTGTGTGCTTGTGGATGTATAGATGTGTGCATGGGTGTTGCACATGTGTGTGTATGCATGTGTGTATGTGTGTGTGCCTGAGTGTGCATATGTGTATGCGTGTATATGTGTGGGCATATGTGCATGTGTGTTTGTGTGTATATGTATGTGCATGTGTGTATGCATATGTGTATGTGTGTGCCCATGTGTGCACATGTGTGTATATATGTGTGTTCATATGCATGAGAGAGAGAGAGAGAGAGTGTGTGTGTGTGTGTGTATGTGTGTGTGTACTTTGACTCTGATCGGATCATGCTGTCCATTCCCAGGCACAGGGTGCATCTGTTCTGACTTGGTCTGTACTTCTTTTTGAGGGAGACACGATGACTTGCACTTTAAAAAAATATTTTTATAGGGTTGTGTGTTTCCTGAGGTTTTCTAATTTCAGTCAAAAGCAATAATGACTGTTGCTTCATTTTAAGTTAGCCCAGTCCTGATAAATGATGCCGGTTGGGGTGGTGCTCTCTGATGACAGGATGTTTATGAAATAACACATAGCGTCTTCTTCCCCTTTGGGGTTAAGCAAAGTACAAATCTGACCACTCAGTGAGCTCTACTTTTCATATCCCTCCCTTGTCTTCGCTCACTCTGTGACCTCTTCAAGTCCATTTCATCCTCTGCCCACACATATTTTTCTTTTTTCTACACCCTTTGCTTTTACCTACAGCTGGGATTGTCTTCTCCCATAACGAAGTCCCACACAGCCAGGGTGAGTGAACAATTCAACACAACCTAAATGAAGAAGACATTTGCCATCTCCGCGCGTGATTTATATACGAATAATATGTGTTGTCTTTGGAATGCCTATTGTGGGTTTGGTGTTGCAGCATCTCAATTCCCCATCTGGCCATGCCCACAGAAATATCGGAAGTGTTTTGCTGGCTCTAGAACAGCCCCGAATAAACCTTCAAATCCTCTCCTCTTTCTTTTTCTCAACTCACTCAAGATGACAGAAGGAAGCCACTGAGCAAAGCTCTCTGAAGCAGACCACGTTATAGCAGGTTTTGGCTGTGGTATCCCTCAAACCAACTGCCAGAAGCATGAACACACACACTGGCAAGGACATAAAGCAGCAGGACTAATTGGCTCTGAAAGCTTAGCCACCGTGGCGGGGCACAAAGAACGCAGAGCTGGGTCTGGTCCCACGCCACTGTTCATTCACTGGGCAACCTCATCGAGCCACCCACAACTCAACTGTCCAGCTTCTCACCTGTGTCCTGGGACAGCTGTGTTTTCACTGGATGACCAGGTGGGTCCTAGCTCATGCATGAAGTGCCACGTCAATGGCAGAGCCCTGGATGCATGGGAGGTGAGAGATGGCTTTTCCATTGCAGTGATGAGAGGGCTGGCTCGAAGCCAGAAGAGCTAGGTCACCATCACTACTCTCCCCCAAATGTCACACTCATCTCTGGGAAAATGGGGACATGAGAGGAAACCTCCCAGCCGCCCTTCCACGCTTGGACCATCCAGAGGACGTTCAGACAGCCACTCTGCCAGCATCCTCTATATGCTGTTCTTCCTCGTCCCACTTCAAGGCTAGGCAGCCCATCCTCTCTAAGGACTGTGCTCTGGAGAGTGGAATCCTGGGAACACAGCTCTATGAGGCTTGGATCCTGGCTTTTGGAGACCAGAGAGTTTCCTCGGGCCTCACTCAGCCCCCAGCTGTCCCTGGGAGTCCTCCACCTCCTGAAGCAGATGCCAAGGGGCCTTATGCTGGGCATGGGCAGCAGGTGCCTCGAGCCTCCCAGCCTTCACCCTGCATCCTGTCAGGGTGGCCAGGGCTCAGCAGCCACAAGGTGGAGTCAACGACTCAGTCTCCCTCAGGGGAACAGGATCACTTCCCAGCTCCACTCCAGAGCAGAGTCCAATCTCCCTGTTGAGTGTGCTTGCCTCCCTCAGCCTGCTCCAGGTAACATGGTGGCAGGGAACCTCCTGACTGCCTGGACCAGAGATGCAATGTCATCTTATCCTGTATTACCTGTAACGCTATCTTAATCCAGCAATCCTGCCTCTGTGCACACATCCAAAGGAAATGAAATCAGTGTCTCATAGATACATCTGCACCCTCATGATCATTGCTGCAATGTACAGCTATTACTCACAATAATCAAGACATGGAATCAACCTAACGCATCCATCAACAGATAAATATGTGAAGAAAATGTGATGTACACACATACACATACAATGGAACACTATTCAGCTTTTAAGAAGGAGATCCTGCCATTTGTGACAACATGGACGACCCTGAAGGACATTATGCCCAGTGAAATAAGCCACGTACAGAAAGAAAAGTACTGCATGATCTCACCTATGTGTAGAATCCAAAAAAGTTTAACTCATAGGAGTAGAGAGTGGAATGGTTATCAGGGGCTGAGGGAGGGGATTTGGAGACATGTTGGTCTCAGAGTACAAAATTTCAGTTAAACAACATGAATAAGTTTTGGAGATCTTATTACAGCATGGAGACTAGAGTTAAAGATACTGTGCTGTGTACTTAACATTTGCTAAGAGCAGATCTTGTGTTATCACCAAAAAAAAAGGTAAGGTGTAAGAAAAAAATGTAAGGTGACTGATACGTTAATTAGCTTGATTTTAGTAAGCATGTCACAATGTATATGTGTCTCATCGTGTTGTGCACTTTAAATATATACAACTTTTATTTGTCATTTCTATCTTAATAAAGGTGTAAAAAATAAAAATATGAAGCAAGGGACAGTCTTCACCAGTTCATAATGGATAGAATGTACACCTTATATTCATTTTTATGCTAGAGGTTTATTCAGTTATTCACTTATGCCTTTACTGAAAACTACCCTCTTCTAGGCACAGTGCTGGGGACTGAGCACACACTGATGAATAAGTCACAGCCCTTGTCCTTGGAGACCTTCACCTCACGGTCTAGCAACAGGTGAACAAGAAAAAGCAATATGGGCATTCAGCAAATCCCTGACTGGTATGCAAATGTGAGGCCAGTGCCCCCACTTGGATATCCCCCCCCTAGTAATGTAGAATAGTGACCTTTTCACCACACTCTGGCTAAAGCTTCTAGAAACACACACACACATTTAGAAGTACAGACTGTGACTGTGGTATAATCCAGTGTAACGGCCCACATGAGGAACCAATGTTTGACCTTGATCCCTTGAGGCCAGGTCTCTGATAATCCATGAAACAAGTCTTCAAAGTCTTAAAATTTGTAAGTAGGAAGGACTGAACGCTGGTTGTGACTGAAAAACACACTCTGAGTTCTCTGTTTTCATTGGGAAACACTTTATTCCTGCTAAATAATAAGAGCCAGTGATGGCACAGATTACCCTGTGCCTGTATAGCTTTAAGGAGAACTTGTGTTCCTAAATTCTTAGGGATAAATCCACCACCAGAACACTGACTCCATCTTCAAGTTTTCAGGGCTTGCTTGTCCACACAAAGGGAGTATAAACGTCTCCTGTTAGGAGTTGATATCTGGGGCTTCCTCCTGGCACTGCCTGCTTTAAGCCAGGTCAAAAACCACGTCTTCCAACAAGACTTCCTGATTAATGCTACCTTACACAACTCATTTCAGGGCCTGTTGGCACCCATGCGGTGACCAAGGCCAACCAACTGTGAAAATAATCACTGTCTTCCCTAAACCCTTAAACCAATTGTTTATCTAACTAATATGTGCTCTCTTTTGCGATCACGCACAGTTTTGTTTGTTTGTTTTTTAGCCTGGTAGAAGTTACCTATATACGCTCTGTAGCCTGGTAAAATAATTTGAACAAAACTATTTCTAATAAAGCTCACCACCCAAAACTTTATTTGTAGAAGACTTTTTGTTTACAAAAATCTTACACCTACATTTTCTCAATAAATATCTCACTAACACTGATCTGTAGATAGAGCAACTTCCATCTTACAGATGAGCAGAAAGATTACAGAGATTCCAACCCCGATGTTCTGGTGTATTCCCTTATTTTTACTTCTTCATAACTTTCACACATGATATATACAAGAATCACTGTATTTGCAATAATATGGATGCTGTCTTCAAAGGATTCTACGTGTTCTATTAATATACCTATCTAGCACTTAGCACTTACAGGTGAGACTAGCAGAGATTCTGTAAGTGAACATAGAAGCCTGTCCCTATATCCTCACCCACACTTAGCCTATGGAGCTCCATGATGTCTGAGACCAGGTCTTCCCCATCCTTTGTAACTCTCAGAATCTTAGGCACGTAAGAGTTCACTCTGTATTTGTTGGAGATGTTAATGAATTTTTTTTATAAAGGCAGAGATTTGGCCGGGCGTGGTGGCTCATGCCTATAATCCCAGCACTTTGAGAGGCCAAGGTGGGCAGATCACAAGGTAAGAAGTTCAAGACCAGCCTGGCCAACATGGTGAAACCCCGTCTCTACTAAAAATACAAAAAATTAGCTTGGCATGGTGGCGTGCGCCTGTAATCCCAGCTACTCAGGAGGCTGCGGCAGGAAAATCGCTTGAACCCGGGAGGAGGAGGTTGCAGCAAGCTGAGATCGCGCCACTGCACTCCATCCTGGGCAACAAGAGTGAAACTCCGTCTCAAAACAAACAAACAAAAAAATCAAAAGAAAAAGATGGAGATTCAGTCCCACATCTTCTGTATAAACGATCCTCAGGCATCTGGGGACTTAGCTGCAGCGAAGCCTGAGGGAGTGAAGCTGCATTTTTCATCCCAGGATGTTACTCTCACAGGACTCTCAAGCCACAACAGAAGCAAAGATGAGGTGAGCAGGGACAAAGTTATTTCCGACTGGTTGCAGATGGGGAGAAAGATCTATGTCATCTGTTGCTGATCTCTGGGCTCACATCAGACACTTTGCAAAGCGGGCTCCCTCCAGGGGATTTGGGTAACAGCCCTGCCTTTCAGAGCAAATAATAGTCTACACTTGCAGAGTGCATTATAGCAGTTTTGGTGAGTTTAGGGACACAAGTTCCCAGCCGGGCCTATTCCTGTGGAGTTCCCTGAGTTACACCCTCCAGGCCCTGCCTCCCCGCCAAACGTGACTCCAGACCAGAGAGTTTCCATGTAGAGGTTTCATCTGTTTGTATTGGCTCATTACAGACACTCCTTGAGATTTGACCAATGCAACATGTGGCCCCATGCTAGCGTGCTATGTGCTGAGACTGCAGCTTAGAGCAACAGCTGGGGAACCTTCCCTTCTGCCTCTGTTCTGAAATAAAGCACGTCCACTTAAGACAAAGGGGGCTATACTGAACTTACTTATGGCGAAAATTACAGGTCACAAAATGTAATTGCACTATAACATATTGGAATGTAGATGACTGCTCGCCATAATGTGGTCACCCATGTTTCTTTCTCCCCCCCACACTTAACATTACAACAGCTACACGTCACATTCTCTATTTCACTCCCTGAAAATGAAAGAATTAGGTTTGGTATGACTAAATTTCTACCCAATTGTAAAGAATTCAAAGATTTTATAGCAAAATATATCATATAATGAGGATATTTTGGAAGTTTGGGTTTAGTGGTCTCTCCCCCTCTATCATTTCATAAGATTTCCTTGTATTAATAAATGGAATCTTGAATCAAGATAACATTCATTGTGGAGTGATCTATTGGTGAAAGGAAAAGCCATATAAAATCAACTGAAAACTATGGGAAACTATTGAGGTGATGTGACAAAAAAATGTGTGGACCTTAACATTTTTGCTGTCAACCAAAAATATTGTCAAAGATGAATATAAATCATGAAAAAAACAAGTAACTTGAGAAAATCTTATTTTAAAATGCATAGGATACACACACATACAAACACGACGTGCGTTTACTGAGTTGCATAAATTGAAATATTAAAATAATTTAAATTGAAATAAAGTCAAAATGTTTCTGCATAAAAAGATTGGGAAGATTAAAGTACCATAAAAATAGCAATACTTCTCTAAATAATTGAGGTATACCATTTAATCCCAAAGAAAATTTTTTTTTAAGTTAAAAAAGTTAACATAAAGTTTATGTGGAAAATAGGATAAATAAGAATAGTTAGTGAATAGGAAGTGTATTAATTTTTTCTACAGGAGAGTTTTTCTATTAAATTTGGAAAGATATTTTAAAGTTTAAATAATTTCAATTAGCATTATAGGGAAGTAAAATGAGCCAGGAAAAAAAAAAAACAAACAAAAAAAAACAGAACAGAGCTGAGAACCCATAAACAAAACGTAATATACACCAAAAGGACATGTTTTATAGAAGTGGCATCACCAATCAATGGGGATTTTTTTTTTTTTTTTGAGATGGAGTCTTGCTCTGTCGCCAGGCTGGAGTGCAGTGGTGCAATCTCTGCTCACTGCAACCTCCGCCTCCTGTATTCAAGCGATTCTCCTGCCTCAGCCTCCTGAGTAACTGGAAGAACAGGCATGTGCCACAATGCCTAGCTAATTTTTGTACTTTTAGTAGAGATGGGATTTCAACATGTTGGCCAGAATGATCTTGATCTCTTGACCTCGTGATCTGCCCGCCTCGGCCTCCCAAAGTGCTGGGATTACAGGCATGAGCCAATGCGCCCGGCCAATGGGGATTTTTTAAAGTAATGGTCTGAAAGAATTGTCTTTCATTTCAGAAAAAATATTATTTTTTTCTCATGCCCTTAATAAATTCCATATGAATTAAGTAATGATACATAGAAAAGAATTCCATACAATGTTTTTGAAAACTTTATCTCATCTCAGTAAGGAGGATGCCAAAGTATAAAAGCAATGGAAGAAATAAAACAAAATATCTGTCTATTTAAATATCGAGCATCTTTGTAGGTCAAAACTCCTTAAAATCAAAAAGCCAAAAATAAGCTAGGAAAAAAAAATCATTGGCACAAATTTTCAGCTTTCTAAAAGTACCAGCTTTGCCTTGTTCTCCATTCTGGCAAAGAACAGGCTATTTCTGTGTTGATGTAGGTTTTCCTACGTCCGTTCCTCTTTCATGACCTCTTGTGCCCATGGGCTAGTGACATGGGAAGATACCTGGTGTGGAAATTCTACCAAATACGTAGAGCATTGTTGAATATCTGTTTAAAATGTCTAAATATTTCCATGCCTAAGGACCTCATCCTGCCAAGTATTTTTTTTAGAAGTTGTATTACTTTAGGCTTAGATTTTTAACACTGGAAAAGAAATGTGATATAGTCCCTTAAGGAGAAGTCAGTCTGTAAAATTCTAAGGGAAGCAAAAGCTGGAATTTTACTGAGTAAGCTTAACTAAATTCCAAGTGGAACCTTGATAGCAGCAAAGAAGAATCCCACTGAAAAAGAGATATACTCTCTTGATGGGAAAAGAGATCTGTGAACGCACATTTATGATAGGTAGATAAACAAGGGTAGGAATTCTCTATCATCTTCAGTACCTGGCAGGTATGATTTACCTAACAAACAAAACCCATGAATTAGTCATCTATTTAGTTCCAGTACAAAAACAAGGATCGATTTTACTTAGAGAAAATGTCCATTGTACATGTGCAACGTAAAAGCATAGCCACATACATACATGTTTGTTAGAAGGAAACAAAAATTCATCCAATTACAACTTCTGCTTCTGATCAAGATGGAATAACAGAGACCAGATTTATCCTCCTATCTGAAACAATCATAAAAACCATTAAAAAAAAAATCACAGTAGTTTTCAAGACACCGGACGTTAGGCAATAAAGGACAGTAATCCTGAGAGATGGGAAATGAACAAGATGAGCCCTGTGATTACTCCAGCTTACTGCCATGAGAAAGTTTCCAGTCCATGGTGGAGGAAAAGAGAATTCAGGTGGCACCCAGTGAACTCCCTAGATAAAGAGAGCCCTGTAAGTAAATACAGCTGAGACTCTGGGAGACCACGCTGCCTAGAATTTGCAGATTAAAGTGCCAGAGAGGAAAAGAGTTGCATGAGGAGAGGATTTCTGAGAATCGTGGAACATGTCCCTAAAGAATTTAGCAGAGTGTTGATAAGCACATGCATGTAAGGAAACTATGTGAGGCTGGGGAAGGAAGTGTCATAGAGGATTAGAGAAGAGTACCATGACCAGATAAAGAGCCTCTTCCCATCACTGAGAGAGAAAAGCATCAGGATTAATGTGTCATTAGATAGGGCACTCAAAGTAGTCTTTCCACTCAAAGACTACTTTGAGTGCCCTATCTAATGACACATTAATGTGTAATAGTTACCTTGTGACGAAAAACTGCTCTTTTCCAAGTAAAGATTCTTTAAAGCAAGACCCAAAAGGATCAAATTTTTCCAAGTAATTTGGCTGCCTTCTAGAACAAAGCTCAAGAATATTCGTAGATATATAAAAATACTCAGGACCAAAGTAAAATTCACCAAGCATGCAAAGAAACACGAAAGTGTCTACACTGAGGAGAAAACTCAACCAATCAAAGGTGATCCAGAACTGATACAAATGTTTGAATTAGCAGATAAAGACATAAAACAGTTATTATAACTATATAACTACATTCTAGTTGTTCAAGAAGTTAAGTGGATCCAAATCAAACTTCTAGAGAAAAAAACTATAAACTGTTAGATGAAAAATATACCAGGTATGAATTAATAGCTACTTAGACATTACAGAAGATGTAAAAATTCTAAACAAAATATTAATAACTAAATCAAAAAAAAATTTCAAATAGAAAATACGTCAAAACCAAGTGGGATTTCTTCAAGGAGTGCATGGTTGATTTAATATTTAAAAATTAATCAATAAAATTTATCATGTTAACAAATTAAAATTGAAAAACCATATGATAATCTTGATAGATGCAGAAAATCATTCAACAAAATCCAACATCTATTTGTGATTTAAAAAAACTCTCAGCAAACTAAGATTAGAATTTCCTCAATCTGATAATAAGGATCTGTGAATAACCTACAGTTATCATTATAATTAATGGTGAAAAACTAATTGTTTTCCTTCAAGATTGGTAACAGAACAAGATGTTCACTCTCTCCACTTCTATTTAAAAATGTACTGGAGATTTTATACAGTTCACTCAGGCAAGAAAAAGGAAAAAATATCTAAACTGGAAAGGGAAAAGTAATTTTCCTTTATTTGAAGATAACTTGACTTAATTGTCTATTTAGAATTATCTGATGGCATCTGACATCAAAAACAGCAACAAAAACTACTAAAACTAGTAATTTATTATAGTTGTAGGATACAGAATAAATATGCAAAAATTGTTTATTTATATACTGGCAACAGTCAATAATTGAAATTAAATAGCAACAAAAATAATAAATTATTAGGGAAAAGTATTTACAAAAGATATCCAAGGCCTCTACATTGAATACCTACAGAAGAGGAACAAGAAAAATTAAGAAGACCTATAAACAGAAAGATATGTCATACAGAAGACTCAGTGTTGCTAAAATGTTAACTCACTAAATTGTTCTATAGATTCTACACAATCTATGTCAAAATTCCAGAAGCCTTTTTTGTAGAATTTAATTCTACAAGCCAATTCTAAAATTCTTACAGAAATGCAAAGGACCTGGCCGGGCGCGGTGGCTCACGGCTGTAATCCCAGCACTTTGGGAGGCCAAGGTGGGTGGATCACGAGGTCAGGAGATTGACACCATCCAGGCTAACATGGTGAAACCCCGTCTCTACTAAAAATACAAAAAATTAACTGGGCGTGGTGACAGGCGTCTGTAGTCCCAGCTACTTGTGAGGCTGAGGAAGGAGAATGGTGTGAACCCGGGAGGTGGAGCTTGCAGTGAGCCTAGATCACATTACTGCACTCTAGCCTGGGCAACAGAGTGAAACTCCATCTCAAAAAAAAAAAAAAAAACAAAGAAAAAGAAATGCAAAAGACCTAAAATAGACAAAATGACTTTGTTGGAGTGCCATCACAGCTTGGTTTCAAGGATTATTATAAAGCTACAGTAATCAAATCAGTATGGTATTAGTATAAAGACAGCCAAATAGATCAATGCAAGAAAAGAGAGTCCCAGAATAGATCCATGTATATGAACAAATAATTTGGACGAAAGTGCAAAGGCATTTCAGTGGAGAAAGCATAGCCTTTTCAACAAATACTGCTAAAACTATAGGATATACCCATATGCCAAAAAGTTAACTTTATACATACCTCACATCAGATAAAAAAATTAGCTCAAATGAGTCATAAATTTAATGTATGTACATCATACAGAATATAAATATATACATGACCAAAACTGAATACTATAAAACTTATAGCAGAAATCATAAGAGAAATCTTTACAATCTTGGGGTAAGCAAATATTTCTTAATATGACATCAAAGTCACCATCCATAAAAGAACAAATTGATAAATTGGACTTTATTAGAAATAAGCATTTTTGATTCTTAAAAGATGCTCTTAGAGGAATGAGAATATTAAACACAGACTGGAAGAAAACACTGAAAATTATATAGCTGATAAAGGACTTGCATCCAGAATATACATAGAGCTTTCAAAACTCAACAATAAAAAATGAACAATAAAAGATGGAAAAAAGATTTGAACACATACTTTATGAAAGAAGATATAGGGATGGCAAGTAAACAAAAAGATGTACGAGATTAAATTGTATATTGTAATCATGTGCAATTTAATACATGGCAATTATACCTTAAAAAGTTGTTAATCGTTGGCCGGGCGCGGTGGCTCACGCCTGTAATCCCAGCACTTTGGGAGGCCGAGACGGGCGGATCACGAGGTCAGGAGATCGAGACCATCCTGGCTAACACGGTGAAACCCCGTCTCTACTAAAAAAAAAAAAAAAAAAAAAAAAAAGTTGTTAATCATTAGAGAAATGCAAATAAAAAGCACCGTGAGAGACTACTACACAGCCACTTGAATGACTAAAATTAAAGAGACCGACCATACTAAGTGTTGGCAAGGACGTGGAGGAACAGGAACTCTCATTTGCTGTTGGCAGGAGTGCAAAATGACATGACCATTTTTAAAACAGTTTGGCAGTTTCTTAAAAAGCTAAACATGTACCCATCATATGACTCAACCATTTTCACTCCCAAGTATTTACACAAAGAAATGAAAGCAGATGCCCATGCAAAGACTTGTATGCTAATGTTTACAGCAGCTTGATTAGTAATAGCTCCAAACTGGAACTAACCCAAATGCCTATAAACAGATGACTGGATAAATGTGGAATGCTACTGAGCAGTAAAAAGAAATGGATTCTGATGCACACAGTGACGTCGATGCTTCTCAAAATAACTATGCTGAGTGAATGAACCTGGGGAAAAAGTACGTAATGCATGATTTCATCTACTTAAAACTCTAGAAAATGCAAGCGAATCTATAGTGACAGAGAACAGATCAATAGTTGTAGTTGTAGAAAAAAGTAGGAGGCAAGAGGAAAGAATTGAAAAGAGCATGAGGAAATCTGAGGGGATAATGGGCATATTCATTATATTTCATGTGCTAATGATGCATACACATCAATGTTTATCAAACTTTACTCTTAAATGGTATGCAGTTTATTGTACACCAGTTATACCTCAAAATTGTTGCTATTTTTTTAAAAGTCCTATGATACTAAGTTTAATAACCTACCTCAGTGGTTACAGGGCTTTTGAAGAGTCAGGCAGTGACTGTGTTGAAGGTTGGGTTGTCTCTACATTAGAGGCCAGTCATTTCAAAGTGAGCCAGTGTTGACACCACAATACAGAATGTGGGTACTGCTGTGAAGAAGACGCTTTCATGAAGTCACTTAACTTTTCCCGACTGTCTACAGAGGACTAGACCTAACTCTTCTGGACAGCGAGGTCACAGCAGTGAACAAAAGAGACCCAAATCTTTGTCCTCAGGAAGCTACATTCTTACGCAGGAGATTGGAAATAAACAGAGTAACTGCATAAGATACGCTTTCAAGAGAGAAATGTTAGCAAGGAACACTAAAGCCAGGAATGTGTGTCTGTATTATGTGTTGGTGCAAGAGGATGCTGGAACTTCAGATAAAATGTTTAGGAAGGCCAGCATATGGAGGAAGTGAGGGATTGGGCTGTGAAGATGCTGGGAACAAAGTGTTCTGGCAGAGGGAACAGCAAGTGCTCACCAAGGCGGAGCAGAGCGTGCTGGACGACAGGAAAGAGGCGGGGGAGGGGTGAGGAAGGGGGAAGGGGCAGCTAGGGTAAGATGCATGTGCAGGGAGAGGCTGGGAAGGGGCTCTAGATCACGCAGGGCTTATTCCTGAGTGAGGAGGAGAACCACAGAGGAGGAATGGGGTTCTTTGGCTGCTGGGTGGGAAATAGATTTTAAAACTCAAGGGTGATACAAGGAGACCAGAGAAGGGTCTCTTGCGTTCACCCTGCTGAGAGGCCATGGTCGCTTGGACCAGGGGGTTGGCACGGGAGGTAGGAACGGCATCCCGCTCTCCACATATGGTGGAGGTGGAGCTGACAGACTGTACGTGTGTGAGAGAAATATGAGTCAAGACTGATATGGAAGTTTTTGGCCCAAGCAACTGGAAGAATGGAATTGCTCTTTTTTTTTTTTTTTTTTTTTTTGAGACGGAGTCTCGCTCTGTCACCCAGGCTGGAGTGCAGTGGCCGGATCTCAGCTCACTGCAAGCTCCGCCTCCCGGGTTCACGCCATTCTCCTGCCTCAGCCTCCCGAGTAGCTGGGACTACAGGCGCCGCCACCTCGCCCGGCTAGTTTTTTGTATTTTTTAGTAGAGACGGGGTTTCACCGTGTTAGCCAGGATGGTCTCGATCTCCTGACCTCGTGTGGAATTGCTCTTAACTGAGAGTTCAGGTGTAACTGTTTGCAAGCTTGCTTCAAAACTCCTTTCAAAGAGCAGTGTCTGAGCCATGAATGAAATCCAGAGTTTGTTTCAACTTGCTGTCGAACGCCCTTTATTCCCCACCACGCTCCACACCACTGCATGAGAAAGGACAGGAGGTAGGGCTTACCTTCATTGGGTGACAGTTTTACTGGGCAAACCAACTTATCACAAACACCACCCTGGGAGCCGTCCAGAAGATGAAGCAACTCAGAAGAAAGATCAGAACTCTGAGGCCTCCAGGCATCCTGACCAGGCAATATTTCTTTAATTCATCAGCTTGATTTTGTTGCCACCACCCCAGCCTTCAGTTGGACACGGTATTTATTGGTTTTGTACAAAAATCTGGGTTTAATTTTTTAAAAAAAGAAAAAGGCTGTTGACAGGCATATGTCAAGGCTCAGAAAAACCCAGTTCATTTGCTACCGGATTAGCCGTCTGTTTGAAAACATGTAGTAGCCAAAAAGTTTAAGAAGAAAATGTTTGACAGAAAAAAAAAAAAAAAAAAAAAGTAAAATGGAGCTCTTTCCTGGTAATTCACAGAAAGGAAAGTGAGAGTGTGGTTTTCGCTGAGCGAAAATGGACCCAGTTTGTGGGAAAAACAACAACAACAACAACAACAACAACGTGTTTTGAGGAGTGTATTTTGAGAAGTTCTGCCTTAGGTAATTTAATATTCATTCTCACTGGCTTCTGCCACCCCTGTAAATGCGGTAAGCCGAGCTGCGGAGGAAAATGGGGGCACCATCTGTGGGCCCTGACTTCAGCCGCGGAGAGAGGGAGCTGTGGAGATGCCAGCAGCTGCCTGGGTGGAGGAAGATGTGAGAACATTGCTTCCAAGGCAGGGAGCCAGACAGGACCGGGGAGCTGTGGATTCTCAGTTAGGCAAATTGCTGAGCGGTGCTCTCGCTGAGGTCAGAGGGAGAAGAGTGGCAGGGGTGACTCCTTGAAGATCGCAGAGTAAGGAGAATGCGGTTTGCTGCCCACAGGCCCCTCACTCAACATGCAAAGATTTCTACTTGGGGCATCAAGACTGCAGGTGAGGCCAAGAAAAGACTTGGACGCACAAAGTTAAGGTGAATTGGGTGCATGTGTGTGTGTGGAAGGGGCAGCTGAGTGATGCGCTGGCAAAGGCAGGCGTGTCCACACGGGTGAGCAGACACTGAGACTGCAGCCCGCATACCCAGAGGAACAAGCAGTACGTCTTCGGTTAGGAATGTGCCTGCAGCTGGCAGTGCCCAGGCGAGGGGCTTTTCTAACTGTGTCGTCCAATCCATTAGATGCTAACCACATGTGGCCACATAAACTTTAAACCAGTTAGAATGACATAAACTTGCAAATGCAGTTTCCTACTTGCACTAGCCCCATTTTAAGTCTCCACAGCCACCTGTGCTCACTCGCCACTGCTCCAGGAGTAGAGATTCCGGACACTTCAGCCACTGCAGAAATGTCTCTTGGGTGGTGTCTGCAGGTGCCAGCTGCAGCTCTGCCAGGCAAAGTAGAGCGGCTGCTCCGTGCCTATGGATTTAGATGACCTGCCGACATCTGATCAGTAGCTCTCAGCGCCTGAGCTGCATGATTAGGATGGATCTGGGGGCATGCAGGGAAAATCCAGGCTGTCAGAGAGATGGCCTGGCCTGGGGTGACCAGTCGGGCCTCTTGTCCTCATGGTCACATTCTCAGAATTGGGGGCAGGGATCCTGCTGGTGAGTCTCCCAAAAACACTTCATTTTACCCGAGGGTTTGCATTTTCTAAATCCTGGTTCACAGTGAACTTTTATAACAAAATAACTTTCAGGTTTCTACACTACTGCCTTCATTATGAGTTTTTGGTTTTGTGTTAATATAAAAGACATGTAAAAATGGGAAGGCTCTGTGGTGCGGGACAGGGGTGAGGAAATCTGTGGTGTGATTCTAAATGGGCTGCTCAGACTGCCTGGGATTCAGTTCCTTCAACCGTAAGATAAAAACAGTAGGATGACAGTTTGGGGAAGCTGTGACTGAGTCTGAGCTAACCATAGTTCTGGAAGCTGGTGAGGAACTTGAAGTGTTAGCCAGATTCTGAAGAGAAAGTGCAGGGATGAGTTTGGACACGCAAATCAAAGCTGTGGGTGATGTCACAGCCTATGGAGTCGGAGAGAAATGAGACGCTCCCAACACTGAGCCACTGACTCCAACTCCTACATCACAGCCACGAATGAAATCCAAAGTTTTCGACTTGCTGTCAAATGCCCTTTCTTCCCGACCACGCTCCACGCCACTGCGTGAGAAAGCGCAGGAGGTAGGGCTTACCTTGACTGGGTGACAGTTTTACTGGGCAAACCAATTTATCACAAACACCACCCTAGGAACAGTCCAGAAGATGTAGTAACTCAGAAGAAAGATCAGAACTCTGAGGCCTCCAGGCATCCTGACCAGGCAATATTTCTTTAATTCATCAGTTTGATTTTGTTACCTCCCCGGCCCTCAGTTGGACGCTGGGTATTTCTCAGTTTCGCACAAAGCCAGCAGCAAATTCATCATCTGGCTACAATGAGGAGATTCACAACATGGAAACATAGTCCTTCTTCCCGGCTGGCAGGCAGCTGTGGGGTTTGCTTTTGCTGGTCGTAGCGTAAGCGGGTGAGGGTGTTGAGCCTCCTGATGGCGTCAGCAGCGTTCCTGAGTTATCCCCAGGAGCTGCAGGTCGTTGCAACACAGGGCTAGAAGAAGCACCTGCTGCGGCCGTTGGAAGGATTTGTCCCATCAGACACTCAGCAGCCCTGAGGGAGAATCGAGTTGTGAATTTCGTCACCGGCATACTGACATAAATTGAGCTTAGCTTGAATGTCACTTACCACTTGCTGGCTCAGGTGGTCTTTCCCAACCACAAGCTGCTGGTCTCGGTGACAACAGCTCTGCAAAGTGTCAGAATCCAACCCAGGCCTGCCAAATGACCCTGGGCAACCTGGAGGTGAGGGAGCCTCTTGCCAACCAGAGAGGGCTGCGCCCGCAGTGGTACGCTCCCCGAGGAGGAACATTCTGGAGCCTGGTCTCATTCACCCTCTGTTCTCCCTTACACTTGTTTGTCAACATGATGAATGAGAGGCAAATGGCAGGACCACAGTGTTTCAAACATGTGAATTGATTTTTTTCCCTAGGCCTTTGGGTTCACTGACCAGAAGAAAAGACCTCAACTAAAACCGGATGTTTTCATGAAGTGAACTTTAACTTTGCATATATTACACCCAATTATCAAATGAACAAAAGCTATGCACGGATTTATTTACTGTTTGGCAAGCATGCAGTCACTCAATCATTAGTACCGTGGAAAAAAATCAATTCACATATTTAAAATAATCCTCTGGGACTGACTCAAAGGATTTGTTTCTTCACAAGCAGACGGAAAGAGAAACAGACACTTGTTCAAAAAGAAAGTGTGAGTTTGGAAGGAACATTTTGGTCACTCAGAATCAACTCAATGACTGTCATTGAAATTTCACAAAAATCCTGGTTCTTAAGTGAATTGGAGACAACTCAAACAGGACAAGCTTGCCAAATTTGAGTTCTTCAATAGAAGCTACATTATTCTGAGGGTCTGAGCCCAGGGCTCTGATGCAAATGGGATTGAGAGGCTAATATTAGCCAGCAGGTTTTGTTGCAGTTCATTTTTGTGAGAAGAGCCTTATAAAGTCAGGAACCCAGAGGTGCTGGTCCAAATTCTGATTCTCACTGGCTGTCTAAGCCATATCACCCTCCCTTTCTGAACCTTCATTTCTTAGCTCTATAATAAGGAATCTGGACCAGCAGTTCTCATCTGGGGACATGCAGCAACTCATGACTATGGGCACCTAGTCAATAGAGACCAGAGACACTGCTCAACATCCTACAATGCACAGAAAAGCCCCTCAACAACAAAGAATTATCTGACTCAAAATTTCAATCATACTAAGGGTAAGAAACCCTGGTTTCACCTAGATTTACCTCATTTTCAACAAGGTAACATCCAGCTTAAACATCTTATGGTCCTACAGATAGTTCAATATATTTCTTCCATTCCAGATCCTTTATCCTCAATATATATTAAAAAACAATTTTTATTTTATTTTGTTATTTTATTTTATTTTTTGAGACAGGGTCTCACTTTGCCACCCAGGCTGGAGTGCAATGGTGCAGTCAAGAGCTGACTGCAGCCTCGACCTCCTGGGGTCAAGCAATCCTCCCACCTCAGCCTCCCAAATAGTTGGGACTACGGATGTGAGCCACCATGCCAAGCTAATTTTTTTTTATTTTTGTAGAGACAGGGTCTCACCATGTTGCTCAGGCATGACCTACCGTGCCAAGCCTAATTTTTATACCTTGCCAAAAAATATGTGCATGGCACATAACATGGATATTTCTTTATCCATGTTAATGTATAAAGGAAAACAAAAACAACAGAATAAAGCTTCCTAAGATACTGGGAACAAACTTCTAATAAATATTTACAATGGCAGTTGGCAATGATTGAAAGTCTTCCAGGGTATAACCTATATCCCAGTAGTAAAATTAGCCTTTTGGGAAGCCAACCTAATAACTGTTTGTATGATGTTTGCTGAATGAATGATTCACCAGATAATATCTTTGATGCTGAAAGGAAACACATAGGTAACAAAAGTCCCATCCTATGAGAAGTAGGGAGACAAGGATGTCTGTGTGCAACTGTGGGTTTGGGGCCTACACAAAGATTTAAAAAGAAAATAAAGCCAAAATACTTTCCCCACAAAAATGCCCTTTCTCATTCATTTGTTCCAATAAGATCTTTATTTGGAAGAACATGCATTTTCTTTGCTGACTTCCCCTTACTCCCCCTTAAGCCTGAGTCAGATGCCCCTCCTTGGGACTTCCATAAAACCTGCAATACTTGTACCATCGCACATCTTTTATTTTATTATAAATATTGGTTCATTTGTCTGTCTGGTCCTTTGGACTATAAGTTTCTTGAGGTAAAAGCCCATGCCTCGTTTACTTCTGTATCATCAGTGCCTAGCCCAAGTGGGCATACAGTCGGTGCATTACAAATATTCATTGACACTGGTTAACATGTGAGACTGAGCAGACCTTGCTGCTCCTCCCACAGAGAAATGCTGAATAGAACCATTGTGGGAAAGAGAGCTCAAAAGCAAGAAAGGTGCTACAGTCATAAAGTCATAAAAGGAAACTGAAAGCAGAGAGGTGGCTTTTGAGTTTCAACATGATTTGAGCCCATGGGGTGCAGTGAATCCCTTGGCACTGGAGTTTAGTACTCGAGGAGAAACAGAATTTGTGGCCTCAAGCCTGTGTGTGATGAGAAGCTGAAACCGAGTTCCCCAAATAAAGCTGAGAGTTGGGGGTAGCTCACCCCCAGGAACACAAAAATAAGGGAATGTGAAAAATATTTTAAGTGGATCTGTTTTCAAAGTTTGAATATATAAAGAAAGTATTTAATGTGTAATATAAGAATACAAAATTACTTTTAAAAGGAACAAGGAGATTGAAAAAACACCATAAGTACAAATTCAGCCATTAAAATAAAATACCACAGACAAGTTAGACTGTAAGCCAAACACAACAGAAGGGAAAACGAGTGAGCCGAAACTGCATCTGGGAACACAAAATAGACTTTGACCCAGAGAACTGAACAGATAGAAAATAGAGACAAAAAGTGAAAAGAAATGGAGAAAAGAATGAAAAGCTCCAACTTATTTATGGAAAGATTCCACTTGAGAGAAAGTTGAGAGAATGGAGCAGAAACAATATTTGAAGGGAAAATAGGTAAAGAATTTTCCATAAGAAGGCTTACCAGACTTCTCTCTTACACCAATGGAGCTGGGTTTCTCTAATTAACCAGGTAGCTTTCATTGCTGACTGCATTACTGTGATCTCAGAGACCTAACATCTAGGAGAGTCTAGGAGAGAGTTGCTTCCATGTGATTCTCTCTGCTCTGAGCTCTGTACTTTTTCTGATGAGACTGGAAGACCACACCCCCAAGCATGGTATCACAGGCTATCATTCTTTGGGACTGCTTCCACCATCACAGTGTTACATCTCCAGATAGAACTCTCCTCCCCATCTAATGCTGGTTTGGTTTCTTTGTATTGAGTAACTAAAGCTTGCTGGTCACTTACCAGATGACTAGCTTGGGAGAGACTGAATATACACATGGACAATGGCCAGACCACATATAAAGTTAGAACTCTGCAATCAGCCCCGACTGGAGAGAGTGAACTAAGTGCCCTAACCAACTACAGAGGATGGATACACCACCTCTGAAGAGCCCGCTTCCTTCCCGCTTCCCTGGCCAGCAGCCTCCAGTCAGCACACACCTGACACCTTCCCTTTTCTGCTCTCATAGCTTCCCCACTCCTCTTCCTGCCTAGGAGTCTCTGCCAGAACACACGTGATGGTAGTCACAGAGCAAGTTATAGCCCATCTGGGACAAAGTACAGATTCTTTTCTGGGTCAGGACTTGCTCCATTATACAGCAAGATGCTTACTGAACCCCTTTCAGTCCCAAAGCTGCCTATGGACTTTTATATCCCTAATTTAGGGCTTAGAGAGTCATCTGTATAACTCTAAAATCCAGTGGAATTTGGCTTTATTGTCCCCAATTTATAATGAGTTACTATTCCTATACCTCATTTGATTTTTTTTGTCAAATAGCCTTCCATACTATGTAAATGAGTATCATGAGGTTCCCGCTATGGACACCAAATTATTTTAGGGCTTTCACAAATGTCAGCACATCCTATCTTTTTATTTTTCTTATTCTCAAGCTTTCTGTGATTCCATTCCACATTTCCTACTGAGACATGCCACTACTCCTGAAAATTACTGTGGTTTTGTAATTCGCAAAATCACTTCAAATGAGCATGGAGTATGTATATACGTGGGAATGCCCTCCCTCCACACTGCATTAGAAGGTCTTTCCTTAAAACAAAATTCAAACTTCTCATCAGGATAGGTTTGGGAACAAGGGAAGAAGGGAGTGAGGTGAACAATGATGAAAGAGGAAGACTGAGACCAGTGGAGCAGAGTGGGGCAGAGCAGGTCTGCACACTGCTGGAAGACCAAAGTCAGAGCAAGGCCCAGGAAATCTCTGATGCATGCATCACCCGTGTTGGTCTAGGACCAATCTGTCACCGTGCTTGTTTATCCCTCATCTCTCCCTTCCCATTCCTTACTGAGGTGAGAGGCAACAAAAGGAAGGAGTGGAGCAAGCCAAGGAGAGGGTGTTTGGTTGGGCTCTGTCTTAATCTGTTTGAGCTGCTGTTACAAAATACCTTAAACTGGGCAGTTCATAAACAACAGAAATGTGTTGCTTAGAGTTCAGAAGGCTCCAAAGTCCGAGGTCAAGGTGCCAGCAGATTAAGGGTCTTGTGAGGGTTTCATAGATGGTGTCCTGTTCCTGCCTCCTCATATGGCAGTAAGGGCAAGGAAGCCCACTCAAGTCTCTTTATAAGGGCATTAATCCCATTCACGAGGGAAGGGTCCTTATGACTTAATCACTTCCCAGAAGCCCCACCTCTTAATACTATCACATTGGGCACCAGTTTCCAATATATGAATCTGGCGGGGGACACCAGCATTCAGACTATAGCAGGCTTTGTCACTAGGAATACAGGAGTGAGATTATGAGGGCCTGGAGGTTTCAGCGAGAAGCTGATCAGCAAAGATGGTCCCTGCCTTGCTGTGAAGCACAACACAGAATTACTACTAGATTCTGGAACCCCTGCCGTAATTGTGTTGGCTTCTAGGGCTGCTGTGACAAAGGACTGCAAACTGGGTGGCTGAAGCCAACAGAAATGTATTCCCCCACGGTTCTAGAGGCCAGAAGTCCAATACCAAGGTGTCAGCAGGGCCATACCGCCTCTGAAATCTGTAGGGGAGAAAGCTTCCTTGCCTCTCCCAGCTCCTGGGATGGCTGTGGATCCCTGGTGTTCCCTAGCTCACGGCTGCAGTGCTCCAGCCTCTGCCTGCATCTCCACAGCCATGTGCATATGTCTCTTCTCCTCTTGTTGTAAGGACGCCAGGCACATCGGACCAGTGGCCCACCTACCCCAGCAGGACCTCAAGTAATTACATCTGTACAGCCCTGTCTCCAAACAGGGTTGCATCTGAGGTGCTGGGTGTTAGGACTTCAACATATATTTTGGGGAAACCCGACATTAACCTTCTGTCCTTTTTTTCCATGGTGATTGTGCTTAAAAGCCTTCAAACAGAAAATCCTGTATACAAGGAAGGACCCAGGTAGATGAAGTCCTTTGTGTCCATCAGACTTAAAAGAAGAGAATCCCAGGTTCTCCCAGGAGCAAACAGAAGAGGCTCTGTTACCTGGCAGGAAAAAAAAGTAAACTGATTTCCCCTCCTATACTCTCAGCACAGCACAGAACAGTTCTGTCCGGGTTTTTCCCCACACATCAATTCTGACAGTATCTACTGGGAGTTCACAGGTTAAGGGCCCAGTCCCACAAAACTGCCTGCATGATACCAATTGCAAGGCTGGGCCTCCAGAACTTCCAACAGATCAGCCATGAATCAGGAGTTCCCACGACTTCTGCCTCGGGTTTGATTCATGTGCAAAAGCATCTCATGGAACTCCGATGAACAGTTCACTTACATTTACCAGTTTACTACTAATATCAAGGATATTGTAAAGGGTACAGATGAGCACCAGATGGAGAGATGCACAGGGCAGGGCATGGGGAAGGGGCACAGAGGTTCCCTCCCTCAGGTGCTCCCCCATGTCCACCAACCCAGAAGCTCTCCACGCCCGGCAGTTCAGGGATTTTTATGGCAGCTTCATCACATACATGTCATTGATTATTAACTCCATCTCCAGCCCCTCTTCTCTTCCCAGGGGAGATGGCTTGGTCTTTCTGGCGACCAGCCCCTGTGCAGGAACCCACCAGGAGTGGCTCCATTAGAACAAAAGACGCTCCTGTCACCCAGAAAATTCCAGGGGTTAGGAGTTTTGTGTCAGGAACCAGAGTCAAAGACCAAACATCAGAACAAAAGATGCTCCTAGCAACCCTATTGCTCGGGAAATTACAAGGGTTTTAGGAGGTCTGTGCCAGGAACTGGGGGCAGAGACCAAAAGCTATTTCTTATTATAGTTCAATATCACAGTCCACCCCCTGTTTCTGGCCACAGATCTCTTACAGCAAAATGATATACAACTCAAAAGATACCATCACATGACTAGAATCCCATTCATTCATTAAGAGTTAGTCCAGTTCATCATCATATCTTATGGAAATGTCTCCCAGGGTGGGGCTACTCAGATTTGCAGGCTTCTACCCTGTCCCGTAGGGCCTCAAAAGCAGGAGTGGCCTCGGCAAACACATAGCTTTACGCTTCCAGGCATCTGGGATAACTGAGCTAAGAGGCAATGATATCTCTTGCTCTGAACTGTTTTCAAAGTGTTAAAGTGTTCATATAATATGAGACTTCCTTCATTGCAGGAGCCTTTTATTCACTTCTTTTCCATCAGTTATGATTTCTCCTTCTCTTTGTTTAGACCCAAACATTTCCATCCTTGGAAGGGACACTTGGATAAGCCACTGTTCTGGTCTAATTGCTGGGAGCATTACTGGTCTAGCAAGTGCCTCCCCCCGGGTCCACTCTGTTCAGACAGGGTACAAAGCAGTGGGCTATATTCACCACAAAATAAGATAGCTTCATTCCGTGTTAACCCCTATTTTGCTGGATGGGGTGAAGGCACAACCCATCCCCATTGGGCCCTTGGGAATTCTGACACAAGTTTTAAAAACATGGTAACAATTTCTTGCTTAGGAATCATCCCTGCTGTCAGCACTTATAATTGCAGCCCTGGGCCTATGACCCCTGCATCACGTAGGGGAAAAAGAGTTAAAGTGATGTGGAGAGAGAAGGAAAAAAATTACAGTCATTATACCTGTGTACTTCTCCCTTGGCAAGAACTGCATAGTCATACCAGCACTCTCCCACCCCTCTCCCCCAGATCCACCAGGAAACGGAGGAAAGTGTTAGGGGAACACGCCTTTAGCCCCACTCATGCTGAGTGTGCACTACACTTGTGAAGATGTGCAAGCCAGCCCGTTGTGTCTTCATCTACCCCTGTTTAGGAAAACCAATGTTTTAATTGCCTGTTCTACTTCTCTATCAAACTATTACTCTGAGGAGGCTAGCTTTGCCCATTGTTGGACATTACAGGCTGTACAGTGTGTTCCTTGGTCTAAAGAAATGTGACTGGGCCATCCAAATTGGTGCAATATCTTCTGTTCTGGCTTTTGAACGGCACGGTGAGCATTTACATCTTCCACCGGGTAAGCAAAGCCCAGACCAGAGTCAGTCTCTGTACAGAACATGTCTAGATTCAGTGCATCCCTTCTTTGCTATAGCTACCCGCTTATCTCAGGGACCCAGATGGCCACTTCAGGGGAGGACACAGGGATAACTGCTTGTTGACTCTACTCATCTTTGGAATCTGGAAGGGAGTTTCGATGAGCATTGACTTGTTTTACTTTAATGCACCCTCAGATTTCCACAGGGCTGTGCTCCATGGAGGAATCCTTTTAATAGCCAGGTTTCCATGGCCCTCTTGCTGAGTGTATGGCCAGGCCACTGGTCACTGCCCAAGAGTCAATAAAAACCCAAACACAGAAGCTTCTGCAACCCTTCAATTCTTCCATCACTGTTAGGTAACAGCATGCTTTTAAGCCCACCAAGTTGATTTGTTTTAACCTGCTTTGATCAAAGTAGCCCTTCCAACAGGACTGTATCTGTTCATCTTGGAACTGCCACCCACAAACCAAGTCACTCTGGGTCGGTCAGTTGAGAGAGGTTGACAGGGCTCTGTTCAAGTGACAATAGAATCCAGAAGCTCCTCACATAGCTCCGGATTCAGTCCTGGAGGAAAATGGGCTCCCTGCTCGTATCTCCTCCTTTTTTTCCCTAGGCAGCATGATCCTGTACAAACTACTTCCATTTTATTACAGGACTCTTTTGGCCACTGCCATTCCTATTAGAGCATTTCTCTGACATCACCCAAGACAGCAGGGGTATTTCATGTTTTAAGATCATTTTGTGTCCTTCAGTCATAAGAGTAACTTCCACTAATGTCTGAGACCAAGTTAGTAAATGCCCCTTCAACGAGAATTCTCCAGTCCAAAGTCCCCCTAGTGTCGTTGGGAGGTGCCCACAGCCTTTGATGTAAGCTCCTGTGCACGCACCACACAGACCTAACGCAGAGAGAACCTGCCAACACTCCAGCTTTAACTCTCCCCTGTGGGCTCAGACGGTCTCACTGGTTCCCATTTAGCATGTCCAATGAACACTGCTTTATGGCAGGGCGCAGTGGCTCACACCTGTAATCCCAGCACTTTGGGAGGCCGAGGCGGGTGGTTCACCTGAGGTCAGGAGTTCAAGACCAGCCTGGCCAGCATGGTGAAACCCTGTCTCTACTAAAAATACAAAAATTAGTTGGGCGTAGTGGCAGGTGCCTGTAATCCCAACTAGTCAGGAGGCTGAGGCATGAGAATTGCTTGAACCCAGGAGGCGGAGGTTGCAGTGAGCCAAGAGCATGCCACCGTATTCCAGACTGGGCGACAGAGTGAGACTCCATCTCAAAAAACAATATATATATTGCTTTACATGGGTAACAGGCATGCGTAGCAGGTGAATATCACAGTCATCAAAAAGACAGTCCCACATGGCTTGTGTGCAAAGCATGTCAGCCGCTTCATCTGGGGTGCTCCACTTCAGTTATAGGAGGAGTCAACAGTACCTCTTCTCAGGATAAACAAACCTTAGAGTGACTGTAACCAGTCCACCAGGCTGGCTGTTCCCTTGAGAATAACCTTCTGTGTGCCTGATCACTTAGAGTCACCTGTGATTGTTCCATAGCGAGCTGTGGGCACTGCATCAACCCAAACACGCTCTTCCACTCTGCAGCATTCAAAACTAAAGACACTCTTCCTAAATTCATTGCTATCATAATCCATTTTCACTAAAGACTCCTCAGGAAGCTGATGATACTGATCTACAAAATGAACAGTTCCTTCACACTACACCTCTGGTTTCAATAGTCTTCTGGTTTGGCCCTCTCCCCAGGTGGACTACCTTCTGGTGACCAGAGATCTTAGAGATACTTTCTGTTGTTCCTGCATAATTTTTCCCTTGAGGGTGGCTTTCAGGCCAGTGGCTGAAGCTCAGACCCACTGAAATCTGAGCTTGGTCTAGCATCAAGGTCTGAGCCAGCACTGCCTTTTAGTTTCATTTTAGCTGTTACATGTAACAACAACCAAGGAATTGTACATTTCACCCTAGTTTGCATTTCCTTATGCTTCCAGTGAACCAGCTCCCTGGGAGTTGGAGCCATCTCTCAGCACCACTGATAATTTTCACTTTTAGTAACTGAGCACAGCACATCTGTGGCTCCATACATGGCCGACCACGTGGCCACCAAGGAATCAAATGTTCCTCACCCCCACCCTTTTATCCTTTTTCTTCCCAAACCACATGTTTCCCAGAGCCAGGGTCATTCTAGCAAATCCCACTTCGTTGACACCAACTTGTACAATAGAAAAAATGAGGCAGTAAAAAACTAAAAGAATGAGTGGATGGATTTAGGAAGGTCTTTTGAAACTAATAAAGTAAGAAAGCCATTGAAAGCTGACTGAGGATGCCATCAGAGGCACAAGCATCAGAAGGCCCGAGGTGGTTCATGGATAACGTCCTTTGTCGCAGTGACTACATTTTTGTAGCTTCAATTTTTCCACTCTTGTTTTTCTCCACCTACATTCACCTTTATTAATAAAAAACGATTTTAAATAAAATAGCAGGCAATGTGCCATGTCACCCGTAAATACTTCAGAGTGATGTGTTCTAATTAATTAGGCCTCCTTTTTTAAAGCATGGCCACAATGACCAGACCTAATAAAATTACAACTAATTATCTAATATCATTTAATATCCAGTCCACATTCAAAAGGTTTAAAAGATCCTTTCTTCAGTTATTTCCAAACACAGTCCACTCATTGGGTCTGGTTTTACATCTCCTAAGTCTCGTGGATTCCTTGGAGAACCCAGGTCATTGGTAGAATGTCCTGAATCCTGTGTTTGTCCGATTGCTTCCTTCTATTGTCATTTAACTTGCTACTTTATTCCCCACACATGCTGTAAACTGACAGATTTAGAAGCTTGAGTGCATTCAGGTTTATGTTTTCAGTTGTGTGCTGTGTGTTGTAACTGATTGCGTTACAACATGCAGCCCATGAAGTCAAGCTTTTCCACTTTTAGTGATGGTGTCAGCCTGACCCCTCCAATATGAAATTTCTCATCAGTATTTCATTTAACAAACTTAATATCTATTGCAGATCAGTGCTGAGACTCATTATTTCATGGGATTTTTAAAACATCATTATAAACTCACACTCATAGATTTTCAAAATATACTTCATGTATTTCAATCTGTTGCACTTAATTTTTTCTGTTGTTTGTTTGTTTTTGTTTTTGTGTTTTGTTTTGTTTTGTTTTTTTGACAGAGTCTCACTCTGTCACACAGGCTAGAGTGCAGTGGTGCAATCTTGGTTCACTGCAACCTCCATCTCCTGGGTTCAAGCAATTCTTCTGCCTCAGCCTCCCAAGTAACTGGGACTACAGGCACGTGCCACCACGCCTAGCTAATTTTTATATTTAGTTTTCAGTAGAGATGAGGTTTCAGCATGTTGGCCAGGCTGGTCTTGAACTCCTGGCCTCACAATCTACCTCAGCCTCCCAAAGTGCTGGGATTACAGGTGTGAGCCACCGCGCCCGGCCTGTTGCAGTTACTTTTTTTTTTTTTTTAATGTACAAATTCCCCCACTTTAGGCCAATGGGAGCATTTTCAGATGGCCCCTTGTTCCTGTCAACATAGCCAATAGTCTCAGTTTTCTTGTTTGTTTTGTTGTTGTTGTTGTTGTTGTTGTTGTTGTTTTTGCCCAACAGAATGTCCTAGGCTCTTGGTATTGATTTCCTTCTTCTGATCTGAAATCAGCAATTTTTCTAAGAAGACAACTCTCTCTTTTATCCACTTCACCCTGTTCCAGGCTGAATGAAGTCATAATAAAATTAAAATATAATGGACTTTCCTCTCTAGCCAGATTACAACAGCTACACTTCCAGTGGTAAGCCACAGCTTTGCTTTGAATTAAAAGACCTGCTTCAGACACCTGTTTTTTTAAGTCAGTTTGGAATTAATTCATATTAACATAATATGTTCCCTTAACTCTAGCACACGCACCTGTATTGAATCCCCTTCTCATCTGTGGTGGGAGGCTGGTATGCTCTGTTTTCCTTAATGCTCTGGATAAACAGTCTTAGGAAATAATCACCTGGTCAAGGAGGAAATTGGTTGCTAAATCAAACTTTTAAAAAATGAAAGCAGAGAATTATGGCAATGAACGTTTTAATGATTCTTCTCTTATCGTTCTCCACGAGGCCTCTGTGGGACACGTAAAGGATGTCCTTTCTATCTCCACTGGATTCACTCTCTCTTTGAAGAAAGCAAGGCAACCAAGAAGTTGACACACTCCTGGGTTTCTGGAGAGGATAAATGCTCAAGAAAACTCGAACCGTATTTGGATATTAATAAGGACTTTGCTTTGGCAAACAAAACCATGTGAAGGTCCAGGGTTGCCAGACCCAAGAGCTCTGAGCAGTGAGGTCCTGTGGCATGTTTTTATTAATTTTTATTATTTTTATTTTTTTAATGAATAGGGTCTTACTATGTTGCCCAGATTTGTCTTGAACTACTGGGCTCAAGCGATCCTCCCACCGTGGCCTCCCAAAGCACTGGGATGACAGGCATGAGCCCCACACCTGGCCCTGGTCCTGCAGCACATCCCAGCTGCAGGCTTAACCTCATGGAAGAGGAAGGAGAAAACAGCTTTTCCTTGCCCATGGCTAGGTGCACAGCTGTGGCCCCTACTAACACGAGACAGATTAACAAAAGAAAATAATACACATTTACCCATATTTTACAAGATGCTGGAGCCTTTAGAAGAGAAGGCCCAAAGAAACAGGGAAGTCTGAATATTTTTAAGCTTAGGTGGGTGAAGAGTGGACCGTGTGGGGAACTGTGATTGCACAAACAGGCTATGATCTAATGGCAATAAACCGAGGGAAACTTAGCAAGGTGTGCTTGTTCAGACACTTCTCTGCGTCCTTGTGTCTTCAGAGATAAGGATGTTTCTTTCCTCCGCGTGTCTCAAACAGAGGTCCTATTCTGACCTGCTTCAGGAGAGAAGAACAGGGAAGGTGAGAGATCTTTCTGTCTCTGCCTCTTTTCTCAAATACCAAGGTTCTGAATTTTGGGGTGGCATGTCCTAAACCCCATTCACTAACTTGGAAGTCCAGGGCCAAACCAAATACTTTGCACTTAATTTTACATACAGTAATAATACAGCCTTTAAAAATGAATATCTGAGAAGAAGAAAACTTAATACTTAACTGTCTGGGTCTTTTACAAAATGGTTCCCTAGAGCTCTTCAAAATTACACCCGTGAAGTCCGCTGGGTCATCTCTGTGGGTTTTGTGTTAGACTCATGCTCTGCCTTTTGAAGAACAGAGTCCAGTCCTTTTGTGATTTCTAGAGCTACAGGCTTGGTGTGAAGGCTGGGAGTGAGAGGAAAGTGGAGAGGGAACCACAGGAGGGGCGAGTTAGCCACCCTTATGCCCCCTCCTCCCCCAACAGATGCCGCCTCCTCTCATCACCAGGCTAATTCCAATTTTCTGCCTCAAAGGATATCAGCACAGAGCTATCATTTTGTGGAGAAAATAGAACCAATAAAGATAAATGAATAAAATCAGAACTACACTGATGAAGAAAGCCCAAGGAGAGTTCTAGTCAGCGCTCCTGGAAGCCTCACTCAGCAGGATGACAATAGAAATGGTTTAGAGTTGCCTTCTGCACACTGAACTCACTGAGGGATGTTAGCCCCAGCCCTGCATGAGGAGATAACTGCTGGCTCTACAGTGCACCCGGGGGATATGTCAGGCCCCAGGCTCCTCTCCTGGAGGCAAGAGATAAACCGAAACAGAGCTCAGGGCTGTCCCTGGTGGTGGTGAGAAGAGCACGTTCGCTATGTGGGGAGCTGGGGATATTTACTCTGAAAAGACAAGAGTTGGAGGTAAACAGAAGCTTCAAATATCTGAAATTCTCTGTAGGAAGGTTTTAACTTAATCTACCCGACCCCAAAAGGGAGAATAGTGTCCACATGTGTGGAAAGTTCTGGAAGATGAATCCTGTGTGCTATGAGGAAGATCTTTCCAGCAATCTGTAAAGTCCAACAACAGCCTGGGTTCAGCCAATACTGAAAGCTTTTCCGTGTAACTACTTGGGACAGGTGTTGAGGAATTGAAGTGTTAGATGGCGTTGCCTGCTGTCCTCTAAGCTGCCTTCCCTCTGGGAGGCTCTGCGATCCAGAAGTCTGGGTCAACACAAATCACCTGCCACTGTGCCTGGCCAGGAGCCCTACACCCAGCTCACCCTGTTGTGATGCAAGTGGGCAGCAGGGAGTTGAGGAAGGAGACCAAGGCATGCGGCGGATAGATGGGGTGCATGGAGGAAGAAAACAAGGGAGAAATAGAGAGGGTGACAGTGTCTCCATGAATAACGTCCAACTATTGAAGCCACTGTGCTCAGTAATAGTCCTATGTGATCTCATCCCTCAGCTCTCTGACTAAGGGATAATGGCCCTGTTACAAGAGGTATTAGAACTTGCCCAGGTGACATGGATACATTAGGGCCAGGCCGGGTTACAGTCTGGGCTCTGCTGCTCTGCTGACCCTCCCCTCTGTCCCACTGCTTTTCCATCTCAGCTGCATAGAGGATAGACAGCACCCATTATTGTGAGACAATCGATTTCGATCATTTTTGTCTCAGGTAGACATCACCTTAGCCAAGCAGGTTGCATTGACCTCAATAGAAGATATTGATTGCTAAAATCATCCTGCTTAACAAATGACCCAAAAGCCTACGTTCCATTGCTGATGGGTCTCACTGCTTCTGCCCTGTCATCCTCTAAGAACCTGATGCCTGGCTTGCCATGGGGTAGGTAGGATTCATCCATTCTAATTTCCAACCCTAACTGCCCCCTTGTCTTCTTGTGCAGGGGGCCGAGAAAATTAGTCCAGGCACAACTGGCCTTCTTCAGTGCTGCAGAGAGGGTTGTACACTGGGGCAATATTTATTTACATTGCAGAGAAACCTGATAAGAGGTTGAGAAATACTTCTGACATAAATTATAATATATTACCAGGTTATATGGATTAAATGATCAGATTATACTCCAGCCATGCTTCTGAATATGTAAGCACCCCCATAAAATAAGTGACAATTTCCCAAGATACCCGGATTCAAACTGTAGGACGTCTACCCCTCCTTTCTGTGGTTTCTTTCCCTGAGTTGCTCACTGCCCATGTGGCTTCTCCGTAGGGTCTGTCACCTAATGGGATTGATTTTTTGGCAGCTGTGCTGTGACTCATGCATCCATAGAACAATGTTGAATGACTGTGTAAATGCATTGCTGTAAGCGACCTGAGGTCTGGACTTCTCCTTATCTGATTGTTCCCTCTAAGTAATTTGTAGTGAATTTCAACGTTCTTTCCCATTGACCAGCAAAGCTCTTCTGGCCCTTACCTGGTGCCCCTTGCTCATGACGTGAAGATCTGATGTCTTGACATGTCAAGCGAGTCAAACTCAAGTGCATGTGTCTGTAAATTTCTTGTAAGAGGCAGTCAGAAGCATCTCTGGGTCCCTGAAGTGGAGTAAAGTTTGACAACCTCTGTCACTTTTTAACTCTTTAACTTGCCATCCTTCAGCTCTTTGACCGGGAACAGGTGCAGACAGAGCAGCCTTGGCTTCCGGCTCATGCACTCAAGATGCTGGCTGCGAACGGGAAGTCCCTAAACAGATCTGAGCCCCCTTCATTCAGCTCAGAGCAAACGGGGCTGGCAGCAGCCCAGGGCACCATGAAGCAGAGTGCCTCTGTGTGCCCAACACAGCCGCAGTGGAGGTCAATGGATGTCCTTGCCGGCGCCCTGCTTTTTGCTTTTTTAAGGAAATAAGAAGCCTGCAGCTGCAGCAAGGATAAAGACCCCGTGGGTCGCTCCTTTTAGACTATGCTGTTACACCCACTGACGATTCGATAGAAAAAAAGAAGGAGAAGAAGGAAAATTGGGTTAACTTTCTGGTATTTGGTTTACAGATATGTCAGCAGGCCACCTTCTCTACTTGGCAGGAAAACGATGTATTAAGGATCCTTTTGTCCACCAGGAAAGACAAATTTCCTGTGTGCCTTGCATTTAGATGCAGCAACACCATCCTAAAGAGATGCTCCTGACGTGTGAGAGCAAAAAGGGGTGATCCCTTTCTTCCTTATCCTAAGGCTCACGGCCAACACCCCTATAACAAAAGACAGGTTGACAAGAGAAAAGCATGACACATTTATTTGATCACAGTTTTACATGACACAGGAGCCTTCCGAATGAAGACCCAAAGATACAGGGAAAACTGTGGACGGCAGTAGAGAACTGTGGTTGGACAAAAAGGGCAGCAGCTCATGTTCGCAGGCTGAGGGGAAAATCCAGCAAGGCCTATCTGTTCAGATCCGTCTTGGCCTCTCTGTGCAGTACTCCTTCCTCCAGGCATCGGGGACAGGACCCCTCTGGAATGTGAGTCTGGATTTCTTTACAGCCCACTGTTACACAGAAAGGCAGCAGGGAAGTTACAGTCATATTTCTAGGCTTTCTGGCTGCCTTTGGAAAGAAGAGTCTGGCTTCTACGTGCTGCTTTGGGGAAGAAGGATTCTCCCTTCTGTGGCTTGCCCTGGGGAAGAATGATGGGTGACAGAAGAGACAGGAGGGCAGGAGAAAGTCAGAGAGAGAGACTTTGCTTCTGAGACCTTCACCTCGGGGCATGGATTTCTGAGCCCCAACAGACCCCAACAGAAAAATCCAGGACAAAAAGACGGTGGCTTGGACGCACCTGCCTGCATTTACACTTGACCTGTCTGCGATGTGAACACTTTACTCTTTCTCTCCAGATGGGTTGAGGGGAAGGACACTTCAGGGCTGAAATGCAGGAATACCAGATTGGAGCAAACACTTTTAAAAAGCAGAGTTATAAAATCTGGACGACATCAAAACAAGCAGCCCCGGCACGCATCCCAACGGCCCTTGTTGTAGGTTGGAGAATGAGCCCAGCAGTCAGGCCTGCAACCCACTTCGAATCTGGACCAGGGTTCTGACCCAGATCCTGATTCACATCACCCTGGGCCTTGTGGCCAAACATGTGTGTTTTCTCCATAGCCCCTTAAAGAAAAGCTGGTGGTCCGCGTGAGATAGGAGTATATTAAGTTCCTGGCTGCTCGGGGCACTACGGCAAGATGACTGCGCTGTGATATGGGCCGGCACTCAGATTCCCTGCGGTGGGACACAGAGGACGGGTTGTTTGTGCTGCTGGCGTGGAGCACCGAGAAGCCTGTGGAGAACCTGTTAACAATAAACACGACAGGCATCCTGGGAGTGAGCTCAGGGCATTTGGGAAGTGCAGAAGGACATGCACCCTCCCTGGAGGGGTGCACCTTTGAAGTCAGCTGGACCAAGGAAAGGCCTGCCCTGAAGGTTGGTCACTTGCAGAGGTAAACTCCCCTCTTTGACTTCTGGCCAGGGTTTGTGCTGAGCTGGCTGCAGCTGCTCTCAGCCTCGCTCCAAGCAGGTCGGGCAGCCTTCGGTCTGCCTGCCTGCAGGATCATGACCACCACCGTGGACGATGCCCTGGAGCATGGAGGGGAGTTCCACTTTTTCCAGAAGCAAATGTTTCTCCTCTTATCTCTGCTCTCGGTTGCCTTCACGCCCATCTACGTGGGCATCGTCTTCCTGGGCTTCACCCCTGACCACCGCTGCCGGAGCCCCGGAGTGGCCGAGTTGAGTCTGCGCTGTGGCTGGAGTCCTGCAGAGGAGCTGAACTACACGGTGCCGGGCCCAGGACCTGGGGGCGAGGCCTCCGCAAGACAGTGCAGGCGCTACGAGGTGGACTGGAACCAGAGCACCCTCAGCTGCGCGGACCCCCTGGCCAGCCTGGACACCAACAGGAGCCGCCTGCCACTGGGCCCCTGCCGGGACGGCTGGTTGTACGAGACGCCTGGCTCCTCCATCGTCACCGAGGTAAGAAAGTGAGCTCAGGGCTCAGATGAAGAAGCAAATGGTGGAGCTGTTCTCAAGGAAGCAACCAGCGAAGGCCCGGCTCTTATAAACCCTGCCTGGACATGCTCTTTGGCTTCCATGTATCTTACAAAATTCTAGTTTCCAAATGAAAACATGCAGCTTCTAATTTGTCTGGAGAATAACTGTTAAAATGTCCTCAGATGCTGACAATAATGATTCTAGTTTGTGCATGTTCCTGCAGTAAGAAACAGGCAAAAGTGTATTAGGACCCCTGGAAATGTTGCCAAGATAGGGAATCTTGTGGATTCTCCTCTTTTTCTGGAAGCCTTACCTCCCTCTCTATTCTTCCATCACACAGATGCCCACACACACCCGAAAGCCTGTGGAACTCAGCTGAACTGTGCCTGACTGTGTGATGGGATGTGCTTTTCTCTCGATGCCTATTTTTTCTCTTTAATTTCCTCAGAGTGTTCATATAAAATCATTTAGGGCTGGAGATCATGCTGTGCCACTATTATTTTGTTAAAAACTGCAGATGACATCAAAAGCTATTTGTGAAGCCTCGTTCCAATAAATATACTAGAAAAAAAGACAAAAAAAAATGGAGCTTGCTTTTACTGAAAGCAAAGCAAAATAGGGGAATTAGTTTATGCTGAAAATACTGAGAGAACCAGTTGCCTAGTTTAATTTAAAATGACTGCTTGGATGATGGGAAGATATTCTGTATGAACAGATGGGTAGGTAGAGTCTAATTTGAAGGGTCTAAAGTGGTCAGATAGTTACAGGAAACGTGGCCGCTCATGGGCTTCACACCACGTAACTCCCCGAGGCTCTCTCGCATGGCCAATCTCAATCCTTCCTACAGAGACGAGGAAACTGAGGCCCCAAGCAGAGAAAAGTTTTTACCCCAGGCCACACAGTGAGTGACTTAGCAGAGTTAGCCCTAGAAGACAGGTCTCCTGACCTGGTCCAGCACCTGCTCCACCCAACCACCTCCTCTTATTCCAAATAAGAGCAAATGCAGCAGCCTTCAGCAGTCACTCCTAATCCCCTTGTACTAAACAGACAGCAGGGAGATGTTAAATGGCCCGACCTCCTGGTACCTGCATTGTATCACGTCCACACACCTATCTGCATGTGCATTGAAATCAGAAAGAAAAAAATAAATTTGTCTATAAGTAGAGTAATTACCCAATTTCAGCTGATTTAGCCAATGCTATAGTTTTAGCTTAATGACAAATTGCCAGATGGAAGAGCAAGCCTTTTTGTTGTGTAAAGAAAACTGAGGCTGGGCATAGTGTCTCACGCCTATAATGCCAGCATTCTGGGAGGCTGAGGTGTGAGGATCACTTGAGCCCAGGAGGTCGAGGCTGCAGTGAGCCATGATCACCACTGTACTCCAGCATGGGTGACAGAGCAAGACCCTGTCTCACCAAAAAAAAAAAAAAAAAAAAAAAAAAAGAGAGAGAGAAGAAGAAGAAGAAAATTGACGTGATCAAGAAACAGTGGCTTATTGCCACTTAATTACACAGTTCAATTCAAGGAATATTTAATGAGTACCCTAGCTGAGTTATGTACAACAGAATCCTAATGGGATTTCATTTCCTTTCTCTCCCAACTTGGAACACATCTCCCCTGCTGGCAGTTTAACCTGGTATGTGCCAACTCCTGGATGTTGGACCTATTCCAGTCATCGGTGAATGTAGGATTCTTTATCGGTTCTATGAGCATCGGCTACATAGCAGACAGGTAGGTTGAATCACCTGTGGTGGAATTTAAACAATCCCAAAGGTTTGGAGAACATTCGTATGCACCTGCCCCTGCTTGCATCCCATCCTTCCCAGGCACACAGACCACAGTCTCCTGGCCTTCCTGCTGGTGTTTTTACAATCTTAAATTTCTTCTGCCGCTTGGATAACCATGACCAATGTCTTTATTTTCAAATTATCCGGGGTCATAGACAGATGTTTCAACATTACACAGCAAGTCTTGCATGTGGGCTATGCAGAAGCTTAAAGTCCGAAGGGAGAGTAACAGATGATCTCATCCCTTTTGTAATTCCCAATTCGTTTTTTTGGCCTCATCACCATCCACCTAGCCATCAGCCTTCAGGACCTCTGAGCTCAATCCTATCCTCTGCTTGTCTCACATATGCTGGGAGCCCCCAGCACCAGGCCTGATGTAGAATCTCCCTAATACCCGTGGGATTGCAAGAGTCCTGAATTGGGTTCCTGGGGCCACATGTGACTATATGTGTGGAACCTATAACTTAAAGAAAGGGAAACAGGGTCTGTCTTCAACAAGAGGGGTAAATGTCCACCTCTGCAATGTCACTGTCCCTGGAGAGATGACAAGAGGCCTCTCTGATGAGTCTGTGTCTTCAGCATGGCAGTGTTTGTACGAATCAAGCTATTGCCGTAGCTCTTACTTATCTAGCATTTTGGAATCCCACACTCACTGTCCTGCAAGTTTCTTACAACACGCAGCTTTGCTCTCTTGATGACCAATGAGACATTTTTAGAAGTCCTCAAAAGGAAAAGGAACCAAAAAGTTTGCTTCACAGTTGATAAGCACTTTAGATAACTTGGCCATCAGGGCTAATTATTTAATATTCATGACACTGTTTATTGAGTGTTTTCCGGGACCAGGCACTGTGTTCAATATTGTGAGTGATAGTATTCCTCTTAATCAGCAGTCACCTAGTGAGATAGTGATACATACATATTATTATATATAACACACAAACATATAATTATATCTAGATATAAATACATAATTATGAATTTACATGTAAAATATAAATATAAAACTGAAATAAATGGTAAAGTAAGTGTATTTTATGCTTGTTGTCCTTCCATGCCACCCCCAACTACATCTATGATATAATCCAAACCTAAGTATAATGTTAAATGCAAGTGGAACATTTTCTCTGATTGTATTATATTGTTAGGCTGAATTAAAACTTGCAAATGTGTTAAAGATTAATGATGATGGCTTAATATATCACACCCCCAAGGCACATGCACTTCACAGGGGCCAAGGGCCTACCTGGCAGCAGAAGAGAAGAGGGATAAAAGCGGAGGAGCGGGCCACGTGCACCTCATCCATCACCCACGGTTATTAATTGTCTTCTCAGCTGTCCTGGCAAGGCTCTTCCTGGGGCTTTCTGCGAGAGGCTTGCAAGGTGAAAGGGAAGGTCATTTGTTTTTATTTTTATTGCCACAGAATTGAGGATGATTCTTTAAAGATGACCCATTAAGTCAGGAGAGACACATTAACAAGGGGAGGTCCGGAGTCCATCGCACCCCTGGGCAGCTCTGGCCCTGCAGGCGTTTGCTCTCTGCACTCGCTCCTCCACCATCAGGTAGAGGTGCTAACACTCATTCCCTGGCAGGCTGTGAGTAAACAGGTGACTCAATCTTTAACCCTTGCTCAGTGGGTTAAGAAATTAGTTAATTATTCTTGTCCCACTCAACAAGTAGGAGATTGGTGATAAATCCCTACTGACAGTGCATTCCTGAGTTATAAGCCCTGGTCAATTATCCACCTTCTTAGATGATCTCATTATTTTGTACCTATTGTTGAAATCTCCTCTGTCAAGGTAAATACTCGTTATTCTTCCCCCAGAGGCCGTCTCCATGCCTTGACTTCTTTTTCTTACACCGCCTTAAGCTTGGCTGGTCATTGGCCTTCTTCTGTTCTGTGCCTGCCCGCAGGAGTGAGAAGCCTAGCCTTAAGCAATGAGAAAGCTATTAGGTTTTTGTATAGTTAATGCCTACAATTTTCAGATTTTATCCAATGGGACAAGAATGTCATGGATCCCCAGTGTATTCACAGATTAAGCCAACATTAAAACACATTGTCTTCCATGAATAATTAAAAAAAACCAGTAAGGCATTATGAAAAGATTGTAAGTAAGACTAATATACCTATAACTTCCTAACCCATGATTTTGAGTATCACCTGAGACAGAAAAGCAATTCCTCACCAATTCCATGTTGTTTTTATTCTCATGAGCAATAATTATAAGTGCTATTTTTTTATTTTTTATTTTTATTTTTTGAGACAGAGTCTTGCTCTGTCACCCAGGCTGGAGTGCAGTGGTGCAATCTCAGCTCACTGCAACCTCTGCCTCCTGGGTTCAAGCAATTCTCCTGCCTCAGGCTCCCGAGTAGCTGGGATTGCAGGTGCCTACCACCACGCCCAGCTAATTTTTGTAGTAGAGACAGGGTTTCACCATGTTGGCCAGGTTGATCTCGAACTCCTGACCTTAGGTGATCTGCCCACCTCAGCCTCCCAAAGTGCTGGGATTACATGCATGAGCACTGCGCCTGGCCATAAGTGCTGTATTTAGTGTGGCATGCTTGTAAATGCTTAACAACGGTCATCTGGGAGGGAAAGTCCCAGTTTGTAGTGCTTATTGATTTCTCTGGTGTAAATATACCCACTGTGGTTCACTTAAGCCTACAAAAATGACATCATGGGAGACAGAGTTGGCTAGAAGTGTGCACCATTACACAGCATTTCCACCATGCAGATACAGTAGATGTAAATAACCTCACAAGCATAGATGGCCGAATATAGTAAAATCATTGGAAAGTGATGTTTTGCATATTACACTTGTTTTCAATATAATTTAATTATAAATGTATATAATTTAATTTTTAATAATGATTATGCTGACAATTAGCTTGCAAATTTTCCAGAAGTCTGATCATTAGCTCTCAAGAGCCAGCACCTTACTTTTATATGTTGTGATGGAACTAGATCAAAGTGAGCTAGGAGGAGAGACTCTGGAGGCACGGCTTGGACACCAGACCAAATTGAGGACTAGCTAAAACAGATCCCAGGCAGGAGCAGCTTTGCATAGCATGCCCACCAGTGTACCATGTCAGTTTACTATTGTCATGGCAACATGGCAATCACCATCCCCTTTTAATGGCAATGACTTTACCACCCAGAAGTTACCACCCTTTTCCTAGAAATTTCTGTATAAGCCATCCCTTAATTTGCATATAATTAAAAGTGGATTGCATATAACTAAATTTATAATTTAAACTATAATTAAAATTTATAATGTAAATTAATTTGCATATAATTAAAAATAAATATGAGTACAGAATAGCCTCCTCTGAGCTGCTATTCCAGGCACACTGCCTATGGAATACCCCTGCTTCACAAGGAGCAGAGGTGCTGCTGCTATACATTGCAGCTTCAATAAAAATTGCTATTTAACAACACCAGCTTGCCCTTTAATTCTTTCCTGGGCAAATCCAAGAACCCTCCCGGGCTAAGCCCCAATTTTGGTGGCTGCCTGTCCTGCATCGAAAGCAGAATTAAAGTCCCAGTGGGTTGCAGTCAAACTTAGCCAACTATATGTGATCTTCCAAAACAAGTTCACCACTGATTACTGTGTGCCAGTCACTTTATTGGGCATCCTCATTTGTTATATTTCATTTAGGATCACAAGATTTTTTAAAGTAGATTTCATGATCCATAATTTACAATGGGTGAAGAAACTGAGGCTCCGTGTAATTAATGCACTGCTTCCCAAATGTTAAGGTGCATATAAATCTCCTGGGGATCTTGCTAAAATTCAGATTCTGATCCAGCAGATCTGGGTGGGCCTGAAATTCTGTATTTCTAACCAGCCCCCAGGTGATGCTGTTCCCAAGCCCATGCTAATAGTCCTCAGCCACGTTCTGAGTAGCAAGTAGCTAAAAGACTTACCAAGCCAGCAGTATGGGGAGTCCACCCTTCCTCTCCTGTTTCATCTGATTGTTTTTCGTTTAACCATTTAAATAGCCCTGCTGAGGGGTAGGAGGAGTCTCAAATCTCTATCCCAGATTCCCCAAATGTATTCTAGCCATGCCTTACTGTCGTTTTAAGTAGCATTGCTTCCCTATGTGGAACATGTTCCCAGTGAAGTTTTTCCACATCATGGATATGATTTTCTGGCTCTGAGTTTCAAATGATGAATATTCCCTCTCATCACCTAAAAGATTTTGTCTATCTACATGGAGCACTACTGTGGTATTCTATTGTGTGCCTGGAACAGTTTTGGAAGTTGAAGTACCACCATTTGAGTCAATGTTTATAGATTATATACTCTTTGAGGGTAAAGGAAGGGGTTTGGGTAGGAGAATGTGGGAAGAAAAGCTAAAAAATTAAGTTGAGATGTGACTTTGGAAGGCTTTGAATTAGAGGCCAAGAGGTTGTATATTTACAGTGGGGAACCATTGACTGAGAATTAAGAAATTACATGGTTACCTAGGTGATGGGTTGACAGGCACACCAAACCACCATGGCACACATTTACCTATGTAACAAACCTGCACATCCTGCACATGTACCCCAGAACTAAAAATAAAAATTTTTTAAAAATGAAATTACATGGTCAAGACAGAGTTTTAAGACTTATGAAATTTACTAGTTAACACTAATTACCAATGTGACTGCTTAACCTTTAAATTTCATATTTAAAATGTTACTGTTCCAAAATAATTATTAATAATGTGGATTATTTTGAAATGGTTAGTATTTGACACATTCACTAGAATATAGTTGCATAATAATAAAGGCATCCATTAAACAATGTTTATCCACCATTAAAATGAGCAATCCTAATAACAAAAAGCTGTCCTTCCAATTGAAGTGGAAAAACAAAGATTAAACAAACATTGTTTTCTATGAAGAATTTTTTTAAAATATCCACTAAGGGGATTAGGGTGTCTTTTACAAGAAAACCAGGACATGGTGAAAATAACAGTACGGGGCCCCAAGTCAACTCTCTGAGCTGAGCCAGCTTTGCAAACAGAAGGAAGAAAGGAAGGAAGGGGTCAGAGGCAGGCTACGTGCCAAGCTCCTTACCTGTAACATCTCACTTAATCCTCTTTTCAGCTGGGTCAGATGGGTCTTTTCCAGATGAAGACATTGAACATGGTTGAATAGGTTGCCCAACATCATAGTAAGTAGGAAGGTCATGATTAAACCCAGGTTGCCAATTGTTTTCCTCTATTCTATGTACTGGGACAACTTTCCAAATCCCTAAACTGAAGAAACCTACATCTCCCAAATCTGATGTGTGGAACCTGTCTTCCCAGCGTGCTCCAAACAGAGGCCGTCATAGGATAGTAACATGTGTGGCACCAAAGACAATTTTCACAAAGCCTAAAAGCAGTGTTGAAAAAGAAAGGGGGGAAATACTGAACACTGAATTTTGTTTTCAAAGCAAAAACATTCTTGGGTGGATAATTGGTTGAAACTGTTAGTGCAAAGGCCACAGCTCACATGACGATGTAAGACCTAGATAGGACCATAGGATATTCAGCACGGGATGGCCTGGAAGAATTACTCTTTCCCTGAATACCTACCACAGTGTGGGACTGAGAAAGTACTTGAACCTGGGGTGAATGGGGCTTATCCTGCTGAAAACTTACACATAGTGTCCTGATGAAAAGTGCTACATGGACCTGGAGTCACAGATTCCCTTTGTGGCTATCAGTCTGTGCCTCCTGAATTCACAAAATTAACTTCTGATTTTGTTTAGATTTCCATAACTTCCATGCATTTTCATGGACTCTTCGCAAATCAAAATTAATTTGATTCCCTCTCTTTGTTTTTCTTCCTGCAGGTTTGGCCGTAAGCTCTGCCTCCTAACTACAATCCTCATAAATGCTGCATCTGGAGTTCTCATGGCCATTTCCCCAACCTATACATGGATGTTAATTTTTCGCTTAATCCAAGGACTGGTCAGCAAAGCAAGCTGGTTAATAGGCTTCATCCTGAGTAAGAATGTTTGTGCTTGCAGCTGTGAGAACAAAGCCACCTCGCTGCCAAAATAGAGTCAGGTGCGGGGGTGGCATGCAGAAAAAGGGACATAGCTTCAAGACAATATTGCGAGTTTTTTTTATTTCTATATCAAAAGAATTTCTAAAAGCATATCAACTCATTCAGCATTCTTCCTTATAAAGAGAAAAATGAAGGCCGAAAGGGTAAACATAATGACACCCAGATTCTTATATAACTTTTTTGGAATTTTTGTTTTCTGTACCCTGGAGTATTGGGTAGAAAGAAAATCCATCCAACCAGACCTATTCATAAATAAGATTCAATGATGAGAGACATAGTCAATTTATAAAGGACTTTAATACTTTGCAAAAATCTATTCTAGTAAACTACAATTACCCTCAACTTACACACAAGGAAACTGAAAACACAAGTACTGTAGTCAACCCGGGTTACTCAGCCAGCCATTTATAGGACCAGGAATATAACTTATATCCTATTCCTTAGTAGCCAGAGTTACAGTTAAGTTCCATATACTATAAGAGAATATTTGACTTCTAACAGCATAGCATCTTTATAGCAATATTCTCACTATGGCTGATACCAATGGGTTGAACCACCAGCTTGTAAAATTCCCTAGCATGTAAAACCAGTTCCTGCAACCCAGCACTAGCTGATTCCAGCCCTCTGCTAAGGTACCAAGCCATTTATGCAAATAAACAAATAGGACTGCAAGATAAATGTTAAACCCATGAAAGAGAACAAGTTATACTCAGGTGTTCATTTAAATAAAAATCATCAACAGTCTAAATTTAATGTTTGATTTATTTGTTCAGGTCTTGAGTTACTACTCTAGGTCAAAATCTTGCATGTATCTGAAATACAATTGCATCATCGAAATTATAAATCAAATGTGTTTGCTTATGTTGGCAGGCCTTTCATCTTATCTCCAATGGGACTGTTAGATTTATTAATTAGTAAAATAGCAATAGTTATAACAAAATAAAAACCAAAAAACACTTAAAAATATTCAGAGAGTTGTATAGAATATTCTCAAATTTGTCTATATTTTTGAGGTTGGCGTTCTAGTTTCCTGATAGCTGGACAGCCAACTCATTATTGTATTGAATTACACTAACCATTTGAATTATCTCTGCAGTTACAGAATTTGTTGGGCGGAGCTATCGGAGAACAGTGGGGATTTTTTACCAAGCTGCCTTTACAGTTGGGCTCCTGATGCTAGCGGGTGTGGCTTACGCACTTCCTCACTGGAGGTGGTTGCAGTTCACAGTTACTCTGCCCAACTTCTGCTTCTTGCTCTATTACTGGTAAGTCCATTTGGAATAAAAAGGAAAGAAATCAAAGTATTTTATTTTGCTAAAAAGGTTACCTTCCTTAATGCACACTGTCTTTCTGACTCTGAGATTGCTTTCACTCTCCGGACCCATTTCACAAAGAGCCCAATTCCATGTTTCAGGAATAAAAATCATCAGCTTCACCTGTCTCTCCCTCTGTAAATCAAATGTCCTTTCTCTTTGGGCTTAAAGTTTTTATGACCTGGATCTTACATTTCCACATGATTTATCTGGTGTTTAAATTAGCTTCTGGCAGCTGTGGTACAATTTGGGCAGTAGGCCCTTTGAAGAGACTGAAAATATCACTAGTACGATTCTCTCCCTCCTCAGAGGAAACTTTAGGGTGGAGAAAGCAGAGCATGGCACTTGTGTCACCATTTCCCAATACTCATGCTCAAGGCAGACATCTCCAGTGAATCACAGTGTTCTTCATCCCAGATAAGGCCAACACGACACTCCAGACAGAGCATACCAATCAATCAGAGTTACCCAGGCAAGTAAAATATATTTGTCATCTCTGCCCAAGGGAAACGCATGGGAAATACCAGAAACTATTAGAAACCCCTAACGTGAGAGTATGTGAAATAAAGCAAAGGAGATACTGGATTATCAGACCAAATCTCTCTCCCATGCCACAACCCATTTATGTAGTTCCTCCTGGATTTACCTACTTGTTCTTCCCATGGCTGTCTTGTCTGAGAATTAAACATCTCAACTCTTTCCAGGACGCCTGTTTCTTATCCAAAAGCCAATAAAACTCTCTGTCTTACCAGCTCAGACTGCAGTGACAAAATGCCATGGACCGGGTATTTAAAAACATATTGCCCATAGTTCTGGAGGCTGGGAAGTCTAAGATCCAGGTGCTGGCAGATTTGTTCCTAATGGGAGCCCACTTCCTGGCTTGCAGACATCCCACTTGTGGGCCCCCACATGGTGGAGAAAAAATAACACTCTAGTCTTTCTTCCTCTTCTTATAAGGACATCTGGGGGCCCCACTCTCCAGACCTCAGCTGAACTTAATTACCTCCCAAAGGCCCAACTCCAAATTGCACACTGTGGGTGAGGGCATTAGTGCATGAACTTCAGGGTGGACAGAGACATTCAGTCCATTACACCCTGAGAGTGACCCTTCCTGCTCTCTCCATTACACTTCCACAAAAACATCCATTCCAAATTCCTTTTAAGCCCTGCCTCTCAGAGCAGCTTCTCTCCCAGAGTGGTGATCCCAACTGGGGCCTTCCTACATTTACACCGTAACTGCCACAACAGCGGCCCTATCGCCTCCTTTCTCCAGTTTCTCCTCCCCCTGAACCTCCACCCTGAACTCATTCACCCTGAACTCAGCTGCTCAGAGTTCCCTCCAGACACAGGGTCAATGGTTCTAGTCTTGCTCAAAAACCTGCAAGAGCTCCCCAAGCCCTGCTACATCAAGCTCAGACTATAAAGTCTGGCTTTTCAGTTATCTCACCATCTGACCTCAAATGCTTATCTCATTCCTTTGGGAAATTGAGGATAATACATATACATACTTGCTCCCCATCCCTACAATGGTTTGCATACTCCAGCATCTAGTCCTTGACCCCTCTGCCAGTTCTCAGGCCTTTGCAAAGCCCAGGACCACCCTGAGGGACCTGCCTCTCCTCCTTGCAACAGGAGCTGGATGTTCAGTGGCACCCTGCTTTGCAGCTTGCTTCCTGTGTTTCTGCTTAGAAATCCCTGAGGAGGGATTTAGCATTTGAGGGAGGAAAGAATCACATATGCCCCTACACGAGTATTATTTTCTTTGGAGATCCAACTGTATTAACATCCTCAGAGAAATCTGATTATTAAAAAATGGGGGATGGGGTAAGGAGGATTCAGTAAGATTTGCCCTCTGCTCACCTTGTACCCTAGGTGCATACCTGAGTCTCCCAGGTGGCTGATCTCCCAGAATAAGAATGCTGAAGCCATGAGAATCTTTAAGCACATCGCAAAGAAAAATGGAAAATCTCTACCTGCCTCCCTTCAGGTGAGCCAGGGCCTTAGGTATCAAATCAAGGGACGGAGAAAAGGGAGGCTCTGGTAAGATTCATGCACGCCAGTGATCTCAGTGGGGAACCATGGAAGCGCCCACCCCCTTGCATTTTGGCTTACCTGTAGCGGAATGCAATAGAGAATTTTATGTAGTAGGATTTGTGGTTCTGTGGGAGAATATTTCAAACAGATGGAAAACATCAAACTAAAACAGAACCAGAAATCATTTAAAGGTCAGCTGAGTAGCTTCTGTCTTGTGCAACTTACACCTTCACCAGTCTCCTATGCCCAGGTGCCCAGCAGCCCCCTCATCTGCATATTCACCATCCTCAGGTCAGATTCTTAGATCAGTAAAGCAGTTCTTTAAACACACATGATTTCTTAGAATTTTAAACACTTTGGATAGAAATTGCCAAGCTAATTTTTGTATTTTTGGTAGAGACAAAGTTTCGCCATGTTGGCTAGACTCGAACTCCTGACCTCAGGTGATTCACCCACCTCGGCCTCTCAAAATGCTGGGATTACAGGCATGAGCCATCACACCAGGCTCCAAAGCTTTTAAGCAATCCCCTGCCTTCTTAAACAGAATCCAGTTACAGAGGTGTTCGTTACCTGTGTTTATTGTTTGCCTTTAGTAGATCTCACCACGTTGACCTCAAACCTTTTCATTCCACAGGGGGTAGAAAAGAGAAGATTAAGCTTATTAGAAAATAGGCCAGGTATGATGGCTCACGCCTGTAATGCCATCACTTTGGGAGGTGGAGACAAGTAGATCACCTGAGGTTGGGAGCTCGAGACCAACCTGGCCAACATGGCGAAATCCCATCTCTACTAAACGTACAAAAATTGGTCGGGTGCAGTGGCTCATGCCTGCAATCCCAGCACTTTGAGAGGCCGAGGCGGGCGGATCACTATGTCAGGAGTTCGAGACCAGCCTGGCCAACATGGTGAAACCCTGTCTCTACTAAAAATACAAAAATGAGCTGGGCGTGGTGGCAGGTGCCTGTAATCCCAGCTACTCAAGAGGGTGAGGCAGAAGAATTGCTTGAACCCAGGAGGCAGAAGTTGCAGTGAGCCAAGATCACGCCACTGTACTCCAGCCTGGGCAATAGAGCAAGACTCTGTCTCGGGGAAAAAAAAAATAGCTGGGCGTTGTGGCGCATTCGTGTAATCCCAGCTACTCGGGAGGCTGTGGCAGAGGATTGCTTGAACCCAGGAGGTGGAGGTTGCAGTGAGCCGAGATTGCGCCACTGAACTCTAGCCCGGGCAAGAGGCACCGTCTCAAAAAAAAAAAAAAGAAAGATGAAATGAGACACAGTATGGAGAGTGCTGGCTGTAGTGCTGGGCATGAGATGGGTGCTCAGGATGGGTAAGAAATTACTGTTATTCCCTATGTGACCCAGTGACACTAGCATTAAATATACAAAGCCATCCTTTCTATTCCTTTTCTTAGCGCCTGAGACTTGAAGAGGAAACTGGCAAGAAACTGAATCCTTCATTTCTTGACTTGGTCAGAACTCCTCAGATAAGGAAACATACTTTGATATTGATGTACAACTGGTAAGGAATATTTTTCACTTTGAAATGCCTCCAAATTCTTTTAATCACAATCATTCATATTAAGGAAGGAAAGAAAACAGGACTTCATCCCAGTATTAACGCCGACGGCGGGCAGAAATGTGGCTTGTGTCTGGTAGGTTTTCCTGACCGTGTTTTTCTCGGGCAAATATTAAGATCGGCGTAGTCCCCAAGCACAGATCAAAGCAATGGCAACCTCGGCTTCACACTGGAATCATCTGGGAGCTTACAAAGTACCAAAGCTAAAACCCCCGGAAATGCTGATTTAATTGTTCTAAGGTAGGGCTTGGAAACCAGTTTTTTAATACTCCAGGTGATTCTAATGCATAGCCCAAATAGAGAACTATTGGTATAACTTAATTGGTGATGAATGTAGATCTCTATTGTAGCACAGAGCTGGCAAAAAAAAAAAAGTGTGGGTGGGATTGCCTTTTCTTTCCTTTTTTCTTTTCTACCTGGAGAAAAAATAAATTTCTGAACAAGAATAATTCCCAAGAGTAATTCCAGTGGCTTCACAGCCCAGTGACTTGATCTTTATTGTGTTTGCTATCTACAGGCTGCTCTCAGAGCTTCGAGCCATGCTTTCTCTAGTGGGGAATGCATCTTTTCAGGGCACATTGGATCTCCCAGGCAAATGGAGATTTACAATCACTGACAAAAGCAAAGCTCATCAGGAATTAATTTAGCAACCTTTACAATAGTGCGTAAGAGAGGCAGCTTTGAAATTCGGCCTCATTATCCTTCTTTCCTTTTCTGAGTAATCGTGACTTTTGTTGATTATCCTCATATTTTCCATTATATATAAAGACCATTTTTAGTTAATAAACTAGAAACATTGTCCAAATGTTGTTCGTATCAGGCCAGAAGAGAAGTCATCAAGAAGGGAAGCTATACTCACTTGGTCTTCTGGTTTCCTAAAATTTGAATTAAGTAGTCAGTTCTTTTGATCCCAACTGCACTGGAGTACCCCAAAGAGAGAAATAATTCACAACTACTAATAACTTGATATAGTTTTACTAAATAAATCATTCCATTGGCCAGGCACAGTGGCTCACACCTGTAATCCCAGCACTTTAGGAGGCCAAGGCCGGCAGATCACATGAAGCCAGGAGTTCAAGACCAGCCTGGCTAACATGGCAAAATCCCATGTCTGCTAGAAATACAAAAATTAGCAGGTGGTGCACGTCTGTAATCCCAACTACTAGAGAGGCTGAGGCAGGGGAATAACTTGAATCTGAAAGGTAGAGTTTTTAGTGAGCCGAGATCTTACCACTGCGTTCCAGCCTGGGCAACAGAGTGACTCTGTCAAAAATAAATAAATAAAATAAAAGATAAAATAAATCATTCCATTAAGACATTCTTCTTGGTTTTCAATTTGTCCAGGAAACATTATTGTAATTTCTAATTATTTCTAACTATTCTAATTTCTTTCCTTCTCTTGGTTCTTGGAAACCACCCAGCCACAGCCAGCCACTGAAGTGGATCAGAGATTATAAAAGCAGTGGGATGGGGGACTAGCAAGGAGATGATCACAGGGAAAGGTGACCTACAATCCACATTATTTTTCCAGAAGCCTCTCTTTCTTAGTGCCCTGTGTTTGGTGCTTGACTTGACCTGAATTCTCCTCTTTGCTCAGGTTCACGAGCTCTGTACTCTACCAGGGCCTCATCATGCACATGGGCCTTGCAGGGGACAATATCTACCTGGAATTCTTCTACTCTGCCCTGGTTGAATTCCCAGCTGCCTTCATGGTCATCCTCACCATCGACCGCATCGGCCGCCGTTACCCTTGGGCTGCATCAAATATAGTTGCAGGGGCAGCCTGTCTGGCCTCAGGTTTTATCCCTGGTGGTAAGTTTCAGACCAAGTTGGAGTATTATCTCCAAGACCCTGGAGAAAGGGAGTGTCACAGCCCATTGATAGGAAAACCATGTAATTTGTCATCCAAATCAATTTGGAAAGACAAATTGGAGGGTAGTATCTGGGACCCTTCCAAGTAAATTCACATGGCCAGCCTCCCTTTAGGAAAAATTGCACCCAGTCGTTCCTTGATGTGATGTAACAAGAGAGACTCTAGAGCCCCATGCTGCAGGCCACCAAGATGACCTGGAGCAGACAGCATAGGCCTTGGGAAAGCAGGCCCAGGTCAAGGTCTTACTCCAGCACTTCCCAGGTGTTAATTAGGGGACTCTCTTGACCTCCCTGCATCAACCTGCAGAATAAATGAGAAAAATGTAAGTAAATGCCATCCATAAACAACTATTCAGTTCCTTGTTTTCTTTTTAAAATGCTTTCTCAATGAAGGGGAACAAACACCTGTATAAGAGAATCCTTTTAGCAATATGGAGCTTCGTTTGAATCCTTTTGTTATTAGCAGTTGTTTAAATGTGCCCATATTTTGCTCTTTCTTTGACTTTTATAAAGTTGGCCCAGCTTTGGAAACTGGCATAACTCCATTGTCATTAGCAACTGAGGTCTAAAGTTAAGAGAACACAGAGGATTTTAGGGCAGTGAAATTATTCCATATAACACTAAAATAGTAGATACAGGTCATTATGCATTTATCCAAACCCACAGGAAATGTACCACCAAGAGTGAACCCTAATGCCAACTATGGATTTGGGGTGATTATCGTTGCCACTGAAGGTTCATCAAGTAACAAACATACCACTCTGTGGAAAATGTTGATGATGGGCGGCGACGGGGGGAATGCATGTGTGGGGGCAGAGGTTATGTGGGAAATCTCTGTACCTTCCTCTCCATTTTGCTATGAACCTAAAACTGCTCTAAAAAAAAAACATCTTTTTTAAAAAAGAGAGAATTAGCATTGTGTCTGAGGTTAAGATGGACAAATGTGAGAATCTGCTGACATTAACATGAGCCTATAGAAGAAGTCTTTTTTTTCTTGTCCCATTCTGGGATGGGGAATTTCTCCTTACAGTCCCACTCTGGAACATTGTCTGAAAATGAAGAATCATCTGTGTATAGATAAGTACTGTGCTTTTCCCTCTCAGATCTACAATGGCTAAGAATTATTGTCTCATGCTTGGGAAGAATGGGGATCACAATGGCCTATGAGATAGTCTGCCTGGTCAATGCTGAACTGTACCCCACATTCATTAGGTGAGTGCATTTTCCTTAGAATGAAGAGGATGGGTGGGACATTTGTTCATTGGCTGGAACCACCACAAGTGCAGACAAAGGACATCTTACCTTCAAAACACAGTATAAGGGAAGGTGAGAACATGTAAAGGTCCAGCCAGGCCCAGCAGTTCACCTCTCACACTTACAGGCTTGGGTAAAATACAGAGGCCATGGTGAGAACAGAAAATTGAATTGCAAGACAGGGATTGCCCAGTGGCTACAGAGGAGATTGATGTGGAACAGCACAAACAGATCCATAGAAACAGCTTAGGGAAGCTAGGTGATGGAAGTAAAAAGAAACAATTGCTCCTCCCACCATTAAAAAAATCTGAAAGTTTATACAAAACAAGAATGACAGAATATGAATGGAATTATGTGTATATATATATATATACACACACACACACATAATATTATGCATTGAAAATAACGTGAATGTTTTTTTAAACTCTTGAAAATTTTATTTTAGTTTTGTTTTTTTATTTCAATAGGTTTTTGGGAAACAGGTGGTATATGGTTATATGAATAAGTTCTTCAGTGGTGATTTCTGAGATTTTGGTGCACACCTGTCACCTGAGCAGTGTACACTATAGCTCTCGAACATTTTAATGATTTGAGGAAGTGTTTACTCAGGGTTGGGTGGGAGAGAACTACTGCACTGTGATAAGTTAACAAGTTAAATCAGTTTCCTGCATTCTAGGAATCTTGGCGTCCACGTCTGTTCCTCAATGTGTGACATTGGTGGCATCATCACGCCATTCCTGGTCTACCGGCTTACTAACATCTGGCTTGAGCTCCCACTGATGGTTTTTGGTAAGAAATCTTCATAGATACCTTTAAATGAAAACTTATTTTTCTAGAGACCTTCACTTCTCTTCTACCTCATTCAAAACAGGTGTCACACCTATTAGTAACTACTAATTACTACTCATAGTAGTAATGATGTGTCTGTGGCTTGCGTTCTTCCCAGGCATGCCTAGTAATTAGTAATGTTATTAATATTAGTAATACTAATCCATAATACTAGTTCAGTATTTGTAATATTATCAGTCATTACTAATACTCAAGTATGGGACTCCAGCCATAGAGGCAGAACATTGAAGAGATGAATGAGAAGGAAGAAAGTTTCCCAGCAGCAGGCCCCTAACTCTCTCTCTGCTGATTTCCACCCTTCCTGAGGTCTCTGTCAAAGAGTTAATTCCTCCATGCACCAGAGGTGATAAAACACAAAGCCCTTTTACTTCTTACTTCAGATAAAGGGGTTAAAATTTTGCAAAAGGCAATTTCAAAACCCAGAGGAAATAAAGACCCACATTAAGAAAATGCACCAGCATAATGGAGCACATCTGTCGATGGACCTGGAGCGATTAGATTTCAGGAGCGTCACACAGCACTTCCCTTCTGCTACTGCCAGCAGGAACACACCAGCACTGAGCCTTCTCTGGTTGACTGGAACACCTCAATGCACCCATTTCAGTCTCCTTTGACACCCATTCCGAGCTGCTTTTAATTTGAATATGTGATGCTTTTTCCCATGGGCATATAGCACTCAATTTAGGGGAAGAGAAGAAGAGATTTCACTCTCAGATGTACACGAGGGTGTAAAGGGAAAGGAAATTTAAAACTCTCAGGACCCCCAAAATCCTTATGCAAAAGGGAAGACTAAGCCTGGAGGCTGAGTCATGCAACACCCTCTTCCAGATGAATAGCTGTTACAGCATTATACATCATGCCTCAGTTACCTACAAAGGACTACCCCTGCAGATCATTCACAAGTAAATTCTTTGCTGGTCTCCCATAGACAAGAATTTTAGGTCTATAATTTAAGCTTAGCTTCTAAAATTGAAGTCTGCTGATTCCATACTGATAATGTTGATTCCAAGCTTATCTCCCAATGTACTGGATAAAGACAAGATCAGTCATTCCTCCACCTACCCAGAGAGGCCTGCATAATTGATTCTTTTTTTACTCTCATTTTCTCTTCAAACATTCACCTTATCATATGTGAAAGTCAACTTAACTGGGCACTAAAGTCTCACAAGAATGGAACCATTCCTTTATGGCCTACCTGCCCCTCTCCCTACCTGCCTCCCTACTTTAAGGAAATGTATAAATACCAACTTCCTGAAAGCCTCTTTGTAAAAATAGCTACAGATGTGTCTGTGGCTCATGGTTTTCAGGGACATGCCCTAAAGCTGACTTAATAAACCTCGACTGATTGGAACATTTTCCTCAGTCACTCATTTCACTTATCAGGGGAAGCTCCCACCACTTCACTAAGGCTGCACAATGCCCCACACAGCTACCTTGCTCATTCCTTTTCTTCCCCTTCTTCTCACAGAATTCGTGAGGGGGAAATTTTTCCACTGCTCTAGATCTGCCAGCAAAAGTTCCAAACCACTGATAGAACTTACCTGCAAAACAGATCCAATGAATTCCTCCATGATCCAGTTTAACAACAATAAGATGGCCAAAGTTGACAGAGCACAAGCTGTCTATCCTGAGATAACTTGGCCACAGAGTAGCTGGTGCTTCTCCTGAGACTTATGTGACCCCTATTTCTTTCTCCCTCAACACTGGTTAAGGAACCTGTCCTCAGAACCCTCTTGTCATTGTGAGGAGGTGCACATCACACCCTCTGTCCTCCTTCCTGCCATGGAGGAAGTTAGAGACCACTCAATCTTGGCCACTCCCTTAGGTGGATAGTGGGTGACCAATGGGTCAGGAGGACATTTCTGGATAGTAGATGGTTACTTTGTTACCGGAAAGGGGTCCTGACCCAGACTCCAAGAGGGGGTTCTTTGATCTTGCACAAGAAACAATTTGAGGTCAATCCATAGAGTTAAATGAAAGCAAGTTTATTAAGAAAGTAAAGGAATAAAGAATGGCTACTCCGCAGGCAGGGCAGCCCTGAGGGCTACTTGTTGCCCATTTTTATGGTTATTTCTTAATTATATGCTAAACAAAGGGTAGATTATTCATGAGTTTCCCCTGTTTAGATCATGTAGGGTAACTTCCTGATGTTGCCATGGCATTTGTAAACTGTCATGGCACTGGTGGGAGTGTAGAAGTGAGGACAACCAGAGGTCACTCACATTGCCATCTTGGTTTTGGTGGGTTGTAGCCAGATTTTTTATTGCAGCCTGTTTGATCAGCAAGGTCTCTATGACCTGTATCTTGTGCCAACTTCCTATCTCATTGTGTGACTTAGAATGCCTAACTGTCTGGGAATGCAGCCCTGTAAGTCTCAGCCTTATTTTACCCAGTCCTTCTTCAAGATAAAGTTGCTCTGGTTCAAACACCTCTGAGATTCCCCCCCTCCCTTTTGTAAGAGAACTCTTAATCTTAATGGTTGCAGAGAGATGAAGATCCATCTTCCATAACTTTTTCATGATGATTAAGGGTGATGATATTTCTGATTAACTATTAGGGTCTCTTGTATTCAGGGTAGAGAGGAGTTCAGTCAGAAAGCATCAGTATGGTGAGGGACATTCATAACTTTGAGTTCTGACAAAAAGTGATATCTGAAAGATTAATAAGAGTTTAAGAAAATATTTGGTAAACTTATCCTGCACAATCCTTTGTATATTCCTAAACAAAGAGTATGATGGCAATATATTCCACAACAGTAAAGAAAAATAAGCAAAATTATCCCAAGCACACTAAACTAGAAGGCTTTCCATGAACCTGGCAATTGTTGAAACCATGCTGATATGGGGTCAGTACCTGATTCCAATGTGCCCAGAATTAGAACACTGATCCAGATTTTTATATTAGCCAGCCGTCTTGTTTCTTCTGATTTGCAGGAATCAATGGTTGGAATGAGCAGGGTCAGTCTAAATGGCAGGAATAAAAAGCTTAAAACAGCTTATGAGACTAGAATATAAGAACAGGTATACCATTGTTCTTGAAACATAATATTTCTCTCTCCAGTTTCCCATTTTTGCTACAGACAAATCATGGTAAGACTGATTTGCTTTATTGTACTTGGCCTGATTATTTGTATAAAATGTAGCAAAAAAAAAAATATTTTTCACATGGGCTTTTAAAATTGGCTTTGAGAAAACTTTGTTCTGTAAAAGGAATCACAGATAAGACTTTTTTTTTTTTTCAAAGCCAAACCCAGCCATGGGTTTGTACCCTCTAATACCAATAAGTTGAGTAAATTCCTCTCCTCTTGAGGTCCCCAGATAACTCGGGCTCCTGGGTCTGTCAGAAAGTGACATTTTTTACTTACCACAGGTCAGGAACCCTGTACAGGGACTATGTAGACAAGGTATGATGTCAGTTTTCCCAAAGAGCTTTTATTGGCTCTACAAATTGAGTTTGATTTCTTAAAAGAAAGCACAACATTCCAGTCAAAGTCTTGGTAAAAATAACCAGTTTCTCCAACTGTGTCCTGTTGCAAAAGAAAACAGATTCTTATTGCACTTATGCAAATAACTATATTGCCATAAGTTAAGAGTATGCACAAATAATTTCCAAATTCTGGAGAAATCAGGTAGAGAGAACCAAATGTGCTCCAAAGTTTTTCACAGGAATATACTTGACTTAAATGTTACAAGCTGTAAATATTAATAGCTCAAAAGAAAAGTTTCCTTGACTCTGAAAAACAAAACAAAGGATCAGCAACGTTTAAAGCAAAAAGTTAGAAAAGATTACTTCAGTCTTCCATTAATTCAGTCCATGCAGTTAACTCCTGGTTCGTTTGATATACATGAACATTTCACCTCTCTGTGAGAGTCCTGAAAGTATTTTCTTCTATTCTAATGTCACATCTCCAAAGTTATCAGAAACCTGCATTCAAGAATACATGTTAAAGCCCTATAGTTGATTATAAAACCACCTTTTGAAGAGTATCAACAGAAGACAACAATTGTCTGTGGCTGGCAAAGTCTTAGGGCAGCCACAGTCAAAAACACAATTGACAAAGAAATATGTTACTTCTGTGGCACACATTAATTTAACATAGCAATTACAATTATTATTGATAATGTACACTGAGGATCTCCCCATAAATGCCATTAGCTATCCCCAAAACTATATTTCCTACCTATAATTTTTCCTACCTATAATTCTGATAGGAGTTTCACATAATTTTGGAACACATACCATTAATATATTTATACAAATAGAACCCAAAGGTAGCTAAACACCATTTTATATTTGACAATGCTTCCTGTATGACTTTTATACTACATAAGTCAAATTTCACTTTTACATTAGTGAACTATTAATGTTAAACCTTTGTAGACATATCTACCCAATTTTAATGTTTGACCATAAGGTAGGTTCCTCATAAACCTTTTATAACTCTTTATAAATTTTTTATTAAAGAGCAGATCTGTGCTCTAAGAAAAACCTACTGTGCTTTTATTCTAATATTCAATTTATGGAAAAACTGAATGATACCCCTTTAACTTAAGCCAATATATTCACACACAAAATTTCTTTTACATGACTAATTTTTCACAAATCTTCTACTACTTGTTCAAACCTTCAGCTTTATCATATTTAACTTTAAACAATCCTTTAACACTTTAATCTAGGCAGAAAAAGCCATATTTCCATGACTTCTTATAATCCTTTACCAAAAATACATTTCACTTTTTTTACACACCTAGCATGTGCAACTGTTTTTATTTTCCAAAGATTACTTAAGTCACATGAACTAAAAAGTATTACACTTTTTACTTTTCTGCCAAAAATATTTGACTTAAGCTCTTATTATTTTTAAACCTATTAAAGCTCTTTCCTATCATACACACAACACATATAAATTCACAGACAGAAGAAGAGTCAGTACTTGTAAAATTTTTCATTTGCTACTTTAAGTTTCTCTTCAAAGTATGCAGCTTCTAGGGCCTATTAAGCAGGCACAGCTGAAAGGCAAAAACAGGTTTCCCAAAATTAACGGTCTCATTTTTATACCATATCCTGTATCCCAAAAAGAGGAAATCTGCCCATTTGTCATGGGAATCTTATCTCTCAGTGAGGAATGGGGATATTTTCATAACTTCTAGGTGGCCAAGAGCATGCTTTTCTGATCTAAACTTGCAAAGAGCTGAAGATCTCCCCATAACTGCCATTAGCTATCCCCAAAACTATGTTTCCTACCTAGTCACACATCAAAGCTCTCTCATAATGTATAGTAATTTCTAATACCCTCCAAGTCAAAAACATCAGATAATGCAATGAAAAACAGAACAGAGCCTTAGATTTTGAGAAAGATCTATCCACTTTAATTCCTGGGGCTTTATGAGGAAAACAAAGGTTTTTCCAAAAGGGGGTCTGTGACATCTCCTCTGTTTTTCCCAAAGAGTTCCAGGCTGTTAGAGCTTGAATAAACTGACTTTTAACCATAGCACTCAAATCCTTTTAAATCTCTTATTACCCAACTTTAGCCATGTCAAACAGCCAATAGTTTTGTTCTCAGAGAAAGGAAATTTCAAGATGGTTTGTGGAGAGGAAGAGAATTAACCAGTGGTAAAGGTTATACAGATTTTAAACCAGAAAGGATTCATTCCCTAAGTCAGTATTGAACCCTGGGCCACCATTGTAAAATGGTGAAGCCTTAGCTATTGAGCTACAGCATTGGTTGGTTTCCATTGTTCTTCCCAGAAGGACTTCAGAGCAGCCAATTCTGAGCTTGCAAAGGCTTTTAACTGCTCAAGATAATTTTTAGGGATAAGTATGACATGAACCCCCAAATTCCTATCTGTTGGATGGTGGAAACCAAGAGAATGAACTGCCTCGTGATTACAAGTTCAAGCTCCCAAGGACATTTTTCAACATGTGGTCTCTAGGCAAGATGAAAGAGCAGACAGTTGCCCTGAGTAACAGAAAAAATAGAAGAGAAAGGAGAGAAAGGGAGAAAAGCATTGCCTGGTGGGGTGGCAGGGGCAGCTCCTCCTGCGGCAGGGTGGGGAAGGAGAGGTGCTCAGGGAGGCCAGAGAAAGACCCACCCTGTGGGTCAACACTGTTTAGGTGACCACTTGTCAGTAGCTAAGGGATCTTTTCCAGCAGTCCTATCAGCTCTCAAGTGTCCCTCTTAGGAAGAAATAACTCACTTGCATCTGTGTGAAGGAACCACCAAACAGGCTTTGTGAGAGCAACAAGGCTGTTGATTGCACCTGGGTGCAGGTGGGCTGAGTCAAAAAAGAGAGTCAGTGAAGGGAGATAGGGGTGGGGCCATTTTATAGTATTTGGGTAGGTAAAGGAAAATTACATTCAAAGGGGGTTGTTCTCTGGCAGGCAGGGGCGAGGGTCACAAGGTGCTCAGTGGGGGAGCTTTTGAGCCAGGATGAGCCAGGAGAAGGAATTTCACAAGGCAATGTCATCAGTTAAGGCAGGAACAGGCCATTTTCACTTCTTTGGTGATTCTTCAGTTACTTCAGGCCATCTGGATGTGCATGTGCAGGTCACAGGGGATATGATGGCTTAGCTTGGGCTCAGAGGCCTGACATTCCTGTCTTCTTATATTAATAAGAAAAATAACAAAAAAATGAAATAGTGGTAAAGTGTCAGGGTGGTGAAAATTTTGGGGAGTGGCATGGAGAGATAATGAGCGATATTTCTCGGGGCTGCTTCAAGCAGGATTAGGGGTGGCGTTGGAACCTAGAGTGGGAGAGATTCAGCTGAAGGAAGATTTTGTGGTAAGGTTGTTAGAAGGAGCATTTGTCATGTAGAATGATTGGTGATGGCCTGGATGTGGTTTTGTATGAATTGAGAAACTAAATGGAAGACACAAGGTCTGAATAAAAGAAGGAAAAAAAAAGGTATTAAAGGACTAAGAACTGGGAGGACCCAAGACATCCAATTAGAGAGTGTCCAAGGGGGTTCTGTGTAATTACTTGTTTGGTTGGTGAGTTTTTGGACTCTATTCTTGACAGAGTGCTTTTATTAAGTTGGAGGCTGAGCTTGGTGAGGTGTGTTTTTAAAAGACCATTAGCCAGTTCTACTTTTCCTGAAGATTGAGGACGGTAAGGGGTATGAAGGTTCCACTGAATACCAAGAGCCTGAGAAACTGCTTGGGTGATTTGACTAATAAAGGCCGGTCCGTTATCAGACTGTATAGAGGTGGGATGGCCAAAACGAGGAATTATGTCTGACAGAAGGGAAGAAATGACTGCAGTGTCTACCCAGGCCAAGAGGTATTTTAGCTTCCTAAGGGCATGTGAGTAAAGCTAATTTGCCAGTCCTGGGCAGGGGCAAATCCCTGAGCTTGACATGTAGGGAAGGGAGAGGGCCTGAGAAATTCCTGAGGAGTAGTAGAATAGCAGATGGAACACTGAGAAGTGATTTCTTTGAGGATAGATTTCCATGATAGAAAGGAAATGAGAGGTTCTAAGAGATGGGCTAGGGGTTTGTAACCTACATGGAAGAGGCTATGAAATGATGACAGAATAGAATGGGCCTGTGAGGCTGGAAGGAGATCCTTGATCCAAGAACCATTTGCCTAGTGTGGGAAGAGATTGATAGGTGGAAGTTTCAGTGGGGGAGTAGGTGGGAGTGGCCAGATAAGAAGGAGAAAAACTGCTGTGAGGGATAGAAGTTGGAACGCTAGCTGCTTTTTTAAGCTACCTTATCAGCATAAGCATTGTCCTGAACAATGGGATCTGATACCTTTTGATGGCCTTTGCAGTGAATGACTCCAGCTTCCTTTGGAAGTAAAGCGGCTTTGAGAAGCATTTTTTTTAAAAGAGGCTTAATGATGGAGGACCCTTGCATAGTGAGGAAATTTCTTTCTGCCCATATAACAGCATGGTGGTGCAGCATATAGAAGGCATATTTAGAGTCAGTATAAATATTGATGCATAGTCCCTTTGCAAGAATGAGGGTCCAAGTTAAGGCAATGAGTTCAGCTTCTTGAGAGGTAGTGGAGTGGGACAGAGCGGTAGCCTCAATGATAGATATGGAAGATACTATAGCATAGCCTGCCTTTGCTGGTGAGTGGCGATTAGGCCTGGTGGAACTGCCATCAGTAAACCAAATGTGATCAGCGTGAGGAACACGAAAGAAGGAAATATGGGGACATGGGGTGAATGTCAAGTGGATTAGAGAGATACAGTCATGGAGGTCAGGTGTGGTATCTGAAATAATGTGGGAAGTCAGATTGAAGTCCGGGCCAGGAACAATGGTGATTGTGGGAGACTCAACTAAGAGTGAGTATAGCTGGAGGAGCCAGGTGGGAGGAAGAAAATAGATTTTGGAAGTTATGAGAACTGCAGAGAGTTGAGCACAGTTTGTGATTTTGAGGTCCTCTAAAAGTATTAACGCAGTGGCAGCCACTGCACGCAGAAATAAGGGCTAGGCTAAAACAGTAAGGTCAAGTTGTTTGGATAAAAAGGCTACAGGGCATGGTCCCGGTCCTTGTGTAAGAATTCTGACTGCACAGCCCTGCACTTCAGCTGTATGTACTGAGAAGGGAGTGATGAGTTAGTGAGAGCCACCATGGGAGCAGCTTTTAGGGCTATTTTTTAAGGAATTAAAAGGAGAGTGGGGAAAGGATTTAGGATTTATAGGGTCAGCTAGGTTTATCTAGAATAGAATAATGAGTTGTGGAGGGAAGTATTGAGGATAGGAGAGGATATGGGTTTGGCACCACGGGATGGATAGACAAAACAATTTCGTTGATAAGGTGCAGATCCTGAACTAACCTGTAAGGCTTATCCAGTTTTAGGACAGGTAAAACGGGGGAATTGTAAGCAGAGTTTATAGGTTTTAGAAGCCCATGCTGTAGCAGGTGAGTGATAACAGCCTTTAATCCTTTTAAAGTGTGCTGTGGGATGGGATATTGGCGTTGAACGGGGTAAGGGTGATTAGGTTTTAATGGGATGGTAATGGGCATGTGATTGGTTGCCAGGGAGGGAGTAGAGGTGTCCCATATTTGTGGGTTAAGGTCGGGGGATACAGGAGGAAGACGCAAAGGAGGTTTTGGGTTGGGAAGGAGGGTGGCAGTGAGATGTGGCTGTAGTCCAGGAATAGTCAGGAAAGCAGATAATTTGGTTAAAATGTCTTTGCCTAATAAGGGAACTGGGCAGGTGGGGATAACTATAAAACAGTGCTTAAAAGAATGTTGTCCAAGTTGGCACCAGAGTGGGGGAGTTTTAAGGGATTTTGAAGCTTGGCCATCAATACCCACAACAGTTATGGAGGCAAGGGAAACAGGCCTTGGAAAGAAGGTAATGTGGAGTGGGTAGCCTCTGTATTGATTAAGAAGGGGACAAACTTACCCTCCACTGTAAGAATTACCCAAAGCTCAGCATCCGTGATGGTCCAGGGGGCTTCCAAGGCGACCGGGCAGCATCAGTCTTCAGCCGCTAAGCCAAGCAGATCTGGGAAGGAGTCAGTCAGAGAGCCTTGGGCTAGAGCTTTAGGGGCTCTAGGAGTGGCTGCCGGCGAGTTGGATAGTCCAATTTCCAGTGGGGTCCTGCACAGATGGGACATGGCTTAGGAGAAATCCCTGGCTGCGGGCATTCCTTGGCCCATGTGTCCAAGGTAGTTGGATTACAGCTTGGTTTTATATGTATTAAGCAGACAAAAGACATCCATCAATACATGTGAAGTATCCATTGATTTGGTCCAGAAAAGCAAGACAACTCAAAGCAGGGACTTCCAGGTCACAGGTGGATTCAAAGATTTTCTGATTGGCAATTGCTTGAAAGAGTTAAATTATTATCTAAAGATCCAGAATCCGTAGAAAAGAGTGCCTGAGTTAAGATAAGTGGTTATGGAAACCAAGGCTCTTATTATGTAGATGAAGTCTCATAGGTGGTGCCTTTAGAGACAATCAATGGCAAATGTTTCCTATTCAGACCTTTAAAAGGTGCTAGACTCTCAGTTAATCTCTTCAGGATTGGGAGGGTCTGGAAAGGGAAAGATCTAGTTATGTTAATAGAGATTCTTTGCAGATGCGAATTCTCTCCACAAAAGATGGCTTTGCCAGGCCATTTCAAACTAGGTCAAAGAAATATATTTTGGGGTAAAATATTTTAATTTTTTTTTGTCTGTCATGTGATATCATTCTGTGGTCAGGTTGGAATTTGCTCTCTTATTGCTACAAAGAGTCTGTTATGTCAGTCTTAAGATGTGTTTTAATGTTAACACTGGTGACTTGTGCTTGAACTCCAAAAGGGAGAGGGTATAATGAGACATGTCTGCCCCCCACCCCTTTCCATCAGGGCTTAAATGGGAAAGGGTGGGAGTGAAAAATCTTGAAGTTTTTCAGTTCAATTCAATCAGTTGGGGATCTTCGAATTTTGTTTTTGGTTTACATTTGTGAGGTGGTATTGTTAAATAAAAACTTCTGCTGAATTAAATTTATAAGAGTTTAATTAAACAAAGAATGATTCATGAATCAGGCAGCCTCCTGAGCCAGAGTAGGCTCAGAGCTTCCAACACGGCCACATGGTGAAAGAAGATTTATAGACAGAAAAAGAAAAGCCACGTACAGAAATCGGAAGTGAAGTACAGAAATAACTGGATTGGTTACAGCTTGGTGTTTGCCTTATTCGAACGTGGTTTGAACAGTTGGCCACATTTGACGGGCTAAAACTTGGTGATTTTGTAACCGCCCAAGGGGTTCACCTTGCCTGGTGTCTAGACAGAGCCAGTTTCTCAAGAGAGGGGAATTGCAATAGAGAATGAATAATTCACACAGAGCTGGCTGTGTGGGAGACTCGAGTTTTATTATTACTCAAATCAGTCTCCTGAGCATTCGGGGATCTAAGTTTTTAAGGATAACTTGGTGGGTGGGGGAATCCAGTGAGGCGGGGGCACTGATTGGTGGGGGATGAAATCACGGGGAGTCAAAGCTGTCTTCTTGCACTGAGTCAGTTCTTGGTGGGGGCCACAAGATCAGATAAGCCAGTTTATCAATTTGGGTGGTGCCAGCTGATTCATCAAGTGCAGGGTCTGCAAAATATCTCAAGCACTGATTTTAGCAGCAGTTTAGAAAGGGTCAGAATCTTGTAGGCTCCAGCTGCATGACTCCTAAACCACAATTTCTTATCTTGTGGCTAATGTTAGTCCTACAAAGGCAACCTAGTTCCTAGGCAACAAAGAGTTCTGCTTTGGCTGTTGTCATCTTTGTTTTAATCTATAAACTAAGTTTTTCCCAAAGTTAGGTCAGCCTATACCCAAGAATGACAAGGACAGCTTGGAGGGTAGAAGCAAGAGGAAGTCGATTAAGTTAGATCTCTTTCACTGTCTCAGTCATAATTTTGCAAAGGTGGTTTTAACTGGCACAAGAGTAGGCTACAGTGTGTTTGCCATTCCATCTAGGTTATAGTTCACAATGTACAGATAAACCTTCAGGCCAAACTTAAAATATGTGAGGAGGCAGCTATAGGCTAAACTCGATTTGACAGTATGTTATCCCAATTTATATAGGAATGTCTGGAGCACCAGAAAGATTACAGAACTTCCCAAGGCCTTGAGACCAGTATGGGAGGGGCCAGAGCTGGAGCCCAGGCCCTCAGAGCTTGGGTTCTGTGCCCTGCAGCTTCTATTTCAGCCATTTTCTGGGGGTGTAAAAATGGAGACTGGCATGCAGTGTTCTGAGACCTCAAAACTAGTAAAGAATCCACATCCTATTTTCTGTATTCTATTATTATGAAACACATAGAAATACAACTTTAAAAGATCAAAACTTTTATCGGAATCTAAAGAAACAAAAACATGTGTTTATTATTAAAGATTATAGCTAGAGACAAAAAAAGGAATAATGGGAATTTAATGAACACCTGAATTTAAACTAAAATCCTGGCTATACTTTTTAGTGCTCTTATATCATAATAAATACATAATTCATTACTTTTATTTGCTAGAAATGACCCAAGTTTCTGACTTATTTTCCTTACTAAGTGATTTATACTGGCAGCGTTATGGTCTTCCTTTTCAAACAGTTCATTTTTTGCAGAGTTGTTTTCTAACTCCAAAGCATCTTAATATGGTGGCAATGTCCTCTACCCTAGAATAACCTTGACTCAAAATGTTAAGTATTTCATTTCCCTATTAGGAATAGTAATTCAATGGAGTTTGGAACTGGCATAATATTTATAATGGAAAATATAGCAGTCAGAGATGGCAAAGGAATCTGTAAATAAGTATAGAAAAACACCAAAAAAAGTTTTAAACAAAAATAAGGGAAACTCTAATTATAGACCTTGAGTTTTTCAGTTCTTAATGTGATTTTCATCTGTTTGGCTTTCAGCCGTGGTTGGCTTGGTTGCTGGAGGTCTGGTGCTGTTGCTACCCGAAACTAAAGGGAAGGCTTTGCCTGAGACCATCGAGGAAGCCGAAAATATGCAGAGGTAGGCAGTTGAAAGTTCGAAATGAACTGTTCTAGGAAGGTTTTAGGAGAACCCTGTAGCTGTTTGGAAAGAATTAGATTGACTTCATACTTCACACCATACACTGAGATAAATTCAAACTAAATCCAAGACTTGAAAGCGTTTAAAAAATCAGTAAAATTACAAAGACACTATACGAGAATTTCTTTAAACTTTCATGTGGAGAAAGTCTTTCTAAATATGACCCAAAAAATCCAGAATCCATAGAAGGAAGGTCAATATGTTCGCTTTCATTAAAATAAAAGATTCTGCATTAAACAACTACCATAGGCTAAAAATAAAATTATAAACTTGAAGAAAATATTTACTACTCTACATTGGGCTAATTTTCCCAACAAATCTGTAAGAGCAACCACCCAATAGAAAAAAAAAATAGGCAACATATGTGAGCAAATAATTCAATGAAAAGAAAATAAAAACAGCTCTTAAATATGTGAAAATATGCTCAACCTCCTTCATAGTAAGAAAAGTTCAAATTAACACTGCACTAATAACTACCTGGATTGTCAAAAATAAAATTACTTGGTAACACACTATGTTGGGGAAGAATGGGGAGAAACACAATCTCCCGTGTTGCTGGTAGGAGTTAGATACCTCTATAATGGACAGTGCAATAGTAGGATAAAAATTACAAATATGGACCAGGCACAGTGGCCCATGCCTCTAATCCCAGCACTTTGAGAGGGCGAGATGGGCGGATCACAAGGTCAGGAGATGGAGATCATCCTGGCTAACACAGTGAAACTCTATCTCTACTAAAAAAATACAAAAAAATGTAGCTGGGTGTGGTGGTATGCACATGTAATCCCAGCCACTGGGGAGGCTGAGGCAGGAGAATCACTTGAACCCAGAGGCAGAGGTTGCAGTGAGCTGAGATCACGCCACTGCACTCCAGCCTGGGTGACAAAGCCAGACTCCGTCTAAAAAAATTAAAATATATTAAATTAAAATTACAAACATGTGTATCCTTTAACCTAGTGACTCTACACCTCTAGAAGTTTACATGTACAAAGTGACATGTGTACAGGACTAGTCATTAAGGCATTTTTTTATAACAAGAGTTTGGAAACAACCTAAATGATCATGAATTAGAACACCAGTTAAATAAATGATATGCCATTCTTCTGTAAAATTATACAGTCATTAAAAAGAATGAGGCCACTTCACGTACACTGACAAGGAAAGTTCTCCAAGATATATTGCTAATGGGGGAAAAAGCAAAACATAGAGAAGTATATATCCTATCATTTGTGTAAAAATAGGGAAAGACATATATGTAAATACTTGTATCTCAAAAATGTACAAGAACCATAACATTGGTTGTCTATGGAATGAAGTGGCTGTGGGATACAGGTAGAAGGGAGACTGCAATGCTTACCTTTTTGTAATTTTGAATTTTGGACCATATGAACCCATTCAAACAGTACATTAAAAAAATGAAAAACAAACCTGTCTGACACTCTCCCCACAAATTTGTTTATACAGTATATTTAGATATTTTTATTTATTTTCTTCTGACTCCATTTTTGGCCTACTGATACCACCAACAACTGATTTTTATTCATTTTACCAAACCTTCTTGTTTAACATTTTCAGTACTTAGACAAAATGCTGGTAAATCACAGTGGTCTGAGGCTTTTCCTAGAACTTGAGTCTTAGAGTCGGAAGAGGCCTTTGAATCCAGGCAGAGGTCACATACTCGCAGCCCGCAGGCCACCAAGTTCTCCAGTGCTTTCTTTGGCCTACACAGTATTTTTTTTTAAAGTGGGAAATTCCACATAAACTGGATTTCCAGGATCTGTTTTAAAAAAGCAGAAGATTTGGTAACACTGAGAAGATATTTCCTCTTGTTGTCAATGTGTGGGAGCTGAATGATGGCTTGGCTTTCTGAAGGGTTTGCCCTGTGCAGGAGGCCACAGTCCCCACTGTTTCCTATTGTCTTTGGTACATTGTATGATCTGCCTGGTGCATGCAGACATTTGAGTTGGAGACCTTTCATCTAAACCAACCGTCTCCAACCCCATACCCCTCTCCCTATGTAGCTTCCCACACACATGGGCACCTCCCGTCAAAGACAGTCTAAATCCTGTTTACTGTGGTATCGCTGGAACTCAGCACGGTGCCTGGCATACACAGAGCAGGAGCTTACCAATTATTTGTGGAATAAATGCTGAAGTTCTTTCTACAGCATCCCTAATTGGAGTTTCTTTCTCTAGCCGGCGCCAGTGCCAGGCAGGCAGTAATATGTGTAGTGAAGAGCATGACCTGTAGAGCCTGAAGCCCGGCCATCACATTTCCCATGTGTGTGGCTTTATCGCCTGAATGCCTCAAAGCCTCAGTTTCCTCATCTGCAAATGGGGACAACAGTACCTACTCACTGGATTAAAGAAGAAAATATGTGTAAAGTGCCTGACACTAATTAAGTGTCACCTGGTTCCTAATTAAGTTGTTATGGTTCCTAACGGCACTAAACTTGTCCTAGTTACAGATATAACCTGTGGACTTATACCCAATACCTTATCTTGCTTCTTAAGCCTGTTTTCCTTTCTGTAAAATGAGGATAACAATAGCTAACATTTACTAAGTGCTCTCACCCAGTGTTTTCCAATTAACACTCACCAAGTGTCAATAAAGTGCCTGACACTAATTAATTAATGTCTACAAGCCCCTGCTATTATTCACAGAAGCTTTTATAGCTGTTCTATAAAACAGGAAAATATATGCCTAGACTATTTATTGGAAATCAAATTTTAAAATACATTCCGAGTTGTTGTAAGATGGAGAAGTGTAACTCAGTGACACACACATTCCTATGCTTCTCAGACTTGTTCATTTTCACCAGGCTGGTTCAAAGCAGGCTAAAGAGATATTTCAAAAGATCATTCCTGTTGTTATTTTATATTCTTTCCATTTGTATGATCTACAGATACTGCTATGAAGATTCTCACTGTTCTTGTTTCTGTATTATATAACCCAGTTCACCACGCACTGAGAGATATGTGTAAGACTTGGGGAATTGCAGAAGAGTGGGAGTGGTGAGGGCTGAGACAGAGCCAGAGAACAGTGCACCTACAGAGGGAGGGGTGGGAGGTGTGGCCTGCAGGAGGCAAGGATGTCTGGGAGCAGGAGGGCAGACCACAGCTGGCACTGAAAACTGACCCCAAGAACAGTGTCATATGCGCTGAGAGCCAGCAGAAACAGGGCAGGGCAAGAATCCCTCCCTCACCAACCAAGTTATTTGGTTCCTAAGGGCACTAAACCTGTCCTAGTTACAAATATAGCCTGCATGGACTTTTACCCTATTCTTTATCTCACTTCTCACTTTTTTTAATCTCTCTATTTTTGAGACAGAGTCTCCCACCGGTTACCCCGGCTGGAGTGCAGTGGCTCAATCTCAGCTCACTGCAGCTTCAACCTCCTGAGCCCAGATCATTCTCCCACCTCAGCCTCCCAAGTAGCTGGGACTACAGGCATGTGCCACCACGCCCAGCTAATTTTTTTGTAATTTTTTAGTAGAGACAGGTTTCGCCATGTTGCCCAGGATGGTCTGAAACTCTGGAGCTCAAGTTATCCACCCACCTTGGCCTCCCAAATTGCTGGGATTACAAGTGTGAGGCACCACGCCTGGCCCCTTATCTCACTTCTTAAGCTGGTTTTCCTCTGTAAAATGAGGATAACAATAGCTAACATTTACTAAGTGCTCTGCCCGTGCTTTCCATGCCCTTCCTGTGCACCTTCTTTTATTGCACTTCATCTTATTGCGTTTTGCAGATACTGCATTTTTTAACAGATTGAAGGTATACAGCAACCTACATTAAACAAGTTTATCTGCAGCATTTTTCCAACAGCAGGTGCTCACTGTATGTCTCTGTGGCATGTTTTGGTAATTCTCACAATATTTCAAACTTTTCCATTATTATCATATCTGTGATGGTGACCTGAGATCAGTAATCTTTGGTACTACTATTGTAATTGTTTTAGGGCACCACGAGCCATGTCTGTGTAAAACAACAAACTTAATTGATAAAATGTGTGTGATCTGACTGTTCCACACACTGACAGTTCCCCCATCTCTCTTCCTTTCCTTGGGCCTTCCTCTTGCCTAAGACACAACCATATTGAAATTAGGCCAATTAATAGCTCTACAATGCCCTCTTGGTGTTCAATGAAAGGAAGAGTTGCAAGTCTCAACTTCAAAGCAAAAGGCAGAAATGATTGAGCTCAGTGAGGAAGTCGTGTTGAAAGCCAGCATAAGCTGAAAGCAAGGCCTCTTGCACCAGCTGGCCAAGTTGAGAATGCACAGGAAAAGTTCTTGAAGGAAATTTAAAAATGCTACTCCAGTGAACACACAAATGAGAAAATTAAACAGCCTTATTGCTGACATGGAGAAAGCTTGAGTGGTCTGGATAGAAGATCAAACTGGTCACAACATTCCCTTAAGCCAAAGCCTAATCCACAGCAAGGCCTTAACTCTCTTCGATTATATGAAGGCTGAGACAGGTGAAGAAGTAGCAGAAGAAAAATTTGAAGTTAGTAAGTTTGGTTCTTAAGGCTTAAGGAAAGAAGCTGTCTCCGTAACATAAATGTGCAAGGTGAAGCAGCAAGTGCTGGTGTAGAAGCTGCAGCAAGTTCTCCAGATTTAACAAAGATCGTTGATGAAGGTGTTCACACTAAACAACAGATTTTCAATATAGACACAACAGTCTTCTATTGGAAGAAGATGCCATTTAGTACTTTCAAGGTGACAGGGGAAAAAAATCAATGCCTGGTTTCAAAGCTCAAAGGACAGGTTGACTGTCTTGCAGCTGGTGACTAGAAGGTGAAGCCAATGTTCATTTACCATTAAAACCCTAGAGTCCCTAAGAATTATGCTACATCTACTCTGTGTGTGGTCATGGAATAACAAAGCCTGTGTACAGATAACAGTATATCTGTTTACAGTATGGTTTATTGAATATTTTAAGCCTGCTGTTTAGACCTACTGCTTAGAAAAGAAGATTGCTTTCAAAAGATTACTGCTCATTGACAATACATACACCTGGTCACCCAAGAGCTCTGATGGAGATGTACCTAAAGATTAATGTTGTTTTAATGCCTGCTAACACAACATCCATTCTACAGCCCATGGATCAAGGAGTAGTTTTGACATTCAAGTATTATTATTTAAGAAATATACTTTATAAGGCTATAGCTACCATAGATGGTAATTCCTCTAATTGTTCTAGGCAAAGTACATTGAAAACCTTCTGGAAAAGTTTCACCATTGTAGATGCCACTAAGAACATTTGTGAATCATTGGAGGTCAAAATATGAACGTTAATGGGAGTTTTGAAGAAGTTGATTACAACCCTCATGGATAACTTCGAAGAGGTCAAGAATTCAGCATAAAAAGTATCTGCAGATATGATAGAAATAGCAAGAGAACTAGAATTAGAAGCAGAGCCCGAAGATGTGACTTGAATTGCTTCAACCTCATGATAAAACTTGAACAGATGAGGAGTTGCTTTTTAGAGATGAGCTTAGAAAGTGGTTTTTTGAGATGGAATCTACTCTTGGTGGAGATCCTGTGAACATTGTTGAAATGACAACAAAGAATTTAGAATATTACATAAACTTAGTTGACAAAGCAGCATCAGGGTTTGAGAGGATTGACTCCAATTTTTAAAGAAGCTCTACTGTGGGTAAAGTACTATGAAACAGCATTGCATGCTATAGAGAAATCTTTCATGAAGGGAAGAGTCTATCAACATTGAAAACTTCATATTCTTGTTTTAAGAAGTTTCAACAGCCACTTCAACCTTCAGCAACCACTATCTTGATCAGTCAGCAGCCATCAACATAGAGGCAAGAGCCTCCACCAGCAAGATTACAACTAATTGAAGGCTCAGATGATTGTTAGCATTTAAAAAAAAAAGTATTTTTAAATTACATTGTTTTCTTAGACATAATATTGCACATTTAATAGACTACAGTATAGTGTAACCATAACTTTTATATGAACTGGAAAACCAACAAAAATGTATGACTCACTTTATGGTAAAATGTACTTTATTGTGGTGGTCTGGAACTGAATCCCCAATATCTCTGAGGTATGCCTGTATTCCCTCATTGAATCCTTGCAGCAACCCTATGAAATAGGTGTTATTATTATTAACCCTACTGACAACTGGAATATAAAAACAGGCCGGAGAAAGTAAAGGACTTGCTCAAAACCACACAGCCAATAAGTGAAAAAGCCAAAGTTTCAATCCTGGCAGCTAGATTTTGTGGCCCATGAACTTGTCTCACCATCAGAGGGTTGGGCTCATGAATGGGACAATGCAATGAAGCACCCATCACAGCGCTTGGTATTTAATTAGTAGTCACTCACTGGTGACTGATGTTGTTGTGGCTGCTGCTGCCGTTGTTGCTGCTGCTCTTGCCATTTTTATTGTTGCTGTTGTTGCTGCTGTTGTTATTGGTACTGCTGCTATTGTTTTTGCTGTTGCTATTACTGTTGTTATTGCTATTACTGTTGTTATTGCTATTGTACTTGTTTCTACTGTTGTTGCTGCTGCTGTTATGATTATTGCTGCTGTTGCTACTGCTGCTACTGTTGTTGCTGCTGTTGTTGCTGATGTTACTGCTGCTGTTGTTACTGCTGGTATTCCTACTGCTGTTGTTGCTGCTGCTTTTGCTGTTGTTGATTGTGATGCTATTGTTGTTACTGATGTTTCCATTGTTATCGCTGCTGCTGTTGTTGCTACTACTGCTACTGCTGCTGTTACTGTTGTTGCCTCTGTTAGTGTTGTAGCTGTTGTTATTGCTGCTACTGTTACTGTTGCTGCTGTGACTATTGCTGCTGTTGTTTTTGTCACTACTGTTGCTGCTGTTGTTGCTTTTGTTATTGTTGAAGCTACTGTTGTTGCTGCTTTCTTCCTGTTGTTGATGCTTTTGCTGTGGTTGTTTTTGTTGCTGCTGTTGCTGTTCACCTTTGTTATTGTTACAGCTACTGTTGTTGCTGCTCTTGCTGCTGCTGCTGCTGCTACTGATGTTGCTGCTTCTGCTATTGCTGTTGCTGCTTTTGCTGATGTTGCTGTTGTTGGTGCTGTTATAATTCTTGCTGCTGCTGTTGTTGCTGCTGTTGCTTTTGTTGTTGCAGCTACTTTTGTTGCTCCTCTTGTTGTTGCTGCTGCTATTGCTGCTGTTGTTGCTTTTGTTATTGTTGTTGCTGCTACCATTGCTGACATTGCTGTTGCTGCTGCTGTTGTTGCTGCTACTGCTATTGTTGCTGTTTCTATTATTATTGCTGTTGTTGATTATGATGCTGTTGCTGTTGCTGCTGCTGCTGTTGCTGAAATTGTTGCTGTTGTTGTTATTAATGCTGTTGTCATTGCTACTACTATGGCTGCTGCTGCTGTTGTTGCCACTATTGCCACTGCAGCTGCTGTTGTTGCTACTGCTAATGTTGCTGCTGTTGTTACTGTTGTGGTTGCTGCTACTATTGTTGCTACTGTTGCTTTTGTTGTTGCTGCTGCTTCTGTTGTTATTGCCATTGTTGAGTATGATGCTGTTGCTATTGCTGTCACTGCTGCTACCATTGCTGATGCTGTTGTTGTTGCTATTGTTGCTGATGTTGTCATTGCTGCTATTGTTACTGCTGTTGCTGTTATGATTGCTGCTGCTATTGCTGTTGTTATTGTTGCTTTTATTGTTGTTGCTGCTCTTGCTGCTGTTGTTGCTGCTATTGCTGCTATTGTTGTAATTATTGCTGCTGCTGCTGCTGCTGCTGTTATTACTGCTATTTCTGTTGCTACTGCTGCTGTTGCTGTTGCTATGGCTATTGTTGCTGTTGTTAACTGTGATGCTATTTTTGTTGGTGATGCTTTTGTTGCTATTGCTGTTGCTGATACTGTTGCTATTGTTGCTTTTGTTGTTGTTGCTGTTGTTGCTGCTGCTGCGACTGTTGCTGTTGCTGCTGCTGCTATTATTGTTGCTGCTGCTGTTGCCATTGTTACTGCTGCTATTGTTGCTGCTGTTGTTGCTGATGCTGCTACTGTTGCTATTGCTGTTGCTGCTACTACTGCTGCTAGTGCTGCTGCTACTGTTGTTGCTACTATGGTAATGATTGCTGCTGCTGCTGTTACTGCTATTACTACTACTACTTCTGTTGTTGCTGCTGCTGCTGTTATTGCTTCTACTCCTGTTGTTGCTACTGCTGCTCTTGCTATTTCTGTGGCTATTGTTGCTACTGTTGTTGCTCTTAATTGTGATGCTGTTGGTTCTGTTGCTGTCGTTGCTACTATTGCTAAAATTATTGCTGCTGTTGTTGCTATTGTTGCTTTTGTTGTTACTATTGCTGTTGCTTTTGTTATTGTTGCTACTGCTGTTGTTGTTGCTGCTGCTGCTCCTGTTGTTACTGTTGCTATTGCTACTGCTAATACTATTGTTGCTGCTGCTGTTGCTCATGTTGTTACTGTTGCTATTGCTGTTACTACTGAGGCTGCTATTGTTGCTATGGCTGTTGCTGCTGATGGTATTACTGTTGCCATATCTGTTGCTGCTACTGTTACTGTTGCTGTTGTTATTACTATTGTTGCTACTGTTGCTTTTGTTGTTGTTACTGCTACTGTTGTTGCTGATGTTTCTGCTATTGTTACTGCAGTTACTACTGTTATTACTGTTGTTGCTGCTATTACTAGTATTGCTGCTACTGTTGCTGCTGTTGTTGCTTTTGTTGTTCCTGCTGCTGCTTCTATTGCTACTGTTATTTCTGCTGCTGCAGTTGTTGTTATTGTTGTTGGCACAGAGACCAGAGGAGCTCAACTGACTTGAGTGTACCTCCCCATCTGGAGCTTTAGAGAATTCCAAAACCATAGGGTTATTTGGGTAAGTTTCTGCCATCCCTCGTCTCAGATTGGATTTGTCCAGAAATTGAGACAAAACTAACCAACTCCAGGTTGGGGAAATTCTGTGAGATGCTGGGTGGCTGGGAGCAGCCCACACCTGATTCAATATTGCTATAAACAGAAACAGGTCCAAAGGGCATGGCTGGCAACAATAAAATGAAGAAAGCAGCATTTATACGATGAATATCAGCAATGTCCTGGCATTCACGAAGACAAGATGATTGAGAAAACTTGCAATTTGAACAAATGTTTTGATTGCATTCTTCATTTATCAAGCTGTTGAAAAGTAAATACACTTTGTAAAAATAATTTTTCAAATCCTATTTGCTTAACTAATGATAACAATGTCTAGATTTTGCAATCTTTATCATTAACTGATATAAGATTAAGTTTAGTCTTTACCCACATTCTCTATTACAAAGAAAGGTGAACACCCTAAATAAAAAAGGAACTTATTTAGGCCAGTACCAATTCAATAAGAGAATTTTAGGAATAACTCTGTCTTTTTTTGTTTGTTTGTTTTTGTTTTTTGAGACAGAGTCTCGCTCTGTCGCCCAGGCTGGAGTGCAGTGGCGCGATCTCGGCTCACTGCAAGCTCCGCCTCCTGGGTTTACGCCATTCTCCTGCCTCAGCCTCCTGAGTAGCTGGGACTACAGGCGCCTGCCACCGTGCCTGGCTAATTTTTTGTATTTTTAGTAGAGACGGGGTTTCACCGTGGTCTCGATCTCCTGACCTTGTGATCCGCCCACCTTGGCCTCCTAAAGTGCTGGGATTACAGGCGTGAGCCACCGCGCCCGGCCAAACTCTGTCAACATGAGTTATCGACAAGTTCTGTCCATTTTCTTTGTGAGACCCACCATTCAGAATACATTGCAAGACTAATCATGAACAAAGTTTATAATCATTTGTTGTTCCTCTTATTTATTACCCACTTTATTTTGGTTTTCAGCCTCCTCATAATTTCTTTCTCCCCTCTCCATTTTTATTTCTTATTGCAGACCAAGAAAAAATAAAGAAAAGATGATTTACCTCCAAGTTCAGAAACTAGACATTCCATTGAACTAAGAAGACAGACAATTGCTCCTGTCATGACCTAGCCTTGATGGCAGTAAGACCAAAAGCAGAAATTCCTGCACTCATCACAAAGCCCATACAACTCAACCAAACTTACCCCTGAGCCCTATCAACCTAGGTCTACAGCCAATGGAGTCTATTGTACACTGTGGAAAAATGCCTATGGGAACAGATCCTGCCAAGTTCTTCCAGTTCACTTTATTCTCAGCATTCCTAGGACATTGGACATTGGTTTTCTGAAGGGTTTTTTCCAATCTTTGTGTTTTTAAAATTTGATTATTTTCTCTACAATGCCATCTAACCAGAATACACAGGGGTACCATGGGCCAGGGAAACAAAGTAGAAAAAAGTCTGAAAAACAGAAAAGTTAGGAGAGGAGCATCTATTTTCTTAAAGAAATAAAACACCCAAAACAATATAAAATTGTCCAGAATGTATGTCAAGAACTTTAGATAGGCCTTTCAATAACATAGGTGAAGATATTTTTGAAAATACATTGATTATTATCTAGGTTAGACTTAAAGTGAATCTCAAATAAAAGAATCAGGAATACAACTTAAGTAATCATGAGGTCCTTCCATATTTAGACTGGGTAAGCATGAATGTGTATTTTCTACAAAAGATCTTGAGAAGAGTTCAATAAAAATGTTAGCATTATAAAACCATTGATGATCATTTTTTAGTCTGGTAAAAATGTCTCAAAATTTATTAAAATATATGTTATTATGATATTAAAATATATGATATTAAAATATATGTTAATATTTTATAAAAGTAATATAAATACATTTTTAAAAGCTAAATATTATGAGGCTTATAATGAGAAACAAAATTTCCTTGCCCTATTTCACCTCTACTAATTTCTTAGAGAAAATTTTCAACTATTTTAGGTGAACTTTCCCCCTGAGATTCATCTCCATACATCTAAATAACTTCTTTATTTTGACATTTCTTGATTTTTTGGTTTAAATATTATCTATTTACTTTTCAATATAAAAGATAAAAACGTAGCTGTCTTCATCTCTCCCTTCATCCCAACACACAGCTTTTCTGTTCCCTTTAAACTTTATCACATTTTTATTAAATCAAATACTGAACTTTCATGTCATTGTGGCTATTAACACTGAGTCACTTAGTGTACTATGATTATGCTTCCTTTCTTTTATAGTATGTCACTTTTCCTGAACACTGTTGTTTTTTTTATTGCTTTGTTTTCTACATATTCATCATTAATTTTCCTCTAAGCTGTGGTGACAGAATAATAGTTCTCCCCTCAATGTTTTCAAATACATCACACATTGGTTTCTCTTTTCTTTTGTTCTGAGAGACCTCCCACCTGGAGCCCCCAGCCCTCCTGCTCCACTGTGGCCTGGTGAATCTCTAGGTCTGCAGCAGGACTGTTGCCCTGGGCTCTCTCTCCCCACCTTCCTGGGTGTTCCTTTTGTCTCCTGTCTCCTGGATGCCATCTCCTTCTTTATTTTTGTCACATTTTAAAGCATAACTTCCAGTAGCTTCCTGAGAAAGCAGGCATGCCTGTCCTCCCACAGTCTCTTCTGTGGCATCAAATGTTGAAACCTGAAAATGACATTTCTCAGAGCCTTCACCACCTGGCTTCCTATAAGGCTCTACCAGTGGGTCACACTGCCGAGATGGGAAGGAAGGAGCAAGAAAGAAGAGAAACGTTGATATTATAGGCTGTAGAATTGCCCCATAGGCTGAATTCATACCCTCATCAGGTCTCTTAAACAAAAGTTACAAAATGGGTACGAAGGAGGGAATCTCAGAATTGGAATGGAGACACTGAGTGATCTGAAGATCTTGAACCCCCATGATATAGTTTGGCTCTGTGTCCCCACCCAAATCTCACCTTGAATTGTAATAATTCCCATGTGTCATTGGAGGTACTGAATGCAACGTAATTGAATCATGGGGGCAGGTTTTTCCTGTGCTGTTCTTGTGATAGTGAATGAGTCTCATGACATCTGACAGTTTCATAACAGGGAATTCTCTTTCACATGCCGGGACTCCTCTTGCCTGCTGTCGTGTAAGATGTGCCTTTGCTCCTCCTTTGCCTTCCACCACAATTGTGAGGCCTCCCCAGCCACATGGAACTGTGAGTCAAACTTTTTACAACTTTATAAATTACTCAGTCTGGGGTATGTCTTTATTAGTATCATGAGAACAGAATAATATGATAAATTGGTACCAGTGTCAAATAAAAGTGTTGAACTCTATAAAATATTTAAAGAGATTTGTTCTGAGCCAAATGTGAGTGACCATGGCTTGTGACACAGCCCTCAGGAGGTCCTGAGAACATGTGCCCAAGGTGGTCAGGGCACAGCTTGGTTTTATACATTTTAGAGAAGCATGAGACATCAATCAAATGCATTTAAGAAATACATTGAATTGGTCCAGAAAGGCAGGACAACTCAAAGTGAGGAGGGCATGGCAGCAGCTTCCAGACTATAGGTGAAGTTAAATATTTTCTGGTTGACAATTGGCTGAGTTTGTCTAAAGATCTGGAATTGATAGAAAGGGAATGTTAGGTTAAGACAAAGATTGTGGAGGTCCGTTCCAAAATGGCCAAATAGGAACAGCCCCAGTCTGCAGCTCCCAGCATGATCAATGCAGAAGACGGGTGATTTCTGTATTTCCAACTGAGGTACCTGGTTCACCTCATTGGGTCTTGTTGGACAGTTGGTGCAGCCCACAGAGGGTGAGCTGAAGCAGGGTGGGGTGTTGCCTCACCCGGGAAGCACAAGAGGTTGGGGGATTTCCCTTTCTTAGCCAAAGGAAGCCATGACAGACTGTACCTGGAAAAATGGTACATTCCTGCTAAAATACTGCACTTTTCCAACAGTCTTAGCAAACGGCACAACAGGAAATTATATCCTGCACCTGGCTTGGTGGGTCCCATACCCACAGAGCCTTGCTCACTGCTAGCGTAGCAGTCTGAGATCGACCTACAAGGCAGCAGCCCGGCAGGGGGAGGGGTGTCCACCATTGCTAAGGCTTGAGTAGCTAAACAAAGCTGCCAGAAATCTCAAATGGAGCAGAGCCCACTGCAGTGATGCAAGGCTTGCTGCCTCTGTAGACTCCACCTCTGGGGACAGAGCATAGCTGAACAAAAGGCAGCAGAAACTTCTGCGGACATAAATGTCCCTGTCTGACAGCTCTAAAGAGAGCAGTGGTTCTCCCAGCACAGTTTTTGAGCTCTGAGAATGGACAGACTGCCACCTCAAGACTTCTCAAGGTGTCTCTACTGAGACACCTCCCAGTAGAGGCTGACTGACACCTCATACAGGCAGGTGCCCCTCTGGGACAAAGCTTCCAGAGAAAGGATCAGGTAGCAGTATTTGCTGTTCTGCAGCCTTTGCTGGTGATACCCAGGCAAACAGGGTCTGGAGAGGACCTCCAACAAACTCCAACAGACCTGCAGCTGAGGGACCTGACTGTTAGAAGGAAAACTAACAAACAAAGGAATAGCACCAACATCAACAAAAAGGACATCCACACCAAAATCCCATCTGTAGGTCACCAACATCAAAGACCAAAGGTAGATAAAACCACAAAGATGGGGAAAAACCAGAGCAGAAAAGCCAAAAATTTTAAAAGCCAGAGCACTTCTTCCCTCCAAAGGATCACAGCTCCTCATCAGCAATGGAACAAAGCTGGATGGAGAAAGACTTTAACGAGTTGACAGAGGTAGGCTTTAGAAGGTCAGTAGTAACAAACTTCTCTGAGCTAAGGGAAGATGTTTGAACCCATTGCAAGGAAGTTAAAAACCTTGAAAAAAGATTAGACAAATGGCTAACTAGAAAAAACAGTGTAGAGAAGACCTTAAATGACTTAATGGAGCTGAAAACTATGGCACAAGAACTACATGACACATACACAAGCTTCAGTAGCCGATTTGATCAAGTGGAAGAAAGGGTATCAGTGACTGAATATCAAATTAATGAAATAAAGCAAGAAGAGAAGTTTAGAGAAAAAAGAGTAAAAAGAAATGAACAAAGCCGCCAAGAAATATGGGGCTATGTGAAAAGACCAATTCTATGATTGATTGGTGTACCTGAAAGTGACAGGGTGAATGGAACCAAGTTGGAAAACACTCTTCAGGATATTATCCAGGAGAACTTCCCCAACCTAGCAAAACAGGCCAACATTCAAATTCAGGAAATACAGAGAACACCACAAAGATACTCCTTGAGAAGAGCAACCGCAAGAAACATAACTGTCAGATTCATCAAGGTTGAAATGAAGGAAAAAATGTTAAGGGCAGCCAGTGAGAAAGGTCAGGTTACCCACAAAGGGAAGCCCATCAGACTAACAGCAAATCTCTTGGCAGAAACTCTATGAGCCAGAAGAGAGTGGGGGCCAATATTCAACATTCTTAAAGAAAAGAATTTTGAACCCAGAATTTCATATCCAGCCAAACTAAGCTTCATAAGTGAAGGAGAAATAATATCCTTTACAGACAAGCAAATGCTGAGAGATTTTGTCACCACCAGGCCTGCCTTACAAGAGCTCCTGAAGGAAGCACTAAACATAGAAAGAAAAAACTGGTACCAGCCACTGTAAAAACATGCCAAATTGTAAAGACCATTGATGCTAGGAAGAAACTGCATGAATTAATGGGCAAAATAATCAGCTAACATCATAACGACAGGATCAAATTCACACATAACAATATTAACCTTAAATGTAAATGGGCTAAATGCCCCATTAAAAGACACAGACTGGCAAATTGGATAAAGAGTCAAGACCCATCTGTGTGCTGTATTCAGGAGACCATCTCACATGCAAAGACACACATAGGCTCAAAATAAAGGGATGGAGGAAGATCTACTAAGCAAATGGAAAACAGAAAAAAAAAAAAAAAAAGCAGGAGTTGCAATTCTAGTCTCTGATAAAACAGACCTTAAACCAGCAAAGATCAAAAGAAACAAAGAAGGCCATTACATAATGGTAAAGGGATCAATTAAAAAAAAAAAAAAAAAGCTGACTATCCTAAATATATATATACCCAATACAGGGACAACTAGATTCATAAAGCAAGTCCTAAGAGACCTATAAAGAGACTTAGACTCCCACACAATAATAATGAGAGACTTTAACACCCCACTGTCAATATTAGATAAATGAGACAGAAGTTTAACAAGGATATCCAGGACTTGAATTCAGCTCTGCATCAAGCGGACCTAGTAGACATCTACAGAACTCTCCACCCCAAATCAACAGAATATACATTCTTCTCAGCACCACATTGCACTTATTCCAAAATTGACCACATAGTTGGAAGTAAAGCACTCCTCAGCAAATGTAAAAGAACAGAAATCACAACAAACTGTCTCTTAGACCACAATGCAATCAAATTAGAACTCAGGATTAAGAAACTCACTCAAAACCACACAGCTACATGGAAACTGGACAACCTGCTCCTGAATGACTACTGGGTAAACAACGAAAGGAAGACAGAAATAAAGATGTTTTTTGAAACCAATGAGAACAAAGACACAATGTACTGGAATCTCTGGGACACATTTAAAGCAGTGTGTAGAGGGAAATATATAGCACTTATTTATTGCCCATGAGAGAAAGCTGGAAAGATCTAAAATTGACACCCTAACATCACAATTAAAAGAATGAGAGAAGCAAGAGCAAACAAATTCAAAAGCTAGCAGAAGGCAAGAAATAACTAAAATCAGCAGAACTGAAGGAGATAAAGACACAAAAAAAATCCTTTAAAAAATCAATGGATCCAGGAGCTGGTTTTTTGAAAAGATCAACAAAATTGATAGACTCCTAGCAAGACTAATGAAGAAGAAAAGAGAGAAGAATCAAATAGATGCAATAAAAAATGATAAAGGGGATATCACCACCGATCCCACAGAAATACAAACTACCATCAGAGAATACTATAAACTCCTCTATGCAAATAAACTAGAAAATCTAGAAGAAATGGATGAATTCCTGGACACATACACCTTCCCAAGACTAAACCAGGAAGAAGTGGAATCTCTGAATAGACCAATAACAGGGTCTGAAATTGAGGCAATTATTAATAGCCTATCAATCAAAAAAAAGTCCAGGACCAGGCAGATTCACAGCCGAATTCTACCAGAGGTACAAAGAGGAGCTGGTACCATTCCTTCTGAAACTATTCTGATCAATAGAAAAAGAGGGAATCCTCCCTAACTCATTTTATGAGGCCAGCATCATCCTGATACCAAAGCCTGTCAGAGACACAACAAAAAAAGGGAATTTTAGACCAATGTCCCTGATGAACATCGATGTAAAAATCCTCAATAAAATACTGGCAAACCGAATCCAGCGGCACATCAAAAAGCTTACCAACTCAATCAAGTCAGCTTCATCCCTGGGATGCAAGACTGGTTCAACATACCCAAATCAATAAACATGATTCATCACATAAACAGAACCAAAGACAAAAACCACATGATTATGTCAATAGATGCAGAAAAGGCCTTTAACAAAATTCAACAGCCCTTCATGCTAAAAACTCCCAATAAACTAGGTATCGATGGAATGTATCTCAAAATAATAAGAGCTACTTATCACAAACCCACAGCCAATATCATACTGAATGGGCAAAAACTGGAACCATTCCCTTTGAAAACTGGCACAAGACAGGGATGCCCTCTCTCATCACTCCCATTCAACATAGTGTTGAAAGTTCTGGCTGGGGCAATCAGGCAAGAGAAAGAAAGAAAGGGTATTCACTTAGAAAAAGAGGAAGTCAAATTGTCCCTGTTTGCAGATGACATGATTGTATATTTAGGAAACCCCATTGTCTCAGTCCAAAATCTCCTTAAGCTGATAAGCAACTTCAGCAAAGTTTCAGGATACAAAATCAATGAGCAAAAATCACAAGCATTCTTATACACCATTAACAGACAAAGAGCCAAATCATGAGTGAACTCCCATTCACAATTGCTACAAAGAGAATAAAATACCTAGGAATCCAACTTACAAGCAATGTGAAGGACCTCTTCAAGGAGAACTACAAACCACTGCTCAACAAAATAAAAGAGGACAGAGACAAATGGAAGAACATTCCAAGCTCATGGATAAGAAGAATCAATATCGTGAAAATTGCCATACTGCCCAAGGTAATTTATAGATTCAAGGCCATCCCCATCAAGCTACCGATGACTTTCTTCACAGAATTGGAAAAAAATACTTTAAAGTTCATATAGAACCAAAAAAGCACTCGCATTGCCAAAACAATCCTAAGCAAAAAGAACAAAGCTGGAGGCATCACACTACCTGACTTCAAACTATGCTACAAGGCTACAGTAACCAAATCAGCATGGTACTGGTACCAAAACAGATACATAGACCAATGTAACAGAACAGAGGCCTCAGAAATAACACCACACATCTACAACCATCTGATCTTTGACAAACCTGACAAAAACAAGAAATAGGGAAAGGATTCCCTATTTAATAAATGGTGCTGGGAAAACTGGCTAGCCATATGTAGAAAGCCAAAATTGGATCCCTTCCTTACACCTTACACAAAAATTAATTCAAGGTGGATTAAAGACTTAAATGTTAGACCTGAAACCATAAAAACCCTAAAAGAAAATCTAGGCAATACCATTCGGGACATAGGCATGGGCAAGGACTTCATGACTAAAACACTAAAAGCAATAGCAACAAAAGCCAAAATAGATAAATTGGATCTAATTAAAGAGCTTCCACACAGCAAAAGAAACTACCATCAGAGTGAACAGGAAACCTACAGAATGAGAGAAAACTTTTTCAATCTACCCATCTGGCAAAGGGCTAATATCCAGAATCTATAAAGAAATCAAACAAATTTATAAGAAAAAAACAACCCCATCAAAAATTGGGCAAAGGATATGGACAGACACTTCTCAAAAAAGACATTTATGCAGCCAACAGACAAATGAAAAAATGCTTATCAACACTGGTCATCAGAGAAATGCAAATCAAAACCACAGTGACATACCATCTCACACAAATTAAAATGGCAATCATTAAAATGTCAGGAAACAACAGATGCTGAAGAGGATGTGGAGAAATAGGAATGCTTTTGGTGGGAGTGTTGGTGCTGTTGGTGGGAGTGTAAATTAGTTCAACCATTATGAAGACAGTGTGGCGATTCCTCCATGATCTAGAACTAGAAATACCATTTGACCCAGCGATCCCATTACTGGGTATATACCCAAAGGATTATATATCCTGCTACTGTAAAGACACATGCACATGTATGTTTATTGCAGCACTACTCACAATAGCAAAGACTTGGAACCAACCCAAATGTCCATCAATGATAGACTGGAATAAGAAAATGTGGTACATATACACCACGGAAACTATGCAGCCATAAAAACGGATGAGTTCATGTCCTTTGCAGGGACATGGAAGAAGCTGGAAACCATCATTCTGAGCAAACTGTCACAAGGACAGAAAACCAAATACTGCATGTTCTCACTCATAGGTGGGAATTGAACAATGAGAACACTTAGACACAGAGAGGAAACATCATACACTGGGGCCTGTTGTGGGGTGAGGGGCTGAGGGAGGGATGCCATTAGGAGAAATACCCAATGTAAATGACGAGTTAATGGGTGCAGCAAACCAATATGGCACTGTGCACCTGTGTATCAAACCTGCACATTGTGCACATGTACCCTAGAACTTAAAGTATAATAAAATAAATAAATAAATAAAGATTGTAGAGACCAAAGTTATTTTGAAGTCTTACAGTGGCTGCCCTTAGAGACAACAGATGACAAATGTTTCCTATTCAGATCTTAGTTAATCTCTTTAGGATTGGGACGGTCTGGAAGACAAAGATCTAGCTATGTCAATAGATTCTTTACAGATGCAAATTTTTCCCCACAAAGAACAGCTTTACAGGACCATTTCAAAATATGGCAAAGAAACATGCTTTGGGGTAAAATATTTTTATTTTCTTCCTTGTCTTGTAATGTTATGCCAGAGTCAGGTTGGAAAGTAAGTCATGATATACAGGGTTAAATAAAACCTATCTGATGAAAATTTATAATTTGTAGGGCATGACTCCCCTGGCCCCTTAGATAGGAATTTGGTCAAGATAAAATAAAAATCAGAGTTTAGTCCTCACCAGGTAGTGGTGTGCTGCTGTAGAGATACCTGAAAATGTGGAAGTGACTTTGTAACTAGGTGACAGGCAGAGGTTGGAACAGTTTGGAGGGCTCAGAAGAAAACAGGAAGATGTGGGACAGTTTGGAACTTCCTAGATACTTGTTGAATGGCTGATAGTGACATGGACAATGAAGTCCAGGCTTAGGTGGTCTCAGATGGAGATGAGGAACTTGTTGAGAACTGGAGCAGAGGTGACCCTTGTTATGCTTTAGCAAAGAGATTGATGGCATTTTGCCCCTGCCATAGAGATTTGTGGAATTTTGAGCTTGAGAGAGAAGATTCAGGGCATCAGGTGGAAGAAATTTCTAAGCAGCAAAGCATTCAAGAGGTGACTTGGGTGCTGCTAAAAGCATTCAGTTTTATTTATTCACAAAGATATGGCTTGGAATTGGAACTTACGTTTAAAAGGGAAGGAGAGCATAAAAGTTAGGAAAATTTGCAGCCTGATGATGCAATAGAAAAGAAAAACTTCCTTTCTGAGGAGAAATCCAAGCCACTGTGGAAATTTGCATAAGTAGCTAGGGGCCAAATGTTAATCCCCAAGACAATGGGAACAATGTCTCTAGGGCATGTCAGAGAACTTTGTGGCAGCCCCTCCCATCAAATGCCTGGAGAAGTAGGAGGAAAAAATGGTTTCATGTGTCAGGCCCAGGGCCCCCCACTCTGTGCAACCTAAGGACTTTGTGGCCTGCATGCCAGCCACTCCAGCTGTGGCTAAAAGAGGCCAAGATACAACTCAGGGTGTGGCTTCAGAGGGTGCAAGCCCCAATCCTTGGCAGCTTCCATTTGGTGTTGAGCCTGCAGATGCCCAGAAGTCAAGAATTGAGGTTTGGGAACCTCCACCTAGATTTCAGAGGGTGTATGGAAATGCCTGGATTTCCAGGCAGAAGTTGCTACAGGGATGAACCCTCATGGAGAATCTGTGCTAGGGCAGTGCGGAAGGGAGTGTGGAGTTGGAGCCACCACACAGAGTACCCATGGGGGCACTGCCTAGTGGAGCTGTGAGAAGAGGGTCACTGTCTTCCAGACTCCAGAATAGTAGATCCACCAACAACTTGCACTGTGTGCCTGGAAAGCTGCAGACACTCAACACCAGACTGTGAAAGCAGCAGTGAGTGGGGGAGATGTAACCTGCAAAGCCACAGGGGTGGAGCTGCTCAAGGCCGTGGGAGCCCACCCCTTGTATCAGCATGACCTGAAAGTGAGACATGGAGTCAAAGGAAATTATTTCAGAGCTTCAAGACTTGAATGCTGCATTGGATTTTGGACTTGCATGGGGCCTGTATCCCCTTTGTCTTGGCCAATTTATCTCATTTGGAATGGGTGTATTTACTCAATGCCTGTACCCCCTTGTATCTAGGAAGTAACTAACTTGCTTTTGATTTTACAGGCTCATAGAAGGAAGGTACTTGCCTTGTCTCAGATGAGACTTTGGATTGTGGACTTTCGAGTTAATGCTGCAATGAGTTAAGACTTTGGGGGACTATTGGGAAAGCATGATTGGTTTTGAAATGTGAGGACATGAGATTTGGGAGGGACCAAAGGTGGAATGACATGGTTTGGCCTGGTGTCCCCTGCCAAATCTCACCTCGAATTGTAATAATCCCCATGTGTCAAGGGTGGGGCCAGGTGGAGATAATTGAATCATGGGAGCAGTTTCCCCCACACTGTTCTCTTGGTAGTGAGTAAGTGTCATGAAATCTGATGGCTTTATAAATGAGAGTTCCTGTGCACAATCTCTCTTGCCTACTGCCATGTAAGATGTGCCTTTGCTCTTCCTTTCCTTCCACCATGATTATGAGGCCTCCCCAGCCATGTAGAGCTGTGAGTACATTAAACCTATTTCCTTTATAAATTACCCAGTCTCAGACACGTCTTTTTAGCAGTGTGAGAACAGACTAATACACCCCAAATCCCCTGAACCTCTTTTGCCAAAAGATGCAACCTCTCTTTTCCTTTTTGAGAAAAATAAACTTCCCTTGCTTGAACAGTTGTAATCATCTCATCTGAGGTAGCTGCCTTAAGAGGGAATGCCAGTACTCCTTAAGACCTCCTCCACCCATTATTGCCCCTAGATATGTCTAGAGTAGATTCCCATGTACATCTCAAGAGAAGTCAAAAGACTCCAGTCTAGGAAAGATACAGCTTAAATATGAAAAGAATTTCAAGATTTTTTAACTTACTTTGGCAGAAGTCAGGGGGGATATTTAGAAATAAATTGCAATGATGCTAGACCCAGGAGGGTGAATGTAACGTTGGAGCAAGTCAAATTTCTCAATATGAGTTCCCTAATGCAAGATTCTAGATTTAATGTGCTAGCTGAACCATTGGTCACTAGTTCCAGTAATTTGCAGACCAACAACTTTAGAAAAGATGTAAGGGAAGGTTTTCATAATTTATAATGAGGAAGGGCTTCTTAGGTAAGAACAAAATCCAGGAGACTTAAAAAAAAAGATTGATCCATTTGGCTACACAAAATAAGACAGTTAAGTGAAGCTACGTGAGTAACATACACGCACCATCATACAGACCAAAAACAAATTTAATAGATGAGTGACAGATTTGGAAAAACATTTTCAGCATATAAAAAATACCCGAAGGACTTCTGTCTAATAGAAATAAGGAGCTACTAAAAATCAATAAGAAAAAGACAGTAAGGGAAAAAAAGATCCAAGAATACAAATATTTAGAGCAGGTAACATAAAATGGCCAATTAAGTTATGAAAAAGATCTGTATCCTCATTGCTAATCAGAAAAATACAAATTAAAATAACAATGAAATAGTTTTCATTCATCAGATTAATTTTTGAAATTAATAAAATTGAAAATATTGGGTGTGGACAAGGGTGTAAGTAAACTTTCCTAATTGCTGGTAGGAGTATTGATTGATACATTCCTTTAAGAAGGCAATTTGGCAGTGTCCATCAATATTACAAATGGGCATGTCTGTGACCCAACAATTTTACTCCTATCTATCTTAGAAAAACACAATAGTACATACCGAGGCATTTCAGAGATATTCATTGCATCCTTTATTAATGACAGCAAAATTAGAAATAACCAAAGTTCATAAATATGAGGAATGCTTACATAGTGGTTATATCCACTCCTCAGTTAAAGAGGAATGAAAAAGCCTTATAAATGCTCCATAGAAAGACCTCCAAGATGAAGGGCAAATCCAGGTTTTAGAACAACAGTATGGGAAAGAGGATGAACACTCACCGATGGCCTATGAAGAGGGCGTCTGGGACTGGGCAGTGGGCAAGGAGACGTTTTAGATTTTCCTGTAATTCTTGCATTTTTACTCTTTCATGTGCTTGTTCATGCCATATGTTAAAGTCACTTTAAAACATAAATTATTAACTCTGGAAAATAATTCAGTAGTTTCATTAAAAAACTAAATACGCACTTATCATATGACCCACCAGTTGCACTCCTGAGCGTTTATCCCGGTAGTGAAAACAAATGTCCACACAAAATCCTATACACAATTGTTCACAACAGCTTTATTTGTAATAGTTAAAAACAACCAAAATGTCCCTCTATGGGTGAATGGTTTAACAAAGTGTTGTATATCCATGACAAGCAATACTACTTATCAAGAAAAACAATGCACACACAACTAGAATGGATCTCAAGGGCATTATGCTGAGTGATAAAAGCCAATCTTGAAAGGTCATTTTTTAGATGGAAAACAGATTGGTAGCTGATTATGGTAGTGGTCACATAAATCTACACGTGTTAAAACAACATAGAACTACATATTATATACATACTGTGCAAATGACAGTTTCCCGGTTTTGATATTGTACTATAATTAAAGAAGCTGAAACCACCAGGAGACTAGGTGAAGGATAACCAGGACCCCTCTGACTATCTCTGCAGCTTCCTATAAACCCATAATTATTTTGAAATAAAATTTAAAAAAATAAATGACTGAACATACAGTATTTCTAAAAATAAAATGCTATGAAATCCCAAAAGAGACCATTTCTCTATACCAATGTGACTTGAAGTTATCAATTATGGTACCTTTGAAATCTGAAAAAAAAGTATAGTTCCTCTCCCCAGAAAAATACATAACCAAAACTTATACAAATGTTCACAGACTTTATTGATTCCTCACCCAGTTAAGAACTCTTGCTGTAGACACAGAAGTAGGCAAACTAAGTCCACAGGCCAAATCCAGTCCATCACCTGTTTTTTAAATAAAGTTTTATTGGCACCCAACCATACCCATTCATGTATGTATTGTCTATGGCTGCTTTCAATCTACTGTAGATCAAAATACATCAGCTGCAGAACTGCCAGAGAGACTCCCTGGCCCACAAACTTTAAAATATTTACTATCTGGTCCTTTACAGAGAAAGTTTGCCAACTCACAGGTAATAATCCATCTCTATAACCTGAAGAAACATTGGAATAAAAAAAAAAAAGCATAAACAGAGAAGGCAGTGCCTTTAATATTCTAAAACCTGCGTTTCTTTTTCTATGTGCCTGGAATTAAACATCATTTTTATGTATGCAGGCAAGTAGCCAGGTGACAATTGGGAAAGAAAAATAAAAGTGAACATTCCTGGAATGTGGGCTGTGCTCAGCACTCTGTGAATGTGACCCAGGAGGTCCCTCGCCGTATCCCGGTGATAAGGCTGTGCTGCCCATCTCCCTAGGTCCCAGGGCCTGGGGTGTGTTCAGGGTGTGGCATTTCCAGCAGCCCCCTTGCTCTTGAGATCTTGGAGGTGACTTACAAATGGAAGGTCAACAGACTACTCAGGACTAGCTCAGGAGAATAGCTCAGATCCAACACCCATTTATCAAAAACAATATTATTTGAATTTAACCTAAAATTTTCTAAAAGGCATATTTATTTGTCTTTGATGAAGGACATGGATTTTTTTTCTTTAAATATAGGTCTTCTGGTAAGAGTTTCATGTGCTCCTTTTTGCATATACCACGTTCATAATATATTGTTTATGATTTGCAATTTTGGTTTCTTTAAAGTAGAGCTAGAGCTAAAATCATTTTGAAACATTCTGAATCCCAAATCCCATATTTTTATAGCACTTTTTATTTTTACATTTGATTCACTCACATTTAATTAGATGATTTTTTAGTGATTAACATTTATTGAATATTAAGAAAGCATTTAATTTACATTAAATACAATACAAATGTAACTCATTTTCACATTCATATTTCATCAGGTTACATAAGTAATAAAGTTGGGCAATTTCAATACCAAGTTTAATGAGAGAAGAAAAACACATCTGGGAACAAATCCAACCTACTCTTGGTCAGCCTGTAACTCAACTGGTAGATGTGGGTGGCTGAGCACGCTAGAATGTGACCGCCTAGCAGGAGCTGTGGGCTGGTCAGCTGATTTTGCAGAGGGAGGGGTGGTCCTGCCAACTGACTAAGTAGAATCTGGTTTTGTGAGCTTCTCCTAAGCCCGACGCTGATATTTTAAATAAAACATACAATTGTTTTTATTTCCCTCACACAAGCCTCATTGAAGACAACCACGTATATAAAACACCACCCTGATGAAACCCCAAGAATAAAACGCTCTTCTCTTTCTCTGTTTGGCAAATCTGAACACAAGATCCATGATTAGCAAGGATTCTGAAACAAGGACTCAGGTCAGCCTGAGTGCCCTCCACTAAGTTCTGGAATCAAAAGTGACTTGGCAAAGACATCTTTTCCAAAACAGTTTGACTCTGCTTTACATCATCAGACAAATGGGTCTTGGGCTCAAGTTGACATTCTGATGCCTTTGGCAACAATTCTTTGAAGCAGGAAGATGTGAAATAAGAGGCTGTCCTTGTCCATTCCCTCTCCAGCTGCTGGAATTTTCAGGTTTCTGTGACATCAGTGTTGCCTCATTCTATACCTTTCCTGGCTAGTCTAGAATATAATAAATCTTGTGCCATTAACGCTTTTCCTCAGTCACAGAGCACACAAGGCCACTCCTTCCACAAGGACTGGTCCTGGCAAAACTGAGGCATCCATCTCGCAGGTTCCCTTGTTCCCGGGCTACTCTATCCCCTTCCCACCTAGTCCATAGCCCACTTTCCTGGCTAGTCCATAGCCCTTTTCCTGTGACACCAAGAAATCTCCCCCGAGCTTCTCATCAAAAGACACAGGCACTGCCACCTGGAATCTGAGGACTCTGCCACAGAGTGCAGCATGGAAGCACAGGACGCTATCCTTTAAACTAACCTGGCCGTGTTGTGAAGCCAGGAGTTATGGTCCAGAGAGCCCTGGGGACTTAAATCACTTGAAGCACTTGTGTGCTCAGAGGTTCATAAAAAGCAGTGACTCTCCACACCAGGCACCCACTATGATTCTCACACCAATGACTTGAGCTCTAAACTTTCTTCCCATTTCCAGACATTGCCATTTAGCTGTTCTGAGGGTTTCCTGCGTACACCATTTCTCACTGGAATATTACTGCAGATGTTTAAAATGCCTATTATCTTTAGATCTTGATAAGAAGAATGCTGAAAAATTCCATATTCATATTTTGCTTGCCCATTTTCTAAGCCATCTCTCATCTCCAGGAATATCATAAGCTGTTTACCCAAAAAACAGATGTCCAGTAACTATTTTTAGGTCAGGCTCAGAGACACCAGGAGCTGTGAAGCACAGCTGTTGACCTCCTGGGGCACACAATCTTATGAGGCCACAATTCCAACACAACAAATTACACTGCTCTAACCAGAACTGCACTGTGTGAGCAGTGTCACTAGAACATCAGACTACAACCACAGCACGGTGGCAAGAGTTGGTGTTGGTTTTCTATTCGATAATCCTGGATGGTGGAATAGTAACCCCAGCATTGCACTAGGCACCGCAACAAGATGAGCAAGACGGACAGGTTTTATTTTCACAGGGGGATAGAGGCAAGGAATTGGGCAGTACCATCAATGTGCCCTGGGAACAGGAAGAGCCTTGGGCTCTCAGAGTCAGAGCTCAGTCCTGCTTGCTGAGTTGGTACACATTTCCTTGGGGAGCTGACATTTAGCTGCAATTCTATAAATCAACAAGATTTTCCAGGCAGACAGGCAAGGTGGGAGAAAGCATGTTCCCTACAGAGATAGCAGCACTGGAGAATGCCTCCAGGACAGGTTTGGGGGAACACCCTTGTGGCTGAGGGACAGGATGCACGCTGGAGGTGGGGAACAGAAGGTGGAAAGGAGGGAGGCATGCCAGGACTGCACAGCCTTGGCACTGTGGGAAGAGAGGTGGGGAGGGAATGAGGGGCAACAGGAGGTGGGATGGGTGGAGAGAAGCAAATCGATGAGAAAACAGACCTAGGAAGGAAAAAAAATGATGTGATTAGATGTGGGGCAAGAGGTCAAATGAGGAATTTAAGACAAGTCTAGTGATGAGAATGTTCCCATAACAATCTAACAGAAAACAAACAAACTGGAAACTAACCCTAAATTCTCAGCAGCTTTGGAACATTTAGTATAGGAGCAAATATCTGGAAGTCTACAGTTCCTGAGATCATCAGTATCGCAGAGCACGATACAGTAACTTTGGTACAGAAAATAATCAGAAAGCATAAAAATAGGTTCAAATACTGATATAATTTGGATGTGTGTCCCCTGAAAATCTCAGGTTGAAATGTAATCCCCCCGGTTGGAGGTGGGGCCTGGTGGGAGATGATTGGGCCATGGGGGCAGATTTCTCACGAATGGTTTAGCACGATCCACTTGGGTGCTATCCTTGCCTTAGTGAGTGAGTTCTCATGAGATCCAGTCGTTTAAAAGTGTGTGGCACCTCCCCACCTCACTTTCTTGCTCTTACTTTTGCCATGTGACATGCCCACTCCCCCTTTCCCTTCCACTGTGAGTGTACACTCCCCGAGGCCTCCCCAGAAGCAAATGCTGCTATGCTTCCTGTGTAGCCTGCAGAACTGGGAGCCAATTAAATTTACTTTGTTTATAAATTCCCCAGTCTCAGGTATTTCTTTATAGCAATGCAAGAACAGACTAATAAGTACATTTAAAGTACTCTTTCAAAAAGCAAGAAAACATATAAGACATTTTGGAAACAGTTTCATCCAAAATTGTTAAAATGCAAATAGAGGTAAGATTTCAGGTAAGGGTAATTTCTAGTTTTCTTCTTTATAATTTTTGCATTTTCCCAATTTTCTTTAGAGTGTGTATTTCTCCAACATATTTATTAGGTAGCATTTGATGCATACAAAAGTATATATGTGACACATCAGCCACCAATAAATCTTTTTTTCCTTAACTCATTCGTTACCCAGCCCCCTCACCACACCAAAGGGAACACTGTTCCAGTTTTGTCCGTATGATGTCCTTGCTTTTTATTTTTATCACACACACACACACAAGCATACACATGCATATGTATGTATGTATCTCTAAATGAAATATATTTTAGTTTTACTTAGCTTTTTAAACAGCTTTAGTAAGGTATAATTCACATACAATAATTCAATATACCTATTTAAAGTATACACTTTGATAAGTTCTGGTGTATTTGTATACTTGTGAAATCATCACCATAATTGAGATAATGAATTTATATCCATCATCCTCAAAAGCTTCTGAATGTCCCTTGGTAATCCCACTCACACCTCCCCATTGTCCCCCTCAGGAAACCACTGATCAGCTTTATTTCAGTGTAAACTAATTTGCATTTTCTAGAAAATGAAATGAAACCAGTCAGACTTTCTTATCACTCAGCATAATTATTTTGAGATTTGTCTCACATCTGTAATCCCAGCACTTTGGGAGGCCGAGGCAGGCAGATCACAAGGTCAGGAGACCGAGACCATCCTGGCTAACACAGTGAAATCCCGCCTCTACTGAAAATACAAAAAAAAAAAAAAGTAGCTGGGCATGGAGGCTGGTGCCTGTAGTCCCAGCTACTCGGAAGGCTGAGGCAGGAGAATGGCATGAATGCAGGAGGCAGAGCTTGTGGTGAGCGGAGATTGTGCCACTGCACTCCAGCCTGGGAGACAGAGCGAGACTCTGTCTCAAAAAAAAAAAACAAAAAAACCCAGAGATTTGTCATGTATGTTGTTGCATATGTCAATGGTTCTTCCTGTTCTGCTGTTAAATAAACATGTTTTTGAAATTTATAAAAATGAAAATTTTATAAATAACCCTGTGTTAGCCAGGGTTGTCTCGATCTCCTGACCTTGTGATCTGCCTGTCTCGGCCTCCCAAAGTGCTGGGATTTTTATAAATTTTTATAAATTTTATAAATTTTTAAAAATTTCATTTTTTATAAATGTATATAGTACAATACATTGTACTATAGTCTTCTCCGAAGTGCCTTTTTACTCACTATTATGGGAAAAAGATGGTTTATTTAGGAAGTAACCCCAGGAACCAGGAGTGAGAGAGCAGGGAAAGTGAGAGGGAAAGGAGAGCAACTCATTGAAGGGCATTCATCATGGTCACTCGTGAGGGAATTCTACCAGGAGAAACAGACAGAACATGTCCTGAATTGTCTATTTAAAGAATGAGAATGAGAGGCCACAATGTTATCCACCAGCTCCAGTCCTGCTCCTGAGGCCAAACACTGTCTGTGTTTCATACATTGTTGCAGAGAGCACTAGTTACTCATTACACTACCACAGGAAGTTTCACTGTGAAACCAGCATGTGGTTCTTTTTAGTACAATTTATATGTCCACTCTCCTACTGACTGAAATTCAAGTTGTTTTCAGCTTGGGGCCTTTACAAACAACGCAGTTCTAAACATTCTTGTGATGTCCCAGGGCTGGTATACAAATTTCTATAGAGCACACACTTAGAAACAGAATTTACTTAATCGTAAGATGTGGGAATGTTCACCATTACAATGGAATTCTCAATTATTTTTTAAAGTGTATCAATTTACACTCCCATCTGCAGCGTCAAAAATGTCCTGTCAATTTACATCTTCACTAATATTTGGTGTTATTATACCAATTTTATATTTTCATATTTCTTACTTTTTACCAATTAGTTAATATAACATTTTTAATCTCATTGTGGCCTTAATTTTCATGTCCTTGATTACTAAAGTGGTTAAGCATCTTTTCACATGCATATTTGCCATTTGTATTCTCTTTTCTGTGAAATGCTTGCTTAAGTGTTTTGGCAGTTTTTTCATTGGGGTTGTTAGTTTCTTCCTTTTTTAATTTCAATTTTTTAATTGACATATAATAACTGTACATATTCATGGCATACATAGTGATATTTTGATACACATAATGTATAGTGATCTGATTAGGGTAATCAGCATGTCCATCATCTCAAATGTTCATCATTTCTTTGTGTTGGGAATATTCAATACCCTACTTCTAGCTATTTGAAACTATGCATTATTGTTAATTATGTTCATCCATAGTGGTATAGAACACTAGAACCTATTCCTCCTACCTAACTGTAAGTTTGTGTCCTTTAACAAATCTCTCCCTAACCCTCTCTTCCCCCAACCCTTCCCAGCCTCTAGTATCCTCTGTTCTACTTTTTACTTCTATGAGATCAATTTTTAGCTTGCACAGATGAGTGAGAACTTGTAGCATTTAACTTTCTGTTCCTGGCTTATTATTTCACTTAACATAACGTCCACCAGTTCCATTTATATTACCGTGAATGACAAGATTTCATTTTTTATGACTGAGTAGTATTCCATGGTGTATATTTATCACATTTTTTAATCCATTCATCTGTTGATGGACACCTAGGTAGATTCTATATCTTGGCTATTGTTAATAGTGCTGCAATAAACATGGGCAGCAGGGAGGGTGGTGGTGGCAGATGTCTCTGATAAACCAATTTCCTATCCTTTGGATAAATGACCAGTTGTGGGATTGCTGAATCATATTGTAGTTTTATCTGCATTTTTGTGAAAAATTTCCATACTGTTCTCCATAGTAGCTGCACTAGTTTACATTCCCACCAACAGTGTATAAGAATTCCCTTGGCCAGGCACGGTGGCTCACACCTGTAATCCCAGCACTTTGGGATGCCAAGGTGGGCGGATCACGAGGTCAGGAGATCAAGACCATCCTGGCTAACATAGTGAAACCCCACCTCCACTAAAAATACAAAAAAATTCGCCAGGCGTGGTGGCATGCACCTGTAGTCCCAGCTACTCAGGAGGTTGGGCAGGAGAATCGCTTGAACCCGGGAGGCGGAGGTTGCAGTGAGCTGAGATCACATCACTGCACTCCAGCCTGGGTGACAGAGCAAGACTCCACCTCAAAAAATAAATAAATAAATAAAAATAAAGCATTCCCTTTTCTCCACATCCTCACCAGTATTTGTTTTTTGTTTGTTTGTTTGTTTTGTTTTTTGTTTTTTGTTCTTGTCTTTTTGATAACAGCTATTCTAACTGGGATGAGGTGGTACCTTATTGTGATTTTGGTTTTCATTTCCCTAATGATTAAATGATGCTGAGCATTTTTTCTTACATTTATTGGCCATTTATATGTCTTTGTTTTGAGAAATATCTGCACAGATCATTTGCCCATTTTCTAATCAGACTGGGCATTTTTTGCTGTTGAGTTATTTAAGTTCCTTTTATATTCTGGATATAATCCCTTGTCAGGTGAATAGTTTGTAAATACTTTCTCCCATTCTGTAGATTGTCTTTTCACTCTGTTGATTGTTTCCTTTGCTGTACAGAAGCCATTTGGTTTGTTATAATCCAATTTGTTTATTTTTGCTTTTGTTGCCTGTGTTTTTGAGGTTGTATTTATAAAATTATTTCCCAGACCAGTATCCTGAAATGTTTCCCCTATGTTTTCTTATAGTAGTTTTGTAGTTTTGGGTGTCACATTTAGGTGTTTAAGCATTTTGAGTCGATTTTTATATAGGGCGAGAGGCAGGAGTCTAGTTTCATTCTTCTGCATATGGATATCCAATTTTCCCAGCACCATTTATTGAAGAAACTGTCTTTACACCATTGAGTATTCTTGGCAACTTTGTCAAAAATCAGTTGTCTATAGACACATGAATTAATTTCTGGATGCTCTATTCTGTTCCATTGGCCTATGTGTCTGTTTTTACGCCAGTACCATGCTGTTTTCATTAAGCATACTACAGCTTTGTAGCATATTTTGAGGTCTGGCAGGGTGATGCCTCTAGCTTTGTTCTTTTTGCTTAGAATTGCTTTGGCTATTTGGGGTCTTTTGAGTTCTATACAAATTTTTTTTTTTTTTTTTTTGAGACGGAGTCTCGCTCTGCCGCCCAGGCTGGAGTGCAGTGGCCGGATCTCAGCTCACTGCAAGCTCCGCCTCCTGGGTTTACGCCGCCATTCTCCTGCCTCAGCCTCCCCAGTAGCTGGGACTACAGGCGCCCGCCACGTCGCCCGGCTAACAAATTTTAAAATAGTTTTTTTTTTTTCTTTCTGTGAAGAATTTCGTTGGTAATTTGGTGGGGATTTTATTGGATCTTTAGGTGGCTTTGGGTCATATGATCATGTTAATGATACTAATTATTTCTATCTATAAGTATGGGATATCTTTCCATTTGTTTGTAATCTTTTCAATTTCTGTCATTAGTGTTTTATAGGTTTCCTTGTAGAGGTCTTTCACCTCCTTGGTTAAATTTATTTCCAGGTATTTTATTTTTTATAGCTATAGTAAATGGGATTGCTGTCTTGATTTCTTTTTCAGCTAGTTTGTAATTAGTGTAGAGAAATACTACTGAGTTTTGTATGTTGATTTTGTATCTTGCAACTTTACTGAATTCATTTATTAGTTCTAAGAGGTCTTGGTAGAGTTTTCAGGTTTACATATATATATATTAGATCTGTCACCTGCAAGCAGGGACAATTTGATTTCCTCTTACAATTTGGATTATCTTTATTTCTTTCTCTTGACCAATTGCTCTGGCTAGGACTTCCAGTACTATGTTGAAAGGGTTGTATCAACACCTGTGGAAATAAAGGTGAAAAAGTAAAAAGGAAAAAGAGGCGAGATGCAGTGGCTCATGCCTGTGATACCAGGAGTTTGAGATACCAAGGCAGGCAGGTGGCTTGGGGCCAGGAGTTCAAGACCAGCCTGGCCAACATAGCAAAACCCTGTCTCTACTAAAAATTAAAAAATTAGCCAGGTTTGGTGGTACACCCCTGTAATCCCAGCTACTCAGGATGCTGAGACATGAGAATCACTTGAACCTGGGAGGTGGAGATTGCAGTGAGCCAAGATCACACGACTGCATTCCAGCCTGGGTGACAGAGTGAGACTCTGTCTCAAGAAAAAAAAAGAAAAGAAAAAGAACAAAAACAAAGAGTTGTGATTGTGGCCATCCTTGCCTTGTTCCAGTTCCTAGAGGAAAAAGCTTTCAGCATTACCCCATTCAGTATGGTGTTTGCTATGGGTTTGTCATGTAGGGCCTTTATTGTGTCCAGGAACTTTCCTTCTATTCCAGATTTATTGAGAGTTTTTATCATGAAGGGATATTAAATATTATCAAATTCTTTTTTGCATCCATTGAGATGATCATGTGGGTTTTGTCCTTCATTCTGTTGATGTGATTTATCACATTTATTGATTTGTGTATGTTAAACCATCCTTGCATTCTTGGGATAAATCCCATTTGTTCATGGTGTATTATCTTTCTGATGTACTGTTGGATTCCATTTGCTAGTCTTTTTTAAAATTATTATTACATCTATGTTCATCAGGGATATTGGTCTGTATTTTCCTTTTTATGTAATGTCTTTGTCTGATTTTGGTATCAGGGGTAGGCTGGCCTCATAGAATAAGTTAGAAATGGTTCTTTTATTTTCAATTTTTAAGAATAGTTTGAGAAGAATTGGTATTAATTCTTCTTTAAAGGTTGGGCAGAATTCAGTGGTGAAGCCATCTGGTCCTAGACTTGTTTCTGTTGGGAGACTTTTTATTTAATCTTATTACTTGTTATTGCTGTGTTCAGGTTTTCTACTTATTCTTGGTTCAGACTTGGTAGGCTGTTTGCTTCTAGGAATTTATCCATTTCCTCTAGGTTTTCAAATGTATTGATACGTAGTTGTTCATAGTAGTCTCTAATGATCTTTTGTATTCCCCTTTCTTGTTTCTAATTTTATTCAGTTGAGTTTTCTCTCTTTTTTCCTTAGTTCAGATAATGATTTCTCAATCTTGTTTAACTTAAAAAAAAAAAAAACTTTTTATTCATTGATCTTTTGTATTTTTTTAGTCTCAATGTTGTTTATTTCTACTTTGATCTTTACTATTTCTTTCCTTCTACCGATTTTGAGTTTGATTTGTTCTTGCTTTTCTTATTCCTTGAGAGGGATCTTTAGGTTATTTGAAATCTTTCTAATTTTTAAATGTAGGCATTTATTGCTATAAACTTGCCTCTTAATACTGCTTTTGCTGTGTGCTATAGAATTTTTATGTTGTGTTTCTATTTTCATTTGTTTCAAGGGATTCTTAATTTCATTATTAATTTCTTTCTTCACCTATTGGTCATTCAGGTGCATGTTTGTTTTTTTTTTTTAATTTCCAGGCATTTATACAGTTTTGGATGGTTTTTTGTATTGATTTCTGGTTTTATTCTATCGTAGTCGGATAAGATACTTGATATAATTTTGATTTTTAAAAACTTTTTAAGACTTGTTTCATGTCCTAACATATGGTGAATCCTGCAAAATTTTCCATGTGCTCATGAAAAGTATGTGTGTCTGCAGCTATTGGATGAAATGTTCTGTAAATGTCTGATATTTCTTTGTTGATTTTTCTGTCTAGATAATCTGTCCAATGCTGAGTGAAGTGCTGAAGTTGTCAACTATTATTGTATCGAGTTTTATCTCTCCCTTTGTTTTATATATCTAGGTGCTTCCATATTGGGTGCATCTATAATTGTTTTATTCTTTTGCTGAATTGATTCCTTTATCATTAATATACTTAATTATCTCATTTTCCAGCTTTTGACTTGAAGTTGGTTTTGTCTGACATAAATATAGCTATTACTGCTTGGTTTTGGTTTCTGATTGTGTGAAATATCTTTTGCAATTCCTTCACTTTCAGTTTATGTGTGTCTTTACAGATAAGGTGAGTTTCTTGTAGGCAGCGTAGACTTGGGTCTTGTCTTTTTTGTTGTTTTTGTTTTTTGGGCTTTTTTTTTTTAAGCTTTCAGCCAGTCTATAACTGACTTTCCATTCTTAAATGGGAAATTGAATCTATTTATAGTCAAGGTTATTATTGATACACAAGGACTTGCTCCTGTCATTTTATCAAATTTTTTCTGGTAGTTTGCACACCATTTGTTTCTTCTTCTCTTATTGTTTATTTTTGTGGTTCAGCAGTTCTCTGTAGTGATAAAGTTTTAATCCCTTTTTTTCTTTCTCCTTTGTTTATTGGCTCTACCAGTGAGTTTTATAGTTTTGCATGTTTTTATAATGGTAGTTAATAATTTTCCACTTCCAGATGTAAGACTCCCTTGAGCATTTCTTGTAAGATTACTCTAGTGGTGAATAATCCCTTTAGTTTTTAATTGTTTTGAAAGATATTATTTATTCTTCATTTCTGAAGAATAGCTTTGCTGGGTATAATATTCTAAGTTAGCAGGTTTCTTTCTTTTCATTCAGTACTTTGAATATATCATCCCACTCTTTCCTGGCTTGTAAGGTTTCTGCCAAGAAATCCACTGTTAGTCTAATGTTATTTCCTTATATATAATTTGACACTTTTGCTCTTTTTAGAATTCTTTCCATGTCTCTACATTTTACCAATTTGAATATAATGTTCCTTGGAGAGGACTTGTTTGGGTTGAATCTGTTTGGGGTTCTTTGGGCATCCTGAATCTGGATGTCCATCTCTCTCTCAAGACTTGGTAATCTTTCAGTTATTATTTTATTAAAGATGTTTTATATACCTTTTCTAATCTCTCCTTCTGGAACACTGTAAGGCGAATATCTGTTTACCTACTGATGTCCCATAAATCCTATGGATTTTCTTCATTCCTTTTTACTTTTTATTATATTTTGTCTGCCTGTGATATTTTTTAAAGCTTGTTCTGAAGTTCAGAAATTCTTTCTTCTGTTTGGAATAGTGTGTTGAAGCTCTTGATTGTATTTCTTAATTCATTCACTGTGTTCTTTTGGCTCTAGAATTTCTGTTTGGTTCTTTGTTATTATTTCTGTGTCTTTGTTGAACTTCTCTTTTAAACAATGAATTGTTTTCCTAGTTTTCTAGAATTGTCTGTGTTCACTTGTATCTCACTGTGTTTCCTTAAGATTCCTATTTTGAATTTTATTTCTGGAATTTTGCGTATCTCCTTATGATTAGGGTCTGTTACTGGATAATTATTTTGTTCTTTTGGAGGTGTCATGTTTCTTTGCTTTTTCATGTTTGATGTATACCTACATTGATGTCTATGCATCTGGTGGAAAATTCACCTCTTCCAATTTTATGCAGTGGACTTTGTAGAAAAAGACTTATTCATATGGGTGGGTCTTGGGTGTCAATTTTGTGGAGTGCATTGGCTTTGGTTCTAGGTGGGTACAATAGTGTTGTTTATATGTATTTTCGTCAGCTATAATCCACACCAGTGATGTTTATGAGTGTCTCAGTGGCCTAGGCTATGAGGATTTGTGTTGGCAGTTTAACTTTGCCAGGTGTGGGCTCACTGGGCTGTTTCCCAGGTTGTGGGTGTGTGCATGTACACAGTGTGTCAGCCAACTTGGGTCAGCTTGCTGGGGTTGGGGCCAGAGTGATGTTATTCTGGCTGGGGGCACAGGCATGTGGTTTCTCAGCCAGACTGGAGGCGTCTACCAGGTATGGTCCATGAAGATGTTTCTCAGAATCAGAACACAGGTGCCAGTCTGCTCAACTGGCCTGGGGGTGTGTCTGCCTGGGGATGTGCCTGCCAGGGGCAACCTATAAGACTGTTACTCAGGCCCTGCTTGTGGGCACAGGGCCTTTGGGCAGGCCAGGAACTGCCTGTGCTATTTATCAGGCTCTGGGTATGGGCATGTAGACATCCTGCCAGCCTGGGGACATGTCAGCTGCTTAGTGGCTTGAGGACCTTGCCTGCTTGGGGGATGGCACATAGAAGTTTGACTGGCTCAAGGGCAAGTTTGCCTTGGGTGGGAATTCCAGACTGTTTCTCTTGCTGGAAGTGGAGGTCACAGAGATCAGTTTCCCTGCTGTGAAGGACTAGAGTCAAGCTGATCCTAGGGCCAGGATCTGCACATCTGGAGTTTTGGTGTTCATCCACCTGGATGGGCTTGGTGGAATGAAGACAAAGCCTCAGGGCTAGAAAAGTCCAGTGGCTGCTGGCTGCCAGAGTAGAATGCACTCAAGAGGTGGTGCCATGCTAAAGTAGCTTCACAGGGAGTGGATGGGAGGTGGGGAGTGCATACTTTGCACTTCTAATCTGGAACAATGCAACTGTGTGAGTTCCTGGCAGCTCTCCAAACTGGGCTCAGGGCTTGCAAGGACTATGGGATTATTCTGTAGTAAAAGCTGTTAGTGTTCGCAGTGGCAATGGGGGCTGGTTGGGATCTTCTGCTTTCCTTTCCCCACATTAGGAAGTCCCTCTAGACTCCATGCCAGCCTAATCTGGGCAGGGGAGACAAGGCTTCAGAAGTGTCTGTCTACTCCACACTACACTCCAGCACTCTCCCTTTGACCTCCAGTCAAACCTTAGCTCTCTTTCATTACCTTTATCCTTTCTTGTGTGGAGGATGAGTGCCTGGCATCTCAAATCATGTACTGTGCACTGGCTGAGCACAGCAGCCCATGCCTGTAATCCCAGCATTTTTGGAGGTTGAGGTGGGTGGATCATCTGAGATCAGGCATTCAAGACCAGCCTGGCCAACATAGTGAAACCTTGTCTCTACTAAAAAATAAAAAAATTAGCCAGGTGTGGTGGCAGGAGCCTGTAATCCCAGTTCCTCAGGGGGTGAGGCAAGGAGAATTGCTTGAACCTAGGAGGTGGAGGTTGCAGCCAGCCAAGATCATGCCACCGCACTCCAGCCTGGACGACAGAGCAAGACCATCAAAAAAGAAAAAAAAAATCATGTATTACTCTAGTTTCTTCTTTATATATTCTGGATAATATTTTTATCAGTTATAAATGTTACAAATACACTCTTTCAGTTGGCGACATGTCTTTTACTATCTTTCTAATGTCCTTAGATGAAAGGAAATTCTTAAGTTTAACACAGCTAAATTTATCTTTTAGATTTGCATGGGCTATATCTTGTTTAAAAAAATCCTTTACTACACAGAGCCTGAATACGCATAAGCCTCTAAAAGTCTCAAAGATTTGCCTTTCACACTCAAGTTGTTAATTTCTCAGGATTTAATTGTTGTGTATGGCAAGAAAACTGTCTCTTCTTTACCTAGTAATTTGTTATTCTTTCTCTGTCTTAAATTCCATTTCCATAGAAATAGATGCCATCTGTTTTTGAGCTCTCTTTCCTGTTTTGACATTCAATCCCAGCATCAACATGACTCTGTCAATACCTATATCCTTATCATAAGTCTTTATATCTACCAGAGCATGTATACTTTTTCTCTCTCTTCCTCTTTCTTCCTCTTCCTCCTCTTTCCTTCTCCTCCTCATTCTTCTGTGTATTAGCTATTCTTAGGCCTTTGCTCTTACATATTAATTTTTCAGATTCCCCTGGAAACTCAAAACCTAGTTGGAATTTTTTTTGGAATTGTTTTAAACCTCTAAATCAGTATGGAGAGAATTAACATCTTTGTAAAATTAAATCTTCCTATTCAAGAGCATCATATGTTTATACATGGAATTAAATCTTCTCTAATATCTTTCAGTAAAGTTTAAAAATTTTGTTCCTACAAGTGTTGCAAATCTTAGATTTATTGTTGGCTATCTTGTATTTGTTGTTTAAGATTAAAACTGTTTTAAATTATATGAAACTATGTTTTTCTTGTTGCTGCTGCTGGCACATAGAAAGGTGATTTACTTTTGTGTACTTGTCTTATTGTTCCTGACACTTTGTAGATTCTTTTTTATTTTCTACACAAACTACTATGTTATATATTAATAATGATAGTATTGCTTCTTCTTTTCCAGTATTTCTTCAACTACACTAGGTAGGAAATTCAACACAGTGTTGAAGCATTATTGAGTGTACCATCGTTGCCTTAGCCCTGATTTTAAAGGGAATAATTATAACATTTCATCATTAAAAATGATAATTGCTATAGATTGTTAACCAGCCACTTTATCAGGTTAAGAAAATACCTTATGTTTCTCATTCGCTAAAAGTTTTTCTTCATTTGACCTGCTAGCGTGATTAATTATGTTTATAGATTGTCTAATGTTAAACTACTGTTGAGTTTCTATGACAAACCTGACTTGGTCATAGCATTATCATTTTTATTTATTGTTGGATGTGGTTTCCTACTATGTGTTTAGGATTTTTAAATCTATATTAATAAATAGGAGTGGCTTCTAGGTTTCCTTTCTCATCCAGTCCTGGTTTTAGAATTGAAGCTGCTGTTAGTATACACAGATCACCAAGAGGGAGTAAAACTAACCCAGGGCCAAGCCTGGGCTCTGAGTGCCATTGCTGTGTGTGCTCAAGACCTTGATTCCCTCAGGCTGCTCCCAGACAACGACTGAGCTTGCAGGGAGACTCAGATGATACATCCTGAGTGATTCATCTGCCCACCAACTCTGCCAAACCTCTCCTTGACTGCCCAGGAGTCTAGGATGCCTCTGTGCCCGCTCTCTTCCTCTGCTTTCCTTTCTGACGGTCCTTCCCAGCTCCATACCATCTTATATCACGTGAATTTTGCCCAATAAAATTATTGCACTTTTTTTTTTTTTTTTTTTTTTTTTGAGACGGAGTCTCACTCTGTCGCCGGGGCTGGAGCGCAGTGGCTGGATCTCAGCTCACTGCAAGCTCCGCCTCCCGGGTTTACGCCATTCTCCTGCCTCAGCCTCCTGTGTAGCTGGGACTACAGGCGCCCGCCACCTCGCCCGGCTAGTTTTTTGTATTTTTTTTTTTTTTTTAGTAGAGACGGGGTTTCACCGTGTTCGCCAGGATGGTCTCGATCTCCTGACCTCGTGATCCGCCCGTCTCGGCCTCCCAAAGTGCTGGGATTACAGGCTTGAGCCACCGCGCCCGGCCAATTATTGCACTTTTAATTCTGCTTTGGAATTTGCTTCTCAGAGGACTTGGATTAACACAGAAATCAAGACAAGTGTTAGCAAAGGATTGAAAGACATGCTCCCTGAAAGTTTAGTGGGGCTTGCCTTCAAAGCCATCTAGCTGATGTTTTCTTGTGGTGAAGAATTTAACCACTCATTCATTTTATTTCATTGCTGTAGTATGATCTAGGTTTCCTACTTCTTGAATGAATTTTTGTACTTAGGCATTTCTGGGAATACATTCATTTCATTAAGCTTTCTAATGCATAGGCAGAAAGTTGTGGATACTTTTCTCCTAGTTTTTTAATATCTCCCAGATATTTGCTCTTGAACTTGGCTATTTAAAAAGAAAAAATAAATACCTCCCAGATCTATAATTATGCCCCTTTTCTATTTTGATATTGTCTATTCATGCCTTCTCTCATTGTTTCTTGATCAGTCTCACCAGAGGTTTGTCTATTTCATTAATCTTTTCAAAGAGCTAGGTTTGGTCTTCCTTGGCATTATCTTTTCATTTTTTTGTATTTCATTATTTTCTGCTCTTTTGCTCCATTTTTCTTACTTCGAGTAAATTTGGTGGTCCTTTTTCTAATTCTCTATTCCATGCTATCAGAAGCGGAAGTCTTCCTATCTATGCCAGAAAAATATAACCCATTTAAAAGAAAGAGGTTTGATTTTTAATTCAATATCTATTTCATTTACAAAATTTGTATTTCTATTACAATTCACCAGTTGGAGTTTTAAATCCCTGAAGCACCACTTTTCAGGCTATACACTTTGAAGCTTATGTGTCATTGTATTTATACATAATTCTGGGTCTTTCTTGGCCATATTTGATCTAGTAATTGTAGCAAGTATATACCATTCCATTTCATTGAAGGAAAATGTATTTCCCTAATCAGAATAAAGTACAATTGCATTACTAATCAAGCAAGTTAGTAACCAAGGAAATATCCTGCAAGTTCCTATTCTAAGAGAGCAAAGGAGCTATAGTAACTTAATAAATGTTTATCTAAAAAAAGAAACACATCAGTATGTACTTGAGCTTTCTTTGGTTATTGAAGATTCAACCTCTTTTGATGTGTCAGAAAACAATGTTAATTCAGTTGACCCAATAAGTAATCTTAAAAATTGGAAAGCAAGCAGATGAAATGGACTTTATATTTTTATTCATTCAAAGCAGATGATAACACTAAAAATCTGGTAGTAATTTTTTGAACATGTGATTTAGAATAACATATTTACTTCCTTTGACATACGTTTAAAATAGAAAAGTTCCAGTATTTAGAATGGAAAGCAACTCTCATCACATATGTTGCAACCTAACTACATCAATAAGATTAAACAACATACCAAGATTTCTGCTAACCTCAGAAACTACAATAAAAGCAAGCATTTGGCCAGGCGCAGTGGCTCACACCTGTAAACCCAGCACTTCGGGAGGTCGAGGCAGGCAGATCACAAAGTCAGGAGATCGATACCATCCTGGCTAACACGGTGAAACCCCGTCTCTACTAAAAATACAAAAAAGTAGCTGGGTGTGGTGGCGGACGCCTGTAGTCCCAGCTACTCGGGAGGCTGAGGCAGGAGAATGGCGTGAACTTGGGAGGTGGAGCTTGCAGTGAGCTGAGATCGTGCCACTGCATTCCAACCTGGGCAACAGAGTAAGACTACGTCTCAAAAAAAAAAAAAAAAAAGAAAGAAAGAAAAAAAAAGCAAACATTCACCAACAAAGTTTTGAATGGCCAGCTTCGATTAACTAAAGTAAAAAATATTCTGGCAGCTGATTCTGACAGAATAGTAATTAACTTGATTCTGGGATTAAAGCTACCATAATATAAACTCCCTGAAATGCTTAATATATTGCAGGCCCAGTCTAGAGCTATTGGAGGAAGCTGTCATTCAAATGGGATCATATCAAACAGCTTTAAGAGTAGAGTATGAAAAAAAAGAAAAAGAAAAAAAGACAGAGGGAGAAACACAAATACTCCTTGGCCTATAGACTTTGGGTGAACCCCAGACTTTCTGGGAACCCTTTGGAGATCAATCTAAACCAAGACAACCTACCTTTGGCTACTACATGATCCAAAGTTCAAGCTTTTTCTGTTCCCGAAACGTAAAGGATATTGTACAAAAACATCAGGAAGGACATTGATGGCCATCTTCTATTTAGTTAAGTCCTTAGAAGCCTAGAAGAAACGCAGCAGAGTCAGTCCCCCAAAACATGAGAGCTTACTAGAAATGCATGTTTGGGATTCTGGCAGCTACCAACAATGGCTAAATGAGATTTGCCATTAATATTTTTAAGATTTTCTGGTTTTAAAATTGCCATTCTCGATGTTATCTATAGATCTTACAGAAAAACCTCTGCCAATCTCAATGCATAAGAGAAAAACAGTGTTAAAATCTACAGGGAGACAAGCAAAAGTAAACATTTTATTGACATTCACAGTAGTGTTTATTTGACCAATACTCATTAAGTGTCTACTATGTGCAAGTCCTGTACTGGACATGGAGACACAGCATAGAGCAACGCAGATTATTTTCCTAGATCATAGAATTCTTGTTGTAGCAGAAGAGAAGACATTAAGCAAGAAGTTACAGTTCTGGTTGTAATGGTGAATTGAACATATTCACCTAGAGCAACGACTGACACAAAGAATGCACTTAAGAAATGGCAGCCCAGAAGGAGAAGTGAATGTTACAGGGAAACCTGGCCTAGGCTGGGAGCCAAGGAGGACTTCCTGAAGAAAGCAATGTTTCCACTGAGATCTGCAGGATAAATGGGAATTAACCAGATGGAAGTCAAATGTGTGGGAGATAACCTAACTTTATGTGTTACTTGAGATTATCTTGCCATGTACAGAAATAACTCACCAGAGCACGGTGGGACGTTTAGCTTGATATATTTTTATTGTGGTGAAATACACACAAGATATTTAGCATCTTAATCATGTCTAAGTGTACAGTTCAATAGTATTAAATACATTCATATCATTGTGCAATGGTCACCACCATTCTCTCCAGGACTCTTTATCTTGCAAAATGAAAACTCTATACCTGTTAAGCAATAGCTCTCCATTCTCCCCTTCTCCCAGCCTCTAGCAAGCACCATCCTACCCTGTCTCTATGAATTTGACTACTCGGGTACCTCATATAAGTGGAATCATACCATATTTGTCTTTTTGTGACTGGCTTATTTCATTTGGCATGATTCACACATTTCACTTAGCAAGGTTCATCCATGTTGTGGTATGTGTCAGAATTTTCTTCCTTTTTAATGCTGAGTAATACTCCATTGTATGTAGACATCACATTTTGTTCATGCATTCAACTGTCAATGGTCACGTGGGTTGTTTGTACCTCTTGGCTATTGTGAATAATGCTCCTATGAACATAGGTGTACAAGTATCTCTTTGAGACCTTGCTTTCAATTCTTCAGGGTATGTGCTTGGAAGTGGAATTACTGGATCATATGGTCATTCGATTTTTAATTTTTTGAGGAACCACCACACTGTTTTCCACAGTAGCTGCAACATTTTACATTCCCATCACCAACAAAATAAAAAGGTTCCAATTAACTTGACATATTTTTGTGTGTGTGACTATGGAAGTGTTTTTCATTTAATAGTCATAGACCTTGTATAGAATCATTATGTATCATCAAGATGCACACTCCAGAAAAGGCAAAGGCTTGTACAAAAATGTTTTGAAATAAATCACAGTTTGTCTTCCGTTTCCCATTTGTACTATTAGAAGCCACAAACAGGCCTGTTCTAATTTTGTTTCACGGTGTTTATTGTGTAAATGTGTGTTTTACAACGGCCCATGTACAAAAACCATTTAGACTCTGAGCATCATCGTTGAGAGCTAACTGTGATGTTGGCTGACTCTTGTCTTGAAGGCTGCTGCCATTCAGGAAGTATTTCCCAAGTGCCCATGTTTCCTGGCTGGGGTCCTCACATCAGGGCTTAACTGGGCATGTCAAGGTCTCAACACTCCATCCGCTGCCACAGACTTTCTGTGTAGGGCCCTTAATAACATGGGTCAGTATAAAATGCACAAAAATGTGTTCTCACAGCCGAGAGGGTAGGTAGCTTTTTTCTTTTAGCCATGGCTTGTTAGGAGGTGCTATGGTCTGAATGTTTGTATCCTTCCAAAATTCATGGTTAAAACCTAACCTGTAAGGTGATGGTATTAAAAAGTAGGGCCTTTGAGGCTAATTTGGTCATGAGGGCAAACCCTTCATGGTTGGATTAGTGCCCTTATTAAAGAGGCCTGGAGGAGCCTGTCAGTTCCTCTTTGCTCTTCTACCATGTGAGGACGCAGCAAGAAGGTGCCATCTGTGAAGCAGAGAGCCCTCGCCAGGAAACAAATCTGCCAGCACCTTGATCTTGGACTTCCCAACCTCCAGAACTCTGAGCAATAAATTTCTGTTTATAATAATTTATAAATTGCCCAGTCCAAGGTATTTTGTTGTACCAGCCCAAACAGACCAAGGCAGGAGGCCAAGGAAATGTCTGTGCCTGGGTATCCAACAGAGACCAGCTATGGTGCTTTCAGGGGACTCCTCCAAAGCCATGCCTGGCTATGTCCAGTTTTCCTAATTGGGAAATGAGTTGCCCAAGGTCAGACACTGACACAGCATTATCTCAGCTCACATTTTAAAATAAAGATTTCCTCTGTTCTAGGTACAAGAGAATAACTGTTCAATGTGCAGTATACTCAGAATAGTAATTAACTTGATGAGAGGACCAAGGGAAACTCCCAAAAAAAAAAAAAAAAAGGACAACACCGCAACCCCTGCTTTTAAATTTGGCTCTAAGGAACTCTGATGACTAAGACTAGTGGGGTGATTCTCTCTAAAGTATTCCATAAGAGGCAAGATTTGGTAACAGTAGTACAAAATACAGTGTCCCTAGTTAAATAGAGTCCCATAAATTCATTAAACAGGATTCTTAAATGGAACAAAGTTAGTCATTGTGCTGTGGTGAAGAGGAGGGCAGAAGGTAAAGGGAAAAGACAGGGAGAGAGGGGGATGGAGAGAAAGATTGAACTGTCTTTACTGCAGTTACTTTACATTTTTTTACTTGCAATCAGTTTCTGAGGCAGTAGAAAGAAGTGGTTAAGAGTCTGGGTATTGCGAAAATCAGAGTTTTTTTTCTGTTTACTATGTGCTGGAACATTTTAAGACTTTTGCTATAAACATCAGATTGTCCTTCAAAATGTGTTACAAATTAATTTCACCAACACAATTCGAGTGTGGCTTTTTCATGTCTTCATTGCCACACACACACAGCGCGCTCTCTCTCTCTCTCTCTCCTTCCCTCCCTCCCTCCCTCTCCCTTTGTATCTGTCTCTGTCTCTTTCTCTCTCGCTGTCTCACACATGCACATACACAACACACACACACACACACGCACACACACACGCACACACACACACACACACACACGCACACACAAATAATATCTCCTGGCCATTTTATCTGAATTTCTTTGAGTAGTGAGGTTGAACATGTTTTCATGTTTATTGCTAATTTTCTTTATATTATGAAGCGACTATTTTTTTTCTTTGCCCATTTTCCTTCTGGGATATTCTATTTTCCTTGACTAACAGGTCAGAGCCTTTTTCAAATTGTTTCTTGGAGTTGGTTATTAGCGCCTTAGTTTTTTATTTGGTATTTTTCATAGAGAGAAACTTTTTAAATGTTTAAGTGGACAAATCTACATTTGTTTTCCTTTGTGGTTTCTTAATTGGTACTATGTTTAGAAAGTCTTGCTTGAATAAAAATTACATAAATGTTGACCCCTATCATATTCTAGTATGTCAAATGGTTTTCTATTTCACATTTAAATAATTCTACCAGAATATTTTCATGTAAATTGGAGATGGAATACTCCAGTGTTTAGGTGGTGCTCCAGGCTCTCCCAAGCTCGAGGAATAACTTTAGTGTGATTAAGCTACATGGTCAGGCCTAGTGTGGTGGCAGTCACCTGTAATCCCACCTACTTGGGAGGCTGAGATAGGAGAGTCGCTTGAACCAAGGAGGTGGAGGTTGCAGTAAGCCAATGCACTCCAGCCTGGGTAACAGAGTGAGACTGTCTCAAAAATAAATAAATAAATAAATAAATAAATAAACAAACAAACAAAAAACATGGTCTTGGTACTTGCTCAGATGTCCCTGGAGATCACCAAAATAATACATCCTCCTGTTAGCTCAAACCCCTCCCTCTTCCCACACTCCTGGCATCCCTGGGATTCCTTCCCTGATCCAGTTCCCCTCTGCTTCTGCAGAACTCAGGCTGAACCTCAAGCACAAACAACAAACGGAGCAAAACAAATGGGAGTTAATTTCAAACTTCACCCCTCTACACATGCACATGGTGTCTACTGTATCTGCTTTCTTTGTGCTTTATCTTTTTACTCATCCTATTCATGTCTGTCTCTTTTCTCTTCATTCTAGCAGAATTTCTCAAACTTATCTTCTAATTCCCAAATTTGATTTCCATAATATTCAATCTACTTGTCGTTGCTTCTGTTGCTTTTCCAGATTTTTTTTTCTAAAAGCAATATATGTATGAACAAATTCTCCCCTTTCTGTGACTTCATTGTCTTCTAGAATCTTGAAAAGAGCATGCATTAGAGGGTTTCAAAATGTTCCCCTTTTTCACAGAGGGAGTTCATATAACTGTGATATCTCAAGTTTGTCATTTTGTATTGAACTCCTAAAATGGTTTTAATAGTTGATTATCTTTTCTCTGATTCTCCATCTTTTTGTAGGCAAAATCTACACTTTTTCAGAATTAGTAGATGAGATGGTTTTCTCAATGATACATAAATCTGATTTTGTACAAGACCCATGGACAAGGGCACTGGCACAGTCACACACACACAGGATGTGTGAGTCACACTTCACATCTTCAGGGCACAGACCTCTGGATAATAGAAAAGTTTAGATTTGCTTTAGTTTCTCTTTGCCCCATGTTTTGACACTTGCTGCAAATTGCATTTGGTACTTGTCTCTGGGCCAGACTGCTCTGATTCTCTTGCTCACAATGAAATGGAAATTTCCTGGCATTGATAGTCTGATACTGGTTAGCGGATTCCACCCACGCTTTTTTTCTGATAAATTGCAACGCCCAAACAATATCTCTGTACCACTTGCATTTCTTTCAGCTTCTGCTTGGGAAATATCAAGCCTTTGAACAGGGCTACCGCCGTCAGCTGCTGTTCCTATTAGAAGCAGAGAAATAAAATACTGTGCTCATGGCCTAGAGTTAAAATTTATGAATTTGGGGGTCATTCCGTTCCAGCAACTGAAGGTTAAGGAAACAGAAATTGTAACTTGATAAAGAAACGTATTCACAGCCTTGCTGGGGTTTAATGTCAGTAGAGTTTACTGAATAACAACAGGCCTGAAACTAAGACATAAACGTCTCCCTAAGTAGGTTTGGGAGGGGTATTATAACCAGAAGCCAGAAAGGTCCCTAAGAAAAGAACTTCAAAGCAATGCAATTACATAGTATTAATCCTTCTTCAGTAGAAAAAGGGGATCATATACTCATTCAGGAGCCATGGTAAACATGTATTAATACTCTCTATTCAAGAAAAAAAAAAATGGTTCCACAAATATTTAAACTAAATTAGCCCCGGGCATCCATTCAAGTCTTTCTGCATCCTATCACCCTGAGTGACTATATCTCCTTCTGAAACTATTTTGATGATCTCTTAATGTCTTTAGTCTGTCTCCCCCAACTAGAATGTAAATTCAATGAAGGCAAGAGATTGTGCCTTTGTTGTCCTCTAACTGAAAGCCTAACACCTAGAACTGTGCCTGGCACATAATAGATGGTCAATTAACAACTACTAACTGAATTCATGGTGGATGGTTGGATGATGGAGGCATCCATTAATGGAAACCGGTAAGAAATTTCTTGAGCCATAGTTTTCCTTTGTGTGGCCTCTACCCAGCAAAATAAAAGTTAGGGGGGAATAATGGTTGGCTGTGTAGCCCCACAATGATGGTAAATTTTGTAATGATCCGAGAATACCCAGGTAAGAGCATTTTTTACCGTTGCTATCAGAAGATCATCATTCATTAGTCTTAAACGAGTCATTAATTCACCAACTACATTTGCCTTGTTGAATTTTAAAAATTACCCAGTGCACCATTTTCTTTAACTGATCATTAATTCAAGTCTCTGCATTCTTTACACAGTGGCTCTCACTGGCAGAAGAAATGCTTCTTTTACCAAATTAACCAGGGTTTCTGCACCAAATGTCGGAATGACCTATCCTTTTCCTTGGATAGTAGTAGTCAGATACTGCACAACTGTTCTTTAGAACAAAGCCAGCACAGGAACAAGGTTTCAAGGGCCACTCATGCATATTGGCATTTGGGGTAGAGGTATCATCCCCAGGCTCATTTGTCTTAAACATGTTTTTCTCATCCAAAGAGATGAGCCTTTGGTTTGGACCCTGCAAAATCAGAGGCCATGTGGTAGGGATGCAGTGGGCTGTGTCTTGAGCTTTGAATACCACCAGTCATGTCAAGAGCAGCTGGTCCCTACAACTGCCCTGGAAAAGGAAGTCTCTAGAACTTCCTCATTTTAAATGACTGTGGATCACAAGTTATATTTCCCAAATCCCCAGACAGTATTTCTTCATGCCCTTGTTTTAGGTCATAGATACCTCTTCCTTTTGTGGCAGGCCAGGTCTCACTAACAGCTGAACAGGCAGACCTCCATGACAACTGTTTGAGCACCCACTGAGTGGTGAAGTTAAATATTAAAAGGTGATAGAGCCTGTGTCCTTATACAAAGGCTGTAATGTAACAAAAGCCCACCAAGAGTTTTGCCCAGGCTTTTCCTGGGCCTTGAAGCACGACAAGATAACAAAGGAATTCTTAACAGGACCCACTTAGGATTAAACGAGTTTAACAGGAGTCTGATGGAATTCCCCAGACATCCACAAACAAGTTTTATTGCGATCTAAAGGAACTCCCCAAACCTCCATGATGTAGCAGGAGACAAGATAAGGGTAATCACCCTAGCACTTTGACCCATCTAGACTGAGTCAACTTACTGAGGCTCCAGAGGACGGTCTTCAGGACTCAGACTTGAGAGATTAGAACATGTTAATCACTTATATCTTTAGATGAATGTACACTTATACATAGACATACCGCTCAGAAGGCCTATAAGCTCTAGAAAACATTGGAATTTTGAGTCCGTCTGGTGATATTTTCCCGGCCTTCTCCCTGTACCCGGTTACAGAAGTAAATTCTCTTCTTTCCCAGTTCGTCTGCATCTCGTTACTGAACGGCGAGAATAAGCAGCCCCACCCTCAGTGTGGTCCAGGAACACTGCTGCCTCCCCCACCCCTCTTCCCCGCTCAGCCACCCACCCCACCCCTCCTCCCCGCTCGGCCACCCACCCCACACTTCTTCCCCATTCAGCCTCCCATGGTCAAAGGGTTTTTATCATTTCAGTAGCCTTTTTGGCTAACTTTAATCAGTAAATCAGCATCAAATAATTCCCTCAAATTTTGTTTCTAAAAAAACCCCAAATACTTATTGTTTTAAGTGCATACATCTGATTACTGTTTTCCAATTCCACAACGACGGTGACCATTTTGACCTCCTCAGTGGTCAGCTCCCAGGTCCCTTCCTGGTGGCTTTATCAGGTCTGTACGGGTTGGGTCATGACCTGACCTCACCCTCCCCGAGCAGGGGACAGGTTGGGAGGGAGCCTGGGGCTGTGGGAATTTCTGAATCTTACAGTTCTAGCCTGGAATTTAAAGTACCATTTGAAGGGTTGACTGTAATTACCGTTAGGAGTATGACAGCTAAGGTAGGAGGAACTGTCTTGCAATTCAGATCTTTCAGTATAAACTAAAGAGTTTTGGTGTTTTGTTTTGTTTTGTTTTGTTTTGTTTTGTTTTTTAGGTGGAGTCTTGCTCTGTCGCCCAGGCTGGAGTGCAATGGCCTGATCTTGGCTCACTGTAACCTTCACCTCCTGGGTTCAAGCCATTCTCCTGCCTCAGCCTCCCAGGTAGCTGGGATTACAGGCATGTGCCACCACGCACAGCTAATTTTTGTATTTTTAGTAGAGACGGGGTTTCATCACGTTGGTCAGGCTGCTCTCGAACTCCTGACCTCAGGTGATCCACCCGTCTTTAGGCTTCTTTGTCTTTTGCCGCTACCCTAGACATCTCCAAGAGTCCTTGCTGTTTGGCAAAACCATTTCCCTGACCTTCTTGAACTTTACATTTTTCTTGTCTTTAGGACCAGCCACAGCGGCCCTGTATCAGAGGCAGCCTCCCAAAGTGCTGGGATTACAGGTGTAAGCCTCCGTGCCCAGCCTTAACTAAAACGTTTTAAGATACCATTTTAATTTTTTTTTTTTAATCTTTGAAAGTGATGAACAGTTCTGTGGCTGTTTCTGCCCAAGACAAAATTCCATGGCTTGTTGACCAGTAGCTGAATCTGGGCCTTGAGAACCACAGCGAGGGGAATGCCTCAGGGCCTCCAGCCTCTAGCTGCCAGCCTCCAACCCTGCAGATCATTTATTCCCACTGGGGCAAAGCAGGTCTACATTCTCAATTCCAAATGTATCATCTTCAATTTGGATTGAGCCTCTGAAAGATTTGACCTTAGTTTATAAGTCACTACAATACTGGATGGCCAAAATATTGTAATGTAAAATGATCAAACCATAGACATCATACATGTTAAGCATGCTTTAATTATTTCCTCTCTACATCTGCTTCTTATTTGTGATTAGTAACTTCGGTATTTATCTAACCTGGAGTGGAGGGCTCACATCAGTTTTGTTGAACTAATTGAACATCTTGTAAACTTTATTGGAAACTCGTGTGCTTTTTCTTTGGCGTGGTTGCTATTTGTTCCATCTGAGTATTATCGTGGACTTGTTTATAGGCTCAACTTGTTCTGCTTGACTTTAACCACTGTCATCAGGATGTTGAAATTGCTCTGCTTGGCACTGAGCACCATCCATATTTAGGCATCTTTGTCTTTTGCCGCTACCCTAGACATCTCCAAGAGTCCTTGTTCTTTGGCAAAAACATTTCCCTGACCTTCTTGAACTTTGCATGTTTCTTGTCTTTAGGACCAGCCACAGCGGCCCTGTATCAGAGGCAGCCCCAGCCACTGAGGGGACCAGGGAAGTCTTCAAAGTCATAGCACATGTGGAGTTTCCCATTAGACTGATTTTACTAAGTCCTTGGGTATCATGTTTTCATGTGAAAATAAATTTCCCTAGTGAACTATCAATTTTTCTTCTCTACTATTTCATTCTCTTACATAAAAGATCCTTTTGGTTAACTTTGTTGTACCATGCTTTATTTCCTCCCACCAAACCACATCTCTACAGCATAATATTATCCAAAGTTTATAAATCTTCATTTTTCTTTCTTAATAAAAAAGAGGAGAGCAGGCAAGGTAGAGTGTCTCATATCTGTAATCCCAGCACTTTGGGAAGTCAAGGTGGGAGGATGGCTTGAGGCCTGGAGTTTGAGACCAGCCTGCACAACACAGAGAGACTCAGTCTCTACCAAAAAAAAAAAAAAAAAAGTTGTGTAAAACTATTCAGGCATGGTGGTGCATGCCTGTAGTCCTAGCTCCTAGGATGCTGAGATGAGGGGATCATTTGATCCCAGGTATCTGAGGCTGTGGTGAGCTATGACTGCACCACTGTACTCCAGCCTGGGTGAAAGACATAGTGAGACTTTGTCTCTAAAAATAAAAAATTTTTAAAAAGGATATCATCCAGCAATTTAAAAATACTTAAGCAAGACAGAGGCCGTGAGCAAGTTAACTATTCGAGGGTGCAGGGATGCCACTGTGGCCAGCTACTGAGCAATTTTAAAGACAAAAATACGTTTCTATTAGAATATTGCTTAAACTGTGTCTATGTTTAGAACACACATCAGAAAACGAGATGGTAAATAAATAGAAGCTAGTATAATTCTTCCAGTAGTTTTTCCTCCTTGAATGTAAGGTGGAAAATCCCTCCCCATTTTACAAATATGAGAACTAGAACATAATCACCCTGCTCCTCATCCCCTCCAGAACAAAGACAGGACCCAAGACCATCTTGCAAATTACATATGGCGGAACGAAGCCTCCAGCTGCCCAGTATGTTGTAGTCACTAAATTGCTGAATACAGTGGGATTTCCTTCTAAGTGCCCATCATATTTTCTGCTAGGTTTTAAGTCAGAATGAGCCAGAAAACACAGAGTTTCATCCAAATAGCAGTGAAATGATGATCATTGGCTGACTTATATCCCACACTATCATTTGTTTTCAGCAGTTTCCCAAGTCTTGATTACGAAGTCTCTATTCTTTCCTCTGTCTTGGGTTTTCCTCTGAACGCCATCTTTTTTCATTCCAGACTACTCATCCATTCTCCTCTCTTCAGTATCCATCAAATGCTGATGTTTCTCCCTCTCCAGACATGAGCTCAAGCCCCAAAGCCATCTCCCACCACCCATTGGACATCTTTGCTCAAACTCAACAAGTCCTGGACAAGATTCATCATTTCTTCCTTCTCAGCTTTTGCCAACTGGAACTGCTGAACTCTGCTCTTTTATTCATATCCACAAGGCCTAATCCTTTCCAAAGATTTAATAATATGTCATTTCCTTATTTTGCTTTGGTCTGTTTTCCCCCACTAGAAAGTAACTTCTCTGAGGGTGGAGGTTTTTTGGTTTTGCTTTTGTTTTTAATTTACTGTTGAACCCTCATTGTCTAAGACAGTGCCTGGCACACAACAGGTAGTCAATGAGTGTTTTCTAAATAAAGGCCTAAATGAATACATGGGTGGGAGGAGTTTAATACTTGGGTTTGAGGAGAGAGGTAAAGTTTGACAGCTCCATTAGTGAGGCTTAGATGAACCCCAGGGACCCTGGGAGGCCACAGCCACAGGCAAAAGACAGACTCCTCTCTATGTCCTGAACTGGAGGGGAGTCTATCTGGGAGCCCATAAACTGGACAATCATCTCAATAGCTGTGGTGCAGGCCCAACAAATAGATGGTTAAACAAGCCAGTGTCTATGATGACTAAATCAGGGCGAAATTACAAATATTTTCAAGACATTTAGCTAAAAGTACAAATTAAGAGTGATGAAAATGAGGTCACAAAAGCCTTGCCTCCCATGGCTAAACTATCCAATGTTTAAAGAGCTCTTTGTCATGAAGAACAATTGTGAATGTTATTAATAATGCTCATGTCTGGGACTATGAGCTGATAAAACCTGAACATTCTTGAAACAGTTAGAGGTCTGGACCTCTGAGCTGGACAATAAGTGGTAGGGGTTGGTTTTATGAACAGCCAGTGTTTAGGGCTAGAAAGAAAATACCCGCTGTGCTTGGAGAAGAAAGAGAGCAGTGGGGAAATGAAGGGTGTGCTGATACATTGGAGGCCACCCGAGACTGGGTGGAAATCCTAGTCACAGTCAGAGGCTCCCTTGAGGGATGGATGAAAACTGAAAGAATCTCTCTTAAACTAGGGTAACTGAATGCCCAAGCATGATGCTCTGAATAGTTCAGCCTTTTTGACCAGGGCTAGCCTGAAACAATGTTAGAATCTGCTATGAAGAGGATGGAACGTGGGGTCGTGGATTACTCACATCTCCTCTCAGCTGCTCTTTAGCTCATAGGGTCCCCATTTTACCCTCCTAGGACTAGCAAAGAATCCATCTAGTGTCACCAGCCAGGGTCTGTGTGAGAGCCACAGAAACAGGCAGTACATTTTTGGGGTCCATTGGGCTGTTGTGATCTCTTTTGTGCACCAAGGCCATCTAGTCCCCCTGAGATTTATTTTGTCAGCCACCCCACTCCAAGGGGACTGCAGCACTGGAGACGGTATGGGTCCCCTCCTCTGTACACTTCTCAAGCGTTGGAAGGTAAAAACGTTGTCTCTTGCATTTGAGGACTAAGGATAGTGCCTATTAGAGATGAGAGTTATTTAATTGAGTCAGAGCAAAATGTTTCAGTGATATGTTTAGGAAATGTACCTATCAAGAGATTTCAAATACAGCCCTGCAAGTTTGAGGTCATTTTGTAAGCCCTGTTGTATGCAATATAAAATGTAATATACACAAATAAATGTCTTTATAAAATACATTTATACATAATAAATGTATAAAATTTATAAAATACATTTATACATAATAAATGTATTTATAAAATACACTCATATTTATATTTTATATATTTTACTTTTATATTCTATATTTTATAAATACACTTATATAAATATAAGTGGGACCACGTGGGAAGAAAGACACCCTGGAAAGGCTGGTGTGGGCACAGGCTGCCCAAGGAGGCACTTATATAAATGTAAGTGTATTTATAAAATATAGAATATATAAATAAATGTATTTATGTATATAAAATGTATATAAAAATGTATTTATAAAATACACTTTTATATTTATATTTTATATATTTTACTTTTATATTTTATAAATACACTTATATATAATAAGTGTGTTTTATACACTTATACATAATAAATGTGTTTTATAAATACACTTATACATAATAAGTGTATTTTATAAATATACTTATACATAATAAATGTATTTTATAAATATACTTATACATAATAAATGTATTTCTAAAAACATTTATACATAATAAATTTATGATTTATAAAATGTTTATACATAATAAATTTATGATTTATAAAGTGTTTATACATAATAAATTTATGATTTATAAAATACATTTATACATAATAAATGTATTACACAAATAAATACATAAATGTATTTATGTGTTTTATGTAATAAATACATATGTATTTATGTATTTTATGCATTAAATGTATTTATGTATTTTACATAATAAATGTATTTATGTATTTTATGTAATAAATACATAAATAAATACATTATAAATACATTTATAAAATACATTTATAAATACATTAAAAATATATTCATAAAAATAAAATGTAATACATATTTTGTTCTATATATACAGAAATAGAACAAAACGAATATGTAAGATGAGGCAAAAATGATTTGGTTCAGCAAGAAAAATATGTTTTGCACACAGAGTCTACAGCTTTGACATTTACAAAAACAAAAAAGAGGAAGGCGCAAGAGGATGTGCAAGAGGATGACCAAGCACGGGGGAGTCCGGGAACCCACAGAACAGCGCCTTACCTGCTCTCTGTCTCTGTGGTGGGCCAAGCGCCATAAGCACCCAAGACACACAGGAATCCAAGCTGATCCACCCATCCTGCTGGGCTGCAGGCAGGAGGGTCTGGGCCAGGCGGTGCAGAAGGCCTGGGTGACTACCCAGGGGACAGCCCGCTGCCCTAACCCCTCCCAAGGAGAGTCGGACCACTAAGGGGGGTGTGACAAACAGGATGAGGCGGGAGAGCCAACTAACAACCCCATCATTGACATTCACATGAAGGGGACCACACTCTAGGAACAGAAAGCAGAAATGATTCAATCAATGATGCCACTCAATACATTGCTATGCAGTTGCTCAAACCAGTGAGATCCCTGTGTGCTGAAGTGGAAAGAAGTTAACTTGAAAAAGCAAGCTGCAGACCAATACAGATGGCACAACCCCATGAATTCTAAGGCTACAAAAGTTAATTGTGCAAGGAACATGACCTTGTAATTGTATGACTTTGTTCTTACCTCAGGTCCCTACTCCAGCAGGCAGTGGAAAACATAATCTTCTCAATTCAAAGTAAGCTCAGTGACATCAGGGTTTTTCTCCCCTCCATAAATTCATGTAAATTTCATGAATTGCACGTTGTTCCCCTCCCCTGGTGTCCCCAGAGCAGGGCACATAGGTCCTGGGAGGCTTGCTTCATGCCATGGCTCTGCAGGTGGTGTCCCTCCTTGGGCAGCCTGTGCCCACACCAGACTTTCCGGGGTGTCTTTCTTCCCACGTGGTCCCAGTTATACAGTCCGTGCCCTAGCTGTGGGTGGAACCTTCATCCCAACTATATTCATTCATTCTTACACTGCTAATAAAGACACATCCGAGATTGGGTAATTACAAAGGAAAGAGGTTTAATAGGCTCACAGTTCCACATGGCTGCAGAGTCCTCATGATCATGGCAAAAGAGCAAGGAGGAGCAAGACACATCTTACATGGTGGCAGGGAAGAGAGAACTTGTGCAGGGGAATTCCTCTTTATAAAACCATCAGATCTTGTGAGACTTATTCACTATCACGAGAACAGCACAGGAAAGACCTGCCCCCGTGATTCAATTACCTCCAGTTGGGTTCCTCCCGTGACACGTGGAAATATGGGAGCTACAATTCTAGATGAGATTTGGGTGGGGACACAGCCAAACCCTATCAACAGCCATGACAAGCCCTAAGTCACATCATGCTGCTCCCCCTGCCCCCACGGCACAAGGAATCTCTGAGCTGCCTCAGGTCCACCTGCTCAGGGATCCCAGGTGGGCAGCGTCATGGCCACCTACGGCAACCAAGCAGGTCCCTACTCAGACCCTCAAGGTCATCCACCCCTCCAACCAGAGCAGATGCACTCGGCCACCTCCCATCCCCTCTCACCTACTTCCACAGTAAAGCAACTCAACTCTAGGAAAGGCCCGAAGCCACCCACTTCTCCAGATACTCTGGCCATGAGGTCCAGTTGACGGGCTGCGGGCAGTGTCCAGAAGTGCCCATAAAGGGAGGATCTGTGTTCCTCGTGGTACCCCATCTCCTGCATGTAATGGGGAGCCCGGCAGCCAGCGTGGACCTCGGGGAGGAAGCGCTGTCCACAGAATGAGACGGCAGGCACCTGGGCCTGTCTCTGCCACATCCCACACAAGCGCTACACTCTGACCTTCAAGCTTCTTGAACATGAGAAAGAAATGTTATCTTGTTTAAGCCCCTGATATTTTGGAGATTTTGGCTACTCACAGGCAAATTTCACTGAAACTAATGCACCCCTTAGGAGCCAGCCTTCCCGACCCTGACAATTCTACCTCCTCCATCGACAGGGAGACCCGGGCTGGTGTCCTGAGGCTCTGTCGTAGCTGGCCTGCCGCCCAATGCTGGGGGTCTGCAGCCTTTGTCTTCTGGTTCCCCTTTGGCCACTCAGCTGGCAATGGTCACCAGAATAGGGGTTGAAAGGAAGAGTGTGGGGGAAACACGCATTCTTGGTGCTTCAGAAGGTCATCCTGCCTGATATTTTTGTATATGGCTCGTAAGAAAGGTAGGAAGCCAGGTATGCGTATTTCTGCTTACCAACATCGTTTCACAAAACCCCTGACTGGAAGTCCGTGCAGCTCCCTGGAAAGGTGCTTTGAAGATAAAGCAGGATGGAGCACATGGAACCGGAGAAGCCCCCATGCCTCTTGCCTGAGTCACGTCTTTCCTCGAAAGCTGAATAACTTGGCCACGCGCAATGGCTTATGCCTGTAATCCCAGAGCTTTGGGAGGCCAAGACAGGCAGATCACTAGAGTCCAGGAGTTGAGACCAACCTGGGCAATATGGCAAGAGACCCCCATCTCTACTAAAAATACAAAAAATTAGCCTAGCATGGTGGCGCATGCCTGTCGTCCCAGCTACTAGGGGGGCTGAAGTGGGAGGATCACTTGAGGCAGGGAGGCAGAGGCTGCAGTGGGCCCTGACCATGCCACTGCACTCCAGGTTGCAGGGCAGAGTGAGACTCTGTCTCAAAATAAAAAAAAATTTTTAAAAAAGTATTGAATGCCTCTAGCCTTGCCTTTTCCCACATGGAAGATAACGTCTGACAGGGTTGGTGATTGTGCCACTGCACTCTATAACCAGATGTGCTCCTGCTCCCACACCTTGATGCGATTGATTATGCTTTCATGTAACTTACAAACAAGCTTGATGTGATTTTGCACTGAACCTCCATGACCCGCATATAAATTCTGAGCCAAAATGGTGTTCTGGAGCAGTCTGACAGGAACTCTCTGAAAGACTTCTCCTGGGCTGTAGTCCTCAGTAAGACCTCTGAATAAAGCAAACTTTAAAAGCTTGATGTTTTTCCCTTAGTCAGCAAGCTCCATCTGTAGAGGAAGGGTGGAAACTCACCGCCTGTCAACACTGACTCCCTGGGCTGGGGGAGACGGGGCGGTGACCAACCTTCAGTTTTCCTCCACGGAATTCTTCTAAGTGGTGGGATTTAAAGTGAGTTTTATTTTATTTTATTTTTTTTCCTGTTTCTTGGTATTTAAAAATTTTAAACGAAATCACAAGTGAGGCATCAGGTAAACTGCAATTTAGCAATAATCGAGGCAAACTCACTGTAGCCCTAGTTGCAGATAGTTGCTTGGTTATTGCAGTTCTAAAGAGAATGTGCTTCTCACACCATCAAGGGGCAGCCACCCTGAGAACTTCCTGCTGAGACCAGCCAGGAAATGCTCTTCAGTCTTGTCTCCAAAAGAATGATTCTCAACTACTCTGGCTTCCAACCGGGTCACCCTGAATGCTGCAGGCTTAGCCAATGAAGCTCCTGAAGTTCCTGACAATGGGGGAGACTGTCGTGGGGTGTCCACCGCTTGGCCACTGATAGGAATGATTCCAGAGGAACCTGATCCTCAATCTGGGACTGTTTGCGGGAGTTTGGTTTGCCAGGAACTTGAGTGACATTGACCCCATGACACCTCAGCCGGGGGTGTAGCCAAGTAGACAAATGGACTCCCGCACTGTGCCTGAACCTTCCAGAAACAGAGCCTGCAATCAGGGACCACGCAAGCTATGCTCTGGGGGGTGTTTTTTGCTCTTGTCCTGAGGAATAACAATGGTGTTTTAACAAATATTTGAAATAGGCTGGGGACAGTGGCGCACGCCTGTAATCCCAGCACTTTGCTAGGCTGAGGTGGGCAGATCACCTGAGGTCAGGAGTTATAGACCAACCTGGCCAACATGGTGAAACCCCATCTCTACTAAAAAATACAGAAATTAGCTGGGCGTGGTGGTGCACCTGTAATCCCAGCTACTCAGGAGGCTGAGGCAGGAGAATTGCCTGAACCAGGGAGGCAGAGGTTGCAGTGAACAGAGATCACACCATTGCACTCCAGCCTGGGTGACAAGAGCGAAACTCCATCTCAAAAAAAAAAAGAAAAAGAAAAAGAAAACTGAAATAAAGACTGCACACAAAGGGGGAAAAAAAAAGAATGATTCTCTACAAAAAAAATGAATTTTTTTTTTTTTTTTTTGGTTTTGGGAGGTTTTTCTTCGTAATGCATAAGGATGCTATTGCCCAGATGTCAGTTGGAAATGCAGTATCCTGCTTTAAAACTTAGATTTTGGAGCAAGACTACTGGTTCTTCCACTTACTACCTGGTAATGTTGGGCAAACCACTTAGCCTCCTAATGCCTCAGTTTCCTTTTCTTTACAATTAGGTAATATTGCCCAATATAATAGAGGTGTTATGAGAATTTAACAAGATAATATAAGAAAGTGCTTAGGACAGTAGCTAGTACACAGCAAGCTCTGAATACATCTGAGCTATTGTTATTTTTATAGTCACAGATTTGCCATTCCTCAAAACTCCCAGACAACCAGAATCTCGTATTTGTTTTAACTGAATGGTGAGATTGATCAGAGAAAGCAGCATGTACTCTACGAGAGGTTTGAAATTAATCCAATACCCTCATAAACCAGACCATGTGTGGATGTAGCTGTGTATGTAGCTGTGTATGTGAATGTGGAGATGTGTATGTAGTTTCCATGTATATATCCTTTTTACAAATGGTATAAAAAGATGAAATGCTCTACTCAGACAGGAACCCTGTGGAGGATAAATGCCACCGTCCAGGCTGAACAGCAGAATCAGCAAGTGAGCACAGGATGCCAAGAGTGTCACCGCTCTGGGATGGGATCTTCGAACTCTGCCCAGGGCACACTTAGGTTTCCCTCTGTCCTGCTCAACAGCATGGGGCCAGGGACAAATGCCCAATCAGTAATGCCAGGAAGCTCATCCCAAAGAGGACGCAGCCTCTAAAGCCAGCTCCCTCCAACCTCCCTCCTTCCTGCTTAATTTGCAGACTTATACTTGCTCCTCCTGTAATCTGACCCAGAAGATGAAAATTCAAGGTCCCGTTGTGTGCTAGTCAGCACAAGTCATTTGGTGTCTCTGAACTTAGCTTCCTCAACTTCCCAATGTGGCGATGACTGAGTCTTTATCAATGTGTCTCATAAATGACCTTTTGTAAGGGATCTCTTAAATTAAGCCAGATAGGTCTCTAATTTGCCTGCTCTGTTGATGTCTCAAAACATCAGACATTCACTTGCCACCTGCTGGGCAGAGGTGTAGGTGGAGTGGACAATAGGACATGTTGCCCTTAGCAACCAGGTATAGGGAGTAAGCATCAAGGGACAGTCATTCTCTCCTCAGCTGGAGATTGTTGAATCCACCATAAGCTGCTGATCATGAGACCACGTGGCTAGGAGGCCACCTGATGCCGCAGCAGCCCCCACACTGACTCTGGGGCTCTGCCGGGAGAAGCCTGCAGTTCCTGGAATCCTCCCAACCACTGGGAGTGGGGTGCCATAAGGAGGCGGAGTCTCAGACAGAGTCTCAGATGGTCAAGGACCCTGCTCCAGGCCATAAAATCAACAGGTAGTGGAGAAGATCCTGGAACCACATCCAGCTCATGCCAGGGTCCCCTCTCCTTCTGGGACAGAAAGCTGCCTCCCTTCTTCCGGGACAGAAAGCTGTGTCCTCCGCAACAAGGCAGAAAGTGACAGCTTCCTCCCATTGCCGTCACTCCTGTTCTTGTCAGACACTTGTCCCTGGACTGCCAGATGCCCGGCTGCCACCCCATTCTGATCTTTCCTGGTCTGCAGCCCCCACACCCATCACTTGCTGACCAAGGTAAAATTTGACTTATTTCATTGCAAGACCCACATGAAGACATGTTGGGGCGGGATTGAGGAGGCGACTGCAGGGATCTGCAGATCCCCTCCATCTACGCATAGGGTCAGGCGTGCTGCTCCGATGTTCACAGCACCACCTGAGTGCCCCCCACTGCTATGAGAATTCTTGCATGACTCATTGCTGTGACTATCTTTGGGCTCTCTTACCAGCCCAGGAGGACTGGGGCATCCCCCGGCTCACGGCACACACTTGCTGAACGGCAGGGAACTCCACAGCACTGGCCCTGTAGGAAGGGCCCAGGCATTTCACGGCAAGGCCCTGCCCAGGAACTTTGTATGTTTCCTGATGCCCAAGTCACAGCTACCAGCCTTTCTAAGCATCTGAACGCCATCTGGCCCCCAACCCACTTATTTCTGCCTTCACACTGCCAGATGCCTTTCACGGCCCCCTGCCCCGACTTTTATCAAGACAGACTTTGGCTCTGTCACAGCAACAGTGAGGAAGGCAGGAAGGGAAGGGTCCTCAATGTCCCTTCATGATGCATCAGGCAATATGAAATACACTTTGTTTCCATGGCTCCATTTTTAAACCACTCCCTGGAATTACGCTCCCTCCCTCCCTTGGGAGAGCCTGAGCAGACACACCTGCAGGGATCCTGCCACTCTCCCAGATCCACTTCCTGAATGGTCAGACAAACCTTACTGTGACCCGCACCAATGCCACTTTGTGCTATAAGTACACACTAGCTGTGCCTTATGCTGCAAGAACAGCACACGTGCTCATTTTTTCACACGTGTCCACGAGCCATAGGGAAGTTTAGCTAGGGAGTGTCACTGTATTTTTAATGGTGACTTTTTTTGTTTGTTTAAGGCCTTCCACAGAAGTTTTGCCAAGAGGATTCTAAGAAAGATTAGAGAGGACATTTTTAATACACATTTGAAAAACATCATTCAAAGCCTACAATTTACAAATTTGTGACCAGTAAACGGTGTGATCATTATCATCAGAAAGTATAAGATGCAGGGCAAGGGCTTTGCTTCCAACACTGGAATGAAGGGCTAGGTTCACTCCACCATTGAGAATTTATTTATTTATTTATTTATTTGCCAAAGACAAAGATTTGAGTTTCTAGGTAGTAATGTCTATTCTCAAAGGACAACCAAAGTGCTACTTGGCACCCACTTCCATGATCTTAAGTCCTTGTGGCTATCACTGACCTCAGCTAGATCAGGCCAGAAGTGTCTATAATACAGCCACGTGTATTTCACCGTGCCTCCCATTCCCATTAGAAGCTTTTTCCTGATGTATTCTGAAGACTGGCTGTTGTTACCTTTGTGATTTGTCTGACAGATAAAGAAATTTTAAAATAAAGTTTTTTGTGTCGTCCAGGAACAAAATCATGGTGTAGGGTTCAGGAAGCACATAACTCATTGTGAAGTGAACTCTCTTTGGTATATTTACTGTGATATCTCATGGCTTGCACAGGCGTTGACCTTCTAGAATCACCAAGGAGAACCAAAACCAAGAGTGAGATAGAATAAAATATTCCTGGAACAAGGGGACAGGATGTCTTCCCTGAAATGGCCATGGTGCTTCTGGTGTTTGAATGAGGAGCATGTTTTATTCTATCATGTGTGTGTAAAGGTCACGAGGACATAGTTTGCTGGCAGAGTTTCCATACTAAAAACCAATACAGTTGCCCCTCGGTATCCGTGGGGATTGGTTCCAGGACCCCCATGGACACCAACATCCGAGAATGTTCAAGTCCTGGATATAAAATGATGTCATTTTTGCACATAACCTATATACACCCTCCCTTATACTTTAAATCATCTCTAGATTAACTATAATGCCTAATATAATGTAAATGCTATGTAAGTAGTTGCTATACCATATTATTTACGGAATAATGACAAAAAAGTCTGTATACATTCAGTGCAGACGCAAACATCTTTTCTGCACAAATGTTTTCTTTTCTTTCTTTTTCTTTTCTTTTTTCCTTTTCTTTCTTTTTTCTTTTTCTTTCTTTTTTTTTTTTTTTTTTTTTTTTTTTTTTTTTTTTTTTTTGAGAGAGAGTCTCATTCTGTTGCCCAGGCTGGTGTGCAATGGCATAATCATGGCTCACTGCAGCTTTGAATTTCTGGGCTCAAGTGAGCCTCCCACCTCTGCCTCCCTAATAGCTGGGACTACAGGTGTGGGCCACCACATCCAGCTAACTTTTTTCTCTTTTCTATAGACACAGGCTCTCACTGTTGCCCACACTGGTCAAAAACTCCTGGGCTCAAGCGACCCTCCTGCCTCACCCTCCCAAATTGTTGGAATTACAGGCGTGGGCCACCAACCCCAGCTACCCAAATATTTTCAGTCTGCAGTAGGTTGAATCCACAGATGTGGAACCCACGGATATGGAAGGCTGATCGTACTCTTCAAGCAATCTACATGTTGAAAGGCTTTCACCAATATAGATACCTACAAACGCAAAGGCATTTTCTTTCAGAGACTGAATCAAACCAATTTTCTTTCTAGAAAATTCTTTCTAGAATACTTATTCTAGGAATCCAGTTACACAGGCTTCTTTTATAGAAATATTTAAATTCTACTGATCTTCAAAAGTCTTTAGATAATTAAGTGCCTGATACCAATAGCACCAACAGCTTTCCCTAGAACGAATGCACAGGTGGAAGATAGCCAAGGCTTTGGAGAGCTTAAAAGAAAGAAAACAAAATAAAACAAAGCCCACGCAAACCATTCTTTAGAATTGATATTAATTTGGGGGTAGGCAAGTATGAGGAAGAATACAGAGAAGTGAAGGCGTCTAGGAATTTCTGCAGAAGATAACTCCATCTTCATCCCTCCAACACTCCATGCCTGCAAAGCAACTCTCTCAGGTGCCCAAGGGTTCTGATGTTTGGACCTCAAGGTAAATCGTGTTTTCTTTGGGCTTTGCTTTTCTGTAACAACAAAGTTAAAAGTTGAAGTTAAAATAAATAAATAAGCAATCAGTTTGTTGATGATGAAACTGTTGCAAAGTTGTACAAAGAAATGCATAAGTGTCAAGACAAAGAGAAATTAAGAATGACAACAAAGAAGAAAAGGGCTTAGCAAACTACGGCCTGTGGCCCCAGTTGAGCTTAGAGCCTGTTTTTGTACAACCTGTGAACTACAAATGGTTTTTACATTTTAAATAGTTGGAAAAAATGAAAATATTTCAACACTTAAAAAATGACATGAAATTCAAATTTCAACATCCATAAACAGCATTTTACTGGAATCCAGACACAACCATTCCTTCATGCATTGTCTATAGCTGCTTCTCCCATGCAGGGGTAGAACTGGGTAGTGGCAAGAGAGACCACAGGGCCCCAAAGTCTGAAATATTTACTATCTGGCCCTTTGCAGAAAGAGTCAGACAACCCCTGAAGTAGAAGGTTGATCATGTTGCTGGCTAACTCGTTTTGAATCCGGTGACTTTTGGGATACATGTCATTATCTCCTTCATCTGTGGAATGGGTCTGATAACCATAGTAGCTGCCTCCCAATGTTTTGGGAGGATTTGGTGAATGCACATTTCAGGGAGGCTGACACACACAGTCAGCACCCCATGAAGCTTAGCTAGAGTTGCAGTCACTTCCATTCCTGACATTCTCCCCTTGCAAGTTGGGAAGAAGGAGTAATCAACATGATCACTCTGGCCATAGACTGTGGCTGCTGTTTATGGAATTGGTATAGTGGAGAAGACAGACAATGAAATAAACAATTATTATAACATGTGAAGAGTATTGTCAAGAACTGAGGATGCTCAGGGGGTTCAGGGCTCTGGGCGGGAATGATTAGGATGAGGGAGTGAAGGGATTAAACAAAACATCTTAAAAGACTACCAGGCCAGGCGTGGTGGCTCACACCTGTAATCCCAGCCCTTTGGGAGGCCGAGTTGGGTGGATCACCTGAGGTCAGGAATCAAAGACCAGCCTGACCAACATGGAGAAAACCCATCTCTACTAAAAATAATAAATTAGCCAGGCATAGTGGTACACGCCTGTAATCCCAGCTACTCAGGAGGCTGAGGCAGGAGAATTACTTGAACTTGGGAGGCGGAGGTTGTGGTGAGCCAAGATCATGCCATATCTTGCACTCCAGCCAGGGCAACAAGAGGGAAACTCCAAGTCAAAAAAAAAAAAAAGACAACCAAGTGGCTGTTAACAAACTAGAACGAAACATCTTTAAATCACATAACACAACATTTGGGATCAAAAAGAAGGAAATCATCAGCAACTAGAAAATGTATTTACTGTTAAAATAGTGTTTTGCCCTTATCAGTACTGAGAAATCCAGAATTTTTCCAAGTGAGGTGTACAGGGTGCCTATCTGCATGGGCATTGTTGGCAGAGATTATTAAAACAGATTCCTGAGTTGCATCATTCACATTCTAAACCAAAAATCAAGAAGGCCAAGGAATTTAGCATTTTAGCATGTTCCCTTTGTGCTTCTTCTGCACACTTAGTTTTGAGGATCACTGGGGAAACAGCACAATTTGCAAGAAGAATGGAGAAAATCTGAGCTCTATTGACCACCTACTATATGCCAGGCAATGGATTAGTCACTGTCACCTACTTAATCTGTTTGGATTTTTAAAGAAACTCTGTAAATTAAGTATTATTGTGACTATTTTGCAGGCATGGAAATTAAATGAAAAAGAAAGCTCCATAGGGTTCGATGACATTCCCAAAGTCACATGGCCTACTGAGTCAGGTGACCTAGGTTCAAACCTAAGTCTGTAGGACTGCATAGACTTTTCTTTCTCTATGCATGAGGACACATGCATCCTTGCTGTGGAATCCATAGAACGGAGCCTGTAAAGGATCCCGAGAGAGATCACCTCATCAAGCACTGTTCCTTCATTTCCTTTTTTATTGCTCTAAGACTAGAATATGAAACTCCAGCAAATCTTGCTCTCTGTCAAAAGAATTTTGTGAAGAAAATTACTAAAGAATCTGAGACAGTTGTTCAGAGGACAGAGATTGATTTAAAAATGTTCTCCACTCAGAGTCATTAACTCTTGGGTTGAGCTAGGGATCTTGTAACTCTTGGGGTAATCTAGAGATCTTGTAACTCTTGGGATGAGCTAGGGATCTTGGTGCACCACAGCCAACATCACAGGCAAATCATTCTCTGCCACGAGAACAGATAACTGTCAACTCATGCTCTTCATTATTTTCTTACATAAAGTCAGTGGCTATCATGGTTTTTTTTTCCCTCACAGCAGTTCTGGGAGTAATAAAAAGACACACAAATATCTGTAAAGCTCTCCTAAACTTTTAGGATAGAGGAAATGAGGAATGTGGAGTGATATTAGGCTCTTTTTGGAGGGCGTGTCAGATTCATGGGCCTCAGAGTCCTGGGCACCATGGGCTTCACCTGCCAAGGTTCTCGGCGTCCTTCATGGTCTCTGGCAAAGCGACCCCCTTGGTCTCCGGAAGAAGTAGCGTCACTCCCGCGGCAAGCAGGCCCAACACCCCTTCAAAGGAAACAGATTGCAAATGGAGCCATTAGAGCACAGCCAATGTCATTTACAGAAATAATCACAGCCAACCAAAGAGAGGAAGAGACAACACGGATGGGACAGATACCATTTTTTTAAAAGAAAAAAAAGTTAGCAACATTTATAAAAGAAAATTAAAACAATAGGATAACTGGGGAAATGTCAGAGTAAGTAAAGGAAACATTGCCTTCATTTTACTTCGATAGAAGTATAAAGTTCCATAGTAACTGATGTTTAAGTATTTGGGGATCTGTTGATTGGGGTGCATATACACATAGAATTAGCTATAGAACACAGTCTATATGCAGTCAGGGTGGACCCCTCCCATCACTCTTTTCTCCCTCTTTTTTCCCCTCGCCTTCTACTTCCCTTTCTCCCCCCTTCTTCCTTTCTCCCTTTCCCTATCTCTTCCTCCACCCCTCTTTTTGTATTCAGCTGTGCCCAGGCATGGCAGGTCTTTGCAAACAACCAGGAATTGTTCCCTTCTATCAAGAGGGTAAGCAGGGTCTTGGAAGTTCCCTGGTCTAGGTTTGGAGAGATAAGTAGGAATCCCCTCTCCCTTCTCTCATCCAACTGTATCAGGAAGAAAGCTGATACAGAACTTTGATTCCCACTCATCTCCTTGTGAGTGTTCTCAATTGTTAAGATCTGGATACAGAAGACAGGTGTTAATTCAGCATCTTCAAGACTCTAGCAATTATATGTTAAATGTGTAAGAATTGGTGATCACATTTATCAGGAGACTACATCAAAAAGTCTCTCAGATTCTGTCCTATAGTATGAATGACTGGAGTCCAGAGCGAGAGGATGGAAATCCCTGATCCATATCCTAGGAATGGTTTCTTATCTTTCCCATGAAGCAAGAGAGAATAAGCCAGGAGACATCCCAAGAGCATCACCATCCTTGCCTTTTATAAACTCACTGAGAGATATCATTCCCTTCACTCACAAATATGACTGAGTGCTCACATTCAGTTCCACCCATGCTGAGCCCACTGCCAAGCTGGAAAAGAAGAAATAATATATGCTTCACAAAATCTTACCAAATAAAATGAGAGGCAACGCTTGCCAAACCTCCATCAGCCTGAAGACTATGAAGGGGGTGATTATCCCACCTATGTCACACAGGGAGGAACACACCATCACTCCGAGGTTCCTGATAAAATACAAAGGACAAAAAATATGATAATTCTGTGATTCACTTTTCCAGATGTTAACCTGATCCTAAAACAAACACAATGCCAATACCTGCAGCTTGCTGTGGGTATCCAGTGCTCAGCACCTCAGAAGAAAACTGCAGGGGTCAGGGGGAAGCATGAGGACCAGCCCAGAGGGTGTTGAGAGGAGGTAATAGGCTAGAGCGAAAGTGGATATGAGCCATCCATTGCCCATGCAATGGCAGAGAGCCTACCTCTTTTTAACTATACATTCAAATATTTAGCTCTTAGTTGTATAATTCCTGAAGAATTGCTGCAAGCCTTACAAAGATAAAAAGAACACATGCTCCCTGCTCTAAACTTCAATTTTACCGCACTCCTGTCCTAGGTCCATGACCTGTCATCACCTGTGAGGAAAGCACAATGTCTGGGAGTGGCTGAGTCTAGTGGGATTTGGGCCCTTCCCAGCCCTAAGACCCTGGGAGTGGGGTCAAGCCAGGAGGGAAATCCTGGCTGATCTGCGCCAGGGACTGACTTACCAATCCATCACCTCAATAGCCAACAAGTGACCCTTACAGGAGGCACATGGGGAGAAAAGGAGACCTAATCAGAATGAGGGATCTGCCATTGGCGTTCACTGGTTAAGGGTCAGTGAATGTGGTTCCTTATGCATGTGATCCAGAGATTTGTTGCACAGGGCAACAGGCCTTAAGTAGATCTTCCCAGGAAAAACATGAATTCCAGGTTCTAGCACTAGCACCACGGGGGATCTGCAGTGTTGATGAGGGTAATCTGGTGCTGAGTTTGTAGTTGTTGAGAAAGATAAGACTAATCGTTGAAATTCCAACTTTAAGCTCCTTTCCTGTGGCTGCAAACTTTGGTCTGTGCTAAGATGAGCATTTTCTTGGGAGAATGAGATTTAAACTGTGACTAGTTGCTTTTTCCACTTGAAGAGTTGCTGGGGATGCTTTCACTTTTAAACTGTCTTCCCCGCGCCCCCCCACCACAGTTTATATTTAAAGTGAGCTTCTTGTAGACAGCAGGTGATTGAGTTTCACTTTTTTGTCCAAGCTGACGATCTCTGCCTTTTAACTGGAGTATCTAGACCATTTATATTTCTTGTGATTACTAATATGATTGAGTTTAAATCTATCATCTTGCTATTTGTTTTCTTTTTGTTCTGTTTGTCCTTTGTAACCCTTTCTTTTTCTGCCTTCTTACAAGTTATTTGAAGTGATTTCACTGTATTTTCTGTGTTGGCTTAATAGCTATAATTATTTTGTTTTTTAAATTTTGATTTAGGTTTATAGTAAACCTAACTCTTTGATCACAGTGCCTTCGAGTAATATTGTAACATTCATAGATTACATGTGAAACTTACAATAGTATACTTGTATTTCTTCCCTCCTAGACTTTGCACAACACATTGTGATTATTGTTTTGATTGGCAAACTACAGTCCACAGGCCAAAGACAGCATTTTTAGATTTGAGTTAGAAATGGTTTTTACATGATTAAAATGTTTTTTAAAAAAACAAAGAATAATATGCAATAGAGACTATATGTGATCCACAAAGCCTAAAACATTAGCTATCCAGCTCTGTATAGGAAAAGTTTGCCAATCCCTGCTTTAAAAAGTTCATTGTCTTTTAAAGAAAATAACCAGAAAAAAATAAATATGTCCATTTACCTATGTAGTTATCATTTTCAGTGCTCTTCATTTTTTGTGTGTAGATGGAGATTTCCATCTGATACTGTTTTCATTTTCTCTGAAAGACCTTCAAGACTAATATTTCCTGTAGTATAGGTCTGCTGGTGATTAATTCTTTCAGACTTTGTAAGTTTGAAGAAGTCTTTATTTTCCATTTGTTTTTGAAAGTATTTTTGCTGGGTCGAGAATTTTAGGTCGGCAGTTTCTTTTTCTTTCTTTCAGTACTTTAAAGATGTTTTTCTACCATCTTCTTGTTTGTATCATTTTCAATGAGAAATTTTCTGTCATTCTTATCTTTGTTCCTATTTGTGATATCTTTTTTCTCTTATTGCTTTTTAAGGTTTTTGTTTTTGTTTTTGTTTTGTTTTTGTTTTTGTTTTTGTTTTTGTTTTTGTTTTTGTTTTGAGACAGGGCCTTGCTCTGTTGCCCAGGATGGAGTGCAGTGGCATGATCTCAGCTCATTGCAACCTCCACCTCCCGGGCTCAAGCAAGCCTCCTACTTCAGCCTCCATGGTAGCTGAGACTACGTGCATGCACCACCATACCCAGCTAATTTTTGTAGATTTTGTAGAAAGGTTTCACCATGTTGCCCAGACTGGCCTTTTGAAGATTTTTATGATGTGCCTTTCTTGACGTTTTTTGTGGTTAGTATTTATTGAGATTCTTAGATCCATGTATTTGAAGTTTTCATCAAATTTTGAAGAAATTTTAAGCATTATTTCTCTCTATTAACCCTTCCTACTCACTTCTACAGACTCCAATTACATGCATTGAATTGTCTCACAGCTCACTGATTCTCTCTGTCTTTCCTTTTTGAGTTTCAATTGCTATCTTCAAGTTCACTAATCTTTCCTTCCATAATGTTTAATCTGCTGTTAACTCATGTGGTGTATTTTTCATCTCAGACATTGTGTTTTTATCTCTAGAAGTTTAATTTGGGACTTAAAAACATTTTTTTTTCCTTATCTCTACTTAACATGCTCAATCTTTAGGTTCTTAAACATAGAGAATATAGGTATCATAACTCTTTTAATGTTCATGTCCACTAATTCTATCATCTGTGCCATTTCTAGGTCAGTTTGAATGTATTTATTTTTCTCCTCAAGATAGGTTCTCTTTTCCTACTTCTTTGTATGCCTGGTAATTTTTTATTGGATGTCAGAAATTGTAAATTTCACTTTGTTCCATGCTCAATTTTGTATTCCTAGAAACAATCTTGAGCTTTGTTTTGAAAACATGATTAAAATAGGAATAATAAATCAGGAAAAGTTCTATCCTTTAGGGTATTATTTTTAAGCTTCTTCTATTGCAATTATTTGCATAATTTCTTACTCCCTACAATGACTAATTACGAAATTCATATATTTGTATTTCTTTCCCAAGCCCACCCTCCATGACCTGTATCCTGAATGATATAAATGCTTATATCATCTCTTAGAAATTTTTAAAAAAAATGTAGAGGTGGAAATTTTATTGAATGCCTTTCAGTATCAGTAGAGATAATAATATAATTTTTCTCTTTTGACTTATAAACTTGATTTATACTGTGAGGTTTTCTAATACTGAGCCATCTTTGCACTGCTGGAGTAATTCATCTAAGACACAGAATAGCAATTATTTTAATGTTCTCCACTGGTTAATAATATATTGTTTAGGATTTCTAGATCGATGTTCACCAATATATGTCTGTAGTTTCCTCATTTCCTTTATCTTTGTTGTTCTTTGGTATCAATATTATGCTAATTTTATTTTTTAAGCTTGGAAAATTTCCTTCTTTTTCTAGGCTTTAGAGCAATTTAAATATTATTGGAATTTTCTATTAAATATTTTTTAAAATCCCCCTTTAAAACCATTGTGGATTCCTTCTTTATCACTATTTAGGGCCCTCCTTATCTTATTTAGTACCTCTTCCCATAAATTCAACTTTGATTAGATTATGGCACTTGCTGTATATTTCCCTAGTATGCTTTTGTGCATTCCTTCTTTTTTAGCTATTCTGAAGAAAAGTTATACTTCATATATGCAGGCATATTGTTGGATTTTGCTTTGTAATCAAGCTAGGGAGTCATCTTTTTTTTTCCAATAAAGGAGTTAAGCCTCCTTTCATTTATTTAAATGTCAGAAATGTTTGGTCTTAATTCTATCATGTCAATTCTGTCATATCAACGCTGTCATCTATTCATATTCTATCATCTATTCACACCAGGGCTTTTTATTGCTTCTGGTGTCTTATTTTCGGTATGTGTTGGTTATGTGTATTTTTCCTGATAATTTGGAAGGGCTGTATTTTTAGTCAAATGATTACCTGTATAACCTTATATAATTAATACTCTATTTCTTTAGACAGTATTGACTAACTTCCTATTATGAACAATCATAAAATTAGTATTTTTCTACTTCCTCCTCAAACCATCCCTCCATAACCTGATTTAGTTGATTATATCATTACTTTGAGTGTTTTCCTTTATATCTTAAAATATACCTAGGATGTTACTTATCAGTTTTTACAAATATATTGCTGCTGAACAAATTATACTTGTCAGTTTTAAATGATACACTTTTCCAACAAAAAAAAAAAGGTGTATTGAAGAAATCAGTGTATTACACCATCTCCAACATTCTCTCTCTTTTCTTTTTTCAATCTTTATTAGTTATAACTTTTCTTTATTTTCAGATTTGTGATATTATATTCTGTTTTGTAGCCAAAAACACACTCATTTTAATATCAATTTCAATGATCACTACCAATAATTCTGACACATTACTCCATTCATCACTGTACTTGCTGAATTATTTTTCTAACAGTTTTTTTGGGAAATGATCATAGGAACCATATTATATGAGATATTTTTAAATGATTGGCTATTGCTTTTCTATAGAAATGAGAGCTTGGTTGGATAAAATTCACTGGATTTGGGCATGGTGGCTCACACCTGTTATCCCAGCACTTTGGGAGTCCGAGGCAGGCGATCATTTAAGGTCAGGAGTTTGAGACCAGCTTGACCAACCCCCATCTCTCCTAAAAATACCAAAATTAGCTGGGCATGGTGGTGGATGCCTGTAATCCCAGCTACTCAGGAGGCTGAGTCAGAAGAATCGCTTGAACTAGGGAGGCAGAGGTTGCAGTGAGTCGAGATCATGCCACTGCCCTCCAGGCAACAGAGACTCTGTCTCAAAAAAATAATAATAAAAATAATTGGATTATACTTTGTTTTCTTGAGGTCATTGCAGGCATTGACTGTCTTCATGAAATGATAACATTGTTCTCTTTATATAGGTGACAAACTTTCAGTCTGACTAGTTGGTGACTCTTTCTCTATCTTTAAAGTATAGTAACCAAATAAAAATATGTCCTAATATTGTTCACTGGGTTATATATTTCCTGTTACATGTGTCCCTTTAATTTATGGATTCAAGCATTCTTTTATTTTCAGATGTATTCCTGAAGTATATTTATTGTGTATGTGTGTTGGCGGGAGGTGTATATATATCCTTTTTTTTACCAAAAGCATTACAGACTGTATACATACATACATACACAAAACCTTTGAAACTCTACTTATTTCTTATTTCTTTGTTTTTTTGTTTTATTTTGTTTGTTTGTTTTTTTGTTTCTTCTTTTTTGAGACAGAGTCTCCCTGCCTGGGCTGGAGTGCAGTGGCATGATCTTGGCTCACTGCAACCTCCACCTCCTGGGTTCAAGTGATTCTCCTGCCTCAACCTCCTGAGTAGCTGGGACTATAGGCATGCACTATCATGCCCAGCTGATTTTTGTAATTTTAGTAGAGGCGGGGTTTCACCATGTTGGCCAGGCTGATCTCGAACTCCTGGCTTCAGGTGATCTGCCTGCCTCGGCCTTCCAAAGTGATGGGATTATAGGCATGAGCCACTGTGCCCAGATTAAACTCTGCTTATTTCTTATTTCCATTTTATTTTGCAACTCTTAGTCCTGTTTTGCCTTTCCCTCACAATGATTTTCATTTCTCAAATGCAAGAATTTCTCCACTTCTTAATTTTTCTGTTTTGTTTCTTTCCTAAGACAGCTTCAGGGTCTTCTATTGTCTTGCCAGATATTCTCTCTAGAACTATACCTCTGCTTTAAACTCTTATTTTTATAGAGATGACTGATTTATTAATACTTTACATTTTGGTCATATATGTGGTTAGAATGTTGGTCTATGTTGTTACAGTATTTTTCTGGTAAGTATTCTTCATTTGCCTTTTGCTTTTTCTGCTCCTTTTGCCCTTTATCTCATGGTATGTTTGTGTAGTTCCTGAATGAGTTACTGTTTGGTTTATTACTCGTCTTTTCATACTGTGATTTCTTCCTCCATCAGTCATTTCGAGAAGTGTTTGTGGGGAAGCAGCCAGGCCATGTTCTGGGCTAGTAGAAATTCTTTCTTTGATCAGGGTTGTATGTGAGTAGATGCTTTTAGCTCACTTATTCCTGATCTACAGCGGCTGACGGTGTGGAACCAGTCTCCTCCACCGGCCTCTCAGTAACTGCTGTCTGAAAGTTCCTGCACATCTTCTTTTACAGCCTTGCCTTCCCTGCTTCACCTTCAACCATACAATCTCCAGAGAAGGGAGCTTCCACCTCCAGCCCATGCACCCGTCATTCTGTTCCTCCAAACAAGGGGCCGTGGGTCACACCCTTCAAGGCACGCTGTCTACTTTGGAAAGCCGCTGGCCTTGCCTATGATTTGCTGTCACAGGGGTCCTTTCCTGGAATCTTCTCGGACCCCCTTAGACCTCACACACTAGGCAGCCCTTCCTCTTGTAGATTGTCTTTTCATTTATCCTGGTTTCAAACGCATTTGCATTTTCCCTCATTCTTCTAATAGCTTTTGTGTGATTTTCAAGAGGCGTAAGAAAAGACTCCGTTATTTTTTTACTATTTTAAAAAAATTATTGTTAAAAAGGAAAAAAAATGGCAAGCACATGGAAGCTAGAAGAAGTAGGGGACTAGGCACCTAATTTACAATTCAGATGTTTGTGGTACTTCGTTCATTGAGTCATTCTACAGCATGTAGTGAGTGTGGCCATAGAAGAGTTCTGTGAGGTACAGAGAAGTATGACCTGACACGGGGTTTCTGTTTTCAAGGAGCTCATAAGAAGGTGAGGAGATAAAAATGGAAAGATCGTTTTCAAAGCAAGGCAGTGAGCATTAATGCCGAATGAATGTTCTTACAACACGCACTGCACAAAGTGAGGGGGAGAAGAGCGGTCCAACTCTGAATCCGCCTGGAACGGAGGCAGGGCCAAAATGTTTTACACAGATACTGTCTAAACTTGGAGTGCTTATAAAGTAATAAAGTCACAGAAATTATCCCTTCCCTGCAAATTAAATTTGATTCAATTGATTAGAAATATTGGAACTCGAATGACTGCCTTACCTTGTGTGTGTGTGTGTGTGTACGTAAGAAGTTGAGAGTTTTTTCTGAACATCTAGCTTCCGTCCCTAGTGAATGAGAAGGATTCTCCCACCGGCTCTCTGAGCAGTGGTCAAGGGCTCCTCAGGGATGGATTACTTGCCCTTTCTCCCTAGAGAACTATGCACTCAGTACCTTTCACAGTTTACATTTTGAGTCAGTCCCCTTGGCCCGGTGGCCATGACAATGGAATTGTTTGGCCTGGCTATTTTAGACTCGAGGCTCAGAACTGCCAAATATAGAAGGTTTTATCTTTAATTTGCCTTCATCTCCTGTACTCAGTCCAAGTAACTTTTTACCAATGAGAGTCTCAGACATGGCCTCTTAATAAATGGTTAGTCAGGTAAGAGTGAATCAAGGCCATCCTGGTGTCTTCTGGCTTTACTGAAGGGCTCAGAGCACTGTGCATGTATAAGATGAGACTGGGGAGCTGGGGTATTTCCTAGAAACTATTGGTATGATGACATAAGGAGAAGAAACAATGTATACAGAGGAAAAAGAGTTTAAGGTAACATACGGAATTTCTAACAAACTAGAATTTCTTAGAACTTTAAGCAAAATGGTTACTTTTATAATTAAAATAATCTTCATTTAAAACTTCCAAGAAGGCAGTAAGTACAGGCAAAGCTACTCAACATTATTAGTAATTAGGAAAAATAAAGTCACAATAATACCATTACCTACCAAAACGACTTTTAGAAAGCTGACAACATCAGGCCAGGTGCAGTGGCTCACGCCTGTAATCCCAGAACTTTGGGAGGTTGAGGCGGGCAGATCATCTGAGGTCTGGAGTTCAAGACCACCCTGGCCAACATGGTGAAACCCCCTCTCTACTAAAAGTACAAAAAATGAGCCGGGCGCAGTGGTGCATGCCTATAGTCTTAGCTACTCAAAAGGCTGAGTCAAGAGAATCGCTTGAACCTGGGAGGCAGAGGTTGCAGTGAGCGGAGATCATGCCACTGCACTCCAGCCTAGGCAACAAGAGTGAAACTCCATCTGGAAAAAAAAAAAGGCTGACAGCACCAAACGCTGATGAGAATGTGGAACCACAGGATTCCTCAAACATGGCTGGTGGGAACACAAGATGGCACAGTCACTTCGGAAAACGGTCTGACAGTTTCTCATAGAGTTAAACACACACTTACCATATGACCTAACAATCCCACTCCTGAGTTTTTAACCCAACGTAAATGAAAACATGCATCCACTCAAAGGCCTGCATCCAAGTGTCTATAGCATCTGCATCAGAATCACTCTACAGGAAGCAGTCCAAATGTCCCCCAAGTGGTGAATAGCTAAACAGTGTATGAAATGTGGCACACTGACATTCACACGCTGGAGGACTACACAGCAACAAGCAAAACACTGATACATCCAACAAGTGGGTGAGTTTCGTCATGCTAAGTGAAGGATGTCAAACACAAAAGTGACATGCCCTATTATTTCATTTACAGCTCACTCTGGAAAAGCTAAAACTGCATGGTCTGGAGATGAGAAGAAAAGGGGATTGACTGCAAAGAGACATGAAGAACCTTTTAGGGATGATGGAAATACTCTCTATTTTAATCGTGGCAGTGGCTAAATGACTATATATACGTGTGCGAGACAGTGTGTGTGTGTCATCAAACTAATCTAACTGCATGTTAGAAGCAGTGAATTTTACTCTATGTCAATTATACCTCAATAAACTTGATTTAAAAAAAGTAAGTTCTTCAGCACCAAAAGAAAAGGCAACAAAAGTAAAAAGAGATAAATTAGACTACATCAAAATCAAAAACTTCTGTGCATCAAAGGTCACAATCAACAGAATGAAAAGGTAACCTATGGAATGGGCTAAAATATTTGCAGATTATATACCTGATAAAGGGTCAATCTCTGGATTGTATAAACCATTGCTACAACTCAACAACAACAAAACCAGTTCAAAAATGGGGAAAGGACTTGAGTAGACATTTCTCCAAAGAAAATACACAAATAGCCAACAAGCACATGAAAAGATGATCAACATAATTAATCATCAGAGAAATCAAAACCACAATGAGATAACACTTCAAACCCACTAGGATGGCTACTATCAAAAAGACAAACAGAAATTAGCAAGTGTTGGCAAGGATGTGGAGGAACTGGAACCCTTGTGAACTGCTGGTGGGAATGTAAAATGGTGCAGCCATTATGGAAAAAAATATGGCAGTTCCTTCAAAAAACTAATAATAGAAAGTACATTATGATCCAGTAATTCCACTTCTGGATATTCCACCCCAAAGAACTGAAAGATGTCTTGAAGAGATACTTGTACGTTCATGTCCATAGCAGTATTATTCACAATAGCCAAGCAGTGGAGCATCCCAAGTGTCCATTGAGAGATGAATGGATAAACAAAATGTGGTACATATGTACAATGGAATATTACTCAGCCTTTAAAAAGAAGAAAATTTTGGCACATGCTACAGCATACATGAACCTTGAGGCCGTTACACTAAGTGATCTAAGCCAGTCATACAAAGACAAATACTATATGATTCCACTTATATGAGGTACTTAAAGTAACCAAACTCATAGAAACAGAAAGTAGACAGGTGGTTGTCAGGAGCTGGAGGGTGGAGAATTTGAGGAGCTAGTGTTTAATGAGTACAGAGTTTCTGTTTTGCAAGATGAAGAGTTCTGGAGCTTGGTTGTGTGAAGGTACTTGACATTACTGAACTGTACACTTAAAAGTGGTTAAGATGGTAAATTTCATATTATGTATATTTTACCGCAATTTTGAAAAGTTCCTGAGTTTACACAACAGTAATGTGCTGTAATGGAAAAACCACGGGGTTCCAGGTCAGGAAGATGTGGTCCTTGACCCAGCCCTGCTTCTTTCTAGCTGTCTGACCCCTGCAAGGCTTCTTTCCCTTTCTAAATCACAGCTTCCTCATATGTAAAATGGGGATAATCATACCCAAGAACAAATTTAAGGGCTAAATGGAATCACAAGTATGGAAATACTCATGTGTCACTATACAAATGTCCGCTGTTTAAGAAAATGATGCCCAGAAGTGTCAATGAAATGGCTGATGTTTATACAATAAATTAGTGCCAAGGACAGGGCTACAACACAGGTCTCCCAAGTCCCTGTCCAGTGCTCACTTCTCTACACCAGCCGCCTTTTGTTCTTGTACTTGTTGTATGTACAGAACAACTTTGACACCATCTGTCAGCTCATAGGGTCCCGTTTCACATTTTTTGCCGTCATTATGGGTTGACCCTCTCTTGATGCTTAACCCCATCTCTCTGAATGTGATTTCTTAACAATGCTCCTCAATGTCCAAACTGAGCAATGCGGGGGCATCTTGAGGAAGCACCTTGGAGACGTTGGTTCCCACTGAGCTGGTGGGTTCACAGCCATGTCACTGGCTACCCCTGTTCCATGCACTCACCTGACAAATGTAGGGTACAGCTCAGCATTCACCAGGCAGATCATTTGGAATGCAATGGTGATTCCCATTCGGCCAACACACATGAGTATGATGTTTAACCAGTGCGGGTCTGGAAAGGAAGCACAAAGAGGGTGTGGGTGGTGGATGGGGGTTTCGTTCTCTGAGTTACTGAGAGAGGCCACGGTGGGTCATGCTTGGACTGTCAGAGCTGGTGGGGCCTGAAAGGTTGTCTTATCTAACTTTTTCATTTAGAGATAAGTCAACTGAGTCTCAAGAGACTTGGGGATTTGATGATGACATATTCAAGAAGACTCCGTTGTGCAGGGAAAAGAATGGGCTTTTTGAATCTCAGCCTGGTTTCCTGGGCTGTAAAATGGGAATAAAGACACCCAGCTGACAGATCGTCATGAGACTTAGAGCTGATGTGTGTCACATGTCCACTGTGACCACAGAATTTTAAAGTTGGCTTTTTATTTATTACATGATAGCATCCATTGCTAGTTCAGTGCCTGAAACACAAAAAGTACTCAATAAACATAATCCCCCTAGTAGTAGTTCTCAAACTAACAGAACAGATTTCTACTCCTCAATCTAATATTTGTTTCCAATACAGTTTTAACCCAATCACTTTTCGTAAAAGTCTCAGAGGCTGAGAATTAGGGAAGCGAGCCCTTGTTTCACGCTGGCAGGCTGCTATGGGGTTCTTGACCATCTGAAGGCCCAGAAAGCCCTCTCCCTATTGAGAATGATCAAAGATTTTGGCTCCACTGGAAAGAAGCTCAGATCCTTAATAACCACCAGCATCTTCTCTGCATGGGTTACCCCCAGCACTGAAATGCAAGTGACCCTGTGACACACCAGCTCACTATAAAGGCCTCTGTGGTCACAGACACGATGTCAGCTTGACCCTTGTCCCCAGATACTGGCTATTTATGGAAGTCTTGTTTCATTTCACTTGGCCAGTGCGAGGGTCCAAACGAGAGTGCCCCTCGCCCGTCTCATGGGTGCGATACAGTCTCTCTGCCTCCTGCAGCTCTCGGCCCTGATAGAGAAGCCAAGCTGAGCCTTCTGTTAAGGACCACACCTCATCTAGCTTCTAAAAGATAAAAGGCAAGGAGTTCACTCCAATGCCTCAAGGGAGGTCCACGTTCATAGGTCGTTAGCCTGGTGATGCTTGACCAGAGGTGAACAGCATCCCTGGCTTCAAAGAACTGACCATGACTCCACTCTGCACCACCAGGGCCACTCGTTATAGCAGCCAGAGGGATCCAGTTAAGACTGAAGTCAGGTCAAGTCCACCCTTGCTCAAAGCCACCAGTGGTTTCCTACCACTCTTGGGATAAAGTCCACAGCTGGCTATTTCCCAGCTCACTCCATGCCTCACTCCACTGCTCCCCACGAGTTCACCTGACCCTGGTCCCTAGATCCTGAACAGTCCCCCCAATGCCATACTCTTCTCCCCCCATGGGCCTTGCATGTGTCAGAAAACTCTCCCCAGATTGTTACATGGCTCTTCCCACTTCATTTAGGCCTCCTCAGACCTCCCGTGCCTGTTGTAGAAAGCACTGACATCCTTCTCTTTTCCCTCTGGAATGTCAGCTCCATGGAGCAGGAACTCTTTCTGCTTTGCTCATGGTTGAAATTCTAGTGCCTAGATACCCGCCAGCCATATAGAAAGCCTGGAGATATTTCCTGCTGGAGGAATGAATGACTGTCCTAAAATGTGATAAGGACTAAGACAGAGGGACGAGGGGCGGGCAGGAACTGGGAGGAGGAGGCTGGGGAGGGGACGATGCCTGGGCTCTGTCCAGGTGACAACTGAATGGACTTAGCCCTCGATTGCCCTCCTTCTTGGCACTCAATGCTGTTAACTTTTTAAAAGTCTGCCCATCCATCACATCTTACCCAGGATTCCAAAAACAGAGAGATTGGGAAGAAAGTGGGCAAAATCTATTTCAAATCCATGCTGCCCCTTTTCCTGTGTTCTCTGTTCTTTCTCCATGAAAAAAGAGAAAAGAAAACTGAGCTTTCTTTCCCCACCCATTTTTCTTTCCAGCCTGATCTATACAGCCTAGTTCTTGGGCATACAGATTTCACAGAACGGTCTCTACAATACCCTGCCCGAAAGCCTGTCAAAATGACTCACTAAACCAACAAGTGCAGAGCACATGCAATAAAAACTGAGAAAAGAGCAAATCTGCCCTTGTATTTATTTTACGACATATCCAAGAGCAGTGAATGTGAAAGGCAATTTATGTACTCAAATTAAAACTGACGGAAGTTAATCTGCTTTAGGTTTAAATGTAGCTTGGTTTATCTTTGATTGTAAGAATTACAGACTAAAGTATACATCCACCGAAATGGCCACTCTTAAAAAGACGAGCCATATCAAGTGTTGGGAGGATCTGGAATAATTAGAGCTCCCATGTGTTCCTGGCAGGAGCATAAAATGGTCTAACCACTTTGGAAAGCTGTTTGGCAGTGTCTGCTAGAGCTAAACATATGCCTCCCTGGGACCCAGCAAGTATGCTCACAGACCTGTACCCAAGGGAAATGAGAGCATGTGCCCACCCAAAGATATGTGCAAGGATGATTTTAGTCCCAATAAGTGGAAAACATTGGAAACAACACAAGTGACAATCAACAGTGAAAGGGATGCAGAGTGTCATATTTACACAATGCAATGCTACACAATACTTTTGTTTGAAGTACCAGCTACACTTTCATGTGACAACATGCGTGGATCTCATAGGTGCAATGATGAATTTCTTGTGCCTATAATCCCAGCACTTTGAAAGGCTGAGGTGGGAGGATTGCTTGAGTCCAGGAGTTTGAGACCAGTTTGGGCAACATAGTAAGACTCCATCTCCACAAAAAATGAAAACATTAACCTGGCATGGAGGCTCACGCCTGTAGTCCCAGCTACTGAGGAGGCTGAGGTGGGAGGATACCTTGAGCCCAAGAGTTCAAGGTTGCAGTGAGCTGTTGATTGCACCACTGAACTCCAGCCTGAATAACAGAGCAAGATTCTGTCTCAAAACACAACAACAACAACAACAACAACAACAAATAGTGTATTTGGTATAGTGTCATCTACATGAAGCTCAAGAACAGACACAATCTGTGGTGACAAAGGGCAGGGTAGTGGTGACCTTGGAGGGGTGGCGGGGGTTGTTGTGAAGGAGCATGAGGGAGGCTTCGGAGAAGTTGGCAATGTTCTCCATCTTTATGAGGATCATGCTGCCCGGGTGTACACATTTTTACACACTCATGGAGTCATGCACTTATTGTTTGCTGACTGTATGTATGTTAAAACTCAATTTAATTTTTGGGGTTTTTTTTGTTTTTGTTTTTGTTTTTTTTTTGGAGATGGAGTCTCGCTCTGTCGCCCAAGCAGGAGTGTGTGATCTCGGCTCACTGCAACCTCCGCCTCCTGGGTTCAAGCCATACTTCTGCCTCAGCCCCCAGAGTAGCTGGGATTACAGGCACCTGCCACCAAGCCCGGCTACTTTTGTATTTTTAGTAAACATAGGGTTTCACCATGTTGGCCAGGCTGCTCTCAAACTCCCGACCTCAGGTGATCCACCTGCCTCCGCCTCTCAAAGTACTGGGATTACAGGCATGAGCCACTGCACCCGGCCCCTCAATTTAAAATTTAAAAACACATCTTAGACAAAGGTAGCACCTCATCTTTGTTCTCATTCCAGAGGCTTATCAAAGAGTTACGACACTCTCCCCACACTTTGATTGCCTGGGAAATGATGAAAGCAGAGAACTCACCAGGTGAAATAAAAATCATGACAAGGCAGGCTGCTCCCGCCAACAGATTTGACACAGCTGTGGGGTAGATGCGGCCCACGCGGTCAATGGTGATGAGGGTGATGAAGGCCCCCGGGAATTCGACCAGTGCGGAGTAAAGGAAATCCAGGTAGAGGTTCCCGCTGGTGGCGCCCATGTGCAGGATCAGCCCCTGATAGAGCACAGAGGCGGTGAACCTGAGCCGAGAGGAGGTTTCAAGTCAAAGGCGTGAGTCAGAGACTGATAAAGAAGCCCCTCCCAGATGGAGAAGAGCTTGAATCACTGGGTTTAGAATGCCCTAGAGCAATATGAGGAGAGGAGAGTAAAAATGAGAGAGCGTGTCCTAGAAGGGCCCTTGATGATAAATTTTTTTTCATGATAGATGTGAGAGCATCACTTGTCGGATATGCCCCCCAAGTCTCCTGGAGATTGCACGTGATGATGGCTACTGTTCACCGCACACTTAGATGTCTGATTCTACACCAGCCCTTCACGTGCGTAACCTCATTGGACACTCCAACAGGCCTACGAGGAGGTGGGCAGGAGAGGGCAGGAAGTAAGGGGGCAGGTGTCAGACTGCTTTATGAGCTGTGTCACCTTGAGGAAGTTAACTAACCTCTCTGGGCCTCAGTTCCTTCGTTTGTAAATGGGATCGTAATAGTACCTCCCACTTCTGTTTGTCTTGAGTACTCACTGAGTTAGCGTACAGAAGTGCCAATTATAGTTCCCGGCACACAGTATGCACTCAGGGCACTCGGAGGACTCACGGCACAACAGAGAGGCATGAGCCAGGTCTTTCCAACCGCACCATGGCGTTCCCTGCCCCTTATTACGCTGTCCTTAGTGGGCACTGTTGATTCGCCTATGCTCTTCCATCCACTGTACACCCCCTCTGTCCATATTTGAGAAAATGTAGCAACATTACAGCATACGGCACACAGAGCGGAGGCCTAGCTAAATCACTCTCACCTGAGCCAAAATGTAGGGTGCCTCGTGTGTCACTTTGTGGGGAAAATATCATTTGGAAGCTAGAAAGCTTTTATAGTCATATTTACGTTGTGAGAAGAGATTTGGGTCATAAGAAATTACTGTCTCATCCCAGCATGCAAATTGCCTATCAGCTCCAAAACTGAGATGAAAATGGATGTTGCTAAGGAATATATTTCCTTGTTTGATAAAATTTCGCCTGAAGAAGCATTGGGATGCTTTTGTTTCTAGTCCTAAATTATTCCTGATTGGACCAAGGGTCAAGAAAACAAGAAAGAAGGTGCTTGCCTGCAACCAACTCAGTGAGTTGAGATTAGCCTGAGTGCCTCCATACCATTTAGCCAGTTAAAGACAACAGTCATATTACTGATAAAGAAACTGGTTTAAGAGAAAGGAACGTATAACCTTGATTTTCCTGTCAACAAGCCAGTTAACAAATGTGCCAGGCTGCCACCTGTGGGCAGAACCCATGAATTGCATGTGCGTATTAAAATAACAACAACAAAAAACACATTGACATTGAACATTTTCCTGCATCGATGCTCTACCCTCTTTTATGTCAGTTACACATATAATCTCCTTAATCCTCCCAACACATCTATGAGATAGGTACTATCACTTCTCTCATTACTGAGGGGGAAACTGAGTCACAGAGAGATTAAGGCCCTTTGGAAGGTCACACGGCCAGGACATGGTGGACAGACCTTTTGAGTCTCAGTCATGACAACGAGCAGGACAGTAGAAAAGGGTGTCCGGGAGCCAATGGCGTGAGGCCTTGTGGGCCACAGAGAAGGATCTGGCTTTATTGTCAGTGATTAGGAAGCCAGCAGAGGATAAACAGGGAGGGACAAGGTCTGTTGAGACCTAAGGGATGCCTTTGCCTTCTTTGTGGAGCACCGAGGGGCATGGGTAAAGCCAGTAGGCCACCCAAAAGGCACTTACAGCAATGCAGGTAAGAGATGCTGCAGAAGTGTCCATGGAACAGCTGACATTTATACAAATAATTAGTGCCAAGGACAGGGCTACAACCCCAGCAAGGGAACCCAGGGTGCCCACGATGGGAAGAAGCAGGTTCTGAAGGCATTTCCAAGCTAGCTGATGGAACTTGCCAGAGGATTGGAGGTGGGGGTAAGAGAACAGAAAAGTCAAAAACGCTGCCTTGCAGGGAGTCTCGGGGCTGGGGAGGGGAGCTGGACAGCGCAGCAGAGTGGGCAGTTATTTCCACTGCAGCGGCCAGTCCCAGCCTCCACGCTGAGTCCAGCACTGAGAATCCATGGAAACCCGCCAGGTACATGGGGCTATTTGCAAAGGTTCATGGGCCCAGCATGTGGCTGGGTGCAGGACCCCAAGGGCAAACTCGGAGACAGGGAAGGTGAAGGGTGAGGCAAGAGAGGACATGGTGAACCTGGACAGATTCTGGGGCACAGTGGTTACTCATTCAACTTTCAGCAAATATTGATTGAGGGTCTGCAATATGCCAGGCACTGACTTACTACAAACTCTTTGTTCCAGTGAAACCTCACACAGAAGCGCAAACAAGTGTGCCTGGGTAGCAGAGCTGCTCCGGCTGAAGGGGTGAGGCCCAGAGTGCAGTTGTGGGGCCCTCACTGTATGCTGAGCGGAAAGCCCTTGCGCCGAGGAGGTGAGCCAGCGTCCTCCGACAGAGCAGGGCAGGGGATTCCTGCTCATGACAGCAGCTGGGGGAGCATGCAGACCCCTGGAATGTGCAAAGCGTGTGTGGGTGGGTCCATGTGGGTATGCATTTTCTAGTCAATGGGTAACAAATGCACAGAGACGCTCAGGTGGGGTCTCTAGGGTGTTTAGATACGAGGAATGGAGCTTCCTCCTCGAAAGCTCCAGGAGTTCTCATCCACCTTCTGACGCTGAGTCAAGACTTGGCTGTTCCCAGAAGATGAGACCATGTGGAATGGAGGCAGCCCTGATAACCCTTTATCCTATTTCACTCATCCCACTGGTGACCTCCCATAGGTATCAAATGCCCCTTACTAAAATGAAGCCTTTTTTTTATTATTCAATCCCCAAAGGAGAAATTAAAAGAGCTCTTTGATCACTCACAACTATATTAAAATTCCTTTTCCCTTTCTCTTTTTCCACCTGAGTATTCCACTGTCTCTAATCTATAGGCCAGTGTTTGGGCGAGCGCACTGATTCTGCTTGGGGAAACGCACAGGAACGCCCCTCACCACAGGTACATCAGGATGAAGGTGTGCTTCCTCAGGCGTGGCGTGCGGAACAGGTCTGCAAACGAAGGGCTCAGCTTTTCAGTGACATCCTGTTCGAGGGAGAGCATCTAGGAGGGAGGGAGAGCATCAGCCACCCTCCCGCTGTCATGAGCAGAGCCACCTGGGAGGTGGGCCTTGCCACCCCTGTGCTTCACACCCATGACAAGGAGCCCAGTTCTGCTCCTTCCCCGGGCAGCCCCAGGAGAATCTGCACCGGAACCCAGCCCCAGATTCAGTGATGTGAGATACCCCTTCCTAGATTTCACCTTTAAATCAGCAGGAGGCAGCTTCCCATTCTTTTGAGCGATGTGGTCCATGATCTTTATTGCTTGAGTGTTTCTTTTTTGTGATAACAGCCACCGAGGGGACTCCGGCACACACCTGCAGACACCACTCATCACTATCTGGTGTTTTCCCGGAATTCATCTGACGTTCAGCCCTGAGCAGGGTGATGCTGTTGCTCAGTGCAGCCTGCCCCGCTCACACTGGGACGGTAATCCCTCAAGAAGATGAGGACCTGGGGTCACTGTGCGCTATTAGCCCATGTGGCACAGGCGGGAGCTCTGTGGGTCACTCATACTCCTAGTGTCACCTAAGATTTATAGACCAAAAGGGAGCCGTCAGTTCCTATGTAGCCTTCCTTCTGTGCAGCAGGGGTCCCATCTCTCCTGGACGCGGCAGCCTTTGTCCCCCAGGGAAAATGCTCACAAAGGAGATGCTCCGTGTACATTACCCGATGACATCAGGATATCTCCAGGCAATACAAGGGCTGTTGAATACTTCTCAAAATATTTCCCAAACAAAATAAAATATATTTACTGTCCTTTAAAATCAAATCAACACCATGCTGTCTCTTTCAAACGGGACGAGGAGGGTACAACTCAAAGACTCGGCCTTTCTGGCATAAGGGTCTTCTGAAAGCTGGCAGGCATTGATTGCCTCACCCTGCCTGACTATGCAGACTTTGCCTTTCACACGGACGGACGAGGCAGGGGGCGGGCAGAACTTCCTAGCCATACGTGTACAACTCTTTCGTTTAGGGAGACTGGGCTAACTCTAGTGCCACCCACAGATGAGGTCTACTCTCAGCAAAACGAAGACAAAAGGTGGAGGGATGAGAAATTCCTCTGTGGCTACCCCCTCTTTTCTCCACCACAATAAAAACTGACCTGTGGAGTTCTTTGCCCTTCAGAGCCTGCCAAGCACTCACAGCAAATATGATTAACACCTTGTTTGGACTGATTCTGTTTCATAATGGCTCAGGGTACACATTCCCCAGAGATCGTTGCACTGAGTAGGCCTCTTGTTCCTTCGTTCTGTCATTCGTTCATTCAATCAAGATCAAATGTCTGCTCTATGGCTAGATGAGAGGCACTTCCGAGCCTTATTAATAATACCAATAGTGCTATAAAAATGAAGAAGTGGGAGAAGAGCAGAGATGACAGCAGAGAGGAAGAGAAGAGGGGGAAGAGGGAGAGGATCAAGAAGATAACAGAATATCTGCCTTCATGCCAGCACCCCTAGGAGAGACTCTAGGGGACTCTCGGGAGTGGTAGCCATTGCAGTGGAATTGCCACGGATGGAGGCTTTCCTACCACCGGACGCTGATACAGATTTCCCAAGGCCACTGAGCAACCTTCAGAAAGCTGCCTCCTTCACCCGGGAGCGAGGCCTGGCCTTGTGTTTCTGGAAGGTGCACATGCTGAGGCCCTGCGTTTCCCTGGATTTCTGTCTGACTCTTGGCATAGCTCACCTTTATCTGGGGAAACCAATCTAAACAGGCTTTGTCTGAGGATGGCTCCACATGTAACCAGGGCCGCCTGGTCATAACAGAATAACCTGAACAGTACAAGTGGCGGGAAGCGCTGGCTCCACGCAGCTCCATGCGATATGTGTGTGGGAAACCCCGGGCTCTGTGCAGCCCTATGCATCATGCCTGTGGGAAAACCCCGGGACCGGCTCATCCCAACGCATCATGCGTGTGGGAAGCGCCGGGCTCCGCTCATCCCTACGCGTCATGCGTGTGGGAAACTCCGGGACCAGCTCACCTCAATGCATCACACGTGTGGGAAACCCCGGGACCAGCTCATCCCAATGCATCATGCGTATGGGAAGCGCCGAGCTCCGCTCATCCCTATGCATTATGCGTGTGGGAGGCGCCGGGCTCCCCGCAGCCCCGTGCGTTATCCATGTGGACACCATGGCCTTTGGAAGACCGCCTCTAGGTGCCCCCCACTCCAAGAGCCTGGTTCTTCGAGAGGACAGAAAATGCAGCCGTAGGCGGGAGGAAGGGCCTCACCAGTAGTAGAGCAGGAAGAGGAAGGTGGGCAGGGAGACTGCCAGCTGCAGCCAGCGCCAGTGAGGCAGGACGTAGGCCAGCCCGGTAAGCGCCACCAGCCCCATGGTGAAGGCCATCTGGTACATGATCGCCACCGTTCTTCTGGAGCCCGAGCCAACAAATTCTGTGACTGAAACAGGAAGCGTGGTCGTTATGCGGGTTCCTCGCAGGAGCACAAAAACCCGTCGCTGTGCGTTCAGAAGCTCCGGTCCCAGTCCAGCTTGTCTCCCCGCAGGAAGCTCCCACCCGGCCTTGCCGAGCCCCACTTGCTCCCAGGCTTCTCTCTTGTGTGTCTCCCATTCCTCCTTCTCCCAAATCACAGCCGCGCTCACGCCTCCCCTTCTCCCTGGGGCCCCGGACCCATCAAACCAAGGCCCCGGAGATCCAGCAGGCTGCTTCGCCGTCTGGCTTTTCCCTGACCGTCCCTTTCTGCATGTTCCTTTACCAGCTGCACTCCCCTCTGCCTGCTTCAGGACTCAGTCCACTGGCCTCTCCTCCCCAGCGCCTTCCTCCAGAAGCTCCAGACTCAGCTGGAATATTTGTCAGGACCCCAGGGGTGTTCATTCATTTAGCAAATATCTTTGAGTGCCTACTGGGGACCTGGCACTGTTCAGGGTGTCTGGGGTACATCGTGAGCACAGGAGGTAGACTCCTGCCTTCGGAGGCCTCATTTGGCAGATGATCCACATCACAGATAAGAGAATGCAATCCTATGTTAAAGCGTGATACATGTTAGGGGAACAAAAATGAAAAGGAGAAAAGGAAATCAGGGGAGTCGTGGGTGGAGGGGCTGCAGGTGGTGTTGGAGCGTGGATGTGGTCCCAGGTCAGACCCCCTAACCATGTGTGGGACAGTGCCTAGCAGCAGAGGCTGTCAGAGGCTCCACACTAATGGGGCTGAGCCACCTCAGCTTCACCAGGCTGCTCATGGCATCTCAAGGCAGGAACCTGGGTGGATCCTCTTGGCCCTAGTGAATGAGTTCTCGGAATGCCAAGTGATAGCTCCTTGTTTTCGAAGATGATAAAACATGGCTATTTCTTTTTTCTCCCCCACAAAGGAGTAAAAGCGTGGCTAATCCTCACTGCTGTCTGCCGTGCCCTGGCCTGGGGAAGGACAGACAACTCTTAGGCTGCTTCCCTCCCGGAAAGGATTTTTTGTTTTGTATTCTTAATCTTCGTAGAATATTTGAAAGGGGAAAAAAGGCTGATATGTAAAACTCTTCATATTGGTTTATACTTCAACTTTTTCAAAATCCTGATTTTCAAAATCCTTATTTTATTTGCTCCTGTTTTCTCTCCTAATTCTTGAGTGCCATTCAAGCCCATCGAGTTTGCTGTATTTCTTTTAAGGAGTTGCTGGTTCTTTCTTATGTAAGATGCTAGAATATTCTCTCACTTATCTCCTCTTCTGCACCCCCCCCCCGACTGCTGTGAGCACATCAGCATGGGGTCTTTTTGTTCTCTGAATACATCAGTTGATTAATAGATCACTAATCTAAGTGATAGTGTAAGTGTCTCAGACACAAAAAGACAGGAGGCCATTCTAGCCCATGTCCTGCCCTAGTTACATAACAACAAGGAACTGGTGCCCCTGCAAGCTCCCTGACCCCACAAACAACCCCCCACCCACGTTAGGCCCATCCCATTCTACCCCGAGACCTGGCCTCAGTCCCACAATAATTACTTAGGGTGTAGCCGGCCATCCAGTTGCCCTTGCTGACCAGGCCCTGCAGCAGGCGGAAGAACAGCATGGATATGTAGTTGGGCGCAAAGGCCATGAGCACACCCGACACGGCGTTGACCAGCACGGTACCCAGGAGACACAGCTTACGGCCAAACCTTCAGAGACAAGGAGACGTGGAGGTCAGGTGGGAGAGGTTGAAATTTGGGGTCAGACATTCATGGTAGAATGCCAAGGGTCACAGTCAGAGGCACTGCACCACTGTCCTGGGAAACTGCAGGGTCTATCAGGACAGCAGTGCCCAGTGCACCACCCAGACTGTTCAACTGTCCCTACAAGCTCTCCAGCCTTGCTGGGTCTGAAGAGGAGTCTGAGTACTCCCAGCAGCATCACAGCTCAGCCGGGCAGTGCCCGCAGCCCCTCTCCAGTTCTCACGCCTGTCCCTTCACCTTATCTTCATATTTAGCAGATGGCATCGTTATTATCGCCACTGGTCAGGCTGCACCTAAACCAGGCTTCCTTCCTCCCATAGTCTTATCAACCATCATGGAAGCTTTTCTGTGCCATATTCAGCTCTGATAGTGTAGCCATACAAGGCTGTTTCTCTTCTCCTTTTTCCGGGAATGAAATGGGCAAATTACTCTCTAGGATTGCACTGTTCCCACCTAATCTTTTCAACCACACCCCACATTCTCTCAGATCCAAGGAAAGAAGCCAAGGGCAGGCCACGCGGTGTGCCCGCCCGCCCGTGGTCCCCACCCGCCTGCCAACTCCATCCCTTCTGCCACCCCCACCTGCCTCCACCATGCCACTTGTCTACCTTGTGTCCCCTGGCCTCAGACCTCCACCCCACCTCAGGACAGCCCCAAACCAGCCAGTAAACCCTCACCCTTTATGAAGACATAGGAACTTCTGCCAGAAGCCACGTTTTCTAACCAGGGATGCTCAGTCCCAGCAGCGGCACCTGGCTCCATCCCCTCTCCTTGTCTCCTGCAGCGGCATCTGGGTCTGTCTCCTCTCCCTGTCTCCTGGGGCAGTGCCTGGCTCTGTCCTACCTCCCTGTCTCCTGCAGCGGTACCTGGCTCCATCCCCTCTCCCTGTCTCCTGGGGCAGCACCTGGCTCTGTCTCCTCTCCATGTCTCCTGCAGCAGCACCTGGCTCTCTGTCCCTTCTCTCTGTCTCCACCTCTGAGCTGGGCCCCAGACCCCCACCAGGCCTGGGTCTCCGGCCCCTCTCTTTTTCCTGCATCCCTGATTCCCTCCCCTATCAGCGTCCTCATCCTGGACCCTCCCCACGCTGTTTTAAAGAGTTGCCATGCAACTCCACTCTCCTGCCTTCCAGTTTTCTCCAACCACCCTGTCCTGGGTGCCCCGCCCCGCACAGCAGATTCTGACCATTCCTCCTCGGGGTCTCCTGGTGCATTTCCACAAGCGCCCTGGAGAACAGTTGTCCTTTGATCTCACTGCCATTTCTCCTACATCTCCTTTGCCAAGGCACTTTCCCTGCCTACGTGTCTGCATTGCAGTTCTCTCTCAACACCCTCTTCCAGCGCATCCTGATATGCTGTGTAGCCTTAAATACCAACTACTGGTGAAAAACCCCCGATATTGAACTCCAGCCCATACCCCTTTCCAGAGCTCACTCACATACCCAAGTGGCTCCTTGGCATCTCTTCGTAGATGTCTCAGGCCGTGCAACACATCTCCAAACCTAACATCTCTAAGAGCTCTAGCTTCCTCTATAACCTCTCCCCTATCAACTGCTGAAACAAAATCCATTCCTAACCCTCTGCCTCCCATCTCAAAATGGCCTCACGAACATGCATCTGCTGGAAGCATCAACCTTCCTGTGTCCTCTCTTTCTCTCAGCCCACCAACTGTAGAATCCGCATGCAACTTCGACCCTGAAACACACCTCAGATCTCTCCACCGTTCCCCTGGCAGCCCCACAGTAGCCCAAAGCAGGGTCTGCTGTGTCTTGTCTCCAACAGCTTCTGCAGTTGATTCCAACTGGTCATGTTCTCCACCATTTTCCCTTAGAATCTGTTCTCATGGCAGTCAGGGGAGGCTTACCTGGACTGGCCTTTACATACCTGTCTGCAACGTAGCCAATGCCCAGAGAGCCAAACAAGAAGCCCGCATTCAAACAGGACTGAAAGAGGTCCAGCTTCCAGGAGTCAGCACACACCAGGTTGAACTGCCAGTCACACCGCAGCAGGAGGAGGACCAAAAGCACAGAATGATGTGTGAGTCAGGACTATACCCTTCCGTCCTCTCTTCAGCAAAGCAAATGCGTTTCATGAAACTTGGTATCCCTGGGCTGTTTAACAGAGTTTTCTCCTACTACATTTTCATAAGACAAATTCAAAGTTTCTGACGAATCACTCAGCAAATATCAAATGCGATTGACCCTTGAACAACATGGGTTTGAACTGCACGGGTCCACTTATAGACTTTTTTTTTTTTTTTTCAGTAAAAGTTACACTGAATATGCCTATCTCTTCTTCTACCTCTTCCACCTTTTCTTCCTCTGCCCTCCAGGACAGCAAGACGGAGCCCTCTTTTCCTCCTCCTCCTCAGACAACTCAACCTGAAAACAATGAGGGTGAAACCTTGATGATGATTCACTTCCACTTCATGGATAGCAAATACAGTTTCTCTTCCTTATTCTTTTCTTAACATTTTCTTTTCTCTAGCTTACTTTATTGTAATAATACAGTGTATAATACATATAACATACAAAATATGTGTTCATTGGCTGTTTATGTGATTGGTAAAGCTTCCTTCCAGTCAATAGTAAGCTATTAGCTGTTAAGTTTTCGGGAGTCAAGAGTTACAAGTGAATTTTCAATTGTGTAAAGGGGTTTGGTGTCCCTAGCCCCTACATTGTTCTAAGATCAGCTGTATTCCTAACACCTGGTACCACTCTCATCATGCAGTAATTAAAGAGGCTGTTGTCAACAGCCTTGCTATTAGTAGTTGGTTATTGAAGGACAAAATGTCTTTGGAAAAGAAAGCAAAAGGTCTTCTCAAAAGAGACACAGTTGCTAGGTAAGATTTCTAAAAAGAAATATAGCCAAGGAGGTAATTTTTCCAAAATAGAAATGTACCAAGAGAAATACATGTTTTCCGGAATTGGCCAAAGATCCTTCATTAATTACATATTCATTAGTATGTATTTAGTTATATAAGTGCCACCAACAATTCTGTACATTCTATTGTTGCTGTTGGGGCTGTGAGTGGCAACCCAAGAAGAGGGAAGCAAAGACAGTGGGGTTGCCTTGAGATAGAGTGTGCCTTAGGGTCACATGTGGGTGAGACCCAGGTTCAGAAGAACATCAGAGGCTCCCATGCACCAAAAGCCAGGAGAGGGGAGATATCAAGGTGGCAGGGACAAAGGAAAAGACAAGCGTGGTTTGCTGGGAAGGGCTTGTTTTCTTTGGGTTTTTGGAGAAGGCAGATGCTTCCTGGGTTTAGAGGCCTTGGGGAAGAAAACCAGGAGTGGAGGGACATCCAAGAGTCCTACCTCCCCCAGCATAGAGTATGGTGACACTGGCACATGCCTAGACATGGTAGAGGCTTGATGGCAGAAGAATGACCCCTTCCTCTTTAGAGCTGAGACAGGCAGAAAGAGTGGACTCTGGGGAGAACAGAGGGTGTTGGGTGGGGGCCTCTTGACCCCTTCAGTTCTTGGTGGGTGGGGGACACATCCTACCTTCCCAACCCTGTCCCTCTGCACTGCTCTGTCCGCATCAGGTCCATGGCTTCCCTAACCAGAACACTGTTGAGTGTGATGGCAGCAAGTCGCTTCACAACCCTGGGCCTCAGTTTCCCTGTCTGAAACATGTGTTGTACCCATTCCATCATACCCATAGGGCTGCTGTGTGCATTGGAGGGGAAGAATCACATGCAAACAGCTTTAATAAATAATAAACCCTTTTAATTTAGAAACAGGTTTTACTACCCCAACCTCCAACCCTCAAATCTCTGAAGTTGCCAGTTTGAGCCATGCCATGCCCCGATCCTGGGGTCAAACATTCAGAACTGGCTTTGAGCAGTGGCTTACACCTTCATCCCAGCACTTTGGGAGTCTGAGGCAGGAAGATTGACTGAGCCCAGGAGTTTGAGACCAGGCTGGGGCAACAGAGTGAGGCCTCATCTCTACAAAACATTAAAAAATTAGTCAGACATGGTACCATGTGCCTGTAGTCCCAGCTACTTGGGAGGCTGAGGTGGGAAGATCGATTGAGCCCGGGAGGTTGAAGCTGCAGTGAACTGTGTTCAAGCCACTGCACTCTAGCCTGGATGACAGTGTGAGACCCTGTCTTATAAACAAAACAACATTCAAAGCCTCAAGGACTCTGAACTCAGCCAGCCTGGGTTCTGTCTGATGGCCTGACTAGTTCCTTGACATGAGCACTTTTTTTTCCTGAAATATAGGTTAAACTCTGTGTTACCACTTGAATTTCAGAAACAAATACAAGCCTCTCCTAGTAACTGCCTTCTGCCCAGACCCCACCCAGTGTCTGCTCTCGTGGGTGGTACAGCTCTGGGGCGTGCGACAAGCTACTGCCGATTGTCACTTTCATGTTTTCTGCCAATCCCGATGTTGATTTCCTCTAAAATTCAGCTTAAAACACACCTCCATGGAGCACCTCCCAGGTCACCCGCCGGATGTATAACTCTTTTCGACTGTGGTTCTTTTCCTGCCTGCCCTGTGCTCTGCCATTAGAATACACACGGAGACATCCTTCCTGAGCTTATCTGGCCTTCCCAGGGTCTGTGTCTCCAACTGCCCAACTCTCTCTTTGCAGCCTCCACCCGTGTGGTCTACTGTACAGGATTTCACTCAAGTTGCAGGGGTCAGGGGAAGATGTGCAATTATTACCTGGGGCCTCGGCTTATTCCCTTCTCAGCCATTGTTTTTCTGGTTTTCATTATAATCTTTGCAAGTTGGTGTCTCTGTAAGATGTGGCTGCCGCCTTCCTGAAACACCCTGTTGCCATTATGCCCCAGGACTGTGTATGGAGCCAGCGAGCTCCTGGAGCTGGAGTGCATCCCACCTTCCAACACCACAGAGAACTGACTCTGCCCCCAGGCTGCCCTGAGGATCTTTCTAGAGCTGCCTGCAAAGCTTGTAAACGTGCCATGCTTCCTCTGCTCCAAAATGCCAGCCCAACCATGAGTACCCCGATACATTTGTGCACCTTGAGAAGATAGGCCAAACCCTGGGAGAAGCTGGGGCTGCACAAAGGTAGGGATGGGATGGAGGGTGGGAATTCCCTAAACCCACTCGCTGCTCCTGCTGGGATTTCACCAGGGCCGGGGCAGCTCTTTCTGGCACCGTTATAAAGCAACCTACTGCTTCATCACAAGAACCACTCAGGGTCCTGGTGAAACCACAGATTCCCTGTGGATTCTGCCTCAGTGGGTCCCAAATAGGAGTCCAGGTGATCCTGAGGATAAGCCAAGTTTGGGAAACGCTGATGTAACTACCTCTGTCTCCCTTGGCCTGAGACCCCTTTCCCTTCCTCAGCATTCATGGTTGATGGAAGACACCTGGCCTGCTGTGGGGGCTGTGGCTGAAACCAGGACTGACAGAGGAGATCCTCTTGCTGGGAGAGTCAAAAGCCAGGAAAATGCCCACATTCCTCCCCCCGTGAACCTCGTGATCTTAGCACCTAGCTTTGGGGTGGGAGTTAAACTTGGTGTTCAAACAAATTAGCTCATCTTCCCTCCTAAAGCAAGTTCCAATGTCCAAGGCAATGCTAGGTTAAAAATTAGTTCTGCAGAAGTGAATAACTAAGGTTGATTCCCCAACAATAATTTTCAGTTTTGGAGGAGGAGCTGGGGTCAAGGAAGTTGGGGTTAAAGTGGGAGACAATTCCTACCCAGGAACCAGTTTCTATCACCCTCCCACCTACCCCCAGGCTTCCAATCACCTTGGAAAATCTTCACATGAATCCCACCACCCTTCCAACTCACCATGGCCATCAGAGTTCCAAAGAACACTTTCTCCTGTAATCACATCCTCTTCACCGTCCTTGCCCATCAGAGTTCCAGGATTCCTACAATCCTCCCCAAGGCTCTATATCTTGGGGTTATTGGAAGTCCCCTCCACAGCTACCATGGACAGGCAGGCTGTTCTAAAGCACTCTCGGGCTCCTCTCATCTGTCCCAGTCTCCCCCCTCCTGCTGCACCCCAAGGTCCCCTCTTACAAGGCCCCTCCATCTGCCCACATGGCTGCCTCTCTGGGGCTCCCAGCTCAGCATTCAGAAGCTCCATTTGCACATACTCCCCAAGCCAGAGCCCTCTGCCAAGCTGCGCCTCCTTCTCCCCAACCCCAACGATGCTGGCATCTCTTACATCGTGTCTTCCCTTCATTCCCATGACAACAATGTTTTGGCCAACACTTCTCACCGGGGCTCTTTCTTGGCCTCCTCAAGCGTCTCTCTACCTCTCCTAAAGCCTCCAATCCCATCACCACCACTTCGCACCCATTCATGAGTCCAGCTGGGATCGCATTGCTTGCCTGCCTAAATAAGACCCAAACTCCTTTGTTGGGCGCTGAGGTAGCATTGCCAGGGTTCACAGATAAAAATACAGAATGCCCAGATAAATTTGAATTTCAGATAAACAACTTTTTTAGGATAAGTATGTTCATGCAATATTTGCAGTCTGAGTTATCCCAGTATCAAATATCATGCAGTATCTGGGACGTATGTATCTTATCCAGTTGGGTTATCTGAAGTTCAAATGTTCAAATTTAACTGGGCATCCTGTATTATACCTGGCAACCCCACGCTAAGCACTCCATATTCTGGCCCCAAGGTTAGACACCAATGTTCTCCCCGCAACTCCTCATATCACGACCTTCATATCAGGGCTCTTTGTACCCTGAATGCAGCAAACACTCCTTGGGCCCTGAGCCTGGGCTCAAGCTCTCCCCTTGATCTGGGATCTACTTCCCCTCCCACCTGTCCCCTCTCCTTGCTGGTCAAAATACCACCTGAGGCTCAGCTCAAAGACACCTCCTCCCAGAAGACATCCATGATCAGATCAGAGCTCAGCATCTGAGATCTCTGCCTTCTTAGAGCCCACCAGTCCCTTTCCACCCTGCTCATGGCATTCACCACAGGTGGGGCTGTCATTAAATGAACATTGGTCTCACTCTGGCCACCCTCCTCCCCTCTCAGTCCCAAGACTGCAGACTCCTTGAGGGACCTCACAATCTTCTTCTGTATCTCCCCTGCGGCATCACACCCCTGCACCGGAACAGAGGGAGCGTGCCGCACATACTGGCTGGATGTCTGACTGGAGGAATGATCACATCTGATCTCCTCAAAGCAGAGTATGTCTCAGTCCCAGAGAACAAACACGTCCCCATCCTGCTCTGCTTCTAGATTCCCAGTTGGGAATGTCAGACGGTTGGAGATCCCTGGAAGGAGGGTTGCCTAATTTGTTATCCATTGGTGGAGGATGCCTTGGAGACAAGATGTCTCGTAAGCATCGTAAAGCCAGTCGCACAGGCACCTGCTCTGCTCCAGGCAAGCACGTAAAGCAATGCTCAGGCCCAGAGGGGAGGGACCCTACGCTTTCCTCCAGTAATAGCCCTACATGTGTCACCACTGAAACCACTCAGGAAAGGGAAGAGAGGAAGAGCAGAGACTCAAGAAGCCCTGAGAGCTTGGGCGAGGGTAGTGGGGGCAGACAATTGGGCAGGACCAGAAGCAGGGAGGACCCGGTTACCTCTTATTTCAGGGAAGCAGTGCCCGCGCCAAAACCACGCCATTGCTCGTTACTAACAGAGAGGCTCTGACAGGCTTTGGCCCACGGCTTCTCCAGCTGACCAAGCGTCCACACTTGTTACCGTGCAATACTTTCAAACGGGCTCATGATGGGAAAAAAATGTGGTGACACTTTTTACTAAAAGATTATCAAAGCAAAATGCTCAAATAATCAAGTAAACTACTCAAGCAAGGCCCTTTTGAGGCCATCGTCCTATCCCAGAGGCCCCATCGGACCGCACGGTGTGACTCAGTGTGGGTTTGCTCAGTGCTTTCACAGATCCCAGCTGAACTTCATATCCCTATGAGGCAGCTGCCCTCATTCCTGGTTGACTGATGAGGAAATGAGGCTCAGAGAGGCAGTGACTTACCCAGTGATGCTCAGCTAATAAGGGGCACAGCTGAGATTCCACCAAACATTCTCACTCCCAAGCCAGGGCAATTCCAGGCCACCTCTGCACCATCATTTAGGTCAATTGTCATCGCTCTTGAGTGGAAGGAGGGGGCCCATGGTACTATTGATGGGGAAGCAGGGCCCAGAGCAAGTTGGTAGTTCTGGGAGAAGCCAGTGGGGTAGGCAGAGAGGCTCCTGGCCTCCCAGCTGAATCCCATTCAAGCAACTCAGCAAACTGGCCCCCTACTTGTGCTGGCTGGTCTCTCCTGCCTCAGTGTCCTCCTCAAAGACCCAGAGTTTGTGGTGGATTAAACTAGAGAAAAGAATGCCCCGTGCCTAGGACACAGCCAGACAGACACTAAGTGCACAATAAACACAGCCCCCTACCTGTTTCCTGATGTGGACCTGAACCTCATAGGATATGCTTTATATTTCTCCCTGTCCCAGGAACTCCCGTGTTACAGAGGCTCTTTTACCTCGGTGACGATGGAGGAGCCAGGAGTGTCGTACACCCAACCATCCTGGCAGGGGCCCAGCGGCAGGTGGCTCCTGTTGGTGGCCAGGCTAGCCAGGGGGTCTACGCAGCTGAGGGCGCTCTGGTTCCAGTCCACTTCATAGCGCCTGCACTGGCTAAGGAAGGCCTCGTCCAAAGGCCCTCGGCCTGGAACTGTATAGTTTAGCTCCTCCGCATGGCTCCAGCCACAGCGCTGGCTCAGCTCAGCCACCCCGGGGCTCTGGCAGCGGTGGTCAGGTGTGAAGCCCAGGAAGACGATGCCCACACAGATGGGCCCAAAGGCAGCTGACATTAGGCATAGGGTGAGGAAGGCTTGCTTCTGGAACCAGCCAAACTCCCCAACCTGCTCCAGAATGTCATCTACAGTGGGCATGATGACTCAGCACGCTTATGGCCGTGGCCAGACCTGCTCTGGGCTGCAGTGGCCAGGTGCAATGTCTCCCTTAGAGATCTTTGAAAAGGAGTGGTTTGAAATAAGTTTGCTGTCCAAGTGTGAAACATCTGGAAGGCAACCAAGTAGAAATAATCTTTTACCCCATGGTGCTGGTTTCAGGAAATGGGAGAATGCACGTGGCTGCCTGATCAAATGTTTGCTTTGTCAGGGAGCGAGTCATTGGGGTCGAAGCCTGAAGAGAATTGGAGTTCAGCCACAGAGCAAGAGGAGGGCAGGAGAGCAGGCCATGCAAACCTCCTAGCAGCCCCCTCAGAGCTCTTCCAAAGAGAATATCTATTCTTTTTCTAGATGTGATGGTATGAGGCAAGTATTGGGTGACAGCCAGGTACTAGATACTGTATTTGGCTAATTAGTTCCATGATACCATTTAAGTCTTTTTTTTAGGTTTGTTTTCTATAGGTTTTGGGGGAGCAGGTGTTATTTTGTTACATGAACAAGTTCTTTAGTAATGATTTGTGAGATTTTGGCGCATCCATCTCCCAAGCAGTATACACTGCACCCAGTTTGGGTGTTTTGTTTTGTTTTGTTTGAGGTGGAGTCTTGCTCTGTTACCCAGGCTGGAGTGCAGTGACTTGATCTTGGTTCACTGCAACCTCCACCTTCTGGGTTCAAGCAGTTCTCATGCCTCAGCCTCCCATGTAGCTGGGACTATAGGCACGGGCCACCACGCTGGGTTAATTTTTGTATACTTAGTAGAGATGGGGTTTCTCCATGTTGGCAAGCCTGGTCTTGAACTCCCAACCTCAGGTGATCCGCCCACCTTGGCCTCCCAAAGTGCTGGGATTACAGGCATGAGCCACCACACCCAGCCCACTGAACGCAATTTGTAGTCTTCCATACCTCACCCCATTCCCACTCTTTCCCCCTGATTCCTTGAAGTCCATTGTGTCATTTTAAAGAATTTCTTATAATCCAGACAAATCAAAATAAAAAATAGCAAGCTGACTGCTCGGCATAGTTCTTGGAGATCCTGTAGCCCATACCCCCGTGCCCAGAGCCTGCTCTGCTCGCCTCCACCGAGCCTCAGTGGGGGCATGGTGTGTTTGTCCTTCAGGCCCCACTTCTATTTGTCTCTAAGGGATTTCAGGCCAGAAACTGGTGGGAAAGGGAGCAGTGGAGCAACCACAGGCCAAAGCTTTGGAGCCCCACAGCCAGCTCCACATCCAGCCCTAGCGCTGCCCTGCTGCAATGCCCTGGCCTCAGGGCTGGCCTGCGCTCAGGTCCTAAGGGAGCTGCCACTGGATAGTGGGGCACACAGCAGCAGCATCGCACAGCCACAGACCCCAAGAAAGGGCTGCAGCCAGACACAAGCCGATCAGCGAACCTCAGTAATAAAAGCATCAGCCTCCATTTTGAGTGCACCTACTCAGGGCTAAACACACATGATCTAGTTCATTCTCACAGCAGCCTTCAAGGTAGATGCCGTGACTATCCCCATCCACAGCTGGGAAAGCAGGGGCTTACGGAGGTAAAAGCAGCCTTCAAAGTGTGCAGTTTCTGTACTTGAACCTCGTTCTTCTCCGGAGCAAGCTCTCTGGATTTATTAAGCCACCTTTGGCCGCCTAGGGACTCCTCCCTAGCTCACGTGTTGGATCCTTTGTTCATTCCACAAATATCTGCTGAGTCCCTATACACGTCAAGCAGTGTGCCAGGCTCTGGGACACAGAGATGGGACAGTCCCCAACTCCAAGCAGCCTAAGGTCCAGTGGGGGAGATACTCCCAAGGGTGATAGCAGCAGCTGCTGCTATAACGCCAGCTGCAGCAGGGAGGCGCTGGCGGGAGCTGCACACTCCATGGAGCTGGTGGGAGCCCCGCCCCCCTGGGCCGGACTACAGCCACCCAAACTTCCGCTGTGGGTCCAAGCCTCCTTGTGCCGTTGGAGGGGACCAGGAGCAGGCAGGATCTGCCTGCCTGGGTGCAGCTGCACTCGCCTGACCCACAACTGCAGACCTGGACCTCCCGCTCCACAGAGCAGGCAGTAGCTGAGGACAAGCAGAAACCCCACCCCTTCCAAATCGGCAGGGTGGGAACTTCCTGGGTACAGCTGTGGCAGCACTCCCAGGTGCCTGAGCTGGGCATCTCTGCAGCCTGCACCCTCAGGGGCCCAGTAAGACTCCCCCTGCCGGCCCCAGCCCTGCAGGCTCAGGGGTGTCAGCTCCCACTGCCTGGCCTCTCTCCTCTCCTGGTGCCCACTCTGATCTCAGAGCGGGGGTTGGGGCCAGGCCCTGAGGCCATGACTGGCAGCAGGAGGCAGACAGAGTTCTGGGCAGAAGTGGGTGGGTCTCCAGTAAGGTACCACCTTCAGGCCAGGGAGGGCCTGAAGGCTGGGGGCCAGGCTGCCAATCCCATGAACTGAATGGGGATTGGTGGTGCCTCTTCTAGACCCACCCATGGCTGCCTGTGGACCAATCAGCATTCACTTCCTCCCCTCTGAGGTCCTTAAAAGCCCTGGTCAGCCAGAGCAGGACAGAGGACAGCTGGAGGATGAAGAGGGAGTACCCTTTCTGCTGATAGCTGGAGACAATGGGATGACCAGCTGCAGAGAGAAGCTACCCTCTCTGCTGATAGCAGGAGACGATGGGATAATGGGACCACCACCTGTGGAAAGGAGCTACTGTCTCTTCTGAGAGCTGCAGAGATGACCTGCCAGCAGAGAGGAGTCACCCTCTCCAGGGTCTCTTCTCCACTGAGAGCTGCAGACATCAGGATGACCAGCTGCAAAGAGGAGCTACCTCTCCAGGGCCTCCTCTCTTCTGAGAACTGAACACTGGACAGATGACCTGCCTACAAGAGGAGCTACCCACTGCGAGTCTCCTCTGAGCTGTTGGTAACACTCAATAAAGCTCATTTTTGTCTTTTTCACCCTTCATTTGTCTGCATACCTCATTCTTCCTGGACTCAGGACAAGAACTCACGCAAAGGCACAGCAGCCACAGAGGTTTCTGACCAAAAAATTGACACCTCAAAGATCTTATAACATTTTGGGGCTTGTCTGGGATCTGTGGAAGGGTGAATAAAAGCGTATCTGTTTTCTGTCCTTTATTTCGGAGTCTCTAAAGTCCCTAATAGTTAAAATGAAGGAAAAGTACTAGGCCTGTGTCAGCCAGTTAAAAGCTACTAGCATGGCTGCTGGACTGAAGACACAGAGGACAGGCTTGCTGGGGAAGATGCTGTCTACCCATCGCCCTGGGGTGTTGGGAATTTGTTCCAACCCAGTTTGGAGGTCTAGCCCTCTGTGAAAGCTTTCTTCTTTTCTTTTCTTTTTTCTTTCTTTCTTTTCTTCTTTCCTTCCTTCCTTCCTTCCTTCCTTCCCTGTCTCTCTCTCCCTTTCTTTCTTTCTCTTTCTTTCTTTCTTTCTTTCTTTCTTTCTTTCTTTCTTTCTCTTTCTTTCTTTCTTTCTTTTCTTTCTTTCTTTCTTTCTTTCTTTCTCTCTCTCTCTCTCTCTCTCTCTCTCTCTCTCTCTCTCTCTCTTCCTTCCTTCCTTTCTTCCTTTCTTTCTTCTGTCTGTCATGGTTCCTATCTCTTATTTATATACAATGATAAATGTTAAGAATATTGTATTAAACCAGAGATGTTAATGGGTAGAATGAGCATTCGGCTTAGTCATCAAAAGTATAAAATAGAAGGTTAAGAGTACCACAGACAAAGAAAGTGTGCCTTAGTATCTGTATGTAAATTTGTGGTGAAAATGTTCTTGTAATTTACTTGGTTGCCAACTTAGCGCCAAGCAACTGAGGCACAGAAAAGAAGCATTACCTCACGAAGGCAGCTTTTCTGTAAACATGAGGGCAAAGGGTACAAGGTCCCTTATGTGCAGGCCTTCTTTGCCTTGCAGGGTAACCCAGAACTTTGCCAATGTTATAGGATTGATTTATCAGCCCTCCCAGTGGCCATCTCAGGAGAGGCTACTAGGGGCAATCCCAGGGAAATGGGAAAGCAAACCCTAGAGATACCTCCCTATCCAGGTTCTCCTGAAGCTTACCCCAGCCATGAATCCTCATTTTAGGCAGGTTTTAGTCTCCACTGCCCCTCCAAAAGATGGGGTGAATGTGGCCCCATTAAACTCCAGGTCCCCTTTTCTCTCCAGTACTTAAGGCAAATTAAAGGGAATCTTGGTGAGTTTTTAGATGGCACTGATAAGTATAGAGAGGCTTTCCAGAACTTAACTCAAGTATTTGAGCTCCCCTGGAAGGATGGCCATGTTACTTTTGAAACAAACCCTGACCACTGCTGAAAAGTAGGCCACTCAGTAAGTGCCAGAGAATTTTGGGAATGAGACTTATCCAATTGGAAGAATAGCAGTATCATTGGAGGACCCTAAATGGGACCTCAATGATGAAATGGGAGAATGGAGGAGGAAACTCTTTCAGGTCTGCATATTGGGCTTGTGAGGGACTGGGACAAGGCCTCTCAATTTCTCTGGGCTATCCATGGTAGACCAGGGATTGGATGGGAGTCCTGATTCAACAGAGGGACAGCTGGTCCTGGGGGATGTGTTTATTACTCAGGCAGCCCCTAATATCAGGAGAAAGCTGCAGAAACAGGCCATAGGACCAGGTAGTATTTTAGACTTCCTGAAAGTAGCCACCTTTGTCTTTTACAGTAGGGATCAGGAAGCCCAAGAGAGGGAAAGGAGACACAAGAAAAAGGCAGAGGCTCTAATAGCCTCTTCGCTGGCTCACAAACCCCGGAGTCCCCAAGATGCACCTGCTAACTGCGACAAATGTGGTGGACAAGGGCATTTTAGGAGGGACTGTCTGGACAGCAGGAGGAGGCCACCTTGACCCTGTCCAGGTTGCAGTGGGGACCACTGGGGGACAGATGGTCCCCAGAGATGTGAGTTGCAAGGTCCAGGGCCAGTCTCCTGTCAGCAGGACTGACAGGACGCAGAGCTGCTCTTCCCAGCTCCAGTGGTTCAGACTGCCATTGTCATCCAGGAGCCCCAGGTGATTCTGGGAATCAGGGGAAGGAAGGTGGACCTCCTCCTGGACTCAAGTGGGCCTTTCACTTCTCTCCAATCTAGACCCCATCCTCTCTTAGCACAACCGTGAGGGGTGTCTCAGGAAAGCCCAACCTCTTAGTTGTCACCTTATTAGGCCAGGTCCCTAATTCCTGGGACTCTCTTTCTCTCCCTTGTTTGAGGAGGACCTGGCCCCACAGCTTCACTTGCTTGTGATAGTGAGGCAACAGAGGAAAGGCCCCTGCCAGTTGCTAACTGCAATTTGGCAAGGACCATCTGGGATTAATTTAATGGGTTCATACACCCTCCTGAGGCATCTTTTTGTCCCAAGCTTCAGTTTGAAGCCCTGGAATGGAACACTAGACCTGAGGCAGATGACAACAGGAGTCAAGGGGCACAGCACAGGTAAGCATGACTAATTCCTGCCAATTAGGCTATCCCGCTCATAGATGGAGGTCATGCTTGCATCCATGACATAGATAAGGTCTAGGGAACTCAAAGGTTACCAACAGCAGGAGACGTAGCCTCTGCTCAGGTGAGTACAAATATTCCTGTCAGCTATGCCTCCAACTTCACGGGCGAAGGTTGCACTTGCACCCATAGTTGGCATCTGCACAGGTCACTGGCACTTGGGGACATAAGGACAGAAGAAAAAGAAGGGACACCTCTTCTTCTCTCCATCACATACCCTGGGTATTTGCTAGGAAGAGAAAGGAACAAAGTGACACCTTCTTCCCCTCTTCCCAGGTGGGTAACCAACCAGTCATTTCAGCCTGCACTCAAGTGCATCCTAAATCACTGGAACTCCTTTGACCCTCAGATTCTGGAGATAGAAAAAAGCTTCTGCCCTTTCATAGGACTCCAGGGTCAATAGGGCTTCATGGCTCAGGGGAAGGGAACCCAGCAGCCTAACATGCTGGCAAAAGGGTAAACGTTCTTACCAGTCAGAATTTTGGCTACTCTCTCTGTGCAAACTGGTTGCTGGAATGATAAAACAAAAAAAATCACTATATTATCTGCCCCTCCATGAGTTAAAATTGGCCATTTGGCATGGCTAAAGTTGGGTAATAAGAGACTTAAAAGGACTTCTTTAAAAAGGAGTGCTATGGTTAAAAGTTAGTTTAATTAAAAGTAGATGTTCATGGATATCCAAGCTATAGATTTATATAAAAGGCATTTATATCATTTCTCTTTGTGGATCTTGTTTTTCTGGAAAAAGGGTTTTTCTTCTTAGTTGACTGAATTATCTTTCTCCATCTTTGTCTTGCCACTCTTGATGTGCACATGAGGGGGCCCCAAGATAACTTCTGATGGCCTGGGAATCCTTTGGGAAAATGGAGGGGACAACACTGACCCGTTTTGGGAAAAAGCTGCTTTCCTCATAGAGTCCCAGGGACTAGAGGCAAATGGATCCCTTTCAAAATCTGTTTTTGTCTTCCAGCTGTGCCTGCTTATTGGGCCTTGGAAACTGCATGTTTTCCTAGCCCTCCTTCTTAAATAGCACCACCCTGGGGCCAGTAATCCAATTAGGAGATTGGCACATGAAAAATTTTGGAACTACTGGATCTCCATCTGTTTGTCTGTGTTGATATATATATGTCATATGTGTCATGTTTATATAAAAAAGAGCTCTAATTGATTGGTTTAAAGAAAATAAGTGCTTAGATCAGATATTTTGAAGAAAAATAGAGCTGTAATGCCTTTTAGTTCATGGCTATCACTCTAGTGGAACGGGAAGCATGGGAAAGCAAGGCCTTAAAGCTCACAGCAGGCCATTGCCTCTGGAGGGAAAACATGAACCAGCACCAGTGCCCACCTAAGGTCAGAGACGTCTGACACTCTAAGATTGGATCCCAAAAACGGATGCCCCAGGGGATCCTCTGGACCTCAACCCCTCTAAAGGGGATGCCCTTAGCAGAGGTTCTGAGATCTAGTACTGAACCCACCTTAGAATTTTCTCTCACAGCTGCAATACTGTTTGGCCCCAATATTATATGGAATCTGGAGGTTACTGTTGAATGGGAAAGTGAGATTGCATGTATCCAGGCTTTTGTGCTGTTGTTCTAAGCAGGGAGCCTGGATAACATGTGATGCTATCCTTTGGTGCTGTTTGGCCCCAGTGTTCTTTGGAGTGGGTGGAGGTTTGGCCTTTACAAATCAACCTGCCATGGAAACTGCTTTACCCGAAATTTTGGTTCACAGCCTTCATTGGATTATCTATTGGAGCAAACAAAGTAAAACTGGTGAGCTCGTGTTGCTGTCCTATGGCTAGGGTTCCAAGCTATTGGATCTTCATTTGTGTGTGTGTATACGTGTCTAGATGTGTTTACTTATATGTACACTTATTGTTATATGTTGTGTCTACCAAATTGGCTTATAAGTAAAAGAGTGTTCATAAATTAAGTAAATAAGTCTAAGCAATTTTCAAATTCACTTGACTTAAGACTTTGCTAAATAGGCTGGCTTTTAAATTACTGGTAAAATAAAAATAGAAATGTCTTCAAAATACAGACATGGTCTAAATTATGCAAGTCAGAAACTAGGTTGGCTAAATGCTTTAAGGTTGTAAACTGCTTTGGCTTTTGAAAATTGTTCAACTTTCCTGCTTTACAGTTTGGTAAGGCCTTCCCTAGCTATGCTAGAAATAGTCAGACCTCATCTGCACCTAAGTACATAACTAAAATAACTTACTGGGTATTTCACCAAAATTAAGAATTGCTAAGAGCTACCATTATAACATGTAGTGATGACTACTGAAAATAGATCTACATGCAAGGTAAGGAGATTAAAATGTATCATTAGCAAAATAATATAAGAAGGTATGGGAATGTAAATTTTTGCCTAGTTCAGAAGGTTAAATGATTGTTTTAAATTACATAAGATAAAGCTAAAGGTTCAAACAAGTTATGGAAGGTTTGTAAAAAATTAATCTTGTAAAAGGAATCCTGTGTGTGAACATATTGACTAAACTAAAAAGGATATTAATTGGTTTTCCGTAAGTTGAACATTGGAATACAAGCACAACAAGGTTTTCTTTGAAGCACTTACATGCTGTTTAACAAAAAAAAATGTAAAAGGTTATAAAAGATTTATAACAATCTCAGTTCATGGTCAAACTGATTAAGATTGGATGGATTTCTGTGTAAGGTTTTATTTTTTTAAATTGGGGTTGACATTAATAGACCAATGTAAGAGTTAAATTTGGCTTTCACTTGAACAAGATTTTCATGCAATGAAAGATTTTGTTTTCTTTGTGAGTAAACTACTGATAAACAAAGGGAAGGACAAGAGATAGATTGTTTGGAAAATTAGGTCTTCCCGCTTAGTGACTAAAGGTTTTTGCTTTGAGTCATTTAAATGAATGACTTAGAGTAACCAGAAATTATGTTAAGTGTTTTGAGCCTTTACAGCTTCAGAATTGTCTTTCCTAACCCCTGAGTTTCGGATGCTACAGAAGACCCCTGGAGCATCCAAAGGGAGAGGTAAACAGGGTTATTTGACACGTTTAATTACACAGGATTATCAAAATAAGGTGTTTGATCTTCAGGTTATATCTTAGTGAAAAATGTTAATGTGTGTTTCAAAATTGTATGGGATTTCTAGATTTCTGATGCCTGAGTTTGTGTTATCAATCACAGCTAGGGTTATTAGGTTATTGTAAATCACAGAGGTGACCAAATTTCTTCATCAATTGTGCTTTTGACTATGAATACCCTAGGACATTTTGACATTCACAGACAATTGTTGTCATGTTTTGATCCTCTTCAAGGGATGGATTGTAGTCTTCAAACGCAGAGTTCTGATAATTTTGGAGATTGTGAATAGGAGTTTACTGGGTGAGCTGAACTAATAGAAGACTGAAGCAACCTTGTTTTGACTTTTTGCTTGGAATATTGTTGATCCTTTATCTTGTTTTTCAGAATCAAGGAAGTTTTCTTTCGAGCTATTTGTAGCTTTTGACAATTGTGAAGGTGAACCAACTAGTGATCTCTGACTACAGCTCAGAAGAAACAAGGGATGGGCCATCAAACTCCAAATGGTCATGAAAATGGAACCTCAGATGATGACTCCCTTGTACTGGGTATTCTTAGATAGGTCTCTGAGAGAGACTTGACTGTTGTTTTCCCAAAACAATGCCCCTTGTCAGCATGAAGCAGTTAAGAGTGGTTATCGTCTCTATCCTAACAGCAGTTGGGTATACCTCTTCAGACGGGGAAATGATGGCAGCAGCTGCTGCCATCATGCTGGCTGCAGCAGGGAGGCATGGCTGGGGTTGCACACTCCATGGAGCTGATGGAAGCCCTGCCCTCCTGGGGCTGTGAATCAAAGCCTTCCTGTGCTCTTGGAGGGGGCCAGCAGCAGGCAAGATCTGCCTGCCTGGGTGCAGCTGCAATCACCTGACCTGTGGCTGCAGATCTGGGCCTCTCACTCCACACAGCAGGCAGGAGCCAGGGACAAGCAGGAACCCCACTCCTTCTGAGTTGGCAGGGTGGGAGTTCTGTGGATGCAGCTGTGGCTGCCCTCCCAGGAACAAGACCTGGGCATCTCTGCAGCCTGCATCCTTAGGGACCTGGGAAGGCCTCCCCACTAGTCCCCATCCCAGGCTCAGAAGAGTCTGCTCCCATTGCCTGGCCTCTCTCCTGTCCCAGCACTTTCTCTGATCTCAGAGCAGGGTTGGGGTTGAGACTCGGGGCCATGAATGGCAGCAGGAGTGCAGACAGAGTCCTGGGAGGAAGGAGGTATGTCCCCAGCAAGGCCCCGCCTTCAGGCCAAGGAGGGCCTGAAGGCTGGGACCTGGGCTGCCAGTCCCAGAAACCAGAGTGGGGACTTGTGGTGCCTCTTCCTGACCCACCCATGGCCTCCCATGGAACAACTGGCATGCACTTCCTCCCTTCTGAGGTCCATGAAAGCCCTGGACTCAGCCAGAGCAGGGCAGAGGATAGCCAGAGGGTGAAGAGGGCAGAGAGATGACGGGACAACCAACTGCAGAAAGGAGTACCCTCTCTGCTGATAACTGGAGATGATGGGACAACTCACAGAGAGGAGCCACATTCTCTGCTGATAGCTGCGGAGACAACCTGCTGGCAGAGAGGAACCACCCTCTCCAGGGCTTCCTCTCTGCTGAGAGCTGCAGACATCAGGGTGATCAGTTGCAGAGAGGAGCTACCTCTCCAGGGCCTCCTCTCTACTGAGAACTGAACACTCAACAGATGACCTGCCTACAGGAGGAGCTACTCAGTGCAGGTCTCCTCTGAGCTGTTGTAACACTCAATAAAGCTCATCTTCGTCTTGCTCACCCTTCACTTGTCTGCATACCTCATTCTTCCCGGATGCAGAAAAGAGCTCATGCAAAGGAACCATGGCCACAGAAGTTTCCAGCCAGAAAATTGGCACTCAAAGATCCCATAACAAAGAGACAGTCACTAAAGCTGGGACAGCAGCAGGCATGGGGCACCACGGGACCCCAAAACCAGCCCCACCACCCAAAAAGTGCCTTACAAGGTGAAGGGAGGAGCAAGAGACAAGAAAGAAGACTAGAGGGTGTAGCAGACTGGTTGTCCAGCGGCCCACAGATCCTCACCTCTCAGCTGAGTGTGCAGAACCTGTGACTTGCCTGTAACCAATGGAAATGGCAAGTGTCACGGATGACACCTCCGTGATCATGTTCTTTAAGATTGTAACATCCACATGGCTGGGAGTCTGTCTCCCCTGCTGGCTGCAATGGAGCCCTGGCCCTGTGGTGGAGGCCCACATGGCAAGGAGCTGTGGGTGCCTCCAGCTGGCAACCAGCAGGAAACCAAGACCCTTGGTCCTGCAGCAGGAGAGACTGAATCCTGCTGATATCCACTTGAGCTCCAAATCAAATCTTTCTCCAGATGAGCCTTGCAGCAAGGCCACCACTGCAGCTAACACCTTGAATGCAATGTCCAGCTGCCCTTCAGCTACCCTCCTGACCACAGAGCCCAGGAGACATGGAGTGTGCATGCTTTATGCAGCTCAGTTTGTGGTGATATGGTGTCACGGCAACAGACAAGAAAGCTTCAGGCTCCTGGGAAACCCAGAGCAGCTGCAGGGCTCCTCCCTGCCCTACACTGAGCAGCCCAGCACTCTCCAGCAGGCCCACTGTCTGCTCCTTGTCAATGACCCAGATGGCCGGGCTTTCCAGATCCCACCTGAGCTCCTGCAGGTGCCACTACCTCTCCTGGGCAGGCTCCTCGCTGATGGTGCAATAGCCCAAGTTCCTTGGGAACCTGGGCCAGGGAGTTACCTCTGCACAGGGGTAATGCCCCAGTAGGCTCTGGCTCAGACTTGCTGATAGAAGGCATCAAAGTGGTGCAAGGTGGAAAACACCTCATCCCTCCCCCAGTTTTGGACCTAGGAGTGCATGTGGCATGGGGGGTGAGTCCCTCCACATGCACATAGGAAGCACAGATAAACAGAGGCCCATGGTGTGTCAGGCATACTCTGGATTTCTGAGACTCTCAGCTGAGCCTCAAGCCCAGTAGACCCACTGGCTGATTTGGTCAAAAGCATGCCCCGCCTGGGGGACTGCAGCTCCGTAATTCCCACTCCTGGGGGGGTTTCTTCTTTGGAAATGCTCAGCTGCTGCCAAGGGAGGGCTCAAGGGGGCTGCCGCCCAGAAGGCTGAGCATGCCCTGGGCAGGAGGGAGGAGAGCCAAAGGCAGACGCTCCCCAGCCCAGAGGAAGCTGGTGGCACATACTCAGTGCCGGCCCTATTGTGCCCACAGCCCTGACGCAAGTGTCCTGCATGTGAATGGGAAGCAGCCAGGGTGCAAGGGGCCCACTTTCAGCACACTTTGAGGAGAAACTAGGCCCCTCGTGGTACCACCTCCCCAGTGGCCACGCCAGGCCAAGCCTGGTGCCACTACTCACCTGTTCCATGGAGAAAGCAGCTGCCCCCGACTCTGGTTGCTCAATGGACTCAGGCCTCCTTTCTTTGACTTGGACCAGAGAGCAGAGGGGCCCTTACCCACCCCTGCATCCCTCCTTTTCCACTATCTCCCAGCCCCATGGTTTAGATCCATGAAGGGATGACCAGACATCCCAGGCAATCAAAATTGCAAAGGGGAGACGTGACCGAGGACCATGGCCAACTGAGAACAAGCCGTTGCCACCATCCTGAGCATCTAGGATGGCAGACCAGGCTCCTTCTGAGCACCCCCTCCTGATCTGATGGAACCCCTGATCCTCCACGTACTGCAGATGAGAAATGAGAAACAAAGGCTCAAGGGGGCAAGTCACCTGCCCAGAAGCATATGCCTGGCTCTATGTCAAGTCTCAATAAATCAACTCATTCAAAGCCCTGTCACCAGGGACTGATTTTCCAAAACTCCCCGTGCTGAAACCAGTTCACCTAATGTCCCACTAGACACAAACTCCAGGTGGGCATCTCATCTGCCCCAGGTCTCAGTGCCCCCTAAGGCCAGGGAGGAGAAGGGGATCAAACCAGCTGCCGGAGCCGGAGCAGAGGCAGGTCTCACCTGGAAACAGAGAGAAGGCAAGAGCCGGGTTCAGGCCCAGATTTGTACCTGAATCCAGGTGCCTTCCAGTGAAGTGTCTGTCAGCACACAGGGCAGACCAGTCCTGGCCCCAAGGGCTGTGATGGAGGTCTGGGGAAGCACATATGTGTGAGAAAATCAGCCATGATTGAGCAAGTCGGTCACTGGGCACTGGGCCCACCCGATGGTACCAGGTGCAGAGGGGGCACCTGCCTGGGGTGGAGACTCCTGCTCCTGCCACTTCCCTCCCCCTGGGCTGTGCTTAGGGCCCTGCAACGTGTCCTAGGCTTCTGTCCTCCTCAACAGGCCCCCAGGGTTGGCAGTTTCCCGCTTTGTGCCTGTCCGGAGGGGAACGCCGTGCTCCTAGGAACCTGGAACAGATTCTCCCTCACAGCCTCAGAAGGAATCAAGCCGCCGACATCAGGTGAGTTAGTGATGTTGGACTCCCAGCCTCTAGAACTGGAAGACATACATTTCTGTTGTTGAAGCCCCTAGTCTGTGGTGCTTTATTACGGCAGCCCTCCCAAACAAATCCAGAGACGAGGCCCAGGACCTGCAGGCAGAGCTAACACAGGGAGGCTGATTTGCGGCCATGAGGAGCCCCAGGCAAGGCCTGTCATCGGGGCGGCCCCCACCACGTCCACTCACCACCCTCCGTGCCCTCACGGCCCATTAGGCTAACTGTTCCTGGGAGCTACTGAAAATGTGATGCAGAAAATCCACTCATTTTCCTATCTGTTCGAAAACGTGCTCCTGAACGTCTCTTTTAGCCCAGGTACCATGGCATAGACACTTGTGATAGGAAGAGAAATGCTCATGCCTTCCTACACAGAACTTCGTAGCGGAGGGAAAAGTCCTATTCTGTGTACTCTTCTCAGTTTTCTACTGGGGCTCCTATTAAAAAAATTAAAATATTAATAAGAGAAAAACAGTTTCTAGCATGTGCATCTCATATAGACATGAGAGAAATTCAGGAAACAGCAGCTGAAAGAGCGGCTTCACACTGTGGTGTACGCAGCATCTTCACTAGGAACAATTCATTTGTAGAGAAACGCTCGGACACAGGAAAGTGGCTTCAGGCTTCCAGAGGCGGCGCTGCAGGGAGGCGTCTGCACCAAGTGGAAAGCTTGGGGTAGAGAAGGCGAATTAGTGAGGCTGGTTACGTGAACACCTCTGCTGCCATCTCCAAGCTGAACGGTGTCTGGAGCTGTCTTTGTGATCAATTCTTGTTCAGAGAGGGAAGGAGAGACACCTTTGAAAAATGTACGTCCTGCTTTTAGGCAAATACATTTGCTCCTTCTTAACTGCCTCCAGTGCCAAATAATCCTTAGGCTAAAGTAGGATGTTGCAGGTCAGCACGCTCTGGCTTCCTTCAGCTCCGATGGGAGGAATCATGACATGGGGTTCTGTGTACTCTCCTGGACGCACAGGGCCTCGGGGAGTGACCAGCACGTATGCACACGCGTGGTGTGACTGGCAGTGGGAAGGTTGCTGGGTGTGTCTGGGCTAGTTTGCTTAGGCTGCCATAAAGTACCACGGACTGCGTAATTTCAACAACTTGTTTTCTCATACTTCTGGAGGCTGGGAGTTCGAGAGCAAGGTATGGGTAGGTTTGGTTTCTTCTGAGGCCTTTCTCCTTGGCTCTGTGCGTGTCTGCGTCCTAATCTCCTCATCTTATAAAGACACACATTAAATTACATCCCATTCATATAATCTCATTTTAACTTAATTATCTCTTTAAAGACGATATCTCCAAATAAGGTCACATTCTGCAGTACTGGGCTTAGGAGTTCAAACATGTGAATTTTGGGGAACATAGTTCAACCCATAGCAATCTACCTCAGCACCCAAAGGTGGAAGGATAGTGTAGGAACAGGTCAGAAGTGTCAGTTCAATGGCTCCAGTATTTCAGCAGCGCCAATGCCAAGGTTAACTTAAGAGAATTTGACCCGAAGGAGAGAGAACTCTGCTGGTGGTGTTAAAATACAGATCATAAGATGACAGAACATACTGTATGTGGCAATAAGATGCCAAATTAAAAACGACCTACGGCCATGCCAGGCAAGGGTTAAGTCAGGCACTCCTGCACTTAAAAAATAAACTGGGTTCTAACTGCCACGAAGTTTTGTTGTTTTTGTTTCTTGTTTGTTTTCCCTTTTTCTCTGGCAGCTAAAGAAGCAGGGGCCTGGAGATCAGCAATACGGCAACAATTTCAGCACACCACCTATGGCCAGATTCAGACTAACTGACCCCCTGCTCTGCCAGCCATAACTACAACGTTGATTCAACAAGAGCTTGATTTCAGGGACTTTCTCCCGGTAAGAGACCACAAAGCATGGACTGGTCCTGTCCAGTTTACTGAGGCATGCACTGAGAGCGTTCATGTCCCTGCTTCACCTTGTGACACATAGGGCCTAACTGTAATGCATTTAAATGTTAAGTCTCCACCCCAAAGTGATCATGGGGCGTATGTAACAGGAATGGTTCTTTACGATGCATGTGCATGTCCCCATCATGAATATTCATAGCTCCCCCCCATAACCTGTTGAATATGTATGCTTGGCCAACCCATTCAGCATAAATTCCTGTCTCATCCTTCCCTCTCTCCAAGTGTCTGCCTTTGGTCTCTGCCAGAGGTACACGTAGCCTGCCAGGATGGCGATTTTGCAGGTTATGACCCTTTACAAGAAATAAAGCTTTCCTTTTCAAATTTATGAACCTCATCTTAAGTTGACAGGGGACAAAGCTGAGGGGAGGAAGTGGAGACTGCCTCTGGGGAGAACGGGTGCTGGAGTGGCATGTACTGATTTTCTCTTAACCTCTGTAGTATTTTGGTTTTTGCTTTCATCCAGTTTTACTGAGGTGTAATGGACAGAAAAATTATGTAGAGTTGACCCTTGAATAACCCAGGGATTAGGAGCACGGACCCCACACACAATCGAAAACCCCCATATGACTTTGACTCCCCTAAAAGTTAACAACGAATATAGCCTACTGTTGACCAGAAGGCTTACCAATAAAAAAAGTCAATTAGCACATAGTTTGGATGTTGTATGTATTATATACTATATTCTTACAATAAAATATAGAAAACGTTTTAAGAAAGTCATGAGGAGAAAATATATTTATTATATATTAAGTGGAGGTGGATCATCATAAAGGTCTTCAGCCTTGTCTTCACCCTGAGTAGGCTGAGGAGGAGGAGGAGGAGGAAGCAGGGGGTTGGTCTTGCTGTGTCAAGGGTGCCAGAGGCGGAAGAGGTAGAAGGAGGGGCAGACACACCACGTGTAACTTTTACTGAAAAAAAAATCCGCATGTAAGTGGACCCACAGAGTTCAAACCTGTATTGTTCAAGGGTCGACTGTATACTTACGGTGTACGACATGGTGTTTTGAGATACATATCATTACAAAATCACTGCCCCAATCAAGCTAAACATACCCATCACCTCAAATAATTTCCTTTTATTTGGAGAGGGGAAAGAACATAAGATCTACTCTCTCTGAAAATTTTAAATACACAAAGCAGTATCGTAGTTATCATGCTGCACAGTGGATCTCCAGAACTCATTCATGCTGCATAGCTGAACCTCTGTACCCTTTCACCAACATCTGCTCACGTCCCGCACCCTCTGGCCTTTGGTCACCACCATATTCCACTGAGTCCAACCTTTTTAGATTCCACATATAAGTGAGATCATGCGGAATTTTTATTTCCGTGTCTGGCTTATTTCACTTAGCATGTTCTCCCAGCTCATCCATGTTGTCACAAATGACAGGATCTCCTTCAAGACTTAGTATTCCATTGTGTGTGTGTATACATACACACATTTTCTTGATCCATCTTCCTTCGTCAGTAGACCCTGATGTTTTTTCCCTATCTTGACTATTGTGAATAATGCTGCAATGAACAGGGGCTGCAGAGATCTTTTAGAGATCTCTTCAAGATACTGACTTCATTTCTTTTGAACATACATCCAGATGTGGGACTGCTGGTAGCTGTTTTTAAGTTTTTGAGGAACTTCCTGCTTTCCATAATGGCTGTACCAATTTACATTCCCACCAAAGGTGGACAAGTGTTTGCTTTTCTCCACATCCTCACCCACACTTGCTGTCTTTTGTCTTTCTGACAGTAGCCATTCTGGCAGGTGTGAGGCAATGTCTCACTGTGTTTATGATGTGCATTTCCCTGATGATCAGTGGTGCTGAGCATTTTTTTCATATACCTGTTTGGGCCTCACTGCTCATCAACGGTGTGGTCTCATACAGTTCACCCACCCAGCGTGCTCTGTGGGAGCCTCTGGAAAACAACAGAACCTCGCCACAGAAGGGAATTTCCCAGTGGATGGTCCACAGGCCACCAGCTACCCCAGGCAACACAGGCAAATGTCCAGGACTTGTTGCATAGCTGGAGGCCTGCTGGCCATTTTCTATTGTGATTTCATTCAGCAACTCTCCTTTAAAGACTCTGAGAGGTCTCATACCAAGCAAAGCTGTTTCACTTTAACTCAGCATTTCCCAAACTTAGAGCTCAGGTCCTTTCCATTTTTTTGCAAAACATCTGTTAACAACATACAGAACAGGTGTTCCATGGGGCACACTTTGGAAAATGTTGCTATATGACAACCCATGCCTATGCCAAGGTTTTCTAGTTCAAGTATGATTTTGCAGTTAGACCCAAGGGCCCTCTCCCTAATTGTTCCTGGACAGCTGAGCCCTAAAGCCGCTGGGTGGGGCAGAGCAAAGCAGGCACCCCTCCCAGAGGTGAGGTGGGTGAGAACAGTGACCTCATGTGTCAAGGTCATGGAGGTTACAGAAAGGAGAAACTTTCCAGACAGAAGTAAACCAAATGGCACAATGATCAAATGCAACACGTGACCATCACAGGCTCCTCTACTGAAAAGGGCATCATTGTGACAGCGGTCAACACTGAAACAGCATTGAGGCTTAGCTGGCAGTACCATCCCCACACATTGTGGTTCTGATGGTGGCATCTTAGTCGTGTGAAGGTCCTCATTTGTAGGAATGTCTGGTGATGGGACTTAGTCTCAAATGATTCAGGGTAAAAGAGTTCTTTGTCCTGTAAGTTCACATGTCTACACATTGTCTCAAAATGTCTTAAAGAAAAATAAAACCCTGAAGCCAAAGGCAAGGTCACCAGTCCTTTCTTGAACCTGACTTCCTGCTTCCTTCCAGGGCTCTGTGCTCCACCCTGCCTCGAGCAACCGACCACCACTTCTCAGTTGCCACCGAGGCCAGCATCCCAAGGCTGCTTTCTCCAGGTTGGTGCTGAGTGGCGCCAGGTGACCTCACCTGGGCTGTGAGTCCCCTCATTTTATTTTTACTTTCCCAGGTGTGACAAGTGACAACCAATAACCCCATTCACTAGATTGTGTTTCCCTCAAACACTGGGCATCAAAATGACATTATCAATTACTTTTTATTCAATTTGATTTGCAAACTGGTCAAACTACAAAATAGCATAAAAGGTAAAGAAATACAAATAACTGACCATTCACAGCCTACCTTCAGTCTGTCCCTCTTTAAGAAAAAGATCTGGCCGGGTGGGGTGGCTCACGCTTGTAATCCCAGCACTTTGGGAGGCCGAGGCAGGTGGATCATGAGGTCAGGAGATTGAGGCCAACAAGGATTCATCCTGGCCAACATGGTGAAAACCCATCTCTACTAAAAATACAAACATTAGTCGGGCATGGTGGTGCGCGCCTATAATCCCAGCTACTGGGGAGGCTGAGGCAGGAGAATCCCTTGAACCCAGGAGGCAGAGATTGCAGTGAGCTGAGATCACGCCACTGCACTCCAGCTTGGCGACAGAGCAAGACTCCATCTCAAAAAAGAAAGAAAGAAAGAAAAAGAAAAAAACCTGACTTCCTCCCATCTGAGAGAGCGCCTTGCTGGCAGACTGAGGCTTCTCAGCTCAGCACAGCCACGGCTCCCATGCCCAACCTCCCATCTGGATGCTGAAGTGTCTCCATCTCTTTACTTTCTTCTAGACTATCTTTCTCAAAAGCCCAATCTGGCCCTTCCACAGCTCTCAACTGCTTTCAGGACAAGTTCAAAATCCTTACTGCGACAGTCACAGCAGGCTCCAAGTTCTGGGCTTGCTTCTGCCTTACCTATCCAACACCCCCGGGCCACAACGTCCCCAACATGGCAATCTTGCCGCCTTGCACACACAGCTCACCTGCACCACCTACCCGTTGACCCCATTCTCACAGAACAATGTCCAGAACTGACATAAAGTATGACTCAAGGACACAAGAGGCCAACAAACGACGACTCGACAGAGTGGAGCCAGAGAAGAAAGAAAGGGCGGCCGCGCGCGGTGGCTCAAGCCTGTAATCCCAGGACTTTGGGAGGCCGAGGCAGGCGGATCACGAGGTCAGGAGATCAAGACCATCCTGGCTAACACGGTGAAACCCCATCTCTACTAAAAAAATACAAAAAAACTAGCCAGGCGACGTGGTGGGCGCCTGTAGTCCCAGCTACTCGGGAGGCTGAGGCAGGAGAATGGTGTGAACCTGGGAGGCGGAGCTTGCAGTGAGCCGCCTGGGCAACAGAGTGAGACTCCGTCTCAAAAAAAAAAAAAAAAAAAGAAAGGGCATGAGTGCATCTCCCTGAGCCATGGGATTCTTCAGAGTTGGTAAAGGATATTTCCAGAAATCCAGTCTCGTCCATATGACCTCCTGGTGACACACACACTGGCCCTTGTGACCCGGTCGCCAACAGGGGTAAGATCTGTGTACCCATCAGTCCTTTAACTTGTACAATGGATCGGACCAGCCCAAAGTGTTCTCTAATCACCAGGTGGCATCTCAGTCGTGTGAAGGTCCTCGTTTGTAGGAATGCCTGGTGAAGGGAGGGAACTTAGTCTCAAATGCCTCAGGGAAAGAGTCGTCCTGTAAGTTCTAATGTCTGTATGTTGTCTCCACTCTATATGTTCCTTCCTGAGGAATCATCTCGTGTCATGTATTACTTTAGGGTTGGTGAAGTACAGGCTTCAGATGCTCTTAAAATGTTCATAAGAACCAGATTTCCACTTCACTATGGATTTCCTTTGTGTGGGGTTTGCCTGTTCCATCTTTAGCACGCCAGTTCTTATTCTATGTCTCTCTCATTCATGGACGGTCTCAAGAAAGGGGCACAGAAAATTTTGTTAAAAGGAAGCTAAATACCCAGGTTGTACTCCATCAATAAAATCATTTCTCTGAAGAGTCCAATTCTGATTTGCTGTCACATGGTATTTTTTCCTAAAAATATCACCTGTAACAACAGCTGGCAAGTAGTTACTCTTTTTTCAGAGGCTTGGGTTTTTAAGAGTCAAAGCAAATGCACTCAAACATGTTGTCACTTCTCCTTCCCCACTGACAGCGACATTAGCAGGCAGCCAGCGGTGCAGACAACACACCTCTTTGCCATCCAGCTTACCAAGGGGATGGGCAGGTCCCTGCATATGCCCCTCCTTACAGAGAGGGCTCCCCATGGTCTTAGCAGGAGGTGGGAATGGCCTGGAGAACAGCCCCCTGGGTAGAATGCCTGAGGACCACCGTCTTTCTTTGGTCATAAACTTTTAGAAGACCCTGACATGTCTTCCTCAGGAAAGGTATTGTGAAGTCCTTAAGAATAACTTTTTTAAAAAGGTAACTCCAATTGGATAATTGAAAAATTAGATGGTTGAGGTTTTTGGACTCTACGGGGAAAATAAAGAGATGGAGGAGAGGATGTTGAGTCTAAGAGGTTTGTTTTTACCACTGGAGTAATTTCCTGCTTCCAGGTTAACATGCAGGTAGCTCTCAGTCACTGCTGAGTAATTTAAGATGGAAAACTCAGTGAGCTTACTCAAGAGAAAACATTCCTGTGTTAGATTAGTTGCACACAGAAAAGCTGTATTGTCTCACTGGACTCTAAACTCCATGTTCATTGTTTTGATGAACAGGACCACACCCCGAGGTTGGCCTGGAGATGGTAAAGGAATCAGATCTAGAAAGACCTGAGGGGAGGCAGATTGGACCCAAAGTTAACACCTATGACCAGGAGACTCCAGAGAAAAATGAAAGTGCTCCTCATAAAGGGTCAACGAGAACACCAGAGTCAAAACCCAAATTCAGTCACTTAACAGAAAGAAAAGACAGGCAGGCGGACTGGCAACTCGCTCGGGAACGTCTCACTATCAAGGAAAAAACTGTAACACCCAATTAATAATTTATCTTTTATTGAAATTGCTGAATACTTTATATTACAGTAAAGTTGATTGAAAAAATGAAGAGAAAAATCAATTTTAAAAAATACACTCATGTTGAAATCAAACAAGCCAGCCAAACCGGCACAGGCTGAGGGATGCTGCAGGGCGGTTTGCTTCTCAGCAATAGAACACCAGAGTCTATATACAATTCTACAATGCGAGAAAAGTCATCCACTAAATATGGCAGAAAAGGCGCTGCCGCCAGAATAAGAACGCGAGCAGCGCATCCCTCCTCCTCCAAGCCGTGCCCACCCGGCCTCCCTCCAGCATGAGGCCAAGTGCAACGCTAGGCCCGAGGCTCTGGCCCGTGATTTTTCATGCAGTTTCTGTAAGTCACACACTGTGCAAATTAAGGCTTCTTATAGGTCGAATGGTTGATCAACACTTTTTTCTTAAAAAAATAAGCACAGTAAAGGTGGTATCATGAGAACCTGAAGAGATGAGACCTACACCCCAAATCTGGAAAAGTTCATTTTCTCTGACACCTCAACTCTACTCAAACACACACACACACAAACACACAAATCAATCTTTGGGCAGGTTGTCTGAATTCACCAGCCGGTGAAAGAAATACTGACAAATGTGCTCTGTACGCCCAGGCTTGAAGATGTCATGCAAAAAGCTGCAGCCATTCCTGACTAAAGGCATAGAACGGGCGCACTCTCCAAAACCTAGGCACTCAGGGACCCTGTGCACGTATGTGTGTGTGTGCGCGCACGCACGTGTGTGCCCTTAAGAAACAGAAAGCAAAAGAGAAAAGAGACAGAATGAGCTGCAACTCAGGGGACACACCAATGACCAGTTCAAAATCCCACCGGAAACTGTCCCGCACACCAACAGCCTCGCCGTCTCAGGATGGACGAACCGGTGCATTACACCCCTACCGGCAGGAAGAAACGGTGGCTGTTTTCTTTTTTTCCTTTTTCTCAAACCTGAGTAATTGTCAAAGTCAATAAATAGGGGGAGAGAATTAAAATGCTAAAATATACTGGGGTCAAACACCCTATCGGGCCTAAAGCAGCAAGGGTTTCTTAGAATGCAGCCCTCTGTTTTGAGATGCGTCTGGTCTTACGTTTTTTAAATGAGGACTTGGGGTAAAACCCTGGGCACAGGGTACCGCCCTGTGGCGGATCTGAGCCACGCCTTATTCCAATGACTGTAAACAATGAGGAAGGAGTGGGGCCTGACCTCCTTCACCCTCTCCCCCATCACGAAAACTCTTCCCTTTTGAAAGTTTTTGTTAAAGGCAAAATTATAGAAGCATCATTGAGTGGAAGTCTTATTTGGTTGGAGGTGCTTGGTGTCCCGCGGCTCCGTGCTCCCCTGCAGGCACTGCGGAGTCAGATGTGTAAGAGGTCCTCGTCGCTGTCGTCATGGAAGGACACCAGCTTGGTGGAGCTCACTGTCTTCTGCTGTGCAGACCTGAACTTCCCTTTCCTCGCCTTCTCACCCCTGACCAGCCCTGCCCTATCGTCCTCACGCTCCTGAAGGGCGCTGCTCTGTGGGTTTCTCAGCGGGTGGGAGCTCTCTGCCCCAGCTCCCCTGCCCGAGTGAACTTTCACCTCTGGGATGGTCAGAACCTCATCCTCACTGTCCTGGTCATCCCCATGCAGGGAGCTGAGGGCTTTCACAGACTTGGTGGTAATATGGCCGTTCTCCTGCCCTTCCTTTCCCTGCCGTGGAGAAGGCAGCTGGATCTCTTCCATCAGCCACTCTGTTTCGTTCTCATCTGTCTCTTCTTCCTTGTTCACCTGCCAGGGATCAATAGCAGAGACCACGTGAGCCCCCTCAGAGACCCCATTCTGCTCCACCATCCACCCTCTCAGGGACGCCCTCTGCTGGCACGCGCTGGGGAAGAACTGGCCCACTGTCCTCATGGTCACTGCATCTCCAGTTCGCAGGGAAAGGAAGACCAGGGCTGGCAACACCTTCCTGTTCCTAATGAGACTGCACCAAGGCAGGAGGGTTTGGGAGGGTGACAGTGGGGCCATTTGGCAGGAGTCTCACAGCCAAGGGTGGGGCCAAGCAGAAGGCGTTCAGGATGGCCTGAACCCGAAAAGGAGACCAGTGACCCACCAGCTGCACTGGAGGAGAAGGGGCTCTTCGGGGTTACTCATCGACTGAAAGGTATCCCCGTAATGGCAGCAGAGGAAAGTCAAAGGAGGGACTCGAGTCAAAAGCCTAGTTTTAGAAAGTGATTCATCATCACCCACTGAGACCACAAACATTATGTCCTTTGATCCAGACAATGCCTCTTTTCTGGAAATTTATCTGAAAGACATCATCCAAATGCTAGATGCACAACTATCTTCACCACCGTGTGTGTGTGTGTTTTTAAAGAACAGCCAAAAACAGTGGAAACAACCTAAATATTAAATACTTCAAAGAAATCAGTTGTAACCACGAGATAAACTTAAGGGGAAAAAAATTTAAAAAAAAAAATGTGCTGGGATAAGCGGCTGAGGCAACGGGTGCCGTTTCCCTTCTGGATTCCAGTCTGCCTGTGACTGCTGTCCTCGGCATCCCTGGTGAGAACAGCAGGGACAGCGCAGCACGCGCGGGCCGGGGACGCAGGCCCTCAAGAGACTCGCCACAGAAAATTACCTTTGAGTATTTGTAGGACACGTTGGAACTTCTCCTGCAGCAAGTGGTCAGCTTACTTATCACTGTTTCCCTATACAATGAAAAGGAGACAATTATTACTCCAGGGTAGAGAGGGCATGGGCAAGAGCCCCACCCCCACAGCCCCGCCCCATCTGCACCACCAGGGGGCTGGTGGGGGCTGCATTTCTCCCACATTCTGAATGACAAATAAGCAGCCGCCGTGACAGGTTCTACCCTAATGTATTCATTGTGACTGAGTGGAAAGAACATGGGCTTTGGAATCCAACAGCAGAGGGCCCTCTAGAGCAACTTAACATTTGGGCAAGGACTTTTTCACATATGACTCTAACAGGACCACGCCGGTCCGCCGCCCTGAAGCCTGCCCGATGGTGGCTCACGGGGACGGACATCACATGCCCTTCCCGGCCCAGACCTTCTGCTGTCCCATTCCACATTTTGGGTGTGAAGGGCCACAGTCGGTGCCTTTTTTTTTTTTTTTTTGAGACCGTGTCTCACTCTGTTGCCCAGGCTGGAGTACAGTGGTGCGATCTTGGCTCACTGCAACCTCCACAGTTGGTACTTTCTGACCACCTCTCTCACTGGCCTGTGGCTCAGCTGGCAAATGACAGTGGCAGCAGGGAACACCTGCGCTGGCCAGCTCCTGCCCCCAGGCCAGAGCCACTAACACTGATGCCTGATGTGAAAATCTGCTTGACAGTCACATGGCGAGTCCTCTCACCCAGCAAAGTGGGGCAAAAGGATGGCAACATAGCTGGTACACAGCAGGCGCCTAATCAACTCTTGCTTTTATGACGTGGGGAGGGCAGCGGGGCCAGCTGCTCAGTGGGAAAAGGCACCCATGGAAGATGCCATTTAATGTTCTACCCAACGTTGGACACAGAGGACCATGGTCCTAGAAGACACAGGCACGTCGATGTGCGAGGGCCTCAGGCATGGTGAGACGGAAAAGAAGGCGTTTAAAAACCACAACGCTGGGGGCTGCTTCCAGAGAGTTTTGATCTAAGAACTTGAGACCTCTGCTGTTGCAGGGCTCAAAAACAAGTAAGCAAATAAGTAAATGAAACCCCGCAAAACTGAGTCAAGATGAGCTATGGGAGGCGTGCATCCACCCAGCCCACCTCGCCCTGCACCCGCTCACCTCCTCTCCTTCTTGTAGAGCAGGAGGGCCAGCAGGCAGCCGGTGAGTGCCACCAGCAGCAGGCTGAGCACCGTGCCGACCGCCTGGCTCCGCTCCGACAGCCCCTTGTGCACCTGCTCGTCGTCCCCAGGATTCTCGCTGTCAAAGCCCACCCTGCAAGGATGTCACAGAAAAGGAGCCGTGTCACAGGGTGGTCCTGCCGCCACGGCCACAACCTGAGACCTGAGTCCCCAAGACAAGAGCAGCTCTGACTTTCCCAACCCCATGTGATTCTTACTCCTGCCCAGAAAACAAGGCCACAAGGCCCACTCCACATGGAAAAGGGCTGCAAAAAGTTCCTGATGATGAGTTTGGGGCAGGGTTGTCAGAAAACAGACAAGAAAGCAAGCACTGCTTCCAGCTCCATGAACTGTCATTCGCCCAAACACAGAGGAGACAGGCGGGAGGGACGCGGCCCCTCTAGGTGGCCCAACCCACAGCAGGACCAGGCTGGGGCAGAGGCTGTCCCAAAGCACCACCCTTCTCTCCAGGGTCAAAGCTGTCCTCTTGGAATTTCTTCTGGAAGCAGTGAGCACAGCCCACCATGAGATACCATCTCCACAGGTAAAGGGCCCCGGGGGCCTTAGAAACAGGCCAGAACAGGGTCCAGCGGTGGCCACCGATCAGGGTGGGGCCCAGGGAACAGCCACAGCCCAGCATAGCCCCCGACACGTCTCTTCTCTCCAAGCCTGCTCCATCCCAGGAGAAGGCTCTCAGAGCACACCAGCTGCCTCACCAACGGTGTTCACCATTCCCACCCAAGACCCACAGGCACACTTGTGGGAAAAAGCAGTGCATTTCCACGACATCAAACACTCAAGCAGAGTCAGGACAATAATAACAGAAAATGAGAAACAACCACGGGGACTTCCCTTCGCGCTTGCGCTCAGAGAGCCACGTGACACTCAAGAGCATAACAACTTCACACTTCTAATCTCTCTGGCCCTCTGTCACTCGGGGCCACACACACAGGAACAGGATCACATAAACAGCAATTCCTCTTGTGCTGCTCGAGATAACAGGCAACCCCAGCGAGGCTCATCTGGCGCTGCTGAAGATGCCGGCTGCTCAAAAAACTGAGTTTGAGGGCAACAGGCCAACCTGCCGGCGTGGCTGCAAGGGCTGCAGCTCTCAGTCTAAGTTCAGCTTAAGCCAAACAATCCAAAACATCAGCCAGACAAGAAACCACAGGGAGGGCCTGGCGTCCAGTTCTAGGCAAAAGCACCATCACGCTCCACAGACAGGTCTGAGAGCTCTGCAGACATCTCCCTCCAAGCCAGAAACCCACTCACCCAGAAGCAGCTCCCACCACTCAGGACCCCTCGAAATGCATCCAAGAGACACGTTATCACTCGGTTCTGAGCGTATTTTACTTTCTGCCTTTGATTTCTTCTTTGGACCATGGATTATTCAGAAGTGGGTTTTAGTCTTCAAATGTATTTCTAGTTTTCAGTTGTTTGTTCTTGGTTCCTAACTTAAGTGCATCATGTATGTAGCTAATTGCATCAGCCAGAAATTTGCTGACTTAGGTCAAGGACAGTGGCTCAGGTCTGTAATCCCAGTACTTTGGGAGGCTGAGGCAGGTGGATCACCTGATGTCAGGAGTTTGAGACAAGCCTGGCCAACATGGTGAAACCCCATCTCTACTAAAATACAAAAATTAGCCAGCAGGTAGTGGCACAGACCCATAATCTCAGCTACTCAGGAGGCTGAGGCATGAGAATCACTTGAACCTGGGAAGTGGAAGTTGCAGTGCGCCAAGATCGCGCCACTGCACTCCAGCCTGGGCAAGAGAGCAAGTCTCTGTCTCAAAAAAAAAAAAAAAAGAAAAAAAAAAAGGAAATTGCTGATTTGCCTGCTTCGTGGTTAATTTTTGATAAAGTTTTCTAAGTGTTTGATGTGAGCTTGGGAAAGCAGCATTCTCCCGCTGCAGGGAACAGTGTTCTATGCACGTCTATTAAATCTAGCTTTTCACTGTGCTGTCTCAATCTTCCAAAAAAGCTTTACTCTTTGTCTGCTTAACCCAGCAATCACTAAGCAAGGGGGATTTGTCATTGTTTCTTGTGTGTGGTTTTGTCAATTTCTGCTGTACGGATCGGGGCTTTTTTATCAGGTAGACGGAAGTTTAGGATTCTTGTATCTTCCTAGGAAATGGGCCCTTTTAAAATATAATGACTCTCTTTATCCCTAATATTTTTCTTTAATATCCTATTTTATCTTATATTAACATAACTACTGCAGCTTTCTTTCAGATTATTTTCTGGTGTATCTTTTCTTATCCTTTGACTTTGGTCTTTTCTGTATCCTTATTTTAGGCATGTTCCCCGTAAACAGGGTTGTTTCTGAAATCCAATTTGACAACTTGTGTTTGAACAGACAAGTTTAGTCAAGCTATACTTAACGATTATAGATATATTTAGATTTATTTCTACCATATTAGGCTGAACTTTCTACTTGTCTGATTTCTGTTTTGTTTTTCTCCTTGTCTTCTTTGGGGATATAAGTATTTTTACTTCTCCTTTTCTTCTCCACTGCTTTGGAAGTTACACACTACATTTATATTATTTTAGTGGTTATTCTTGAAATACTGGCATGCATACTAAGACAGGAAGTCTAACAGTATGTCTTCCAAACAATTAGGGACTCTACCTTTCTCCCTTCCTTCCTTTCTTTCAAGAAAATGGTTTTACTTTCATACAATGCTATCACTGTAAGAAATGCTAAAAGCCGGGAACTCTGTCACCCCTCTCAGCCCAGACACCACTGTGTTCAGTACACTGTGTCCTCATAGGGTCGCTGACAGGTTCCTTGAAACTGCAACCTTCTGTGAAGCGACTATAGGAGGTCCTTGAATAACATCATTTCCTTCAAAACTGTCTCATTATAAAGTTGATGAGAAAAAAAAATTGGTTTCACTATACATCGTTCATGTAAAGTTGTAGTTTCCAAGAACCTATCGATGATATAAGGTGAGGATTTCAAGTATTTTAATCTTTCTTGAATTATTTTCTAATACAACAAATTAGCTTCCCCTGAAGCTTTTACAGTCTTGTCTTTGTATCTGCTCTCCTGGTATTTCATAAGCGGGTGGGTCTTGTCGTCATTAACTGTGCTGGGCACACAGCATGCCCCTTCCATCTGTACATGCCTGTCTTTTAACTTTGTGTACGTTTTTTGACTTTAATCAAATATTGTGAAAGGACCATTTTTGGAAAGTAGGAGGAAGGTGTAAGAGAGTTCTATCTTCATCTACTATTGCAGGAAGTCAGTAGATGAGATAAAGGATGTTAATTTAAAATATTGAGGTAAATTCCAGAAGAAATAGCTAAAAGAACTAAAAATGGTCATCTATTAGGGTGATCATTGCTACCTGTTTGTTATAGTTACATGATTTTTTTTTTTCCCTGAGACCTAGTCTTGCTCTGTCACACAGGCTGGAGTGCAGTGACGCCATCTCGTGGTGTGCGTGCCACCACGCCTGGCTAATTTTTGTATTTTTAGTGCAGACAGGGTTTCACCATGTTGCCCAGGCTGGTCTAGAACCCCTGACCTCAAGTGATCTGCCCACCTTAGCCTCCCAAAATGTTGGGATTATAAGCGTGAGCCACATCTGGCCATACTTACATGATTTTACAATGTACAACACTGATAACATTTGGGGAAGAAAAAAATCTCAGGCACTATTCCACATTCACCCCCCGCTGGTACCTGCATCCCTCAAAATCTACCATCTCAGTTTTTGCTCTTGGTTTCAACTTCTGTTTCTTTTTTTGAAAGTCCTTATTACTTTGTCAGTGTGCTAAGGGATTTAAATAACTCCCATTCCTGATGTTCTGAACATCGTGAAACTGAGGTTTCCTGGAGAATCTTCCTCTCTGGTTTTGGAGTCAAACACCAGAGCCCTATAGACGGTGCTCTTCCCGCTCACAGAAGTCCAACTCTGAACATTCAGCACGGACAGGATCCCAGCCTGGGCTGGTCCCTCAAACCCACACAGAAGACCAGCTGCCATGTCAGGAGGCAGGATTCACCTCATGGCAGTTGCAGCCTCTCAATGACAGAGAACGCAGGGAAAGTTCACTGCTGGGTTTTATCTTTTAGGAAAATTCACATTTCGCTTCTTTCAGGAAGAACTTCCAGTCTTAATCCTTTCATTTTGTAATGATCTCACCGGAACACCATAAACATTCAAAAGCTGAAAATACCACAAGTGAAATTTCAACCAAAAGCCTCTTTCCTTGACTGTGCAGCTAAGGATCCCTAAGTACACAGCCCTGAACAGCGCAGGACAAAGCTGGTTTTGCTGAGCTCATGTCCATTGTTAAGGGTGGGCGGGGGGAGTGCTGATTTAAGATGTAAAATGTTTGATCTTCATTCCCCCATGACCCCTACCCCTGTCGTCTGCTGACTCTAGGGTCCCTTTTACAGGGCATGAAGGAAACAATTACATGAAAAGAATTCATGTTCCCCCGATCTTAAAGTCTCAGGACAGAGAATGAAAAGCTTATGTAAAATGGTGGGCCAGGCTGGGCATGGCGGCTTATCTTGTAATGCCAGCACTTTTGGAGGCCGAGGCAGGCAGGTTATCTGAGGTCAGGAGTTCAAGACCAGATTATCTGGCCAACATGGTGAAACTCCACCTCTACTAAAAATACAAAAATTAGCAGGGCATAATGGCGCATGCCTGTAATCCCAGCTACTCACGAGGCTGAGGCAGAGGTTGCAGCGAGCTGAGACCACACCACTGCACTCCAGCCTGGGTGACAGAGCAAGACTCTGTCTCAAAAAAATAAAAAATAAAAATAAATAAAATGGTGGGCGGGGTGACATAAGACAATAAATCCAAGAGGAAAGCAACTGACAACACGTTATTCGTGGCAAAGTATAAAACGGCAGTGAGACACAAGACAGCCAATGGAGGTGCCACCTTCCTTCAGAGCAGAAACTGCTGCCTCTGTACCCATGCTGATTCTCCAAATCTGCAGAGTAAGCTTTCCATTCATTCAAACATAAAAATACGACACTCAAATCAAAGTGAAACTTTACAACGCAATCATTTGTATTAGGACACAAACGATGTTCCAGGATTACAAGGAGGAGACACCACCAGTACCTGCCTCCCAGGAGCTAAGGAAAGGGAGGCAGCAATGGGAAAGGGGTGGAGGGACAGAGCTGGGGCGCCCTGACTGGACCCTATTCGGGGCACGGTACGCACGAAGGAAACAACGGCACTGCTGCTGGGGGTGGTGGGAGGTGACGCAGCCATGGACCAAAAATCAGTGGCAGGATGCTGACAAGCTCTGGAGCGGGGCACTGACTATGTGGGGTCTGCTTCTACCATTTTCTCTATTTTTTGGTGCATGTTCTGAATATTTCACAAGAAAACATTGGGGAAAAAACACACATACACTTATTCTCAAGGGAGGATGTGGGGTACAAATGCTAAGCGTCCGGATGTCATACTCACCCCAGAGGACACACTGCTGAGGTGTACCAAGAGAAGAGGTACTGGCAGTCGGCAGTCTCGTGACTGAACTCGGGGATCCCGTCCTCCACCAGAGGGTCACAGTGGAAGAAGATGGTGGAAGAAACAGACTTGGTCTTATCCTTTCCGCATTTAGAAGAAGAGGCAAACACGACATCAAGATCGCCGTCTGTCAAACAGGAAGGGCACACGTGGCATGTCACCATCAATTTTTACAAACAGATTGAGCTTAGCTCCTTACAGTCTAAAAAGTTTGCAAAGACTTAAAATCAGGCAGAAGAGACTTCCCCCCATGTCCCACATCCACTCTGTTCACAGCTTACGAGGCCACTCGATGCACATTGATAGAGCCCTGCGCGTACTCAGTGTGCAGTAAAGAATTTTTGCTTTGTTTTGACCATGACTATTTATTGATGGACTGAAGATGCAATTTTAACGGAACAATAAGGCACAACCGTGGATTAAAACAGTCTGCTGTGCAGCCAAAAGAAGGGAAAGGCTGTAATTTTAATTATGCAAATATGCAAATCAAGGAGCCTCTGAAGTATCTAACAGATCAGTATCAGATATTCTTCTCCTTCTATATAATTCCTATGTTACATCACTCGATCACAAAGTCCAACTGATACTTCATAAAGAATTCCTCATTCATTTATATTTGAGCCATCCAGCCTGGCTACTCCCCTGTTCTCCACCCTTTTCCATCGTTTTGCAGTGGTATTTTTAAACAATCCCCTTCCTAAAGACTGATGTACACATCTCCAATAGTTTTCCAAAGCAAGGAAACAAGCAAGCAAGCAATGAGTCAAGAAAGTCAGCCAACGGCAGATATGTGAATGAACAGACTCACAGAGACATACATTAGGATGGCAACAGCCTGAACCACTGAAGTCTAAACTAAGCTGACTTTGGCAAGAAAAGCTGCTGTGACTTGCTCAAAGACTTGGAATGCCACCTTAGGTTGTGCTACTAGTGCCAGAACTCTTGTTTCTAAGGGATCAACAGTGGTCTACACAAGGAGCTGAGAAACCAATGTAACCAGGGAGCTACAATGCTTTGGACTTGTATCAGGAGCAGACTATGGCTTCCAGCATTAACATTTGACAAGTGTAAAATTCATAAATAATTTTGTGCGAAACTTCAAGACACAGAGAACAATCTTTAAATATTTTGGACTGGGATAAGTTAGGCACTTCCGTAATACTAATCTTTCTAACTTGGAAACGTCAAATGAAAAGCATTCCAGTGCACAAAACACTGAGGCATAAGCCATGCAGCAGAGGTGTGAATGCAGGAGGCTTTACAGGGTGCGCAGCCTCCTTGTTCAAAAAGCCATAAGGAAGTCCCCAAGCATATTGTCAGAGCAGCTGTTCTGGTGGTAATGGTGCCCCAGGACTAAGCAAACCTGCGGGCATATTGCTACTTTTTGAATAGTCAACACTGCACTAACAAGAGACGCCACATGGGTACAAAGTTGAGAATCAGAGGCCAGAAGTAGAGTGATGTGGACAAGCAACCCAGAAGGCTTGACTCCACTCCTCTCTCCAAGGCCACCTCTCACGAATATCTCCACCCAGCAGCCCTCTGATGACAGAGCACAGTGCAGAGGATGATCTCATACTCCTGACAGAAGTGTTGGTTACCAAAAGGCTCCTGGGGAGGCAACATTCCAGAGGCCCATTTAATAACGAAAGTAGATAAAAACTGCCAGACCACTGAACTATCGTACCAAGTCAGAAATACAATACCAGGCACAGCTTGGGGTGCCAAGTAGAACAGAGGAGATTCTGAGGCTTCACGAAAAGCAGCAAGACTGCAAGACTAGGTGAACAGTATGCTGAATGTACACATAAGTGGGAAGCGAAGGACATATAAAAAGGATGGAGAAGCATGCTGGCAGACTCACTGGGGGGAAGGCAGCAGGTGCAGCCTACACCCAGTGGAAGAGCTTTGCTGGCCTGTTCCTCGGCATGATTTCCTATCTTACTTTCTCAGACTGGATGGATGTGTGGCTTTCAGCAGCAGAACAGAGGAAGACAATATTTGTAAGTGAAGAACTGGTGAATAGACACTGAGCAGAAACAGACTGGGTGTACCATTCTGTAATACCCTGTTTATAGACCAAAGGCAGGTTTGTGTTGACAGAACATATTTGGGGTTGTCATGCAACAGCAGTGGTACTTTGGGAGAAGGGGAATGATGGGGTAGAGGTAGGGCTGGTGGACAGAAGGACTGTCAAGTTCTAGTTCTTAAATACTAGACCGCAAGGAATAGTTTGCTGTCTGTCCTTTAGTGAAGAAATCGGATGCTCATTTTCTGTTCTACATCCACCTTGTCCAAAACCTTAGCAAAGTCTGTGATAAAGATATGGCACTGTCCCCACGCTGATCAGCCTCCTGAATGGTCCTGTCTGTGATGCTGCCCAGCTGCTCATCGGAGATATGTACTCGGACCATCATGCACAGCACCTTTAACAGCTCATCACGAGAGATCTTGTTATCTTTATCCAAATCATATAGTCGAAAAGCAAAGTGCAGTTTGTTGCTTCGGCTGTTGAGTGGTTCAGGTCCATTCACATCTTTGCTCTTTTCATTATCCTTAATGGTTCGGAAATGAGCCAAAGTTTGCAGGAATCCACGGAAGTTTACCTGGTCCTCTCCCTCTGGAAAGAAGGCATTGATGATCCAGTTCCCCACTGGGTTGATGGCAAGTTCTGGAATCCCCTGGAAATCGTCTTGTTCTCTTCTTTGTCCAGGTTGCTGAACCGCCTGTACAGGCGAGTGATCTGACAGTGGGAAAGGCCAGTCTCCTTCTCGATCTCCTCAAGCTCTTCATTGCGCAGTAAGGTGGAGGCCTGAGACCCCATCACTGTGCCAGGAGCTCCTCCAGGAGCAATGGTGCCAGAAGCAACAGTGATAGGAGGGAAGGCAAGAATTTAACCTTGCCCAAAAAGAGGACTGGCCTTGGTCCTTGGCTAATGATAGGATACGGAGCAGGGGCTGACCATGCAGTACCTGAGCAATCAACCGACCAATCCTGCTCATGTCAGAGCCCTGGGAAAAACTCGGGACACCAAGGCTCGGGAGAGCACCTCCAGCTGGCGATACTCCATGTGCGCTGCCACACGTGGGTGCTGGGAACACAACACATCTGATTCCATGGGAGAGCTGGTGGGAACTCTGCGTTCGATTCCCTCCTGGACTCTGCCCTGTGTGCATCTTGGTTGATTTTAACCTATACCCTTTTGCTGCAGTAAATCATAACTATGAGCGTAACTGCTTCCAGGGAGCTCTGTGAGTCACGGTGAAAGGGCGAATCTGAAGTTGGCTTGGGAACCGTTCAGTGTGCTGTTGGAGTTAGAAGTGAGGAACCCTTGTGTGGACTCCTTGCATGAACTCTGCTGCTCCCAACTTTTGTCATTGGCTCAAAATCTTTGTGGCTGGCGCTGCTGGGTGCCAGGAATGTAGAGGCGAGAGTGCAGGGTATGAGACGGACGTGTCCACACACAGATGGGGACCAGAGACAGGCGGTGCAGGGGAGGGCCCCCCACTCTCGCCTTGGAGTAGCTGAAGCAGGGGCTGCCGAATGGACTGCTCTGCAGGGCTGGTGTGGGGGAGCAAACCGCCCAGCAGCTCCACGTCCTGAGGAGAGACAGCTGCTGCCCTCCCGAAGGAATGGCAATCCTCAGGAAGAGGCAGACATTTCATTTCTTCATGAAAGATGAAAAGAGGTCTTAAAACTAAAGCTACTTTCTGGGGCTGGTGAATGAAGAAAGTGAAAAGGTCTGAAAGGGATTTTATCTACCAAGAATGACTAAATGCACATGCACAAGCACTCGGAAAGTCGGTGATCCTCAAAGGTCTGCTAGACATACCCTTTGTGAACATGGAAGTTCTTATGTGGAACCAGACAAGTGGCCAGTGCTGCGCAGTGGAGCCTGAAGACTCCTGCAGACACACCAGGCGGCGTCACCCTGCTATGAGAAGGTGGGCCTTCCCAGGAGGGGCACGGGAGGTAGGTTTGGAATCCTGCAGACACACCAGGCGGCGTCACCCTGCTATGAGAAGGTGGGCCTTCCCAGGAGGGGCACTGGAGGTAGGTTTGGATGGATGAGGAAGGTGGACCGAAGCATTCCAGCACCAAGAGCAGCACGTGTAAACCCACCAGGTTACAGGGTGACTTTGGGAGCTGGTGAATAAACTGATAGCTGAGGCATGTGTGGGAGCAGCAGCTTGCAAGGCTGCCCTGGTACGCGAAGCCTCTCAGACATCTTCCAGCTGTGTCAGACAGAGCCTGGACTTCCCTTCCCTGCATGATAGGGCCCCCTGAAGGCTTTTGAAACAACCTTAAACAATTCTTCCTTCCTTCCTTTAATCAACATTTACCGAGCACTGGGAAAGAGGACAGCAAGAGAAGGCACAACCTGTGACATGCAACATCTGATTCTGAATGACTGGAGGATTCACAGAAGCGTGAGGAAGCAGAGAACAGAGGAACACAGAGTGCTTGCTCTGAGCTGTGAATTCTGCAAGCGAATGAGGCTGATCAACTTTCCTACCATCAACCCGCCCAGAAAGCAGAACATTCACTTTCCCAGTTCTATTCAGGGGCCACAGGTGCTATGAGATGCACCGGGGCGCTGTCTACGATCTGTGACCAGGAGCAGCGATGCTGACCCAGCTTCCCTCCATCAGGTGCTGCCGTCATGGAGATGCGCTCAGCACCAGGGCACAGGGCACCCGCTCCTTCTCAGGGATGCACTCAGCACCAGGGCACGGGGCACCCGCTCTTTCTTGGCTATTTACTACTCTCCCTTCCTAGGGGACCCGATCGGCCGCTCTTTGACATCACAGCAGGCTGGGGTTTTCTTTAAACACACTTGATTTTTTTTTTTTTTTTTTTTTTGAGATGGAGTCTCGCTCTGTCGCCCAGGCTGGAGTGCAGTGGCCGGATCTCGGCTCACTGCAAGCTCCGCCTCCCGGGTTCAACGCCATTCTCCTGCCTCAGCCTCCCAAGTAGCTGGGACTACAGGCGCCCGCCACCTCACCCAGCTAGTTTTTGTATTTTTAGTAGAGACGGGGTTTCACCATGTTAGCCAGGATGGTCTCGATCTCCTGACCTCGTGATCTGCCTGTCTCGGCCTCCCAAAGTGCTGGGATTACAGGCTTGAGCCACCGCGCCCCGCCTTGATTTTTTTTTAAGAGTTATTACATCCACACACAGTTCAAAAATCAAATTATGAAAGGTATATAGTTAAGACTATCTGTTCAAAACAAAAGCAGCCTTTCAGGATTATTTGAGGGAACGAAGGGCAACATCCTTATTAGTGCCAGTATAAAACCTTCCTTCATACCCTGGATTCTGCCCTCTGTGCGTCCTGGTTGATTTTAACCTACATCCTAACACTTAGGGCAGCTTCCTTTCATCCTTCTTACAAATATAAAATCTCTTACCTTCTCAAATATTATTTGGCATTCCAAAATAAGGAAGTGTCATGGCTAAAACCAAATCAAAGGTAAATCTGACTGTGCCCAGCTCAGCCTCCACCTGACCTCAGAACCACTGGATCAGACCAGGTTTTCGTTTTTTTGTACATTCATTTGTTAACTAAGACACAATTTACCTACAGTGAAATGCTCAGGTCTGACACGTGTCGTTCGATCCATTTTGACAAAATTCGTAACAAAGCAAAGAATTAGACTATGGTTTTTGTTTTAAAAATGGTCCGCGATTTCAACCGAAGGGGGTTAGTTGAAAACGTTAATCCCCTTCCTCGGAGGAAGTTAACGGGGACCCTGTGTGGGAAGCCGCGGATTACCTTGCAGGTAGTACTTGGTCTTGTCAGAGGTGCCGACTTTCCGGCTGAAGTGCTGATCGTCGGGCTTCACCTGGCAGATGTTGGCTCCAGAGCACGCCGGGTTTCTGGAGCTCGTGATGGAGGAAAGCTGGATCTCATACAGGTAGTTGTCCCCATTGGTCCTCATGTCCCCAGAGGCTCTGAACAGCCTGAAGAGACAGAAAAGACCAGAGTGACGTGGAAGTCCTTCAAGAAGGCATTCACGGCATAAACCCTCAGTCCTCAGAATCGCTGCAGGACCCCACGATGCTTCCTTTCCTGCGCTAGGGCAGCAAGTCTGTGACCCCACAGAGATTCTGAGGATGCCAGTTTCCATCTCAAGAGGCTCTCCCCAGCCAGTTCTGCCCTCTGAGTGCTAATCCACCTTCCTCAGGTGCTGTGTCCAGCACCACATGGCCCTCGCCCTGTCTGTGCACCTCGGCCACCGGCCCCCCAGAGCAGCCCCAGTACCACCGCTGAGAAACTTATTTTCCAAACACTGGTAAGCCCAGAAGATTCCTGCTTAAACATGTCAGAAGGCTTCAGCCTCAACCCCTGAGCTTATCATGAAGTGAGGGAGGAGGAGGGGGGATTTATTTTTACACTCACGAGAATTCACCATCTTTGGTGTTAAAACTTAATGGTTGAGTAATGCTTTTCCTCAGTTTAAGCAAAAGATGACGACGACTCCAGCAACAGTAACTAAAACACAGACCTATTTATCCTGCAGCGCTCCCCGATAGGGAAAGAGCTGCATTGCTGGTGTAATTTTGAACACATTTCACAGCTCAAAAGGAAAACGTTTTACTTACTTAAAATAAATATCTCCGAGGCTGAAGCTCTTGCCATTTATAGGGTTGGTGATGGTCCCATTCACCATCTGCACCTCCTGAGGCTTCACAGCGCAGGCAGCCCGGGAGTCCCAGCTGAAGTAGTAAGTGCAGCTGTCGATATCAAACCTAGGAGGAGGGAAGCACAGACTACGGTCACCTCCCCAGCCAGACACGAGGGAAGACTGCAAAACAGTGAACACCGCGCAGCCCCTGAAGCAGCTCACTGGCTTTCAGTCAAGGTGCTGCAAGACGTGGGCTGCGTCCCGAGGCCCCCAGCCCCCAGGCTGCGCAGGTCTACGCAGAACTTCCTGACTCCACACTGACAGCAGCTCGGAGCAAGGACGGTTATTTCACTCACTTCTTTTCATCACCACAATGGATAGGGAAGATGACTGTGGTGCACACATCAGTAATGTGACAAAGCATGCGAGCATTCAATATAAACTCTTTAAAATTTGTAAACCACGCAACATTGAAAACCCGGAAAAATTTGCTCCTAGATTTTTAGATTTTTAGGCTTCTCGGACTTATACATTCCTAAATCCTTTGGCAATTTCTGAGTCTCCCCTTTTCCAAACTGAATGTCTGGAAGGAATCAGTTCTGTTCACAAACAGCAGCTCACATGCACCCTCTGTTGGCCAAGCTCTCCCCCGCACCAGATGCAATGTGGCCTGGAAAACTTGAACATAATCCAAGCACATCCCAGGTCCAGATGCAGGTCCCAGCTGCTTGAGGGTACCAGCCAGGCTGCTTGAACACGTTGGGTGGGACAAATCAACGCCCCTTTGTTCCTACTATGACATTCAAAGGTGGAGGCCAGTTAAATACTGCTCAGCCAGTGCTAAACATAGTTCAAGAGACAAGCTAGCCCAGAGAAGTTGCACTGGTCTTGCAACAGTGTCTCAGCACTGTATCCGGGGGTCTTCCCTGCCTGGAGCAGCCCTGCCCAATACAGCACAATCAATGGCTCTGGCCCTGACCTCCTCACACTCAGCCAAAACCCGCCCGTGAAAACCCCAAGGAGGAATTCCTCCAGTGTGCTCACTGCACAGTCCCGCGCTGAGCCCCCAGTCTCCTGACCTCTTGAATGCAGGTCTGCCCACCGTCTTTGTACAGGTCAATTCTATCACGGAGGATGCGGTCTTATTTCCACCACACGGATAACCTCTGGAGTACGTGACAACCACCTTGTCACCTGAAACACACAAACGATTGAACTGACATTATTTCTAGCACATTATAAAAAGCCTCAGGCAGGCGCGGTGGCTCACGCCTGTCAATTCCAATACTTTGGGAGGCCAAGGCGGGCAGATCACTTGAGGTCAGGAGTTCGAGACCAGCCTGACCAACATGGTGAAACCCCATAAATACAAAAATTATTCGAGCACGATGGCAGGTGCCTGTAATCCCAGTTACTCGGCAGGCTGAGGCAGGAGAATCGCTTGAACTCAGGAGGCAGAGGTTACAGTGAGCCAAGATCGAGATAGTGCCATTGCACTCCAGCCCGGGCAACAAGAGCAAAACTCCATCTCAAAAGCAAAAACAAACAAAAAAAAACAAATGAAGCTTCAAAGTTGGGAGTAAAAATCTGGTTTAAAGGCCAGGAAAAAATCAAGTTTTGGCTCCCTAAAGGTTTATCGACCAGTTCTTGCATTCTCATGCTCAGGGGTGGCCACCTGGCCCATTGCACAATTGCCACAGCCCAAGTCCTGGGGTCAAACCCAAACCCTCCCACTCCCGTACTTTGTGGCCCTGGGTTGCTAAGCTTCTGAGCCTCAAGGGCCTTCCCTGCAGAACAGGACACTGTCCAAAGCAGGCAAGTCTCAGGCATGTATAGAAAGCGCCCGACAAACTCATGTGAACAGTGGGACCCCGGGTAATGGCAGCCTTCATTATTGCTCCAACTGTGTAAAACTTCTGTATCCTATTAGGTGCTTTCCTGACAGGTACCCTCATGTGAGCCTCCCAATAACAACACAGCAGGGAACAGAAAAAGTGAAAAGCCAGAAACAGAGACCAACTGTGGTTTTCTAGGGTCTTCTAGCTTTAAGTCAAGCACTGTCTTTTAAAAGTGACCCTTTAAAAGAAAAACCTGAACCCTCGAACCTGCAGGGTCTGAGAGAAAAGCGAGTATATGCTTTAAGCTGCAAGTATCACTGCGGCAGCGTGGCCGCCAGGTTCCAACTCTCAAGCCACCGCAAGAGGCTGCTCGTGGCTGCCCAGGGGGCTGTTCTGGAAATGGTCCAGGCCCAGCCTGGCTGCATGGACAGACGAAGTCTCCAGGGCATGGCGCGGGGTGTGCAGGGCAAGCATGTGCCTTCCACCCCGATCACACACACACAGATTCTTCCAGGCAGGGGCACGCGGTGGAGGTAACACGGGCACAGTGCCCACTTCCCGAGTGTTTTCCACAGGACACAGGCTGAGGTGCTGGGGGCTGCCGGATGGTGAGGTAGGAGGTGGGACTCTAGGCTCTCAGCCCTGCCCCAAATTCAAAGCTGCTCCAGCTGAATTTGTTTTAAATATTGGGCTTCTGTGTAAAATTTTGGAAAAAAGAATTCCACTATTTTGCAGAAAATGTTTAAAACTTCCGGCATATGGGATCAAACAAGCAACGACTTCAGGAGTGTAAACAGCCCATACCGATTGGGCAGGAGGCTCAACCTCCCCGCCTCAGGGGCCCAGTGTGTGGAACGGATGACGACACTGCCCCATGGAGCGCATGGGGATTAAACATATATTAAGCGCAGCTGCTTGAGACATGCTGGTTCCGGAAACAAAAAGTCTACCTCCCACCCCCACAGGGTGGGGTCCGTTCCCTAAGTGGACAATGGACGCACCGTGGCTGTCCGCAGATGCTGTCTTGTTGGTGCCAAAGACTAAGAGCTCACTGGGTGCGTCAGACACCAGATTACTTCTCGTTCCAGTCAGCAGGTGCTCAGGATACCAAATGCCAGCCCCAGGAGAAAGCAAGAGCTCTTCCCGCCTGGCGAGGCCTGACTTGCAAAATGGTGCTCCCCAAATGGAGGTGGCCTGCAGGTCACCACTGAGAAGTCAGACGATCTAGTTCCATGTCACTCACTACTCTCTTTTGCTCCTTCTGCCTCAAGCTTTTAGTGAAGCCTTAAGTGTTTTAGTGATTGCAGTTGGCTGACATTGGGGAAAGACTAGTCGAATACCTGTATGTACTGCGACATGACAGGGGAGAGAGCCGCCCTCCACTACCTTCCCTCCTTCCCCCTCTGGGGCAGTGTGGGAGTGACAGCAACCACTGACCTCCAAAGCGGTTAGGAACCTCCCGGGGAGGCGGGTCTCAGGCTGGCGATCTGGGCGCCACTTCCTGTATATACGGCAGCTCTCCCTCCACTACCAACCTGCAGAGTCTGCGTATGACTTTTATCAAGGGTGACAGTAGTTTTCTCGGAATTCTCTTTCTCCATCTCAACATCTCAAGCTAATCTGAAGTAGTCCTATAGTTGAATCAGGACAACTCAGGAAACCCCACTCCAGTGTTAAGAGGCAACGGTGAATATTTTCCTTTACTGGTCCCTCCAACAAATCCTAATTGCTCTTAAGCTAAGAAACCTCTATTTTCCGCCTTTAAATAATGAAAGAAAACATCTTTCACTCACCAACCAACTACAAGATCAATTCCCCATTAAAAAGCATCGTTATTATCTTCAAAATTGTTAAGACAGTTTACCAAGATGCAGCCCTGAACTACCTGCACCAAGTCCTCATGCAATCGTCTGGCTTGCCTCAACAAACACGTGTGTCTATGTCAGTTTAGGCACTTGATCTACAGCTAGAACATAAACTTCAGAGGAACGCTGAACATTCTGAGACCTCCCCCTGGATAGATGCACTTTCCCGAGATAGCCAAACCCCTCTAAACACACAGACTGGGACCTGCAATCTCACATAATACAAAACGGCACTCATTTTAATGTTCCAGGAGAGCCAAAATGCCTGTGAGACAGTGACAGGCAATCACATCTGGAGGTTTCCACCAAAGCATATGCTCACTCTCCTTGCTATCCTGAGAACACCCTCACCTTCCCGGTTCAGATGCGGCTCCTTGCACCAAGGACCAGGACCCACAGGCCTTACCTATGACATCCAGCTTCTGCGTGTGAACGAGTCCCAGGACCTGGACGTCACCAGTTGTGCTCCTTCTGCAAATGCTGGCCCTTTCAGAGCAGCCCAGGGGTCCTTTATATATTCTCTGGCACAGATTTATATAGTACCTAGAAAAACGACACAAAGGGGCAAGAAACAGGCAAGCAAGTGACGTCTCTGCCCTTGACACAGGAGGGCTCTTCGCTTTACTTTCAGAGAAAGGTTCTGTAACTAAGGGCTCCATTCCATCACTGAATGTAGCTTTTCCAATTAAAAAAATAGGACAAAAGGAAGTCATCACTGAAGAAGGGAGCTTCCCAACCAGGCACACCCGGAGTGGAATATCCACATCTGCGGTCACGCTGAACACAGCGTGGCGTGGCAGAAAGAAGGGCTCTGGGGCTGGGAGAGGCAGGGGCTGGGATCCTGGCAAGTTTCCCACCTTACTTAGAGCCACTTAAACCCTCTGAGTCCATGCCCTTGCTCCTCGGTGATGCCTTGCCAGGAGCACCTGGCAAGAGGGCGCTCCCCACACAGAGTGGTCAGGACCATGGGCTGACCCCAGCCAGCAAAGCCTAAGGAGCTCCTGCCAAAGACCCAAGAAAGCCGACACACCTCCCACAACCTGAGCTACACACAAATGCAAATTGACCCCGGCCTAACTCAGTGAGTCCAGGTTCTTCCAGTTCCGGAGGCTCCGTTTCCGGTCACCAAAGCTCCCGCTCCCACTCTGACCTCAGAATCACCCTCTGTGCCAGGTCTGACACTGCGGGCTGCTTCCAGGAGCAGCCACAGCTCAACCGCCATCAGCCTCACATGGGCGTGGTATTCCCATCCTTAGAACCCCAAGAGCCAACCATCATCAAGCAGTCTGACATTCATCGGCTGAGGGTGTGGTGCTGCGGGCGGATGGGAAGGCACTCACGAGACTCCGTCGTGGACCAGGGACCAGGACCCGGTGAGAGAGGAGAGCAGCCGCAGGTCGTAGGTTTTGTGTTTCTGGATGAATTTGCACTCCATCTTCTTTGGAGGGCAAACAACTTTCGTTTTCCATTCAAATGTCACATCACACCCACGCACTTCACTGAAGACTTGTGGCCTCCCAATGTCCTCGTCTTCATCACACTTAAATATGATGCTGGATGTCCGGTGGCTGTTTGCTGGGGAGCAGAGGCGGGAGAACGTCAGACCAAGGCCTGCACCAGGGCACGTTCCCGCACCTCTTCCCCAAGCTGCCTCAGGAGCACCTGCAGACTCCATCCGCCATCTGGCAATGCCCCATGTGCTGCCCTGGCCACATCTCATGTTGATTCACTCATGTGTATCCTGACTCCAAACAGATCCAGCTCCTTGGCACAGCTTTTCATCATACTTCTTAATAACCCCACAGCCCTAGGTAATTCCTCAGATGGGTGTTCAATATTTGACTAGTCTACTAATCACCAAAAAAATTAAGACAGCTGGGCACAATGGCTCATGCCTGTAATCCCAGCACTCTGGGAGGCCGAGGTGGGTGGATCACGAGGTCAGCAGTTCGAGACCAGCCTGACCAACATGGTGAAATCCCATCTCTACCAAAAATACAAAAAAATTAGCTGGGCAAGGTGGTGGGCGCCTGTAATCCCAGCTACTTGGGAGGCTGAGGCAGGAGAATCACTTGACCTGGGCAACAAAAGCAAAACTCCATCTCAAAAAAAAAAAAAAAAAAAAATTAAGATAATAATACAATACCTACAAGTACTTGAAAACACAAGTGTGATTCAGAAAATAGGGAATAATGTTTTGTCAAAATAAGCCTCAAAACAAAGCTATAGTAATCCTTTGTAAATTTAACACATTTGGTTCCTTAATACATCCCATTATGGTCCCTGGACATGTATGAAAATTAGTAATTTTTCATGCATTTCTTCCATCTCACGGTCCGTAGACACAAGTCACAGCAGTTGGCTCCTCTCATGAAACTTCCTGAGCACCACAGGGACAAGGTGCTGAGTGTGGCTCACCAAGAAACCCCACTCCACACGTGGGCTGCCACATGGCAGAAAGTCAATCAATGAGTCGCCTGGTTTACTGGAATTCTCACTAGCTTCAGAATCCTGAAGACCCACGGCAGACATTTATTTTGCTGAGGCATAATTCGAACCACCAGGGCTAAAACCTGGTATGCGGACACAAGGCCCTCTGGCTAGTGCGTGGGCCTAGCCAGCCACCCAGCACAGCATTTCAGGGCAGCTCTACTGCGGTCTGTAGATACGGTTACCCAGCAATCTCACAGAGCGATTCAAATGTTTCTCCGTGGGAAACGGCCCGAGTAAGAAAATATTTTATGCAAGAGAATTCCTGCCACTGACTGGCGCATCCACAAAGGTCTCAGTGTGAATGGAGCCCCCAGGCCATGCGGGGACGCAGAGCCTTCCTACTCACAGTGTCTGCAGAAGCCCCACTCGTGGTCTCTGTCGTAGTCCGCCGTTGTGCTGCACCACAGCTTTGCCCTGCTCTCTATGACACACTCCTCGTAGCTCTTCCCGTTGAATGTGAAGGGGAAGACGCAGGGGATGCCTTCATCAGTTTCTAGAAAGAAGAGGAACATCTGAATAATCCACATTACCAGTGTGGCGGCTGTGCCTCACCAGGCACAGTCACCTAAGAATGCAGCAGGAGTCCCTAAGGAAGCTGCCCATCGTAAAGCACCTATGTGACAACTGGCATTCACCCACCAAACCTCACCAGGCAACTGAGAGAACACAGTGTGATTCACGCACCAGGGTTCACACCGGGGGTGTAGAGGAACAGCTCACATTCACGCCCAAGGTTACAGCACTCACAGGACCCTGGAGCTCCACTCCTCAGCTTCTTTCTGCTGCTATGTCTAATTTCTAGTTTACTGTGAGCTTGAAGTTTACCTCATTGCAAATATTTACCTGGAGGGCAACGATCACCATTCACATAACTTAACACGACAGCTTCATCCTGGTGCCGGTAATCCAGTTTCATTGACTGCAGCCGTCCAAAGGATGCCCCCTTGGTGCCCGAGAGCAGACAGACTCCTCCATCCTTACAGCCTCCTTGTTCTGGCCCGGCCGCAGCGGTGCACACCCCAACGCTGTAGGTGCGTGAGTCTCGAGTCACCTGGACAAACACCACGCGTGGCCGTCAGCAGGGTGGCAGCACCCAGGTCTCAAGGTGAAGAGAGAACCATTACTGCAGCTGGTGCCAGAGGCAGGTTCATGCAGAAGAGCAGAGACTCCTCTGTGTGCATCAGAGCCACGCAATCGCCTTGGCCCTCGGTTTTCCCTGGGAGGCCTCCCCAAACCCCTAGGCCCAGCTTGCTTGCTCCTCCTGCTTCCTGCCGGGGACCTCGGCCACCCCCTCAGCGAGCCACTGCTCTGGCTGTCGTCTCGTCACAGCCCAGTGGGAAGGGACCCAGCGGGGAGCCTCAGGCTCACCCCACCTCCCTCACCTGTGTAATAAGGCGTTGTGCAGGCCAAGTGAGTGAATGAGCAGAGCCGACGCTGCACGCTGAAGCGTGGACCTGACTCTCCTGGCCCACCCAGCGCCCAGAAGGCTCACACCTGCTGCAAACCTGTCGGGAGGACCTGTACCTAGGCAGAGGGCTCCATCACAGGAGCCAGGGTGTTGGCACCTGGGCCCAAAACTCCAAGCTCATCACTCACCAGCTGCTATGCCACAGCAGGTGCTGGGGTTCCATACCCCAGTCCAGGCACTGGCATGGTAACGCCTAGATATCGAGGCTTAGGGAGCTAGGGGCCCCCAGGCACCAGCGACTACGACACCACATCAGTAAGACCAACAGCCCACAGACCTAGCATAGGCCGCTCTGGGATGGCATGGAGGCACATGCCCAAGTGCCTCTCAATTCCAAGGCACCTCCTACCTCCCTCCACCCACAGCTGCCACAATCAGCAAACAACTGCCTTGATCATCTTTAGCCAGGTTGGAAGAATTAAATCCCCGTAGATTTCAGCCACCCGAGAGCTGGCCCTGCCCCCGTGGATACCTTATATTCATGTCTCCAGGCTGCCCCACCTGCTCTCTGTCTGATACAAAGGGTCTCACTACCCACCTCATAAGGTTACCTGATTCTCAAAAAGCCTTAAGTGCAGAGTCATGAGGTACAACGCAAGTGTCAGCTGTGCTGAGTTGGCCACACAATCCAGGAACCTTCCTGAGACTTGGCATGCCCTACGAGAGCCCCCAGATGCTGCCCAGTGGCCACACACACCCTCTCAGCTCACAGCTACCACATTATCCAAAACACTCCGGGCAGCCTCACAGCAGCTGGTATACCTGCGCCAGCACGCCCAGGGTGAACACATTACCTTAAAGGTGCTCGTGGAGAGGCTGGACAAGTTGAAGCTGTAGAGGAGCTGCTCATCCGTCAGGGCACAGCCTTCCGTCCTCACTTCATCAGGACAGACGACCGGAGTCTCCCATTCGAACACAAAGTCACACTCGCTGGTCCTTAACAGCTTAGGCATTCCCTATCGCCAGGAAGAGCATGGGTCTTAAAAACCCCATGGCACAGGGATAGATAGCAGTGACACACCACGCCCCTACAGGGGCCTCTCAGAGAGAAGGGACGCTGGACAACAGCAGCTGAAAGACCCAATGCCATCTTCAAGGCACAGACATCACCTTGCCCCTGCCCCCCACATATCCCGGGAGCTCCCTGGCTGAATCCAGGTCTCATCTCCTACTTAAGAGAGAAAGCCTCAACGTTCTCTGCTACAGGTTCAAAGGAAGAAAGGGGGAGGACTTAAATGTCACGAGAGAGGTCTGTGAAACTGACACTCTGCCTCGCAAGTGCTCCAATCCACTGTCTCTACACACGGGAGACATTTATTCAAGGGGCAAGATGCCACGTGGCCAGATATTCCATAGGCCAAGTATTCTTGAATCACTTTATTTATTCCCTCCCTCATTCAACAGCAACAAAAAAAAGATGAGGCAGCTCTCAGGAATTCCGTTTGTAATTAATGTTAAGCATCTTTTTCCCTATGATTCAGTGGTAAAAGTACTTCCATTGAAAATGAAAACTGCTGGGGAGGAAAAATCTTCTAAAAATCTTTCTGGGACACCAGAAGACACATTCAGCATAAGATGCCTCATTTCTAAAATCAATTAAACACTAATCACTCTCAATGTGCGGCTGCTGAGAATTAACTAAAATCACATTAGCTAATTTGATTTGTCAAGTTGGCAGCAGTGTCAAAGCAAGGCATAGTTCCACACTCTTTAGCTGGTGGTGTGAGATAACAGAGCATCACTCATGATGAGGTGGGTCTTAGAAGTGAAGACTGTCCTTTAAAGAATGAAGAACTTAAAGCCCCCCTCAAGGCAAAGTCCACGTTGCCCCATGCTGTGTGCATCTGCAGAGGTATACAGACACCCCTATATAAATATGCAGATACGCTTATAAACAGATGAAATGAGTGGACTGAATACAGCTCTGCCTTTCCTTACTAACTAGGACTGTCATTACACTCTAAGATTCATGAACAGGGACACATCCAAGGGCTCTGAGGTGTTCTGAGCCCCTATGGAGTAGACCCAAACAGCAGGACTGTTTTCTTCTCCTTCTCAAATACTGTCTCTCCTACTGGCCAGACGGCTGCCAGGTCACTTTCTGTCACTGTCAGCACACCCATGTCTAACAGTCCCTTTACAAACCTGCTCCAGGCCCAAACATCATTAGGATATCTTTATCAGAATTACAAGACACCCAACAGATCCTAATCCATCAACTGAACTCCTAGGGGTCATATGAGCCTTGGAATCCATCATCTTTATTAGGATTTTAAGAGGCAATTCTCACACCCCCAGAGCCTGTGATCAAGCATATTAATACTTCTGTAGCTAGACGTATCAATATCCACATTAGGTGGGACAAACCCACACCACAAATAGCCTCAGTCCATTCATGTCAAAGGAGCCCCAAGTTTTCAGAGCTTCACAGATTTCAGAAGCGCAGATGAGAGGCTGCGGCGCTCTGTTCCTGGGGCAAAGAGCTGTTCCCCTGTGCAACTCATTATAATGGAAGCTGGTATTCTTTTTTTAATGCACATAAAATGGAAGTCAATACCTCCTTATAAGTAAAAGGTGCCACTTTGTTGTAGTTATTCTAATTCCAGGGGTCTTTTGTTACTTGGGAACTTCTGGGCTATGTCCAGAAAGACTACAGCTGCCCAAATGTCTTTCTGACTTCCCAGTTAGAATAAAATCAGTAATTGTTAAAATAAAAACAAAAGTTACGACACTTTTATGCATCAGCAGTCAAAGCTGAATGTCATTTCTATACTTGTGTTCTATGTTTTTAAATTATAGCAAGCTTCCATATGCTATTAACTGCAGGGAGCTCACTCAGCCTTCAATTAGTGGTTTAAATTATTCAGACACACTACTAGTGTACCTTCTTATCCAAGGCAGTCATTTTGAATAAGAGTATCCTTGGACCTGATATGCACTTTCTGGTTGTCTAGCCTTGGCTCACTAATCCAGTTAAGCATCTAGATCATCACAGGCCCACACTTACCATGCTCACGCCTCTCTTACAGTGAAACGCGATGAGCGAGGTGTAGTTGAAATGCTTGTCCGCTAAGCAAGGAGTACTGCTTTCAAAATTCAAGTAAATCTCATTCGCTACCGGATTGAGTATTGGTGGTCCTGCAACCCGGCCGATATCCTAAACAAAGAGCAAGGGCAAAGAGTATTTTAGGAAATTAGCCGTTCCCTAGGAGAGTGGAATTAAGAACTGATACAGAATTGCAAAAACCAGGCCTCACAGGTTCTGAGAATGAGCAGCATCTAAAGAAACTGGGTTTATACCAACTCCAGTTAGAAGGTTTGACAGATGCTATGTAACCTCCTTATGTCAGTGGTTATCGTTTAGATTCTAAGGTTAGTTCTAAGGTTGGTTCTATTGATAGGTATCTTCAATTTTCAGAGATCCTAAGCAATAGGAATCTCTCTCTCCAGTCACATCAAGGATACTACAGAGTCCTCCCATCACCTGCTGAGGGAAGGTCGGAACCTGAAAAACCTTCAAGGATGCTACACAGTCCTCCCACCGCCTGGCAGGGGAAGGCCAGAACCTCCATGCTGAGCTGCCACCCTCACTGCCCAGTGCTGCTCTGGGACTGCCCACTGACATGGCCCAGCAGTACCCATTGGCTATGCCCTTGGGAGAGAGGACAGGTGGTGTTCACTGTTCATTTTCATTGCTTAGCACAGCACCTGGCAACACAGTGGCTGCCCAACAGATATTTTCGAGTGAATAAGCAAATAAACGAAAGACCAGTCTGAGTATTATGAGAAAAAAAGCCTTTTTTTATTTTTAAAAAGTAAATAAAGGCGAATGGCCAGGAATGGCGGATGTGATGAACGTGTGTATCCGTGCGCGTGTGCGCACGTGGGTGTGTGTGTGTAAGCAGCCTCCCCATGATTTTGTTCTCAGCTACAATGCTCTTCATTCACCACTGTGGGGCATGTTCAGACCACGTGGCACCACACCTTCTCCAGTCAAAGAACTTTCTACACCTTTTAACATTTGACAGCCGGTGGCCAGGCAGATCGGACCCCTGAGGAAATGATTCCCGATCGAGGATCCCCGGTCTGCGCTGTCAGAAAGGACACTACCAAAGAGCTTCCTGGGGAGACTCAGCTTGTCCAGGCCTCTGTCTCACACAGAGCTGGAGCTGTGCTAATTCACACTGTGGCCGATCTCCTTACACACTCCTGACATCTCCCCGTATCACTGCCACATATAATGTCCATCTTTTAAAGGGCATCCAGGTATTTTACAATATATTTTACATCCTTAAAGCATAATAGATGATACAGATAGAAATACAGATGACTTGTGAGACACATTCAAGTATGAAAACATACCAAGGATTTGACAAAATATGAATGTAACTCACGGAGACAATTTTTAAAGACCCAAATTTCCATTAAAACATGCTAGCAAGCCGGGCACTATGGCTCATGCCTGTAATCCCAGCACTTTAGGAGGATCACTTAAGGCCAGGAGCCTGAGGCCAGCCTCGCTGGGCGACATAGCAATACTCCCATCTCTACAAAATAATTTTTTAATGCATAAAACCAAAGCTTTCAAGGCAAAATATTTAGCTATTAGCAAACGTACTCTTGCCCTTAATTATTAACTCCTCGCCAAAGAAACTGTTTGCATTTCACACGCGTTTTAACTGCAGTAGACAAGGCATTTCATACAAAGAAACCAGGCTAGGCCAATGTGCTTTCCTGTCACTTTACCTAAAAACTTCTTGATTTGGGTCAACCCTGAGGCTCATGACAGGTAGAGTCCCTATACACATATTCATGTTATCTCCCATGCTCAACGACTGGCTACCATCATCAGCTGATAGTTCAACGTGCAAACCTTTAATCTTCCTGTAGTGGACCCAGAACACACATAGTTCCACTTACTTTCTCCATTTTTTTATGCTTGAGCAACTCTCCACTTAAGGCAAGAAACAATGCAAAGGTTATCACTGAAACTCTTGCAAAAATTATCTCCACCCTTGGATTTGTCGTACTTACTATGGGGGGACCATCAATAGGAACTTTGCACACAGCGGCTCCAGCAGGACAAGGCACTCCGTGCATGGGATTTAGTGGCTGACAGATATTGATGTAGAAATCCGGGTTGGTATCGGAGGCGTCATCCTCACTCTCATCATAAGCCTCATAACCACCCGTGCGATGAATGAGAGGAGACAAGTCAACAATAGAGCTTCCATTCCTCACGGAACATTCCGTCTGTTAAGTAGGAAAGACTGCTTTGAGTCTACAAAAAAATTTTCCTAATCACCACTAGGTCACCCATACGAATTTAAAAGCTGAATAACAACGACAAAAAAAGAAAGGTGTCAAAATGCTTCATTACATAGCACTGGGCACTTCCAGTCAACTTTATTACTGGGGCGATCAGGAGTGCACAGGTCAGCTGGGCATCTATTAGTGGGCAAATGAAGCTCATGAAAGGGCCTGGGTGCAGCTGGGCACTGGACATGCACTTCTCCCGTGCCCATTTGAAAACTCACCGCTTGCTCGCAGGCCAGTGGCGTGTGCCAGGAGAAGAAGAGAGTGCACGTCTGCTTGTCCAGGGAGATAAGCATGGGCCTATTGGTTGGCCCGGCCTCAGGCCTGCACACGAAACTGATCACGCTCTTATAGCTCAGGCCGGATTTGGAGGGACAAGGGGACCCGTCCTTGTACACCAGCTGCAGGACCTGGTCCACATATCTCAGCCTCTTGCTGGCCTTGCCCACGCTGATCCTGGTCTGTCCAAAGCAGGCCCCTGCACCACGAGGGAAAGGCGGAGAAAATACAATCACAGACTCAATGGCCAATTTTCTGATGAGAACTTTCTGCAAATCAGGACCATCAATTTCATAGCCAGCACTTGTAACTTCAAGTGTCCAATCTGGCTTTAACCATTGTTTTACATTGAATGTTCATTCCGTCACACGGCCATGTGTCCCCCACATGGGCTGACTGCTGCAGGACACGGAAGCGTCTCAGCTTCCTGGCTCTGCTCATCTTTTTTGCCGTCGGCATGCAAAGAGGCCGAGGACAACCCCGGAGGACAGGAGAGTCAGACAGCACACGAGAGAACACAGCACTCACCCACGCCAGGAGGGCAGTTTTCATTCTCCCCACAGATGCTCATGTAGACCAGCCCCTTCTCGCTGTAAGCAGCTGTGAATCCCGCCCTTCCACTTAAGGAGGTCAGATCAAACAGGTGTCCTGAAGGGTGGAAGAAGATGGGGACACAGTGACTTCAGGGAGCTTAGATTTGGGAGGCTCATCACTGGCGAGCTCATGTGCAGATTATGCCAGCATTGGGACTTCTGACTTCTCACCACGACCCCTGTCCTAAATCCTCCACCAACAGCCAGGCTGTATCATGAGACTGTCAGTCCCGTGATCCATGAGATGTCCCATCTTTAGCTGAAAAGATCGTGGCTCACAGCACCCTCTGCTGGGCCATACCACAGCAGCCACTAAGATTCCCGTGGGCATGGGGAGAGGCTGCCAGCGCACCTCTTGCTGCCAATGGACTGTGCCTGTGCCTTTCTGGGTGCCCAGCACAAGGGCAGGTGGGAGACTCCCGGCAATCCACTACGCTGACGCTGAAAGCCAGCCAGGGGCCAGCTCTAGCCTGCCCTGGTGAGCCTAGAGCTGCTGGGCTGACACAGTCAGTAACCCCAGCCAGGAGCACCTCTCACACCAGGAGAGCGACAGGGGAGATGGATTCTCTGAGGGAACATTCTCTCCTCCACTGAAGGAGAGCCAGGAGAACACACAGCGGCCCATCCGGAGAAAGGCCAAACACACCTACACACCACGACACCTCTGCCCAGGGCGCCTGCTGCCCACAGCTTCTCCTTAGGTCTCCCCCCTGATGAGCTGGGTTTGGTGAGGGCACCGTCTCTCACCTGCGCTGGGGTTAGCGACTGGCACCTCTCACCTGTGCTTGGGTTGGTGACCTGGCAGTCGTCATGCTCGTTGTTCTGCACAGGACAGGCTGTGGCCGTGGGCCAGGCGAAGGTGTACTCACAGTCCTCCACGGCGCTGATGAACATGGGCCTGGAGTTCTACAACAAAGCACAGACAGGTCCTGAAGGGATCACGCAAAAATTCCACGTCTATCATGATTTCAACTTACAAGTGGAAGCTTCTCTGAAAAACTCCACAGCATGTGACATTTCTGTCACCATGTGCCTGTGGGATGAGATGCAGACTGGGAAAAGCAAAGGGTCAGAATGTGTCCTGAGCTGCCATCATGGGCTTCCCCTGCAGGTAAGTGAAACACCCATAGACAGCAACCCACTTAGGGGACCAGGAAGGTCCCTCAGGCTGAGGAACAGGACAGGGGTTGGGGACAGGCGTGCAAAGAATGCTGGAAGGGCTACCAGGAGACACAAATGTGGCAATCACTGATAAAATTCTAAAAACCAAATCAGGTAAAATCCATTATCACAGTCAAAACAAAAAGATCCACCAAGAGAACTAGCCGATTCTACGCATCCTCCCACTGGCCCCAGCCAAGGCTTACGCTGCTCATCCCAAAACACTTCATGTCCACTGCAGAGCTGGCCTGATGAGTTCAGCAGCACCTTCCTTCCCAGGTAAACCCCATGATTCCTGCTGGGCACCCTGATAAGCCACACTGCAGTCCAGCCTCCCAGGTCCTGGCACAGGGGCCTCCACATACCCTTCACCCTTCCCTCCCAGCCACCTGGATCCTGGGCACAGGGGCCCCCACATACCACCCTCATCCTTCCCTCCCAGCCTCCTGGATCCTGGGCACGGGGGGGCCCACACACCCCTAACCCTTCCCTCCCAGCCTCCTGGATCCTGGACACAGGGACCCCCACCCCCCTACCCTACCCTCCCAGCCTCCTGGGTCCTGGGCACAGGGCCCCCAACACACCCCCCACCCTACCCTCCCAGCCTCCTGGGTTCTGGGCACAGGGGCCCCCACATACCACCCTCATCCTTCCCTCTCAGCCTCCTGGGTCCTGGGCACAGGGCCCCCACACACCCCCCAACCTTCCCTCCCAGCCTCCTGGGTCCTGGGCACAGGGCCCCCACATACCACCCTCATCCTTCCCTCCCAGCCTCCTGGATCCTAGGCACAGGGGACACGACATACCACCCTCATCCTTCCCTCCCAGCCTCTTGGATCCTAGGCACAGGGGACACGACACACCACCCTCATCCTTCCCTCCCAGCCTCCTGGGTCCTGGGCACAGGGGCCCCCACACAGCCCTCACCCTTCCCTCCCAGCCTCCTGGGTCCTGGGCACAGGGGCCCCCACACAACACCCTCATCCTTCCCTCCCAGCCTCCTGGGATCTGGACATGGGGAACCTCACACACCACCCTCACCCTTCCCTCCCAGCCTTCTGGGCCCTGGGCACAGGGGCCCCATATAACCTCTCACCTTTGTCCCCTACACGTGGGGCAGCCCTTTTGTCCTCGGCTTTGAGCCTCTCAGATCAGAGAGGAGAATGCTCAGGGGCCCCAGCAGCTCATGAGTCTGGGCTAAGCCTCTGCACAATCTTTCCAGGAGGAAACTTCCCTGCCGCTCCAGGCAAGAGGGCAGGCCTGAAGCTCCTGGAGCGCTCCCATCCCAAGCTCCTCTACTACTGCTGCCCACCCTGCAGAGCATGGGACGAGCCACCCTGACACCCAGCGGGCTGGTCCTGCCCAAGTTAATGCCCAACTTGGCCACCAAACTCGTCGTGCACGCTAGCACTGGGGCTCACCACAATCACACAGAGAAACCAGCGTGCCGTCGACACCTGCTGACGTGCATGCCAAACAAGGAAAGAACTGATCACAGGCACTCATGCCCACTGACTGTGCACCTCCCGTGTGTCAGAAATGACACCTGGCACTTCCTATCTCTTCTCTCGAAACCCCGCAACGGGCAAGACAAGTATACCTCATGTTATGAATGAGGGAGCAGTGCACACTACCTGAGTAATTAACCAAGTTACGCGGCTGGGAAGTGGCAGCGCTACCTGTGACCTGGGCCCAACCAACCTTCTCGTGCTTCCCAACCCGCCGCCGTGAAGACAAAGGGCATGTAGTCAAACAACAGTCTCCCCCACAGCCTTCGCGGGGTCTGAGTCCAACTCTGAAGAGAACCAATTCTGAGTCAGGAACTGCCAGGCAAGCTTCTAAGGAGCCAGACAGCATGAGGGTTCCCCAGACTGCAGGCCGCAGCCACGCTGTTTCCCCAGCCTCTGGTAAGGGGGCATCATCCCAGGCTCTAGAACTCACGTCCCAAGGCAGATGAGGACGTGGGGCTCACCGCCCTGCACAGGGGCCCAAATCCCAAAGCTGCAACAGCAGAAGGCGCAGGAACAGTCCCTTACCACTTGGTTCTCGTTGCAGGTGAATCGGATGGTGGTTGACTTTTTCCGAATCCCGTCTGGACATAAGTCGCCATCGACGTATTTCAGGACAATTACGCCATCTCTCCACTGAGGTCCGTCCCTTACCCTGCCGAGGTTCACGGGCTTGGAGCTACCCAGCAGGCACGCGGCTGCTTCTGGAGGGCATGGCTCTGCAACACCACACACAAGAAAGGGATGCCTTTCGTGACTCCCCAGGCTAGAACAGAACTTCATCAGGCAAGAAATGTCACACATGCTGCAGAACTTCATACACTTTCTAAGAGTCACTCCAAAATACCTATTTCTTTCACATAAGTCAGATGACAATGACATCACGTTACTTCTCACTCACTTACATGCTGTTCTGTCACAGATGGACTGGGGCAGGTGGGCGTGAGGTGTAGAGGGATAGCTAGGCTGTAGCAGCCGAAATTCTTTCTGAACCCCATACAGGATGAAGCTCAAATTCCCAAATTAAGCCAGAGGAACATTTTAAATGGCCTACATCCACGCACCTTCTTTATTCAAGAAGAGACCAAGAATTCTGCCTGTTTCCCAGTCCCTAAAATGCCTGTGCCATGTGCCCTGGGTGAAGAACTAGTCCCACGCCACAGGGGTAGAGCCCCTGTGTCGAAGTCTGCACGGCACAACACAGCAAGGGGAAGCGGAACCACAGCCTCAAACCACGCAGAGGATGGAACCACCTGCTGCAGCTAAAAATAGCCACACCCGGCCGGGCGCGGTGGCTCACGTCTGTAATCCCAGCACTTTGGGAGGCCGAGGCGGGCGGATCACGAGGTCAGGAGATCGAGACCATCCTGGCTACCACGGTGAAACCCCGTCTCTACTAAAAATACAAAAAATTAGCCGGGCGCAGTGGCGGGCGCCTGTAGTCCCAGCCACTCAGGTGGCTGAGGCAGGAGAATGGCGTGAACCTGGGAGGCGGAGCTTTCAGTGAGCCGGGATTGCGCCACTGCACTCCAGCCTGGGCGACAGAGTGAGACTCTGTCTCAAAAAAAAAACCAAAAAAATAGCCACACCCCCTTTGAGGTGAGCCACCCAAGATGCAGGCAGGGCTGTATGAAATGCCACGAACATGGGATGACTTTCATCTTCAGGATTCCAAGGGGCCATGAGTGGTACCAAGATCCCTAGAGGTGCCCTTGGTTTCCCATGTACAGCTGACATCCAGTCTCAGCCAAGCACTGCAGGTTTGGGTGAGCTGTCCCTGCATCACAAAAGGACTGACTATACAACTCTCAGCGTAACACAGGCATACACCAGGACCTCCACATCACACCCCCCATCTCCTACCTGCTAAGAAGGATTCCTCACCATGGTTATTACTTCTATCTATTATACCTCCGTCTCCTCATGTTCAGAAAGGGCTATCATGTTCCCAGCAGTCCTCAGCACTGATTTATGCTGGGCCATACTAGGGATCAATTGTTAAGACCCTTAAATCATTCTTCGTCCTGCTGCTTCTTGGCCAAACCACGTCCATGCTGCAGAGAGTAAAGTGCCTCCAAAGAATCCCCATCCTACTTGATTTTCCCCGATAAACTCATGACAAGCCACCACCCCATGAAGAGGCCCTCTCTTGCCAGTGACAGCCTTCGATACACTCACTACAAGCACCACCCACGAGGAGGCCCTCTCTCACCAGTGCCGGCCTTCAATATACTCACTACAACCACCATCCACGAGGAGGCCCTCTCTCACCAGTGCCGGCCTTCAATATACTCACTACAACCACCACCCACGAGGAGGCCCTCTCTCACCAGTGCCGGCCTTCGATATACTCACTACAACCACCATCCACGAGGAGGCCCTCTCTCACCAGTGCCGGCCTTCGATACACTCACTACAAGCACCACCCACGAGGAGGCCCTCTCTCACCAGTGCCGGCCTTCGATACACTCACTACAACCACCATCCACGAGGAGGCCCTCTCTCACCAGTGCCGGCCTTCGATACACTCACTACAACCACCACCCACGAGGAGGCCCTCTCTCACCAGTGCCGGCCTTCAATATACTCACTACAACCACCACCCACGAGGAGGCCCTCTCTCACCAGTGCCGGCCTTCGATACACTCACTACAACCACCATCCACGAGGAGGCCCTCTCTCGCCAGTGCCAGCCTTCGATACACTCACTACAACCACCATCCACGAGGAGGCCCTCTCTCACCAGTGCCGGCCTTCGATACACTCACTACAACCACCATCCACGAGGAGGCCCTCTCTCGCCAGTGCCAGCCTTCGATACACTCACTGCAACCACCACCCACGAGGAGGCCCTCTCTCACCAGTGCCGGCCTTCAATATACTCACTACAACCACCACCCACGAGGAGGCCCTCTCTCACCAGTGCCGGCCTTCGATACACTCACTGCAACCACCACCCACGAGGAGGCCCTCTCTCACCAGTGCCGCCATGCGGGGCCAGAGACTTGCAGACATTGATGAGGTAGTGCTCCGGGTCTCCCGTCGCAGTGATGGCTTCCCAGTTCTCACTGTACCTTGACAGGGACGAGAGGTCGAAGGAGTTGCCAGTTCCATCTCTGAAAAGAAGACAACCCTGCAGTTAGTGAGGCTTGGTCGTATTCTAGTTAAACACCGGGCACTCTGTCTAGAAAGGTTCAAGTATTCAGGCATAGTCTAAGCCTGACAGAACTTTAGACCCGACTTCTCTCTCTCTCTCTCTCTCTCTCACACACACACACACACACACACACACCCCATCAGAATCAGCAACAACATAACTTTCCTGAACATACTAGTTCAGGAAACTATTAGGCTCACTTAAAAAAAAAATTTTAATTTTAACAGAAAAACCCAAGTCTGCAAAGTGCGTGTTGTCTGTGCTCAGGCCACTGAGAAGTGGAACTCGCTGGTGACAAAGGCGAGCAGCCAAGATGCTCGGAGCACACACAGCGGGGGTCATGCCCGGGGCGGCCGCAAGCCACTTGTTGTTTAAAACCAAGGCCGCTGGCAGTTCCTAAAATTAAAATGGGCTTGCTGACCTGTCTGCACAGGCTAAAGGTTCACTAACTACACAAATCCCAAATACAGACATTAACTGGGAACCAAGCCCATGCCAGGCGCAGTACTGACAGTGAGCGAGACACACACTCTGCCAACACGGAGCAGGGACGGGAGCAGCTACAGGTGCCACCTCAGCGGCAGCTCTCAGTGCTTCAGACGGGAATGAAAACTGGCCATTCATTCAAAAGCTGTGCGCTAAACTGGGGGTACTGTGTTGAATAAAACAGATAAACATCATCAATCTTACAAAATTTACAAAAATTACCTGTGGAAGAAAATGACCGTGAACAAGGTAGACTTTTAAAAATACATAGTGTATTTGATGGAATTAGGACCTGAAGAAGAAAAGGCAGAGGAGGGGGATATGAAGTTTGTGGGGCAGAGGAAAGCAGCTGTTGAAATTTTAGAGAAGGCGTGACCGAGCAGAGGACCTGTGAATAGACTCCGAGAGAAATGGAATCACTACCATCCCGGCACCCAGTAAAGAGCATCCCGGGCAGACAGCAGCACGAGCAAAGGGCCCGAGGCACATAAGCCTGGCGCGACCTGAGAAAGGCAGAAGCCCCGAGTGGCTGGAACAGAGGGAAAGCGAGGTTAGAGGTAACACGGAGGTCATGTCCGTCAGAGGAAGAACTTCAGCCTGTGGGTCCCAGTGAGATAGGCGCTCACTGCGTTGAAGGTTCCAGCAAGAGCAACATGGTGGGACTTCTATCTCAAGAGGATCACTCTGATTACTGTGTGGGACTAACCAAACGTGTGACAAGGCACGTGGCAGGGAGACCTCGGAGTGGCAGCTGCGGTACTGCTGGCACAAGAGAAGGAGAGCCCAAACCAGGGGCAGGTGGCAGGAAGGGGAAGCTGTCTGAAGGTGATGCGGCAAGAACAGAGCTTAGTGAATATCACCAAATGCTCTAAAAGTAGTCAGTAGAAGAAATAAAAATAGAACTAACAAAGTCAAGGCAGAGGAAAGAGGAGAGGAGAACAGTACAGGTGAGGACAGCTTTCACCTTTTAAAAGAGAGTCAACAGACACCATTAGAAGCTGACAAACAGAGGTTTAGAGTTATAGAAGGTTTCAAAAAGAACCACAAGAGGAAATGGTAAAAAGTGTAGTGAAGCTAGGGGTAGGGGAGGGAGAGGTGGGGGAGAGTAATTTCATCTATTAATATTTTTGGACTCTCAATTACAATAGACATGTATTATTTTTTAGTATAAGAGATTATAAAATTCTCCTCTGACTTAATTCTACTTTTAAAAACTTAGCATAAAAATATCTTTAGGAAGTCTGGGCGCAGTGGCTCACACCTATAATCCCAGCACTTTGGGAGGCCAAGGCAAGCAGAGGATCACCTGAGGTCAGAAGTTCAAGACCGGCCTGGCCAACATGGTGAAACCCCGTCTCTACTAAAAATACAAAAAATAGGCCGGCGCAGTGGCTCACATGTATAATCCCAGCACTTTGGGAGGCCAAGGCAGGCAGAGGATCACCTGAGGTCAGAAGTTCAAGACCAGCCTGGCCAACATGGTGAAACCCCATCTCTACTAAAAATACAAAAAAATTAGCCGGGTGTGGTGGCGGGCACCTGTAATCCCAGCTACTTGGGAGGTTGAGGCAGGAGAATCATTTGAGCCTGGGAGGTAGAGATTGCAGTGAGCCAAGATCGCGCCACTGCACTCCAGCCTGGGCAACAGTGTGAAACGCTGTCTCAAAAAAAAAAAAAAAAAAAAAAAAAACATAAAAATTAGCCAGGCATGGTGGTGTCAGTAATCCCAGCTACCAGGGATGCTAAAACAGAAGAACTGCTTGAACCAGGTAGGTGGAGGGTGCAGTGAGCCAAGATCACGCCACTGCACTCCAGCCTGGGTGGCAGAGCAAGACTCCATCTCAAAAAAAAATACATACATATATACATACACACACACAAATATATATACACACACACATATCTTTAGGAAAGATATATATGTATCTTTAGGAAAAAAGCTTTATGTGCAAAGAAAATCAAAGTTTTATTCCTTGAATATAAATACCAGAAAACTGAAGGCAGCCTCAAATGGCAGAAAGAGAACTGCTAAGTGAACCGGGGATATCTACTGAGAACATATCCCATCCAGTAGAAATGAGAAACAAATTAGTTTCACACGAAAATATTTACAAAATGTTAACTGGAAAAGGTAAGGTTACTAAAATTATGATTTAAAGTCATTGAACATAAATTACTAAATGCCTGCATTTACATACATTCCTAAAACCAAATGATTATTTCACCTACATAAATAACAGATGACACAACAGGACAAAGGCTAGAAGGAAACAGAATTGCCTGCACTTTTCCCCAGGAAAGTCAACTGTGACCAAGGGGCTCGTACTGGGTGTTTCACAGAGAGGAACTGCCAGGGCATGCCTCCAAAAAACAGAACCGGAGACCCACAGAACCAAAATCTCTAAGAATGGGACCCCAGGTGTCCAGAGGGCGATCTGGCAAAGCTGTGAGAGCAGCTCTGTGGACGATCACATGCAACGAAGACCTGCCTTCATCGCAGGGGTCACCACACCACTCCTGGCCCACTTTGCTCACTGACACGTGGATCACACAAGAGTGCCGGTGTCCACTCTTTGCTTCGGCTCCAATCCCTTCCCCATGCAGTCACCACAGCAGCTCAAGGTGGTGACGGAGCTGAGAGCTAACCTAGCCCGACTCCTCATTTTAATATGAGCAAACCGAGTCCTAGGTAAATCAACTGACTAATCTAATCCCCTGTACCCAAGATCACTAATTATTAAAGCAAAATCATACCAAGTTAGTCTGTCCAAAAGAGACAACGTATCCATTGACTTACTTGAATGAACATTCAGTCACATCGAAAGGTGGGCAGGCATACTGCGTTCGCCACTCAAACAAGTAGGAACAATCTGAAGTCTCCTTTAGAAACACTGGCTAAAAAAGTTAAGAGGCACATATATAAAAGTGAGAATGCAAAACTTTAGTTTATGCTTTGAGTTTTAAGAATGAAAATAGTAAAGAATGGTTATGTTCATGAAAATCTACACTAACTGATGAAAGTTTCAACATATTTTCTGTAAATGGTATTTTAAACTCAGCTAACCAGGAGATGTGATTAGATCTGAGGACAGATTCTTTCTAATATGATCCCAGCAGCCTGAGGGTGGGGAGAAGACCCCGCTGAGGGCTGTCGGTACAAGCTCACCTGCTGGGTGCTGCGGTCACAGTAGAAGAAGATGGCTGTGGAGCGCTGATAAACCTTATGGCAAGTGTCTCCCCCAGTGAAGTTCATTTTTAACAAGCCATTTTCATAAGTTAGCTTCTGAGTCAGGAGACCTGTAAAGAAGGAGGATGTTAAACAAGGTTTGGTTCAGGTCCCTAGGCTGTCACACTTAGCCTAAGACATGTGACACCACACTCTGAAGAGTGTGGGACAAAGCATCCCTGGCCTCCCAGCACGATACCGTGCACTCCTGTCACATTACACTTTGGGAATAAAATCAGGCTTCCCCTTGTCCAAGGCTGCTGCAACGTCACAGACTGAACTGTGTATGATGACATGGGGCATTCCTTAGCCTCATCACCTAAGGGAATGCCACTTTCTCCACTGTGCCTGAGGGCTGTCAATGTACTCACCACCAGCTACTTTGACTTCATTTTTACAATTTCCTAAATGTATTTAAATCTTGCCCAACTGCTGAAACAGCATGAAGGACCAACAGCCTGCCCTGTAATTTTTACAACCAAACCTCGTACTAAATGCATTCCCTCTGACGCAATGCTATCAAGTACTACCTCAGAACATCCATCACTGGCTAGCTCCCTGTGTCCCGATGTTGTCGGAAAGAAGAGAAATATGACCTTAGAGTCAGTAACTGGCATGGCTAAGAATAAAACAGACATGTTCTACCAACATCCTTCAGTATGCACTCTGATTAAAAAAACCAAGCAAAATCTGAAATATCATTAATATGCTTTTTTTTTTTTTTTTACAGTAGAACACTCATGTTTCTGACTCAAAGGAAAATTCATCTTTAGCAAAATACTTTAATTACATTCCTTTGCAACAAAAGGAAAAGGACAAACAATGGTACCTGCCACTTTGTGAAATCCCTGCGGTTCCCGCTTTTCCTGACAGGAGGAGACCACCCTGGACTTGTCACTTGTTGGGCAGACGTCTGAGGAAAGCTTCCCACAGACCCGGAAGTAATAGGTGTATTCGCCGGCACTCACGATGGTGTCGTTGAGGCCCAGGGGCTTCAGGTCATACAAGTTGCCATGCCTTGGGTCTTTCACCTCACAGTTGTCTCCTTCAAGAACATGGAAGAAGTGAAGGGCCACTGCAACCACACACGCATTCATATTTTCAAGCAAAAAGCTTTACAAACCACCAGGCGCACTGGCTCATGCCTGTAATCCCAGCACTTTGGGAGGCTGAGACAGGCGGATCACGAGGTCAAGAGATCTAGACCATGCTGGCCAACAGGGTGAAACCCCGTCTCTACTAAAAATATAAAAATTAGCTGGGCATGGTGGTGGGTGCCCTGTAGTCCCAGCTACTCAGGAGGCTGAGGCAGGAGAATAGCTTGAACCCAAGAGGCAGAGGTTGCAGTGGGCCAAGATGGCGCCATTACACTCCAGCCTGGCAACAGAGCAAAACTCTGTCTCAAAAAAAAAAAAAAAAAAAGTTTTACAATTTTGGTTAGGTAAATTCCAGCTATAAATGGGCATTAAAAGCCATTTTCACATGATTTTGTTAATATATAATACAACTCGCCAGGCAAACAGCTTTCTAGGAAAGTCTAGGTCCCTGAAAAAAGACTTGCTTCATCAAACACAAAACCAAACCCCACATTAGTATCTTCAAGCATCAGATGCCAAAAACCCATCGATCCAAGCATACAAGAAAAATGTCACTGGTGAAATTAGCAATGTGCTTCAGTAAAAAGAAAAGCTCAAGGATGAGAAATTATCTACCCCCAGCGTGTGTCTCATGACCCCAGCTATGGCCGTTACCACACGGTCTCATATCTAAGGCATCGTTCAGAACGTCTGCTACCCTATACATTTAAAATGACTCATAGGGACAGGCCCAGTCCTACCTTCCACTCTGACAATGGGACAGGCTTCCACAGTTCTCCAGATAAACACGTACTCACAGCCATCCTGAAGCTGAAACGTTGGTGAGCCCTGTAATATAAATCAACAGCCTGATTTGTTCCCTGTTTATTTTAAAAATTAATCAAATGGGGCTGGGCATGGGGGCTTACGCCTGTAATCTTAGCACTTTGGGAGGCCGAGGTGGGTGGATCACAAGTTCAGGAGTTCAAGACCAGCCTGGCCAAGATGGTGAAACCCCGTCTCTACTAAAAATACAAAAATTAGCTGGGCGCAGTGGCAGGTGCCTGTAATCCCAGCTACTCAGGAGGCTGAGGCAGGAGAATCACTTGAACCTGGGGGGCGGAGCTTGCAGTGAGTCAAGATTGCACCACTGCACTCCAGCCTGGGTGACAGAGTGAGACTCCATCTCAAAAAAAAAAAATTAAATACATGATAGCCACAGTTAGTACCCAATCTTTGACCTCCATGTGCAAACTACATAGCATTTATTAAACATTTAAGACCTGAAGAAATGAGTGCATTCTCGTCAAACCCCAGCAATGGCCGAAACTCCATGAAAACGCAGGCAAGTTTTAAACAAGCTGGAAGATTCAGAGGTTCAAGGGAAATGGGAAATGGAGTGACCGAGGGACAACATGTCATCGCTGGTCTGAACACACACCGATATCTGAGCACACTCAAACGTGATCCTGGTGGAGAAGCGCTGGTTCCCACACTTGTCACCGTTGACATACATGATGCTCAAAGATCCATTTGCCGCAGCTTGGGGACTCATCTGCACCACACCCAGGTTCCAGTTATTGACTTCTGACACTAAGCAAGACCCCATTGCGCTGCCTGGAAGAACAGAATTAGCGGTTTAGGCATGAGGAAGGCAATGACCTTGAGTCAAATGCTCTAACAATATGAACAGATGCCAATCAAGAGACCAAGTAGAACTCACCATGGCATCCAGGAATGTCAGGGAGAGGACTGCACACGCTCAAATAGAAAGTCCTCTTCCTCCCATCGACAGAGGTGTCAACAGCCGTCCAAGGCTTCCTGACTATGCTTAAGCCACTCAGGTCGTACTCATTTCCAGCCAGGTCTGAAACAACAAAAAACCACGCTGGAGAACTCTGCCTCCTTGTGAGCTCTCAAGAACGGCCTTTCACCCTAAATAAGCACTGAGGAGGCGTGAAGCTGGCATTCCTAACTATGAGAATAAGGAAATCCACAGGAGGCTGAGAGGCTTTGCCTACAAAACACGCCCGCTCTGTCCCTCAAAACTGCCCTTCACAGCCGGGTCTGGTGGCATGCACCTGTAGTCCCAGCTACTTCGGAGGCTGAGGCAGGAGGATCACTTAGGACCAGGAGTTCAAGGCCAGCCTGGGCAACACAGTGAGACCCTAAAGACTCTTTAAAGAAAAAACCAAACCCCCACTTCCATTGACAAGGAAGTACCACTGCTGCAGAGGGGGCAGGGCCAACCCCAGAGGTCACGGTCTCCTGCATACACTGTCAGCTTCCAGGGCACAGCTTAGGGAGTTTTAACATTTTTTTCTTTTCTTTTCATCCCCAAATAAGCAGCTCTGACAGTGTATGTGAAATGTGTTTCCTCTGCGTTTTCTTCTGTGTTCTTAAGATGCATCTGATCCCAAAAGACAGCTTAAAACTTAACTATGCAGTCAGAGTCTCTTCAAGAAAAACATTACAACTCTAGGCATCATTCAAAGAAAATATATAACAGAAATGGCACGCTGCCTGCAAAACCAAGCATACACACCACACACACACAAATATAAACACACCTTCATATCCACTCACACACACACTGACTCTTGACTGGCCTCTCAGTTCTTAGGCTGCACCGCCTTACCAGTGACTTGGCAGTCCACTGGAGAAGGAACACAGGCCAATGCAGTTTCAATCTCAAAGTAAGTGTTTCGGATCCCTTGCCCAGAGTCGATGTCTTGATGCAGGAATCTGGAGATCGCTGGGTAAACACCATCATTGCAAACAAAGCGGATGATAAAAGCATCAGCAGAACCTGTAAAGCAAGAAGGCCCAGGTTTTAAGAAACAGAACAGTATTCATGACGCAGCCCACAAGCACAGTGCAGCAACAGGACAAGGCCACCACTGACAACAAGCTTCACAGCCATTCGTGGGAACAATGACACCAGGGCAGCAAGTCTGTATCGAGGGACTCGACATGAACAGAGTGGCCACACTCGCTGCAACGGTGGCCTATATTACGACAGGCTTAAACACTGACTGCAACAGTGGCCTATGTTATGACAGGTTTACACACTGCAACGGTGGCCTATGTTAGGACAGGTTTACACACTCGCTGCAATGGTGGCCTATGTTACGATAGCTTTACACACTCACTGCAACAGTGGCCTATGTGATGACAGGTTCACACACTGCAACGGTGGCCTACGTTATGACAGATTTCTACCATGAGCCTAACATCCTAGCATTCCTACTCTTCTAGAAAATATTTAAATCCCACGAGTTTATCAACCCAAGCAACAGAAGACAGTGTAACTCTAATCTGTTGGCTTACTGAACAAATACTAAGTTCCCACCACGTGTAGGAACGAATGAAGCAGACGAAAATGCCTGCCCGCAGCTGTGCTGGTTGCAGAGCGAGCTGCAAGTACAAAGACTCAGGAGGGGAGGGTGGGGGAGACTGCACTTCGTTCATATCAGCAACAGTGGCGCCAGCAGGTTGAGCGGGAAGAGCAGGGGGTGATCATCTCAGAGAGCCCGCATGGGTGTCCCATGGCCGTACTATGGACGCTGGCTTCTACTCTAGGTGCAGTGCAGGGCCTCCGAGGGTTCTGAGCTGGGAAGTGATATGATGAGACATTTCAGAAACATCACTCTGACCGCTGTGTTGAATACGGGCTAGAGCAGCCCCCCTTATCTGTGGGGGGATATGTTCCGAGACCCCCAGTGAATGCCTGAAATTGAGAACCCTATATATACTATGCTGTTTCCTATACACACATACCGAGGATGAAGTTCAATTTGTAAGTTAGGCACAGCAAGAGATTAACAATAAAACAGAACAACTGTAACAATACTTGTAATGAAAGTTACGTGAATGTGGTCTCTCTCATTCTTTCTCTCAAAATACCTTACTGTTTTCGGACCATGTGAGATCACAGAAAGTGAACCCGCGGATAATGGGACTCCTGTATGCGAGGTCAAACGCTGGAAGACCAACGTGGTGGCTCCTGCAGCAAGGTGGACAGCACAGCCCATGGCGACAGGGGAGCGTGCACATCCTACACTCAGGAAGCTGCATGGCCAGCCACAGAGCCACCAGGGCCCTTTGTAGCTACAAAACAACACGGCTCTGAGCTCACCTTTGGCAGAGACAGGCCCTTTGTAGGTCAGAGTGATGAAGCCCTCTGTAGACAGCTGGAGGCTTTTCTCAATTCCGACTGCCCTTTCTGGCTTCAGATTCTGGAGATCTTCGGTTTGGGTTTCTGCCTCACAGCCAGAAGCAGGTTTTCCCTGGATGGTCCCACAGACAGGCATTGTGCCGCAGACATTAAACTGCAGATCAGACGGTAAGAGCCATGCAAACAAATTGATGCCACGTATCTCCATAGACAAGAACCCTAGCAACTCCAAATCCCACTAGGTTAAACGTTTCTTATCTGTTAGTCAACTTACCAACTTTCCACTTTCCAGCATGTTAGTACAGTTAGTACCTAAGTTCAAAGGGCAGTATCTATAACCTGCCTCTAAGGTTTAGTATATATACATCATTTAAACTTATACATCCCTGTATCTATAAATGCATAAGATCTGGTGCATGTAATAATGTACCATATATAAGAGAGGGAAGACATAGAAGTCATAATGTTACAGTATTTTCAATTATGAGAAAGTACATATTGTTGAAATCATGTTAATTAGAAGTAAAGTGGTACCCTACATTTCTTAAAAATTTTGATATCATTCCATTAAAAATTATTATAGTTGTAAAAATGAAAATAATGCTCTCTGGTGTGCAGATACAGTAAGGAGAGACCGTCAGCACTACAGATAGAAGTATTTCTTTAAAGAGAACAACTTATGATTTGAAGAATAACAGTCTTCACGTCTGAACTGTGCCAGAATGGTGGTAAATGGTTTTACTTCATCTTTCCCTTAAATCCGGATTTTCCCGTCTCCTTCTGAGTAAGACCTGCCACCACAGTGGCCTGGGCAATTCTGTCTCCTGAATCACCAGGTGCAGGTGACTTCAATTATGCACTCTGCCCTTGTTTCAAAGCAAACTGGAAATGCATGGTATAGCTCTTACCACAAAAGTCTTCCCAATGTTGAAGAACACATATCCTTGCGAACTGTTTAGTGGGTTAAGATTAAATACAAATCCACTGTTGGGATCCTTTATAGAGCAAGCCTACAGGAAACAAAATGGGGGAAAAGGGGCGCATTTAAACCAATTCCACAGGAACAAAACAAACACACAGCACCTCCAGAAACCTGCAAGTACGCACCTGACAAAGCTGTTTCTCCATTTACTTTCAAAATCCCTATCAAAAATGTAGCCCTACATGGAGCCTCTTCAAATACACCAAAGTATACTAAGTGTGAGCCCAGACTCAGAGATGACACTCACCTGGAAGCTGTTAAGGCTACCGTATTTCTCTAAGAAGACTACTGTTACTCCCTAAAGTTGGAGAGGAAACATAAGACTCATAAATTAGTTTCTTTTTTTCTTTTTTCTTTTTTTTTGGGAGATGGAGTCTCACTCTGTCGCCCAGGCTGGAGTACAGTGGCGCGATCTCAGCTCACTGCAAGCTCCGCCTCCCGGGTTCACGCTATTCTCCTGCCTCAGCCTCCTGAGTAGCTGGGACTACAGGCACCCGCCACCAGGCCCGGCTAATTTTTTGTATTTTTAGTAGACACAAGGTTTCACCATGTTAGCCAGGATGGTCTCCATCTCCTGACCTCATGACCTGCCCACCTCGGCCTCCCAAAGTGCTGGGATTACAGGCGTGAGCCACCGCGCCCAGCCCATAAATTAGTTTCTTAAAGAAAATAAACATCTTAAGAAAACTCATGTTCTGTTTTCTGTCTCAATTACTCCCTTAAGGTAATCATGGGACGTATGGTCAGGTGACTGTCAAATGATATCCTCTCCTCTCCGTATTTAACTTTGCCCTGGGCCTCCCTCTGTCCACTGCATGCAGGGAAGGGGGCGGTGGCCACAGACGCAGAAACACTGTCCATGAACAGGGCGCCCGACATCCTGCCCTCACTGAGCACTTACAAAGCCAGGGCCCTGTGCCGGGGCTGTTGGTTCAGAAAAGCCCTGGTCTCTGCTGCCAGAGTCTGCGGTGTAGCTTAGAACAGGAAGTGGCAAACAGGTCCCACCATAAAGAAATATACACGGTGCTGTGAAAACAACTCACTACCCTGGGGAGGTCAGAGAGAACGTCGCTGAGCAGCTTACTGCTATGCCCTGCAGGGTGCACTCAACAAGGGGAGAGCATGGACCCGGAAGAGGGCGGGAAGAGCCAGAGGACACAGTAGGCACTGAGAGCCTCGAGTGGCACAGTAACACCTGTGGCCTCTGGCCTACACACAGGGCCACGGTGAGACACACAGGCCTCACCCTATAGACAAGACCACAGTAACCTGTGGGCTCTGGCCTATGCACAGACGAGACACACAGGCCTTATAGACAGGATCCCATTAACACCTGCAGGCTGTGCTCTATGGATAGGGTCACATTAAAACATATGGGCTCTACCCTCTAGGGGACAGGCGCTGAGATGATTTAGGTGTGGAGTGACATATCGAATAGTCAGACATCTGCCAGTGGTGCAGAAGCCCCAGAGCCCACCAAGATGCCACTGCCACATGGGAGAAACAAAGGAATGGAAACAAAAGGAAGGAAACTACAGTGGGCAGAGTAAGACTGAGGGACCTGGTTCTTATCCCAGGAGCTAGGAGCTGGGAGCTGGGGGTGGAGAGGAACTCAGGGTGACCTGCAGACACCCACTGTCAATGCAACGCAGTAACTGATTCAGAAAGAAGGGGCAGGGGTCAGTTCAGAGCTGGAACACTGGGGTGAGTTGACGATGTCTATCAGGCAGCTCAGCACGAGGGCCAGGCGAAAGCACACATACCTGGTCTGTATCCGTTGCTGTCTGGATGGGACAGGCAGCCTCTGTGTTCCACAGGAAAGTGACCACACACTCCCAGTTGAGAGAAAAGATGGGGTGGCTGTTCTGAAAGGGCAAATCCAGGGTAAAAGTTAATACAGTAACATGGAACTTGATCTAACCATAAGAATACTAGCCTGAGACATAAAAATAGCCAAAATCTTCTGGATGTTTATTATGAGTCAGCCAATACAGCTAGACACTTAATGTGCATTACCTAATTAGAATTTAATGTTCTCATTCTCCCTATGAAGGCAAAATAATCTCTTACGCTTGGATATTCAGAAATATAGAAATCACACCAGCAGTAAATGGTAGAATTTGGATCCAAACCTAGGTCTGAGTCCAAGGTTCTGAGAAGCACCTTACACAAAAAGTTGAATGCAAGAAGCCATATACAAAGGCAATAGTACACAGGGTTCACTGACATCAGCTCAGGATTAGGCAACACTGGTCTGTGCTGTCAGAGGTCAGGAAGGCACAGGACGGCTCCTAGCGGGTAGCATGTCCTTTCTTGATGTATAGTTTGTGGACACTCATCCAGCTGTGTCACGTTATCATCTGTGTGCCCTTTGGTGTGTATGTGTCCATGAAAAGCTACCCCAGAGAGCTACTGGGTTGGTGACAGCACCACCACCACACAGGCCATGGTAGAGCTGCCAATCAGGGAGTGTTTATCACACACCAGGACTGCACTGAGTTTTGTTAGCATTTCTCAACTGCACCTCACAATGACCCACAGACACAGCCTACAAATGAGAAAACCGAGGCACAACGAAGTTAAGACACTTGCCCAGGGCCACGGGTTCAGGAACAACAGCCACTGACACTGAGTGGCTTGCCCATCAAGCGCTCTCTGCCCTGGAAAGCCCCCACCCACTGCAGGCCTCAGCAACACTAACAGCAGAACAAAAACACACCTGCTCCTTCCACTTCACAATGTGCTTGTGAAAGGGACTGAGCTTTAGCCTGTGAAAGTTCTGTGACTGCAAACCCCTGGGACAGTGGCCCTGAATCCCTCAGTGAGTGTATTTCCCGTGCCGCTGCTGTGCAGCAGGCCCCATGTGAGTGCTGACAGACACGACAACAACATGAAGTTACTCTGTAAACTAAACAAGGTATCACAGAAAAGCTGGAAAACTAAGGATTCAACAATTTTCCGGAACTACCGAGTGTCTCAACGGCAACCAGAAACCAGAGAGGGAGGGGGCGGTCCACAGGTAGGGAATGCACAGACATGCCCAAGACAGAGACCACCAGGCTGAACTGGGCAACCTGGGCATCTCCCTGTGCAACACGGAACCTGGATCCCTCCTGAGATTGAAAGAAGTGGGCGGCCCAAGCTCAGGTGAACCTAAGGAGAGTGTGTACAACCCGGACAGAACACCTCTTGCAGAGAGCATGGGCCAAGCTCAGCCTGCCCGTCATTCATTCCCTGATCACAGAGATCTCCAACTCTAAAGAAGTGTCGCTCAGGAAAGAGCGTTAGCCAGCGACAAAGCGGACCAGGCAGGCGAGTGAGGCGGCACCCACTGGGCCACTGCAGGGTGGAACGCATCCTGCTGGCTCTTTTCAGTGGGGCTTGAGGAAGCTGCCACACACCCTTAACAACGGACTGTTAATAATTTAGTTGATAATGAACATGGCTTCCGGTCTCTCCACTCTCGTAACCATTTGATAATTTCTCAAAAACACATGACCCTGCTATAAACCTAAAACTACAGGTAATAAGAAATAAAAATAAAATCCTAAGCCCCACAATTGACTGAACACACCCCACTCTTGGCCAAGGGGACCCCAGAGAAACTTTAAAAACTGCATTCCTGTCCATAACAGGTGAGAGGTGAGACATACCTCATTACACCCCTCTCCTCATTAACTGCTAGGCTCTCTTCCCTGAGTGCCAAACAGAAGCCGGCCCTTTTCAAAGACTCTGCTGCTGGTATCAATCCACCGCCTGACAATGTCCCTCCTTTTCTGCAGTTCTGACAACACAATATCGATCAGCATTCCCTCCTGATAAGAGACCACAACTCCCAGGTGGTCCTGGCCGTCTACGGAGGCTGCACACAGAGGGCCTTCATGCCCTCTGCTTCACCTTTCGACATACAGGGCCTAACTGTAATATATTTAAATGTTACGTCTCCAACCCAAAATGAATGTGGGGACACATGCTGCATACATGTTGCCTACCACGCGTGTGCATGCCATCCCTTCATGAATATGCATAGCTGCTCCTGTAACCTGCTGAATATCTATACTTGACTAACGTGTTCAGCATCCATTCGTGTCTTAGTCTTCCTCCCTCCCAGTGCTTGTTTCTGGCTTTTGGCCTGAGGCTATGCTTCCCAGCCTGTCAGAAATGGCCACCCTGCAGGCTGCAAACCTTTATGAGAAATAAAGCTCTCCTTTCCAAATTAGATTTGAGACTATCAAAAAATTTCTAGGCTGTGTGTGGTGGCTCATACCTATAATCCCAGCACTTGAGGAAGCTGAGGCAGGAGGACTGCTTGAACCTAGGAGTTCTAAGACCAGCTTGGGCCACATAGAGAGACCTCATCTCTACAAAAGCTTTAAAAACCATTTTGGTAACTACAGGTAACTCCACATGTAGTTCCAGCTCCTCAGGAGGCTGAGGTGAGAGGGTCACTGGGGCCCAGGAAGTTCAGGCTGCAGTGATTCGGTGAGCAATGATGGCACCCAATGCACGCTAGCCTGGGCGACAGAGCAAGACCCTGTCCCAAAAAAAGAAAAAAAGTCCTGGACATGGATACTGGTGATAAACACAGGACACTAGAGATGTGTATAATATATGTAACCCAAAGACAGTCAGAATGGTCAGTTTAATATTATATGTATTTTACCCCAATTAAAAAATAGAAGCAATTGGGACTGTATAAAATGGCCCCAAAGCATTTCCATGGAGAGAAGAGCAAAGCAAACTCCACACGGTCTGCTGTCCTCCTCTGGCTAAGGAACTCAGGGCCAACAGCAATCCCACTCACCTCCTATACCTCCTAGCCTTAATTCATTTTATTATTACGATTTTAAAATGTCTTTTTATTATTATTATACTTTAAGTTCTAGGGTACATGTGCACAACACGCAGGTTTGATACACAGGTATACATATGCCATGTTGGTTTGCTGCAACCATTGACTCATCATTTACATTAGGTATTTCTCCTAATGCCACCCCTCCCCCAACCCCCCACTCCCTGAGAGGCCCCAGTGTGTGATGTTTCCCGCCCTATGTCCAAGTGCTCTCATTGTTCAATCCCCACCTATGAGTGAGAACATGCAGTATTTGGTTTTCTGTCCTTATGATAGTTTGCTGAGAATGATGGTTTCCAGCTTCATCCATGTCCCTGCAAAGAACATGAACTCATCCTTTTTTATGGCTGCATAGTATTCCATGGTGTATATGTGCCACATTTTCTTAATCCAGTCTATCGTTGATGGACATTTGGGCTCTTTCCACGTATTTGCTATTGTGAATACTGCCGCAAAAAACATACATGTGCATGTGTCTTTACAGTAGCATGATTCATAATCCTTTGGGTATATGATTTGGCTCTCTGTTTGTCTGTTACTGGTGTACAGGAATGCTTGTGATTTTGCACATTGACTTTGTAACCTGAGACTTTGCTGAAGTTGCTGATCTGATTATTATTTTGAAACAAGATCTTGCTCTGTTGCCAAGGGGCTGCAGTGTAGTAGCACATCCTCAGCTCACTGCAACCTCTGCCTCCTGGGCTCAAGTGATCCTCCCACCTCAGCCTCCCCAGTAGCTGGGACTACAGGTGCACACCACCACACTTGGCTAATTTTTAAATTTTTTCTGAAGAGATGGGGTCTCACTAGGTTGCCCAGGCTAGTCTCAGACTCCTGGGCTCAAACAATCCTTCCATCTCTGCCTCCCATTTTTTTTTTTGGACAGGGGCTCGCTTTGCCTCCCAGGCTGCAGTGCAATCATGGCTCACTGAATCCTCAACCTCCTGGGCTCAAGGAGTGCTCCGGCCTCTGCCTCCAGAGTAGCTGGGACTACAGGCATGAGCCACCACACTTGGCTGAATTTTGTTTTATTTTTTGGAGATGGGGGTCTCACTATGTTGTCCAGGCTGGTCACCAATTCCTGTCCTCAAGTGATCTTCCCACGTTGGCCTTCCACAGTGCTGGATTAGATCTGAACCAGCATGCCCAGCCTTCAGCCTTAATTTCTTATTCCTGTTTTGTATTACACGTACAACCCTCATTGTTCACCCATAGGCCTGAGATATATCAAGCCTCAGATTCCTATCTGTGGACTTTGTGGTTTGGGCTGCTGGGGCTCAGAACGCAATACCTCAAGGACTGGTGCTTTGACATGCTGAGAAGCTGCCTGAGAATCAAGGTCGTCCTTTTAACTGTGCCTTGTTACCTCCACCCCCAAGCACAGCGAGGGACTTTCTCTGGGATTTCCTTACCTGACCAAGAAGGCTTCTTTCCAAAAGAAACTCTCATTATCTATCCCACAAAAGAAGACTGAGGACAGCAACCACACCTGGACAGACTTGTTCACAAGATAATGCCTTCCTCATTCAGGCTCCAAAGAGAATCATTTGCAAGTTAATTTCTGTCCATTCTGTCCATTCTTTCTCCCAAATAATCATTTGCTGCCCCCTCAAAAGAACTGTCTGCATCCCCCATCTCCCTCTCCCCTGTGAAATAGGGTACATAATCTTCTGTGTCGCATTAGGCTACTGGGTCATCTTTCTCCTGCTATTTACTCCCCGGTGCTACACACGTTAACATTTTAATGTCTTTTCTCCTGTTGACAGCTGACTTTCAGGGAAACTTCAAAGGGTGAAAGGGAAGCTTTCCCTCGGCTCCTACAGGACCAAACTATCTCTAAGCCCCGTTCCACTGCCACGATCCTCAACTCACAAGAACTAAGAGGCAAGATAATGTCTGTATGACTCAGAAAGAAAATCCATGAAACAGTGTCTGTCACCACAGCCTCCAACTCCGCAGCAAAAGATGTGGCTTACACTTCAGAAATCGCAGCCATGAAGGCACCACAAATCACTCCCTGCCTGTGCACATATATACTGCAGGCTGACCTTGAGCAGAACTAAGACTGGCCTAACTCCACCACCCACTCCAAGACCGTTTCTGTCAAGAGACACACAAGGCAACGCTCAGTCAAAAAACGCAGCAGTGAAGGTCACCGGCCAGCGGCAGTGCCTTACCAGCCTGCCCCTGGAGCAGACGAGATGGATCCTCGTGGTGTATGTGGTCTGTCTGCCGTCGCTGGTGGTGCAGGTCGATCCATTCACGTATTCCAGAAGGAGGCTGCCGCTGTCCTCAATCGTCGGGCCAGTCTTTGCCATTCCCAAGTTACTGATGGAAACCACTTCAGTGAAGGAGCCCTGCAAGGAAACCAGTCTTGTCAGGCTTTTCCCTCGGAAGATACGGTCAATTTGTTATTGGTGGTGGTTACATTCTATAAAGTTGCAGCAAACAATGAATTATCGAATACATAACCACTGCTCCTGGGGAAATCCCCTTATTACATATGGAATAGGAAACCATCCTCAAAGAGTTAACAACAACTGCATGCTGGGTTCCGGGCACGCAATTAAGCAGCAATCAGGCTGCATGCTGGCTGTAACTGAAAGTCACGTAGCACTAGATACTACTCGCATCCCCATTATTGCTACCGAAAGAATCACTGGTGTTAGAATCATAAGGCTTTCGTTCAAGAATTGCGTAAGATGTTCTTCGGATCCTGAATTCCGGTGGAACGACTGACACCTTCCTACAGGGAGCCAAATGCAGTTTCTTCATCTCCCCATCCCATGACTTCACCCGGCACTCTTCTACCAATAAACAATCCCCACACCTTGGCCCGCTCCAAATCCCTTAAGTCCCTAAACCCAAATTCCTTGGGGAGGTGAATTTGAGGTTTCTTCTCATCTCCTCATTCGCCTGCCCTACAATTAAACTCTCTCTCAGCTGTAATCCCCAATGTCGCAGTGTGCTGACTGGCTGTATACCAGGCAAACAAACCTATTACACACAGATTACAATCTGAAATCCCAAGACAACTCATGCTGATGGATTCTATTCTCTTTATTTTACAAAAGGAAAAACGAGGCTCAGGAGTATTAAGTGGCTCACCTGAGGCTGCCCCACGAAACTTTCAGAACACAAGGGAATAAGTCACGTTTGAAAAGGCTTTAGTGTGAATTCTAGGCAAGAAACTTCTCTTAGGGAGACCTTACAAGGCAGTGCAGCGCGGAAGTTCCAGCTCTGGAGCATCTGTGAGTTGAGATGCCAGAGGTGGAATTCAGACCCCGTCCAACTGGCCCCAGGGCTGGAGCTTTTGCACTGCACTGCCTCGCCCTCTCCATCCTCTGCTCGTCTCAGGGTGAGGCAGAAATGAGCCCAGAGCATCCCCCTGTTCAGCATCAACCAGGAACACGCTTGTCGGGCACTATGCACACTGGGCCACTACACTCGTTCCAGCAATGACTGAGGGGGTGCTCCGCACGGTGATTTTGGAGTTACAAGTGTTCTCAAATAGGCAAGTTCACAGATGCAGAATCTGTGAATAATGAGGACTGACTGTACACTGAAGTCACTGCTCCAGTAAAGAACACACATGTACACAGGTAAACACAACCAGGAACTCGATTCCTAATCACCAGAGCACACTTGCCACCTTCCTTTCAAAAACCTCCAGGCTGCCATTAGCATACACTAAGAAAAGTACATCCCCAACATGCTATTTTTACAGAAGCCAACTTCCAGAGACATCTCTATTCTAGGATTCATCACGCACAGCGACCACAGGAGACAGGCAAATGTTCTTTCAGTGACTGCACTCAACCCAGTGACGAACTGCAGCGACTGGGAGCGCGTGCTGGAATCTATTTCATCCACAGCAACTCTCCCAAACCGCTTTCTCCCCCTAATCAATCCAGAAGCAAGAGCTTTTGGAAGCAAAACTCTCTTTTTCACAGGTGTCTGCTGAAAGCACCTAAAGACGCTTTTGAATTCAGGATAGACATAACCATTCGGTGCTTCCTCTGCCCTTTGTGTGATCAAAGGTCTCCAACACAGCATTCTCCACGTGAACGATGATTCCTGTGTGACACACTTGTGCTCCTACAGGGGGCAGACGAGTTCACATGGAGGCCCCACTCCTACTCAGAGGATTTCTCTCGAGCAGCTGTGCCGCCTTTGATCTGGATGTCCCAAAATAACCACCTCCTCCCACTAAGTCACGGAATTAGGAGGGCAAAGGAGACAAGCAGTGAAAACAGACTCACCTGATCTTTTTCATACTTCATCTGGCAAGCCGATGCATACCGGTTGCAGCCCGGCACTGGATTCAGAGGCCGACACACGTTAATGTAGTATTTCCTCCACGTGACATGTTCCCCTGAGTTGTCCATGGCGTACCAGTTTCCTCCAGGGCCACCTTCAGATTTTGCCAGACTAAAATTTCAAAGCAAAATTATACGCTCTTTAAGAGCTTACACGTTTCAGTCTAATTTATTTCTATGTAGTTGGGGAAGTAAAGCTACCAAATAAAGCATGCTCCACCAATCACACAACCAGAAGTTGGCCTGTCTGGACTCATGACGCACCAGGATTACACTCAACCTTCGCTAAACTCAGTATGCAGTGGACCTTAACTGTCCCCCATGCCTCTGAACTGACAGTCATTGGTTTAAATGATGAAGCTAAAGCCTGAGGCTCTGCTGTGGCCAAGACTGGTTGCTATCCCAAAGGCGACCAGACTGTTATTAGAATTCACTCTGCTGAAAATGCCCCACCTTGGTCCTGCAGCCCCAGAGCCAGCATCACTCCCCATCATCAGCTCAGTCACAGGCTCGCCAGCAACACCCGCAACCTCAGCATCTGCACCAGGCCAAAGACAGAGCAGCTGACTCTGCCTCACCTGGAGAGGTCGTACTGCTCCAGTGTGGAGGGGTCGGTCACCACGCACTCCAGGGGCTCCTCCGGGCAGGCATAGCTGGTGTACCACCGGAAGTTGTAGGTGGAGTTATCCTCTTCCTGATCCACGGCAGCAGAGAAATGCAGGGAGGGGTGGCAAAAAGAGAAAGACCCATGACATAAAGCCAGGATTCAAAAAAGGATAAGACCAGTGTTCCCAATGAGAAACTGTGAAAAAAAGCCTACTCTGCCCATCTCCCTTCATTTTATTAAAGGAAGATTGTTCAGTAATATATCAGGATGAAAACTCAGCCTCTGCTAAGTGGGGGTTAATTCAGGATTTTTTAAATGCTTTTGCATGTTTTGTACCCAAAACTGACAGGCTTGTGGGCTGTTATTAAGGTGCACAACCCACTAAATAAACAGCTTAAGAAATTAATACTGCCTAGGTACCCTGTCAAATCTAATTATGGTGATGATTTGGCCAGAAACCCAGACTGACACAAGCTCTGCCTCTCAATGAAAGGCCCAGCACAGGCGCGAGTATCCTCAGGGAGCGCGATGAGGGACAAACATTCCTACCTGATATTCAGGGAAGCCCACCCCGGCGTCTCGATCACAGAGAAAGGTGATGAGCGTAGCTCTCGGTGTGTGTCTTTCGTTGTTATAAGGCGTGCCGCCTCTGTAGTTCAGTTGGATCATCCCATCATAATACGAAAGCTTTGCATTACTCAGTCCCAAGTTCCAAGTCTTCTCGTCACTGAAATAAACACACATTTCTCTCAGCAAAGGCCTGAGGGCAGAAGCAGTGCAAAGCTGCCACACTGAAGGGAGGGCCCGTGAGCGACGTGGGGAGTCACCAGAACCAGGCCAGGGCTGCAGACCACAGGAACCCACAGAAGGTCTCTAACTGCAGCAGGGACACTGGGACCCAAATCTCCTCTTGGCACCACTGGTTTAGACAACTCACTTCATTCGAACTAAAGCTACACAGAATGCAGAAATACGCACAGAAATATCTAGGAAATGAGAAGCGCAAAATGCACACAAGTGAGGCATGACCTCAATCCACCCTTCTTTCCCAAGGACGGGCCTGCTCCTTCCTCTGGGAAATTAAACTCCTAACGTCCTTCAGTTTTCAGACCAGGTCTCATCACTATTTAAATGCTTGTCATAAAGCGATGACATTAAGTGAGAACACACCTATTCCTGAAAAAAATATTTGTTAGCACGTAATACCTAAGGATGAAACAGAACTGAGAAGCTAGTTACTTGCCTTTTTGCCACCTGGCAGGCTCCTGAGTCTGGCTGACAGGGGCTCACAGACACTGGGCCACACACATTTATATAAAAGTCATACTTCTTTGTCTCAACTTTATAGGCACCATTTTTCTTTGTGAGAGGTGACAAGTCAAAAGAAAACCCTAAAAAAGAAGAAAAACAGTAAAATTATGGAAGGTCAGTCGGAACAGTTAACAGAGTGGTCTCACCCCACAGTTTGAAAGGCAGAGGTCCTTCCCAGGAGGCTCCCAATGGCAGGAAGAAGTGGAGGAGGCAGAAGAGACACTGCCCCTTGAGGCCACCAGAACCGCGATTACTAACATTTTCCTTCGAGATGGATCCAACTCCACCATTCCCTTCTACGGGGTTAGCCTGAAGCCCTATTCAAAAAAGCCCATAACTGCTGGCTAATAAACAACCAGCACGTTCAAAGTAGGATGAGCACAATATTATGGCCTTCTTGTAAGGTCTCCCTCAGAGAGGTTTCTTGCCTTAGAATTCACGTGAAAGCCTTTTCAAACCTAATTTACTCCCTTGAGTTCCAAAAGTTTTACATTCAGCAAACCCACCTCAATAATGAATTTAAGATAGTATTTTCAATATCTCAAATAAGTCCCAAACATCGGCTGTTCAGAATTGTGTTCAAACAGCATGAATAAAATTCTAAGGCAGGTTACCTTGAAAACCTCACAGAGAATGTTTAGGAAAAAACCTTAAGTGGTTCCAAGTCACATTAACACAGAGGTCCTGCTTGGACACAGACCTGCCTGGGAGTCAAAGACCGTGCAGTTCTCCCCTTCCGTCTTCGACAGCACACAGGCCGCAGCTGTGTGCCACTCAAACTCATAAAAGCAACCGCCTTCCCCAGAAGTTCTCAACACTGGTGCACTTTCCAGATCACCTGTCAATGGGGAAAAGAGATGGGGATCACTAATCCATTCATTCCTAAAAAATCTTCCCTCATTCTTCTCTGTTAGAAGTAGACTTGGAAGGGACAGCAGGAAATGAGGTAGAATGCATGGAAGGGTCAAAAAACAGCCCTACAAATACTGTAGCATTCCATCTATATGAGGTATCTAGAACGGTCAAATCCATAGAGACAAAAAGTAAAAGAGAGGGAATGGAGAGCTGTGTTTAATGGGAACTGAGTTTCAGTCTGGGAGGATGAAAAAGTTCTGGAGATGGATGATGATGGTATTACACAACAATGTCACCAACCTACACACTTAAGTGGTTAAGATGGTAAATTGTATGTTATGTTGTATATTTTACCGTAAAACAAACAAACAAACAAAATGATCCTAGCTTCTGACTTTATCCCACAGCTGGGAACTTATCCAAAGGAAATATTTCGATGGGAGGTAGAGAGAGGATACATAATGGCATGATTAGCAATACTGGAAACGTGCTATTAATCCAACAATCAGAAAAATGTTTAAAAATAGTAAAACCACACCATGTCAACAAGGAAGTTCCTAAAAATTATTAATAGAACTGTGAAACACAGAAGAGTATTTACAAAATACTACACTTTGAGAAACATTAAGATTTGTTAACATAAAAGTTTTGACTTCGTAAAAACATACACCTATAAATAAAGGTAATGAAAATTAGCATTGTGTTTAAGTGGTGAGATCATGGGCAATGTTTTAAACCATTTATGATTTTTTTCCCCTTTGGAGGAAGTTAAGTAACCGCATGACTGGCCCCGCATCAGTCCCGAGGAAGAGGATGCAGTGCCGAGACCCACAACACTTCCTTCTGACGCCATCTGGTTTCTCCATTTCTCATTTGGTTTTGGGGAGGGGATGAGGGGAAAAATCCAAATGACCTAGTTCCCATCACCAAAGATTCTGGAACTCAAAATGCTTAACACCATGCCAATCTGTCTGATCACCTTTGCAGTGACTGATGAGGAACAGAGATATGAAGAATGCAGGACCTCTGGCAGGACCCAACAAAAGATTTCATCGTTTTTAAAATTTTTACCTGGCTTGCATACAAGTGTGATATTAGTTCTTATTTTCTTGCCATGACCACAATCATCACCATCTGAATAAGAGAGTTGAATGTTGCCTTTCTCTTTTGTGGGAGAAGAAATAAATTTTCCCAGATTTTTACTTCCATTCTTATCTGGAAGAGAAAGGGGAGGAAAAAAAAAAAAAGATATGGTTAAAAATTATCATCATGTGGACAAAGAAGTGATTAAAAAAAAAGAAAGAAGAAATCAGCCCAAACCCAGCCAGTGCAGCCCCTTCTCCAGCCCACCGAACCCCCCAGGGCAGCCGATGGGTTTCCCTAGAGTGCCACGTTTGACTAGATGTTACCAGCCACGTCGGGGTCCTCCAAGGTCATCCATAGGCTCAGCAGGAAAGTGCCATGAATGACGCAAAATGAAAAACCAAATGGCTTTTGCAACATGCATCAGCGCCAACTGTAAACTGACACTGTCCGCCACTGTCGGGGCTTCAGCTATCCCAAGACACAAAGTCTTTTGAAAGCACAGCCACACAGCCAAAGGGTGAGAATGTGTCTCATATCCAAAGCAGAAACTAACGAAACCTGTTTAGCAACCCAAGCGGGAGGCCACTTACTTCTTGGTTCACTTGCTTTTTATTATAAAGGATTAAAAGTCTGCTCCGAAGTCCTTCTTAGTAAAGACATGGACATGCCTGAACCTGCTTTTGAAGACACACCAGCAATTCTGAATACCAGGGTCATTCCTAAAATCCAACCGAGGCTCACAATTTCTTACTGAATGCTTTTAACAGATTCTCATAGCCTGGCATTTTCAAAGTGAGTCATAAAAGACAAAAATGAATGTGCTAAATACCTGTATCAAATAATTGAGGAGTCTCTACATGACAGTTACGGGACCAAAACAATGACAGCAAAAGGAAGCGAAGCATGCAGGCCCCTCCTACACTAGGGCTACAGCTGAGATTACACTTTCCTTAAGCCACAACTTTTGAACAATTCTAGGCAATAAAGTTGTTTAAAAAAATAAAATTACTTGTACACAAATACTGGCAATGATATTCTTCAGGTTACAAACTCAAAAGATGACGTAGTATTTTCCACATGGTTCCTTCTGTCCCCAGTTATGGCTTTAGCCCATATCAGGAAGCTACAGCCAACTTCAGGATTCCAGAGCGCATCAAGCAGTCAGCGACATTTGATTCATGAATAAAAATGTTTTACCATCCTTTATGTGAATATAGAAAGAGGAGGCTTAGATGAACCACAGGAAGATCTTCTAACTCACTCCCAACTGGATGCCCTAGAAAACCATCACCTAGATCTTCCCTCCGGACACAACTCACCCACTGCGCACACTGCCGCATCCTCGGGGCACCCGCGCGCCTTGCCTGCCTGCAGCACTCTGTGACAGATATTAATGAAAAAATGCTTCTTCTCTGTTTCCGTCTGGCTGCCATCCACGGCTTCCCAATTCTGCTCTGGTTCTGTAACAAAAGTGTATTTTAGCCGAAAGCAATGCTGATTTCTGTGAGTCACAGAATAAATGGTGATGAAGCCAAAGGTCAAGGGACCAGAGCTCCCAAAGCACTTCGTCCCTCAATCCCCAGCGCTCACGTTTCTGGAACCCGGGCAGACTGAAGGCACAAAAATTCACCGAGATTCTCAGGTTTCTCATTTAATGTGACAGAAACAAACTACACCCCAATACTTCTTCAGAAGAGTAGGCCCAACTGGGTGATAGAGAATTAAATAGCAAAATTCTCCCAAGCCCCACAGTATGAAATTAGAAACTGAAAACCCAAATCAAGAAGCCATCCTGTGTCTTGGGCCGTAGTAGAGTGGTACACCATTGATAATACACCAGCTCAGCTCAGCCCCTGTGAAGGCCTGTGCAGCTAAAAAAAGCCAGCAACCTCTTACACAACTGCAGACTCGGTGCAGGACACAATGCATGCTACCACAGAAGACAAGCAAGGTACCACAGGTGGCCGCTGAACTCACAAGACTCATGAGCTGGTGAGTGTGAGCAGACACTGATTAGGCGCCTGCAGGAGGTGAGGGGACACCAGCTGAGTGTCACCAGCGCAGCACGCGAGGGCAAGGGCATCCACAAAAAGCAAACCACACGGTGAACAGTCGCTGAAGAAGTAACTTAGAAAGTGTGTAAAGAAGGAGGTAAAGATATAAAAATACATCTTCTCATTTGAAAACGCTCCCTTTGCAGGTTGGGTACTGGGGTTTGGAAGGCAAAAACCCCATGACTCCTCAGTGGTGATACAGTACATTTGGAGAAGTACTTTCCAATGTCAACAGCCTAAAAGAAACCATATAAGACTGTGCATGTGAACAAGGACCTGCCCTAAATACTGGAAGTCTGGGGTGGAGCCAGGTGGGCTGTAAAGTCTTAAGGGACTTCTTCAAGCAGTAAGGAGCAGTTTTAGCTCTCCCCTCGTAACTTCCTTAGGGCTATCTCCGTGCAAATGCCACGAAATACTCCAGATTCCAAGAGACCAGAGCTGTGTCAGGAAATCTACAGATTGAAAAATGTCTCTCTCCTTATCTCACAGGTCCTAGGTTGTCTCTTATACACAGTGATTTTTTTTTTTTTTTTTTTAAAAAAAAGGTTGACTTAAGGGATCTCACAGGACCACCCACTTTACTGGAAGAAACTCGGGCTGGGAGAGCAGCTCGCTCAAGCAAACGCAATTGGGTGTGGCAACATCAGTCCTCAGCCAGGTCTCCAACTCTGCAGCTAGAACTCTTTCCACTTCACAGAAAACCAGTGTCTTCACTAGCACACATGTGGCAGAATTAATTACGGCACCGTTCCCTGCAGCGCACAGGGTGTTTAACCACAACAGCACTGCCAGCACTCACTGCCCAGGCGGTTCACAGTGAGGCAGGTTCTCAAACACTCCACAAGAGGGATTCATTCCTCTTTCTAACCTGGTATTTTCCAAACCAGGTGGGGCTCAGAGGACAGGAGCAGCAGTCCTGTCACTGCTGCAGTTTTATTTTTCTAAAAAAAAAAAAAAAAAAAGACATACATGTGCAGAACATGCAGGTGTGTTATATAGGTATACATGTGCCATGGTGGTTTGCTGCACCTACTGACCCATCCTCTGAGTTCCCTCCCTTCGCCCCCAACCCTAAACAGGCCCTGGTGTGTGCTGTTCCCCTCTGTGTCCACGTGTTCTCAATGTTCAACTCCCACTTACGAGCGAGAACATACCGCCAGCAGTTCTGTGACTGTTCTGGTTGGTAATTACATGAGGCAAGTCATTCTCTCTGCTTCAGGTCATCTCCCCCTTACAGAGGCAACTGGCTTCTGCACAACTAATTTGAGCTGCCAAAAGGGTAAAACCAGAAATCTTCCCCATCAGATTATCCCTGCTTGAGACTCCCATTCTTCTTACTCGATCTGCTCTGTTTCCTGCTAAATTCCAAGCCCCCGAGGACAGGGACTGTGCTGTGGGGGGCACTGCTGCCTCCTCGGCACCTCGTCCGGTGCCTGCTGTGCAACAGCAAGCTCAGCCTCGAGGACAAGCCCACTGCACACCACTGAGGCACCAGTGAACAGCGGCCCAAGGCACACATCCATCTGCCTAGAGGATCCAAACAGAAGAACCCCAGGGGGCAGAGGCTGCAGATCCCACCTCAGAGACGGAACAGAGGCAGTGTGTAAAAGGGTAAAAACACAAGGTCAAAAGACAGCAACTGAGCCGCAGCTCCACTCTGTGGGCCTGAGAGTTCCTGTGTTAAGTGGGAATATGGCCTATGGGAAGGCTGTTATAAGAGAGAAAAAAAAAACTTTAAAGGAAAAAAAAGCAAGCAAGTAAGCTTCTAAACAACAGAGCACAGGCCTGACGCCCTGCAGGTGCAGGGCAGTTTCCGCTCAACTATGATAAGCCCAAGGTAACCCGACCAGAAAACAATAATGCTGGTCTCAGATTCAGATACTCCACCTGCCAATCCAATGCTCCTTCTAATAATTCATACAGCCACATGAAAAAAGCGGGCGGTGGGCTGTGACCCAGCCCACTGACAAAGAAAATAGTAACAGCATTTCCAAAAGTACTCAGGGAAATTGTTCCACGAACACATGGACTGAGACCCACACGGCAAGGAGGGCAGTACCTGCGTGGCGGACCAGCGCGGACAGGTCGTAGCGCTTCTTCCCGTCGACGGCACCGCAGAGAAGGTCTTCCTTCTCCTTAACACAGGCGTATTTCGTGTCCCATGTGAAGAAGTAGGTGCAGTCAACCTCTCCTGTGAATACAGGATTTCCTTTCCCATCTTTACCTGTACGATTCAAGAGGAGAAATTTAAACTCCATACGTGACCAAAACTGGGGAACAGCTAAGGAGCAAGGAAGAAACTGAACAGGACCAATGCCAACTGACCAGTGAAAAAATTCAGGTCCAGACTTTCTTAGAGACCTTGGGGGTCTGAGATGGCAGAGGCTTCTATTGAGCTTCAGATGCTTAACCCTAAGTCCTCGATGGCAGGCTGGCAGGCCAGCGTGCCTTTCACCTTGGGAGACATTGACAGAGGCCGTGTACAGCGCCTTCAAAGATAAGATTAAAAGGGCAGGCAGGAGGAACGCAAGGGCAGTGAGTGGGATCCTCTGCTCCCGGGCTATGATCAGCTCCCAGAGGCTTCTGAACATCTCTGGGTGACACTGGGGACTCGCAGAAAAGAAGACAGAAATGGAGCTCTAGTTCCCTGAGCACCACTGACTTCGTGATGCGACTGTGAACAAGACAAGTTCTCTGGGACTCATCCCTAAAGTAAAACATGGGTGGAAACCACCTACAGTCAGTTGCTCCCAGTGAAAGCACGCCAAGGTCCTATGCCAGCCCAACAATGTTAGCGGCACATCTTCAAACAGTGCTGGCATTCTGTGGCTCCGTCAGTGCACCTGTCTGTTAACACCTTCCTCAAATTGAGCCTCTTCTTCCACCAAGAGTGAGACCCCCAGACTTCCCATTCCTCAGCAGGAATAGTTCAGGTCTAAGTCTGAAAACCAGCTCTTCACAGGTCACGTCCCCATCCCATGGACGCGGAGATTCGGAGGCTTTGCTGACTTGCTCCTTGCTGGAAATCCTATGCCTGCACCTTTCCAGACTAGGGGGCCGTGGGCACAACCCTCCTTTTCCCAACCCTGATGGTTTCATAATCCTTGTCTGAGCCTCCCACCATGTGATCTGCCTCCTTGCGGTTTGGTATCATAAGCTATGCAATGATCTAAGAAAATGGGAAGAAAGATTCTGTATCAAGAGCAAACGATACTTCAATTGTAATTTCTACCAAATCTTTAACAGTGTCATCACTATAATTATACTACCAGCCACAGCAGTGAACCTGTACTGAGCACAGTCGCAGCCAGCCACTGAGCTCAGCATCTCAGCTACATAAGGGCGAGCTGCAGAAAAACAGGCTCTGTTTAAGTACTTTCTTTATGCAGTTACGTGCTGCATAACATTTGGTCAACAGCAGACTGCATATACAACAGTGGTCTCAAAAGATTGTAATACCGTATTTTTACTGGACCTTTTCTATGTTTAGATATATTTAGATACTCAAATACTTACCATTGTGTTACAACTGCCGGCAGTACTCAGTACACTCACGTGCTGTACACACTTGTAGCCCAGGAGCAATAGGCTACACCATATAGCTTAGGTGTGCAGCAAGATATACCATCTAGGTGTGTGTTAAGTACACTCTATGATGTTCATACAATGACAAAATCATCTAAAGACACATTTCTCAGAACATACTCTCATTGTTAAGCAACACATGACTATATTAATCTATTTGATCCTCAAAACCCTATGGCAAAGGTACAATTTTAGCACCATTTTGCAGATTTAGGATGCCTAAATAATTTGCTTATGGTTTCATAACTAAAAACTAGGGCAGTGCGAATCAGACCGAGGGTCTGGCCTCATCCATGCTTATAACCACAAGGCAAGATCTCCCCACTCTACTGTGGGGTTTTTTTCTACTTTTCTTTTTTTCTTTGGTATTCTCTCCTGTGTTTTTTGTTTGTTTGGTTTGGCCCCTGAGGTTGTCGGCGAACTAACTTAGCAATAATGACGCGCCTCTGCTTCTCTTCATCCCGCCCACAAGGTTTACACACAGTTTAATCCTACTGGATTCACATTTCACTATTGAAAAAGATTTGTGTTCTGCAAACGTGAAGCATTCACTGCGTTTTTCTTTTACCAGGTAAGTTTACAAACAATTAAATACCACTACAAATCGTCCTAGTACTCGTCCGTACTTTTGAGCTGGTTTTGCACCTGAGACGTACTAATAATCTGCTGGCAGAGTCCACTGTAAATAACCATTGCTATGTACCTTACACGTATTCTTACTTCATTCCTCAAAGAATGTTAGCAGAACAGTAAGTTGTGCTCCCCTCTCCCAAACCACTTCGGTTCATTTTTAAGCATACTGGGCTTTGACTTCAGAAATCACTATTCATGAGGCCTATGGTTTCTGTCCGCTCATCAGCAATGTTAGGATTAGCTCTGCACAATCTCTCCCTCACTCACACAATCCCCAAGTTGCCAGTCTGGCTCCACAGGCTCAAGTTTATTCTCCAGCACACCACTTTGTGTCCTCAGTCTCTCGACTCCAGCAAAAGCGGAAGGAAGGTTTTCAAATGGAACCAAGCAGCTCTCTGCCTAAGGAGCAGGCAGCAGCACCCATTTCTCTGTGGCAAAAACAATGCTACCTCTTACCCAACTTGTTTAATTTTTCCTCTAGACACATAGCTAAACTCCATTTCCCAGCCTCCCCTGCTATTCAGGCTGGGCCAAGTGACTTATTTCTGGCCTGGAAAAAAACAAAACAAAGGAAATTGATGTTACCATCCTACAGAGTCCTTGGAAGTCACACCTACAGATGGCAGAAACACAGGATGGAAAGAGTGCAGGTCCCCAAATGACCACATGGAGCAGAGCCTGCACCCCCTACCCCAACCCTATCCCCAAGGACTAGCACTGAACTAAGACAAGAAACCTTTAATGGGCTGAGCTACTTAAATTTGTGAGTGGTTTTTCATTAGCCTATCCTAATGAATTCTGCTCTTCCAAAAAATTATCTAACATCCTTATTTAAAGGAAACACCAATAATAAAGCATCACTTTACAACTAGATTTAAACAAATGGTAAAAAACATTATGACCAAAAGGTACACTTACATCCTGAAAAACGCATGAACCTTAGATTCACATGCATAATTCCTAGAGATCCAACTTAAACTACACTTCTATTACACAGCCAATTATCACCCGTTCACCTTCAAAAATACATTACTACATCTATCTAATACACAGAGTCCACCAAGGGATTTTCTTCAAAAACTCTAAGTTTAAATTCGAGCAAAGTAACAATGAACTAATTTTGCAGTACATAGTTTGCTCTCAAAGTTTGGAGTGCTGAATTACAGAGCTGGAAGGAATTGAAAGTATTTTTTAATACAACTCCTGCCTGAGAACCAGCTCAAAACCCTCCCACAAAACACCTAACATCTCTCTGTCCAGGCTCCTTGTTACAATCATAAAGATCACAGCTTAGGAAAACATGGGTTTTTAATATCAGGATGTCACCGTTAATTTTGTTAAGTACAACAATGGTACTGAATTTATATAAAGGAATGTTCTTTCTTGGCATCAGGGTGGGGTGATATGGGCCATCAATGACGCATGGCTTACAAGAAAAATCTGCCAAAACATCAAGGGCTCTTAAGAGTGGCAGGCATGTAAATTTTTGTTTCAATGTTCTTTCTGTGTTTGAAAATTTTTATAACGGAAAGGAAAAACGGAGCATTTTGTCAAGCCTCACCTCATCTGGGCTTTAGCTCTCTGGGCCCCATGGTTTCGTAACTAAAAACTAGGGCGGCTGGGAACCAAATCCAGAGGGTGTGGCCTCATCCATGCTCATAACCACAAGGCAAGATCTCCCCACTCCACTGCGGGTCTTTTTAATTTTTTTCTATTTTTCTTTCTTTCTGTTCTTTGGTTTTTCTCTCCTGTGTTTTTTGTTTGCTTGGCTGGCAGCTCCTCAATGCCCATACCTCTTCCCTGTAAGTCTGAGACGACATAATGCCCTTCTCATATGCTGCTCATCCTTTTCAATCTTTCTGGATAATGATTCCGTCTTCCCAGCATCCCCAAATGAGATCAGCACACTCTCAAAGATCTCGGCCAAGTCATTAATAAAAAGCCCTGAACAGAACAGGGCCAAAGGAGGTCATCACAAAGTTGGAGGGAGACTCAGACCACAGCAGAGCAGCCCAAGCTAGCAGGAAGTCTAGGAGAGCCAGTTGGGGTGACCTGGGAGCCAGAACCAAGGTTGGGCATCAGAGGGGCTGGGCACATGCGGAAGATACAGGCTGTATCCCTAGGGACTGGGGACACCGAGTAGGAGAGATGTGATTCAGGGTGCAGACACGGCTAAGTAGGCTAGTAGCGTAGGTAGGCTAAGAGGTGAGGGCGATGAGAGAATGATGGAGAAGCTGAGGGGTGCAGGGAGTGCTTAGACCAGATGGGAGGTGCATTTTCTCATTCACGAGTCAGATGTCTGTCACACCCCTGCTGAAAATCCTTGGGACTTCATAGATTTCCAGATATAATCCAGCTCCTCTGCAGGACATACAAGTTTCTTACAATACTGCACACTCACCGTTCCAGGTCATCTTCAGCCACATTCCCCATACACGGCCTCTAACCCGCTTGCAGCTACCCTGGTCCATGCCTTTGAATGTCTGGAGATCCAGGCCCTACAGCCACCCCAACACGGGACTGGCACGTTCCTAAACGTAGCGTGGCTCAAGCAGCACTTCCTTCTCTCTCAACTGCCTGGCCCCTGCACCCAGCCCAGACTCCAGCCAGTTGACCTTCGTGCCTCCCTCCTGGTAAAGGAGCGGAGTGACGACACTAAGCACTAGCTGTACTCCGGCAGCACTGCCCTGAACCTCCATCCTCATGCTCCTTATCTCTCTCTGCTCCTAGTCTGTGAACACCTAGAGAGCCATCTATCCTTACAACACCCTCCAGCCTCATAGGGCCTAAGCAAATAGGCACTAAAAATATGTGTGTATTGGGAAAGTAACAAAAGCGGCCACGCAGAGAACAACGACAGCAATGGCAGACCTGTGAACGAGGGCACCCCAGGGGCAGGTGCCACAACAGCAGTTACTGGGGCATTTTGGAAAGCCTTCCCAGCGGAAGACCCCGGGCTGGATTTTGGCCTGCTTGCTAGGACACTCGCAGCGCTGCGGAGCTACCAGGGCAGGGGTGCCTAAGTGCTCTCCCAACGCACACCTCATCTCCGGAGGCCTCGAGAGCAAGGTTCCCATCATGTCCAGCTGCCTCTCCCTCATCCCACAGTGAATCCTGTAGCAACCCACCCTATCACCAAGCCACACAAAGCTCTGCCATAGAAGAACACACGGAAGCAAGGGCCAGAAAGACCCTCTGGGTGTGGCAGCACTTGGGGCAAACTACAGAAACCCAGAATGGGCTCTAGAACTGCTCTGAGCAGTGGTAGGGTGCCCTGCAGGGTGCCTGGAGTCACAGCCTGGGGGTCAACAGATGGCACAAGTTTCTGATGGTGTGGTTTTTAGTAAGTACACTAAGCCACTCTCTTTAAGGAATGACTTCTACCTTCACCTCCTGGGCGCAGCTGCCAACCCAGAGGCAGCTACAACGGTGTCTACAATCGTCAAGATATGGACAGTGGCACCGCTTTTTGAAATGCCAGTGTCTTGGTGACTCAAGGGTGCTCCTCATCACTCGGAGAAATGCACGCCTTCGGCTTCAACGTACCCAATGACATTGTGCAATCCCCAGATCCAAACTCTACCACAGGCTCACCACTTTGCAAAAAGGATTACCTTGACACTCATTACAAAAAGGAAGAGGTCACTCAAACAAAACTGGCAAGCCATCTCGCCCCTGCCGAATCTGTCCTTGCTGTAGTTTAGTGTGCACCAAAATGCAAGACGAAAACTTTCCCAACAAGCTCAGTGCTGGGCCCACTCCCAAAACAAACAGAGAGAACCGAGGAAAATGCAAACAGGATGTGTGTGTCCACTGGGGCAGTGGGGGTGGGGAAAGTGTTACTCCAATAGAAAAAAACCCAGTCTGGGGGCTAGAGCTGGCCAGTCCAAAGGACGGCATCTGACTCCTCCATTCAATGTTCACTTCCAAGAACACGCCTGTGCACACACACAAGCACATGCCCACGAATGGAAAGAGGAGGGGCTGAACTCCAGCGCACACTTACCTGCGGTTTTATTGCACTCAAAGTTTATGACGCTCATCCGCTGAAACCCTGAGCTGCATTCATCGCCTCCAAAATATATCAAGGTGAGGTCTCCATCCGAATATCTAGATTTTTGTGAATATAAAGACAAATGTGTTTGGGAGAACCAAGAAAGAAACCTGACTCTTTTTAAATGTCTACACTAAGCCTTTTGCATAGCATCAACAAATCACTACTGATCTAAAACAGCAAGCTCTCTAGCCAGCTAGGGAAAAATATCTACAGGAAATGAGTTCCAAATGTATGGGCTTGACATCCTCTCGCTTCAAAGTAGTAACTGGCTGGAAGAAAGTGCTGAAGGTTTTGCTGTGAGCATGAAGACTTCTCTTGTTCTCACTTTTAGATTTTGTACAAAATAAATAACGCCCAAGAATTAGACAGGCTTCCTAACAGCCGCCATGAACACAGCCGTGCCTGAGGGGCCTTGGACAATACTGATCCTGAACAATTTGAAAGAAGCATAAATAAAATGTTTAAAATGCGGCTTCTCGGCAGATATTCCATGCTTTTAAAAAGCTCAAAGACCAGTTCTGGGGTTTTTTGCAGTTTTCTATTCCTAATTTTTGAATCGTAATTGCCCCTAACACGTTTTCAGAAAACTGCATTTTCATCCTGCTTTTCTGAAGGTTAACTACCAAGTTAAGGGTCAAAAGAAATGGCTGAATGCACTGTTTTAGTTGTTTAAAATTTTCTATAATGTCGATGGTGCTTGAGATTCTCAAACTGCCAGAGAAAAATCAAAACTCCTTAAAAACAAATTTTAAAATAAAAAAGCCCTATCAACTGTCAACTCATTAAATAATTTTCCTACAGTAGGTTCCGTACAAACAGCAAGTTTATAAAGTGAACAGTTCTAACAGAAGCATTCTTACTCTAAAGCCAGGAAAAACATTTGATTGTTTAGTGACAAACGGCAACTTGCCAAAGTCTAATAGGAAGGAATGCTGGCGTAACTGACTTCCCTGTACCTTATGGAAAATGGAAAGAGGGAGTTATGTTTCACAAGAATACACACAATGCCCTTGAAAATTATGCAGGCCGGGTCCCACGGCACATGCCTCTAATCCATGCACTTTGGGAGGCCAATGTGGGAGGATCACTGAGGCAAGGAATTCAAGATCAGCGTGGGCAACATGGCAAAACTTCATCTCTACACAAACTACAGAAATTAGCCAGGCATGGTGGTGCATGCCTGTAGTCCCAGCTATTCGGGAGGCTGAGGTGGGTGAATTACTTGAGGCAGGGAAGTCAAGGCTGCAATGCACCGAGATCGCGCCACTGTACTCTAGCCTGGGCGCCAGAGTGTAACCCTGTCTCAAGAAATACAAAGAAAAAGGAAAAGCACACAGAGGTTGTTGATGTACCGGAGGGTCTGATTCTGGTATCTTCCTGCTGCTTTGACTTGAGACGTATTGTTCCTTTTCACTTGGCAAACCGCAGCTTGCTTTTTATTACAGAACTGTGTTTCAGTTTCTCCACAGACATTCAGATAAAACAAATATTCTTTTCCATCTGAAATATAGGGCGAACCTAAAAAGAGGGAAATTAACAAGAGGCTTGTTTTACATGAACGGGTATTAGAAGGTTACAGGATTACTTAGTCAAACCTGAATCGTATTTCTGAAACACCAGCCCAAACTACAGCTCTCTCCAACGCAGGAGCAGGCATGGACTGACTTGGCCCCCTATTGTCTCGTACCCTCTCTCAGTCCCCTTCTTCCTAAGCAGCGCCAGGAAGCAGAAGGCGCCTGCTTACCTCCGCTCTGGGCAAGTGGTGTGAGGTCTATGGAGACGTCCTGCTGCTCACCGCTCAGAGAACAAGTTTTGCTTTCCAGGTAATCTCTGTGGCAGGCATACTCAGTAATCCACTCAACTTCATAGCGGCAGTTGGATTTAGCAGTGAGTTTGGGAATGGTGCCCTATTGGGAACAATGTGAAAAAGGCAAAATAAAAAATGGTTCATGTGGCTTAAGTGCAGATTTTCCACACTTACGAAAAGCTCAAAGACAGGTTGTTAGGTTTCTACATTTTGCTGTTTCTGTTTTTTGAATCATGAATTGCCTCTAACACATTAAGATTATTTGACTTATAACAACTCAGTAAAGTTACTTTTTTTTCTAAACTGTTATTTTTTTTTTCCATTTGATTTGTAACACCTCCATTAACTTTGTACACTCTATTCCCTTTCTAGTCTAGTCACCTTCAGAGAGACACTCAAGCTTTGGCCAGTGAGCACCTGGACTCAGTGGCATGTGGCAATCACTAGACGTCGGCGCTAACAGGCCGTGCAGGGTGCATGGTCCATTCACCGCTTTCCACAAGGTGCTGCTGGAGTGGTGCAAGCCCGACACTGAGTGAACATCATCACACGCGTGCACATCCAAGGGCACGGTCCACAACCCCTGTGGGATCCTGGGCACCACATCTGTACCCACACCTGCTCCCGGGTGAAGCCAGGGCACCACCCAGACACAAACCCGATTCTGCCACTGTATTGCTTCTACAGAGTGGGAGCTCCACCATTCATCTTTGATGAGAGCCATGAAGGGGGTTGATGGGGTCCCTGCTCACCAGGAATGTCACTGCCATCTTTTTAACCATCCTTGGGAGACACATCTTATTGGGCTTAGCACCGGGCACAGCAGTGCTGCTTCCCAGCACCATTCGTTCCATAAATACGCACTGAGCACCTGCAACATGCCAGGCACTAGGTGACAGGTTTACAAACAGGTCGCACACAATTAGTAAGTTGCAGAGTTGCAGGCCCAACCCTCTTCTGTCTGACTCAAAATCAATGCTTCTGCCCACGTGGCTCAGTGCAGTCTGACACACGGTGATGCAGACCCCAGGGCTCCATAAGAGAAGCCAGGCACAGAAAGCCACACAGTGCAGGATTCTCCTGACATAAAACATCCAAAAAAGGCCAATCCACAGAGACAGGAAGAAGGTGCACAGTTACCAGGGCTTGGGGTGTGAATGGGAAGAGACTGCTAATGGGAAGGAGGTTTCTTTTTTGGGGTGATGGAAATGTAAAATTTAGACTGTGATGATGGTTGCACACTTCTAAAAAAATACTAATAACCACTGACTTGTACTGGAAAAAAAAAAAAACCAGTGAATTTTACAGTATGTAAATCCAGTAAATAAATCAAGCATTTTTTAAAAGATCTATATGACAAAGTGAGTGTTTACTAAATACCAGTTCCTAAAATGATTCAATGAGCAAACCGTAAATGCTTAAACAAACCTCCCAAGTATTACAGTGTCCAAGCACATGTCACACAAGGTCTGCCCAGTGAATAGTCAAGCTTGAAAAGAAACCTGGCCGTGCGCAGTGGCTCACACCTGTAATCCCAGCACTTTGGGAGGCTGAGGTGGGTGGATCACTTGAGCCCGGGAGTTCAAGACCAGCCTGGGCAACATGGCAAAGCCCCGTCTCTATTAAAAATACAAAAATTAGCCAGGCGTGGTGGTGCACACCTGTAGTCCCAGCTACTCAGGAGGCTGAAGTGGGAGGACTGCTTAAACTGAGGAGGCAGAGATTGTAGTGAGCTGAGATCGTGGCACTGCACTCCAGCCTGGGTGACAGAGCGAGACCCTGTCTTTAAAAAAAAAAAAAAAAAAAAAAAAAAAAAAAGGAACCTCTTGCCCCAGTAATACCAAATCAGCCTCTTCTTCTAACACCAAGAAATGCCTCATACCCCTTCGACGAAAAAGGAGGAAAACTCCCAATTCTCTTGATTCTCATAGAGTATAATGATTCTTACCAAATGTAGAGCAAATAAAAAGGGAAAACACTAAAACCACCACCGCCTGAGAACATCTAACTGGGCTTAAGAGATTTCAACTCACATGTGTAGGTACAAATGAAAAGTGTGAATAAATATTCCTCCCCATTCATACTCAGAACAAACATCAGACACTCAGGCCTTCATTCAGTTGACAGTACATGGACGTGGAAGTCTGGGGACAGAAAGTGGAAAGCTGAGCCCAGCACTGTCTCCATATCCCACACACACCAGGCCAGCTGCCAGCCTGACGTCAGAGCAAATTCCACATTTGCTTGGGGGAAGGGGAGTGTGGTTCTCTGCAAAAGAATTCAGCCCCTCCCTACTTCACCCTATTACTAAGAAGGCAGAAAGAAACTAAAGGAAAGCCCTGCCCTATCCCTTCCTCCCTGGGGGATGCCTCCTTTCCATCAGCACCTGCCCCCGGTTAAAACACTTAAACAGGCACTGAGGACTCAAGGACAAGTAAGTCTCAGCAGTTACACTCAAAGAGTTTACAACTGCACTGGAGATTTCATCCACAGCAGAGTGCACAGCAATAAATTGGCCTGTGATGAGAAGGAGGGGGGAAGGCATGGGTGGGGGTTTAGGGGCCGACTGGGAAAAGAGAGGGAGGGAAACGCTTCTCATCAGAAATCACAGGCTTGAAATTATACTGCATTTTTCCACTACTCACTAAAACAATCCAACTACAAAAACAAAAATATCTGCCCATAAACTACTTAAAATCGTCTCACAGAGACTAGAACAAAAAACCATCCCATTATATGTGGAGGCCCCTCCGGGTTGCTGTAAAAAAGCAAAAGGCAAAATGCAAACAGCTCTCCCCGAGTGAGCTTCATGTGACAGAAGCTATCCCAGGAAGCTCGTCTCCTCCTGAGAGCCCACCAGTGCCTCTGTCACGGCTCCCAGCTTCCTGCACCCAGACCCACCCTGCCCCAAGCCCAGACACGCGTTCGCGTGGGCAACCCAGGCTAACCTGCGCCACATTACAGTTACCAGGAGACAAGTCACTTACCTCTCTCCGTTCCGACGGGCAAACAAACGTAATAGTCACTGCGGGGCTGTGACCGTCACAAAAGTCTAGCTCTCCTGCCTCTTCCCTCACGTAACTCAGGACAAGCCTGGGAGAGCCACATTGAGAAAAGAATATTACGAAAGTATAAAGTGCATCCAAATTCACATGCCGCCCTGAGCATTCAGCACATTCACTTGTGGGGAGAGGGTAGCAGAAGAAATATCAAAATATAAAAGAAGCTATGGTATAAAATGACTTCATTTCATTTCCATTTGGGAAAAAAAAAGTTCTAAGTAAACCCCAGTGAGTGTTATTTTGTTAAAAATCAAATAAATAAAGTGACCAACACATAAATTTGATATATTAAGAAAACCTGGCTGGGCGCGGTGGCTCACGCCTGTAATCCCAGCATTTTGGAAGGCCAAGATGGTGGACCACCTGAGGTCAGGAATTCGAGACCACCCTAGCCAACAGAGCGAAACCCCATCTCTACCAAAACTACAATTAGCTGGGCATGGTAGCACACCTCTGGTCCCAGCTACTGAGGAGCCTGAGGCAGGAGAATCACTTGAACAGGGAGGCGGAGGCTGCAGTGAACCGAGATCACACCGCTGCACTCCAGCCTGCATGACAGAGCGAGACCCCATCTCAAAAACAAAAACAAAAAAAAGAAAAAAAAACCTGTTTGATCTGCTTCATGTCCTAGAATAAGGAAAGAAAAAAGGAACAAAAAAAAGTACTTTTTTAAAAAAAGGAAGAAACACCATTTGACTAAAGCAAACAAATAAAAAAATGTTGTAAATGAGATAACAAAATTAAAAAAAAAAAAAAAGCAGACAAGTAGGCCAATTGCATTTTTGCCCACAAGGCTAGTCAATCATTTCCTCTTTACACAATAAATTCTAAGTGCCAGCCAAAGTTTTGTTTTGTCTTAACCCCAGAGCACCTGCCCAGCAGGGACTGAACTGGGTGGGGTTCTCTTCCACTACCCAAACCACCATCCAACACGGCCCCACCACCAGAGTTCACTCATTCAGTGTGGAATGGGCCCAGTGCCCCTGGCTGCCTCCTAGAGAATAGCTGATCAGAGATGATCTGCTTTTTCCCACCAGAGAAGTTCACAGTTTTGCTCAGTGTCCCACATGTTACTACATCGTCACTCACACTCATTCATATTAAGAATTACCGATGTGTCACCTTGAAGATTCTGTTAGGGACTGAACTGTTTCCCCTCAAAATTTTTATGTTGAAGGCCTAAGCCACAGCTCAGCAAGTGACTGTATTTGGAGACAGGGCCTTTAAAAAGGTGAACAAGGCAAAAGGAGGTCATATGGGTGAGCCTTAATCCCAAAATCACTGGTGTCCTTATTAGAAGAGGACATTCGGACACACACCCCCGCAGAGGGAAGGCCATGTGAAAACACAGAAAGAAAATGGCCATCTAACGAGCCAAGGAGAGAGGCCTCAGAACAAACCAGCCCTGGTGACACCTTCTTCAGACGTGCAGCCTCTAGACTGTGCAGGATATACATTTCTGTGGTTTAAGTTACCCAGCCTGTCATATTTTCTTATGGCAGCCTGAGTAAACTAATACAGACACACATATAGAAAATTCCAAACATTTCTCCCCTTAGGTTATGCTCAAGTCTTTTCTTTGGACAGAGTGCCATCTATAATTGCACATGCTCCCTACCCAGACATGCCACAAGCTCCAGACTAGAGCAAGCACAACAAAGTGTCTACTAAAGGCCCCTAAACGGGGAGAAAATGTGAATCCTTGATCTAAGTTCAGGATATGGTCATGAGCAACACACTGGAGAAATGCATATGTCTGCCAAGGTAAGGTACAAAGGCAGTACCAGAGCATGTGTACACAGCACAGCCTGTTATAAGGAACGCCAGGAACCAGGGTGCCTGTCACGTCCCAGTGAAGGTCACCAGCAAACTGTCCCTCCTGTCTCTTGCCCTCCCAAGAAGAGAAAACAATGGACACAAAATCAATTTCACGGGTGCCACAGAATGAAAAATATCAGATGGCACCTTAAGATAGGCATTATTTCATGAGGCAAATAAAGGTATGTACTATGGATTGGATCATGAGATATATTTTTACTGCTGTAAGAGACAAATGATTAGAAAGCAGACAAGCATACCAGACTATCTGACTCACAGCAATGACTAACAATCTTACGATAGTAACTCTGCAGGGACTATCCCAAGCCCTGCTGAAAAAGGATGTTCCTGCAGCTCCCTGAAAGCCAAGTTCTTGCTGGAAATTAAAAACACCAACAACATCGGAGGCCTTGGCTGACCTGTCCTTGCGCACCAGCTTCAGTCCTTCCTGGGGCTGGCCAACATTGAACGCCTGGTCTCCTCTTACCAGGCAGGCGGCAGTGCCAGGGGGACAGGCCCGCAGCTGTGAACCTGGGTCTCGAAGTGTGTCTGAAAATCACGTATTACATTAAATCAGATTATGTGTCAGGAGTGATAACCACACATACCCTTAGATCCAGGGTCCCTTTAAACAAATTACTGAATTCCTAAAAGTTTCCGTAAGTAACTATTCTGAAACCTTGGGCAAGCCATTAACCCTCTGCAAACAAAGCTCAGGACGAAGGAACGTAAAGTACTGGCTCTGCACTGGTATATAAGAGGTGCCCAGGAAACGGGCTATGATGTTATTTGTAATTAACAAATGTACCCATCCTCTGCTTGAGGTACAACAACGTTAGCATTATCTCCTTTCAAGCTACAGAGACTAGAAAATGCAGGCACTCCACAGATGACTGGAACAATTAGGAGATTAGTGGAAAGAACCCACAGCTCTGGGTTCAAATCCTAAATTAACCACTTACTATCTCTATAACGTTGGTCTAACTATGAAACTATCCAACTGCCAGTGTGCTAATGCACAGGTTTCGGGGAGGATTAAAGATGAGAACATACCCAGAATATGTCCAGATCATCATGCAGGCTTCATAGATTGCCAGTAGCAATAGCTATGATTACAGCTGGGTTGCTCTTTACCATTCGTTTCTATGATCATGACCCAATACCTTACACAGTATACTTTGGGATTTATTTGTTGACTATGTATCTTTTCTCCCATCTAACTAAAGCTCCAGGAAAACAGGAACTGTGGTGTGTTCAATGCTATAATCCAGTACCTAGATCAGCGCCTACCTTCTGCAATAAGGAGGCACCAGCTAGCGAAAAGGTAAGCAAACCTTTAACTCTCAAGCCTTCCAAACAATTATGAAATTATGTGGAATTATGAAATGTCACAAATGGACTGCTTTGTTCCACTTATAGTATCTGCTGTGCCGCAGGCTCCTTGCCCTCATGGGGACTCAATGTAAGACAATCCACTTGGTATACCAAAGGCAGAATATACGGCAAGCGCCCTGAGGATGCAAGGAGGTAAGCACGTGGTAGCAAGTCCAACACTATCCACAAGGGTTTGAAGGTCACATTTGATCTTGGTTTGAGACTTGGAGCAATTTCCTGGGAATGGAGAATGTCTGAGTAAAAACCAGGGAACCTCTACTATGAATCAAAGTCATTCAAGCTCAACTCAAATTGCCAGTAAATTGGAAAGAAAAAACTTTCGTAAGAAAATACCCAGCAAATTCAGATGATCTGTAACATGTTAAAAGACCAGAAACCTAAATGCTTTTCAAATCAAAACAGCATATTATTTCAGAATTCAATAATCTACAACTCATCAACTTTATAACCAAATTTGAGTTACAGACCCATTTAAGACAAAGACTGTATTAGTCTTTTTCCAAAAAACCAATAAAGGTTATCCTTGGAGAACAAAAGAAAGATGTAATACTCTAACACACAAAAAAAATCTAGTTATCACTGGATACTTTTGGTGAGCCCTGAATGGGGTATATTTACTGTTTTTAACTGTTTAGAAACAATACACAAACAAGATAGTCATAATGTATATGTACAATTTAAAGAATAATTATAAATTAATACTCATCTATTATCCCGCAATACCATGTATTGAGTTTTTAAAAATTTTCTCTAAACTTTTCTAAGGGTAAAGCATTATGTACTATTTGAGAAATAAAAAACAAAGAAAAACACTAAAAATGACCTTTTCATTAGTCACCAGCAGAATTTACTCATGGCTAGCACTGTAGAAAGACAAGACCTGGCCTACAAGACTAACAATTCATAGCCCTTGAGAGAAACATCAAGCTGGGTTTTAGAAACCTGGCTTAGTAAAACTAGCTGAAGGCTAGTCAAAGTCTTAGTAAAACTCTTCATGGCCCTTTTTAAATAAAGACCATTTATTTATGGCCTTTAGTTAATTTATCAAAGATTCTAAAGCTAAAGCTTCTCACACCAGTTCTGGCAAGTACAGAGAAAGTTAGGAACAAGTCAGTTTGGGTCAAAATACGCATCCCGGCCAAGTACCCAAGTCCTTGATCATCCTTTTTTCTTTTTCACCCGGCCCATAACTCAGAGCCAAGGGATTCAGGCACACAGAGAACAAGACCGACCCTCACTACTGTAGAATCCTGAAACCCAAGGTGTCTGGCCGAGAGAACACCCACATGGAATGGACCAACAGTTAGGATGGAATCTGCAGGGGTTGGGGAGGAGGCATGGAATCTACTAGGGGAGAAGAGGTGGGTTGTGCAAAGACAACATTTTTTGGGACAAAAGCTTTCTTAGAGGGCCTACTCAGAAACATGGATGTGCAAACAGAAATAAAGGTAGAAGCGCAAAGATATCGAAGCCACAGAAGAAATCCCTCACCACCACCCCCTCAGCTCCACAAAGATTCATACCTATGTCTCTACAAACATTGATGAATAGAGAAGTGTCCGGATCGGAGTCATCCACCAAGTAGGCACCACTAAGCTTGATCAGAGGATTGAGATCATGCTTCCTCAACTCTTCATCAAACACATAGCACGGCACCTGGAAGGGAGGAAGAGAAAAGCGAGTCTTCAATACACATCTGGCTCAATCAGGAAAGCTTATGGCCAACGTCACACAACACTGCTCTTCGTTCTTTAGGGACTATCACGCTATGGTGTCCGCTAATAACAAAGGAACTCGGGCAAAGGTCAATAGGCATCTTGGCTCCTCTGCGTTCTTTTCAGTATCTCTTCTTTGCTACATGAGGACTGTTCTGCAATCATCTCTCACTTGCATCGCCAGGTTTTCCCTCCACTAGGTCGTTTTTCTCAGCATGCCATGAGATCTACCACCTCACAAATGTCCTTCCTGGTACCTACATTCCCTCAGCTATCATCTCATGTCTCTGCAACTTAGAGCAAAATTCCTTCAATTGGCCCTACACATCTCCTCCTCTTCCTATCTTCCATTCTCTCTTGAACACAGTCACATCAGCTTGCTGTCTCCCACTCCATCAAAACCCCGCTTGCCAGGTCACCCACATCTCTGCTGACACGCCCAGCACTGGTGTCCTGCCTTCCCGTTACATGGTCTCTCATGGCATTGGATGCTCCCGATCATTCCCCACCTCCTGAAACCCCTTCTCCCTGTGGCTTGCATCCACAGGCTCCTGGTTTTCTTCTCTACCACTTCCTGCTTTTTCAGCCTCCTGGAAACACCTCTCACCTTCCCTCTAACTGACTCTCAATGCAGAGGTGTGCCACAGCTTACTGAGCAGCCCTCTTTCCTGTCTACACCCAGTCCCTTGGTGACCTCGTGCATGGTTACAAATGTCTGCCAATGACTCCCAATTTCATGTCTCTAGCCTTCACCTTTCCGCAGAACTGCAGGCTTCCACAGCCAACAATAGCAGAAGCTATGTTTATAAGCACAGACTCGAAGCAGAATGCTTGGGGTTCAAACTCTGGCATGAACACTTTGCATAACCATGAATGAAGTTAACCTCCATGCCTCAGTTTCCCCACATGCCATGCTGGAATAATGACAGTTATTCCTTCACAGGGCTGCTGTAAGGCCTGAGTGAGCTAAGGTATGTGAAGCTTGGGGTACAGCTCCTGGCAGGTTGGCATCAGTGTTATTTATTGCTGTTGTTTATCATCATCACTTGCATACACAAAACCATCCGAAATTTCACGTATTTAAAATGAGCCTTTGATTTCTCCCCCAAAACCTACTGTTGCCCCCACTGTTGCTCATCTCAACAAATGGCACCATCATTCAACCAGCTGCCTGGCCAAAACCTTGAGGACCCCGTCCCACCACCAAGTTCTCTCACATCCAACCATCGGCAAGTCCTGCTAGTTGTCCCTTCAGATTAAATCCTGGATCCACTCCCTTATCACCTCCACCACTGCCACTCTGTCCAAGCCACTGCAATCTCTTGCCTGCAATAGTATCTCAACTGGCCCCCCAATTCCAGCTTCAATGCCCTACGACCTCAGCCCAAGTCTCCACAAGCACAGGATTAGCACTTCAGAATTAAATCAGGCCACACCCCTCCTGTTCAAAGCAGCTTCCCACTACACTGAGAAGGAGACTCAAACTCCCTCATGACACCGCCCTCACCTACCACTCTCCTCACTCCACACAGCCACACTCACCTCTTGATGCAACTCTGCCCTCCTGAAACTACAAGTCCTCTCTGCCTGAGATGTGCTTCCCCCAATACACACATGGCTCCTTCCCTCACTTCATTCACATCTCTGATGAAACACCACCCTTAGTGAGGCCTCTTCTGACACCTTTACCTAAAACAGCACTCTCCGCCTCTCTCTGTCTCCCACACTCAGCCTCACTTTTGTTCACAGCGCTGTGATGTATGATACTAGGTACTGTCATCTGTTGAGTTTTATCATTTTCCTCCCACTAGAATAGAGGCTCCTTGAGGTCAAGGGTTTGTCACTGCAGGCTAACAATGATGCCTCGAACATAGCGGGAGCTCAGTAAATATTTGTTCCATATTTGTTCCATAAACTGTGAAGATGAGTTCCTCCTCTGGGTATTTCAATCCATCCTTACTTGGTTCTAATTTATGACCAGTCTCTCATACCTACGAACTAATGGTCTTTTTATTTTAAAAAACATCAAGAAACCCCATTGTTAGAGTTGGCAAGACCCTGTGCTTTAAGAGGGTGCCTCTTTCTTTGTTTGTTTTATACAGACTCAGGAGGAACAAGTGCAGTTGTATTACATGGATAATGCACAGTGGTGAGGTCTGTGCTTTTAGTGTAACCAGCACTGGAATACTGTACATTGTACCCATTAGGGAATTTCTCATTTCTCATCCCTCACTGCCCTCCCACCCTCTCACCTTTCTGAAGCTCCAATATTTATTATTCCAGTCTCTGTGTCCATGTGTATGCATTATTTAGTTCCCACTTATAAGTGAGAATATGTGGTGTTTGACTAAGTTATTTCACTCAAGATAATGTCCTCCAGTTCCATCAATATTACTCCAAAACACAGGATTTCATTCTGTCTTATGGCTGAGTGGTATTCCATGATACACGTGTGTGTGTGTGTGTGTGTGTGTGTGTTCTTTACCTAGTCATCCGTTGGTGGACAGTTATGTTTATTCCATATCTTTGCTACTGTGAATAGTGCCACAATAAACAAGTAAGTGCAGTTATCTTTTTGATACAGAGATTTCTTTTACTTTGTGTAGACACCCAGTAGTGAGAATTGCTAGGTCAAATGGTAGTTCTACTTTTAGTTCTTTGATTAATTTCCATACTATTTTCCATAAAGGTCATTCTAATTTACATTCCCACCAACAGTGTATAAGTGTTCTCTTTTTGTCTGCAACTTTGCCAACATCTGTTGTTTTTTGACTTTTTAATAATTGCCATTTTTGACTGGTATAAGACGGTATCTCATTGTGGTTTTATAATGATTTGTATTTCTCTGATGATTAGTGATGTGTAGCATGTTTAGGAGATTCTTGGCCATTTGTGTCTTCTTTAGAGAAATGTTTGTTCATGTCCTTTGCTCACTTTTTAATGGGATTGTGGTTTTTCTTGTTGAGTTGTCTGCGTTCTTTGTAGATTCTGGATATCGATCCTTTGTTGGATGTATAGTTTAAAAACACTTGTGGCCATTTTGTATGTTGTCTGTTCACTTTGCTGACTATATATTTTGCTGTGCAGAAGTTTTTAAGTTTAGTAAAGTCCATTTGTCTATTTTTATTTTTGTTGCATTTGCTTTTGAAGTCTTAGTCATGAATTCTTTGCCTAGGCGAAGATCCGAGAGAGTTTTTCCTGGGTTTTCTTCTGGGAATTTTATAGTTTCAGGCGGCCTTACATTCAAGTCGTTAATCCAACCTGAGTTATTTTTAAAATGTGGTGAGAGACGGGTCCAGGTTCATTCTTCTGCACATGGCTGTCCAGTTTTCCCAGAACCATTTACTAAACAGACTGTCCTTTCCCCAGTGTATGTTTTTGTCAACTGTGTCAAAGATCAGTTGGTTTTAAGTATGTAGCTTTGACTCTGAGTTTTTTATTCTGTTCCATTGATCTGTGTGACTATTTTTATATCAGCACTAGCTGTTTTGATTACTATAGCCCTCCACTATAATCTGAAGTCAGGTAATGTGATGCCTCTAGCTTTGTTCATTTTCCTTAAGATTGGTTTGGCTATTAAGACTTTTTTGGGGGAACCACTTGAAGTTTAGGACTTTTTTCTAATTCTGTAAAAAATGATGTTGGCTTTTGATAGGAATTGCATTGAATCTGTGGATTGTTTTCGGCAACATAATCATTTTAATGACATTGATTTTTCCAATCCATGAGCATGAGATGTTTTCCCATTTGTTTGTGCCATCTACAATTTCTTTCTTCAGTGTTTTATAGTTTTCCTTATAGAGATTTTTCACCTCCTTAGTTAAATGTATTTCTAGTGGGGTTTTTTTTTAGCAATTATAAATGGGATTGAGTTCTTGATTTGATTCTCAGCTTGATCATTATTGATGTGTAGAAATGTTATTGATTCTTGTACAATGACTCTGTATCCTGAAACTACTGAATTCATGTATCATATCTAAGAGACTTTTGGAGGAATCTTCAGAGTTTTCTAAGTGTAAGATCATATCATCAGCACACACAGACACGTTGACTTTCTCTTTTCTGATCTGGATGCCTTTTCTTTCTCTTGCCTGACTGTTCTAGCTAGAACTTCCAGTACTATGTTGAATAGGAGAGATGAAAAAGTGGGCATCATTGTCTTGTTCCACTTCTTAGGGGAAATGCTTTCAACTTTTCCCTGTTAGGTATGATGCTGGCTGTGGTTGTGTCATATATGCCTTTTATTATTCTGGGGTATGTCACTTCTAATAATTTTTTGAGTGTTTTTTTCATTAAGGGATGTTGAATTTCATCAAATGCTTTTTCTGTATCTCCTGAGATGGTCATACATTTTTTGTTTTTAATTGTTTAAATGGTGAATCGCATTTATTGATTTGCATACACTGAACCATCCTTGCAACCCTGGAATAAAACCCACTTGATCGTGATGTATTATTTTTCTGAAGTGCTGTTATATTCAGTTTGCTAGTATTTTGTTGAGACTTTTGAATCTAGGTTTATCATAGATATTGGTCTATAGTTTTCTTTTTTCCTTGTGTGCTTGTTTGGCTTTGGTTTTCAGGATAATACTGGCTTCAAAGAATGAGTTAGGGAGGATTGTTGCCTCTGATTTTTGGGAACAGTTTCAGTAGGATTTGTACCAGTTCTCCCCTGTGCCTCTGGTAGAATTCAGCTGTCAATCTGTCTGGTACTGAGCTTTTTTTGTTGGGAGGATTTTTTTAAAAAAATTACTGATTCAGTTCCAATACTTATTATTGATCTTTTTGGAATTTCTATTTCTTCCTGGTTGAATCTCAAGAAGTTGAATGTTTCCAGGAATGTATACATTTCCTCTAAATTCTCGGTTGTGAGTACACAGATGCTCATAGTAGTCTCTGATGATTTTTTTGTGGTATCAGCTGTAACGTCTACTTTCTCATTTCTGATTGAATCCTCTCTCTTCTTGGTTAATCGGACCAGCATTCTATGAACATTATCTTTCCAAAGAACCAATTTCTCATTTTGTTGATCCTTCGTACTGCATGTTTTGTTCTCCATTTCATTTAGTTCTGCTTTGATATTTGTTACTTCTGTTCTGCTAGGTTTCAATTTGGTTTTTTCTTTTTTTTTTTCTAGTTCCTTGAAGTGTGGTATTAGGTTGTTAATTTGTGATCTATATTTTTTATGTAGGCATTTAACAACATAAATTTCCCACTTAGCCCTGCTTTTGCTATATCCCAGAAGTTTTATGTTACGTATCCATTTTCACTTGTTTCAATTTTAATTTCCATCTTAATTGCATTGTTGACGCAAAATTCATTCAGAAGCAGGCTATTTAATTTCCAATTATTTGCATAGTTATGAGAGTTCCTCTGGGAATTGATTTCTAGTTTTATTCCACTGTGGTCTGAGAAGATACTTGGTATCATTTTGGTTTTTTTTCAATTTATTGAGACTTGTTTTTTGGTATGACATATGGTCCATCTCGAAAAACAGTCCATGCATGGATGAGAATATATATGTTCTGCGGTTGTGAGTAGAATGTTCTATAAATGTCTGTTAGGTCTACGTGGTCCTGAACCAATTTAAGTCCAGTGTCTGTTGATTTTCTTTCTCAATGATTGAATTCTATTATGGTATTGCTGTTCATTTCTTTCCTTAAGTCTACTAGTAGTTGTTTTATGATTCTTGGTGCTCTAGAGTTAGGTGCATATATATTTAAGATTGTTACATCTTGTTGAATAATCTCTTTATCATATAATGACCATCTTTTTCTTTTTTTTTACTATTGTTGATTTAAAGTCAGTTTTATCTAAGTATAGGTCTCCCTGCTTGCTTTTGATTTCCATTTGCCTGGAATATCTTTTTCCATCCCTTTAGCTTCAGTCTATGTCTTACCAATTAGTTGGCTTTCTTGTAAGCAGCATATGGGTGGATTCCGTTTTTTGGTGTTTTTTTTTTTTTTTAATCCATTCTGCCAATCTGTATCATTTATGTGGAGCATTTAATCCATGTACATTCAAAGTTAATATTAATATGAGGTTTTATTCCTGTCATAATGCTGTTTCCTAGTTGTTTTGTGGTCTTGTTTGCATAATTGTTTTATAAGAGTGTTTATACTTTTGTGTGTTTTTATGATAACAAGTATCAAACTTTTGTTTCCCTGTATAGACCTCCTTTGGGCATTTCTTGTATGGCCCATCTAGTAATGACAAATTCCCTCAGCATTTGCATGTCTGGGAAAGACTTTATTTTTCCTTCATATGTGAAACTTATTCTGGCAGGATACAAAATTCAGGGTTGACAGGTTTTTTTTTTTCCTTAAGCACTTTGAAAACAAAAACCCAATCTCTCTGGCTTATAAGTTTCTCCTGAGAAGTCCCCTATTTAGTTTGATGGGGTTTCCTTTGTAGGTGATTAGATACTTTTCTTGTGGATAGGATTTTTTCCTTCACGTTGACCTCATACAGTCGATGGCTATATGTTGTGGTGAAGTCCTTCTTGCAACATATTTCCTTAGAATTTGTTGAGCTTCTTATATTTGGAGGTCTGGCTCTCCCGCTAGACTAAAAAAGTTTACATCAATTATTTCCTCAAATACGTTTTCCAGACTTTGTTATTCTCCCTTAGTAATATCTATGCTTCATAGGTTTGGATGTTTCATGTAGTCCCATACTTCTCAAACGCTTTGTTCACTTCCTCTGAATCTTTGTTTTTGTCTGATTGGATTAATTCAAAAGACCTGTCTTCAAGTTCTGAGATTCTTCCTTCTGCTTCGTCTAGTCTACAGTGGAAGCTTTCAACTGTATTTTATAATTCCCATAATACATTTTTCATTTCTAGAAATTCTATTTGATTTTTAAAAAATATCTCTTTGGTAAATTTCTCATTTATATCCTGGGTTGATATTCTGATTTCTTTGTATTGGTTTTCAACTTTCTCATGTATCTCATTAAGCTTCTTTAAAATTAGTATTTTGAATTCTTTATCTAGTATTTCAAGCATTTCACTTTGGTTAGGATCTGTTTCTGGAGGATTAATATGATCCTTCAGGGTGTTGCAACACCATGCTTTTCCATATTTCCAGAATTGTTACCCTGGTTCCTTCTCATCTAGAGAAACTGTCACTTTTTGGTTTGAATTTTCTTTTGCTTTGACTAGAGGGTTCCCCCCTGCCTTGAGAATGTGACTATAATGTATGCTGCATAGTTTTATTTGGCTTTGCTTCTGGACGCTTTCAGCGGCAAAGACTCTGGATGAATTCCTTGGTTATAGATAGGTTTTGTGTGGTGACTTTCTCATGTATCAGTTGTAGTAGTAATATACCAGGCCGGTGAGCAGGCTCAAGGCCTTCTGAGTAGCCAGGGTATGGTGAGGGATGATGGTAACTGAGGCCATGCAAAGCTTGTCTCCTGCCGTAGCACTGTGCAATTGTATACACAGCTGTGTCAGCAGATGGGCTATGCAAGTTCACCTCCTGGCCAGGAGTGGTACTTGCAGGAAAGAGGCAGTTGCAGTCGTGGCAACAGGATTTATGCTTGGCCTTTGTTAACGAGGAGACTACTCCCATGTCCCAGACAATGGGTGGGGCCATTGGACACCTAAGCGTCGTTGCTATCTTGTGTTCTGCCAGCAAGGCAGGTTGAGGAAGGAAAGCTGGGTGGAGCTGGGTCAGGCAAGCACATATTCAGGCTCTCCAACAGCCGAGACAAGCACTGGCCCCAGGGGTGATCACCAGGCCTCCAGGGCAACATTCTAGGGAGGGACAGAGGCACCTCTACTACATCAAAGAGCCCACATGGTACGAAGAGGTGCAGCCTGAGCTCCACAGCGTAACAGGCAATAGCAGGACCCACCAAGTTCTATTGCCCTTAACTCAGTGAGTCTCCCACCTGTGTCCCATCGCTGGCTGCAGGCCAAAAAAGCCAGCCCAGTCCCAAGCAGTCTGTATTAGGTTGTTTTTGCACTGCTATAAATGCCTGAGACTGGGTAATATATAAAGAAAAGAGGTTTAACTGGCTCACAGTTCTGCAGGTGGTACAGGAAGCAAAGCTCAGCTTCTGGAGAAGCCTCAAAAAGCTTTTACTCACGGCAGAAGGTGAAGTAGGAGCAAGCATATCACACGGCAAAAGCAGGAACAAGAGAGTGAGAGTGAAACAACCAGAAAGTTTCAAACCACCAGATCTCATGAGAATTCACTCACTATCATGAGGACAGCACCGAGCGGATGGTGCTAAACCATTTATGAGGGACCCCCATGATTTAATCACCTTCCACCAGGCCCCACCTCCAACACTAGGGATTAAAATTCAACGTGAGATTTGGGCAGGGACAAAATCCAAACTACATCAGGGTCTGTGCTCAGATAGTGAAACGGCCCCAGGCTGCAAGACTCCCTGCCCAGGACAGAAACCATGGCTCTGAGGCCACACCTCTGCGGTAGTTTCATGAAGTAGGGGCGCCCAACCTCCACATCACAGCAAGAACTCAAGCCAAAGACGAACCCCCACCCAGGGTAAAAAAGGCCCCGGTCACCAAGTGAACCACGACTATGTGAAACATTCCTGTAAGTTTTATTTCCAAAATAACACACTGGCATCATTTCAATTACCTCTTCCAAAGAATATTCTAAAAATTCGTGTTCTCTGCCATCATTTCAAAGTAGATAGTTTTATTATTTTCTGTGGATAAATTTCCCAAAATTTTATTTTTTTAGACTGAAGCTATTCACAGACGGGTCTATTTATTAAGTTAACTGCTTAATATTTAGCTTTCAAATTTCTCTTAGAAGTAGGCTATCAAATCTGCAGGAACGCTCTAACCCACTAACCTTTTTCCCCAGTCCTGCTGTCAGAGATTCATGGACAGCTAATAGAGTGAATCAAACGACCTACACCTACTCACAGCCTCAAAGGCACTCGAGCTCATTTCGACCATATCCTCAAAGCAAAATCGCCTGTCGCCTAAAATACTTCCCAGACACCTAAGTGTTTCTACTAATAATGGAGGACGTTAGAACCTCTAGAGCTCACAGGGTACCAGCACATGGAGCTTAAGCCTACCACCACATTCACGCAGAAAGGCAATGAAAATAAAAGAAAATTATTGCCACAGACTATAATTGGGTTACAGCAAAAAGCCACAAGTGCCTATTATCCTGCAAAATCTAAAGCTTGTCATCCCACAGCAAGATTATACGAAAACATTAACCCAAGAGGGGAGTGAGTCAGTGGACTGGGTAGGATTCAAGACAAGATGCAACTCTCTAACCAGCAAAATAAAAGCCTACGATAGAAAAGGGAGCAAGATGGCATATGGCACGACGGGAAAATGAAAGAACTCTTCGTTCTGAAAATAGCTCCATTTCATCAAGACACTTAGAGAATTCCAAGTCAGCAAGATCTGCAAGCACCCTCCACGGGGCAGGTAGCAACTTCTGGCTATCTCCCCACTCCGGGAGGGAAGAAAAGACATGCCTCACACAGCACTCCACAAAATTGGAATGTGCATCGGAAAAACAGTCAAGGCTACTGGGGAACGTCCTCCCACTTCCTGCTACAGCAAACACAGCAATGGAGACATTCATAAGACCATGAATTTAGCAGCCTGGGGAGCGAGGTTGCTTGCCAGCTGCAACACACCACACATTGAGTTAATGCTGTTTCGTATATAATAATTTTACTTTTATAACCCTGGTAAGACTGCTAGCAGGCCAGTTCTGAATTTTGCCTGTTCCCAAGGGCACTAAGGTGGGAGGTATATTTACACAATGCTTTAAAGAAATAATTATCTTAAAGCCCCTACCAGAATCCACTGAACAAACTATAACAGTAGTTTTAAAGGTGTTGTTTGGAACTACCAAGATTTTTGTCCATCGAAATCATTCTAAAAGTGACAGAGCAAAACGAATAAATAAATGAGATACTAGTAAGGTGTAGAAAGCAAGACTATACTGACGCTAAACCAAACTGAGGTTTTTTTTCTTTAGGGAATGATAAGTGTTTTATAAGTACATAAACCTTCAATATGTTTTAAAGTTATCATATCATAGCCTGTAAGGTGTAATCAAATCAAACTGAAAACAGAAAAAAGAGCATACGCTTTATTAAGATTTGCTAACAGTGACAGCACTACATTTTTAGCAATCATTATGCTTTTCAGTTCTTTCCATTTAATCTATCTTAAGACAAAAAAAACGAGTTAGTGAATATGAGTATGTCCTCCACATCATTAGTCTATAGGCTCCCTGAAAGCATTCCAAAATTTAACAAAATTCCTACTGCTTAGCTCACAATAGGCTCTCAATAAATGAAAACTCAATGAATAAAGCCCCAGATGCCAACTACATCTGAAGAGATAAGAAGTACAAATTACAAACGTTTCTCATGCATCTTCAATCTGCTTCTAAGAGAAATTACAAGTCATTGTTTTGAGAAAAACACAGACTATACCTCCCCACTCCCACCCCAAAAACTATTGAGAAGACAGATCAGCACACTTTCTTTTACAAAGGGCCACGTGCTATCTACATTTTGGGTTTTGTAGGCCACATAGGTCTCTGTGGCATATTCCTCTTTGTTTTGTAACAATCCTGTAAAAATGTGAAAACCATTCTTAGTCCTGGGCTTGTACAAAAAAAAAGAGCCAGGGCAGGCTTTGAACCATGGGCTGTTAGTTGGTGATTTCTGACCCATAGAAAACAAATTGCTATTCATTTTGGAAAGCAATTTTTTCCTAGGTGGTAGAAGACACAACTGCCAATTCAGCAACATGAGGTAAGAGGTACACTCACATAAAACAAAAAATAAAACAAAACAAAGGGTATCATGATCAGGTTGGAAAATCAGAGCCCAGGAGAGTATCTGTGGGACTGAGAAGTTGAGGTCTAGCAAGAGAGCAGAGGGCACTGCTGTTGCCGCAGCCTCCACCTCCCACAGGAAGCAACTCAGATCCGACCAACTGGACACTTGAGGATGACTGTGTGTGGGGCTGGGCGTGGTGGCTCACTCCTGTAATCTCAGCACTTTGGGAGGCTGAGGCAGGCAGATCACCTGAGGTTAGGAGTTCAAGACCAGCCTGACCAACAAGGAGAAACCCTGTATCTACTAAAAAAAAAAATACACACACACACACACACACATATAAATAAAATTAGCCAGGCATGGTGGTGTGGCGGCTCATGCCTGTAATCCCAGGATAACTGTGTGTCCCTGCCCAAATCTCGTGTCTAACTGTAATCCTCAACATTGGAGGTGGGGCCTGGTGAGGTAACTGGATCATAGGGGCAGATTCCATCTCCCCCTCCTTGCTGTTCTCATGATAGTGAGTGAGTTCTTGTGAGATCTGGTCATTTAAAAGTGGGTGGCACCTCCCGCTCCCACTCTCTTCCTCAGGCTCTGGCCATGTGAGGTGCTCGATACTCCTTTGCCTTCTGCCGTGACGCCTCTCCAGAAGCAGATGCTGCCATTGTGCTTCCTGTACAGCCCGCAGAACTGTGAGCCAATTATACCTCTTTTCTTTATAAATTACCCAGTCTCAGGTGTTTCCTTATAGCACTGCGAGAATGAACACACTGCTCCCATCCTCGCCCCCAACCCCCAAGCAGATGTCTGTTTTCAGATGCTTTTCCTACCACTAACAGTATGTCATCTAACAGCTGCACCTGAGTTTTTAAATGAAGTTTACCTTTGACACTACCTCCTAAATATCAGCCTTAATTCTTTCCACTTTAAACTTTTGGTTTTTTTCATTGAATGCTTTATGGTTTTTCTGGGAGGCAGTATTTTACCACTTCCACTTCCATATGAAACTATCTTTCCCTTCATAGATGACCGTATCTGAAAAAATCAGTGATTTATTATTCATAATTTAATCTGAATTAATGCTTTTAAATAAACATTTCTTTTTGCCTTATTAAACTGCATGGTATTAGGCCACCAGTAAAAATTATTATGACCATTCATTAGTTCCTGAATCCTTACAACCTTTGAAAATTCTTAAAAACAGAAAGTAATAGAGAAAAGTGAGATAATTAATTAAGATTGTGATCCAGGTGAGAAAAGAAAACTCCCTTTAGGATCTCGGGTGGTGGGCATGGAGAAGCAGCAGAAGGAACACGGTCTGCTCTTCCCCAGGACCAGGGAGGATCCAGTAGCAGTGCAACATCAGGGAGTCCAGGCTGGGGAAGAGGACATTTCATTAGTCAACAAGAGTGGCCTGCCCGAGAGATCCATTACACACCACCACAACCACAGTTAATAACAACGTAATTTATTCTTGCATATCACTAAGAAAGTAGATTTTAAGTGTCCTCACAACAAAAAAAGGAGGTATGTGAGGTAATGCATATGTAATTAGCTCAATGTAGCCATTTCTCAATTTCAAAACATCATGTTGCACATAATAAATACATATAGGTCGGTGTGTACATATACAGATATATATACATACACCCACCCAAGAAGAATGTCTTGACCAAGGAATGCTGTGTTCAAATAACAAAGAGTGGACGTAACAATAACAGTAACCTAGAGACCTAGTCTCTGAGGTCAGCTGGAAAAGAATTTAAGGGGCACGTGGCCTGGACTCACATTGCAGCCAGAAGTCATCCCAAGGCTGAGGAGAGGGACAGACAGATTTAACAATGCAAACAGGTAAAGGAGACTTATCAGAGCGGGGTGCAACACAGGTGGAACACCAGGTGCAAAGGAAGATGAAGCAGTCAGCGTCAGAAACAGATGGCCCCTGCAGGGAGAGTGAATACTCTAAGCCCAAGCCCAACCACGCCACTTGGTTTACTGAGTTGCACAGCACCAGAAACCAAGAACTAACTTGCCCTATATGGATGAGCCATTCTATTTCCAATCTGGACCAAAAATCACATCCTGTGATATTTTAAATGCCCTGTCCTAAAAATAAGAATCACTCAGACAAGTTTTAAAAAATTAAATCACATGGTATCTCTGCTCAAATGCAATTTCGAAGCTAAAAAAGATTTTCACCCCGAAAGGTTAGAATGAGTATTTGAAAGGTAAAGCTCCCCGGAGTATACTTCATAAGCATGTAAGTTTGAAGTTCCCGTGTTACCTCCTTTTTTGCTTTAAATATGTCTTTCTTGCAGGCTGCAGTGGTCCT